>NC_052572.1:71776135-72418219 GCF_016699485.2 Gallus gallus
AATTCCATAATTTATGGAAATAGTGTTACAAGATACTTTCCACCAACATCAGCAAGAACGGATGCTAAATGCTTTTATCAGTGTCTATTAAGCTGCTGGACAAAACTGCACTTAAGAATAATGAAAATGATAAATTCCCTCATCACTCCTTTGGGGTTCTCTTCCCTGCAGTTACTGCTGCAGCTCACACGGATGTAGCCAGTTCAGCTTCAAAGTAAAGTTGCTCACAAGGTCTCCATGGTAACACACAGTTTAGCTTTTGCTAACCATCTCCCTTGTTAATAAGTCAGCTATATAAAACTTGGGTGGGTTTTGCACCTGCACTGCTCTCTGTGCTGGTATGGCTCCATTGCTTGCAGAACCCAGACTAGAAGAAGTGCAAGCCAAAAAGGTTATTAGACATTTACTAGAATAAAACAAAGAAAAAAAAAATGCTGTCACACTTTAAACCACAACGAAACAATTCATCAGTATCTTGCACAGTGTTTTTTGATGATGCCTTGTAGCTCTGCTGTCCTGTGAAATAGATCTGGACAGGCTGATCACTGGGCTGAGGCCGATGGGATGAAGTTCAACAAGACCAAGTGCCAGGACCTGCACTTTGGCCACAACAACCCAGTCAACACTACAGGCTTTAGGCAGAGTGACTGGAAGACTCTGTGGAGCAAATGGACCTGGAGGTGTTGGTGGAAGCTCGTCTGAATGTGAGCCATCAGTGTGTCCAGGAGGCCAAGAAGGCCAATGGCATCCTGGCTTGTATCAGAAATAGTGCAGCCAGCAGGAGCAGGAGGTGATCATCCGTCTGTACTCAGCACTGGTGAGGGCACACCTCGAGTACTGTGTTCATTGTTGGGCTGCTCACTGCAAGAAAGACACTGAAGTCCTGAAGCATGTTCAGAGAAGAATAATGAAGCTGTGAGGGGTCTCGAGCACAAGTCTTATGGGGAGCAACTGAGGGAGGTGGGATTCTTCAGTCTGGAGAATAGGAGGCTCAAGGCAGACCTTTTTGCCTTTTACTGCTCCCTGAAAGGAGGTTGTGGAGAGGTGGGTTCAGCCTCTTCTCCTGCATAACTACTGATAGCACGAGAGTGAACAGCTTCGAGTTGTGCCAGGGGAGGTCCAGGTTCGATATGAGGAAAATTTTCTTCTCCAAAAGAGTGGTGAGGTGCTGGAACAGGCTGCCCAGGGAGGTGGTGGAGTCACTGGCCCTGGAGGTGTCCAAGAAACATGCGGAGGTGGTACTAAGGAACATGGTTTACTGCAGAAATATTGGTGATCTGTGAATGGTTGGACTAGTTGATCTTGGAGGTCTTTTCCAACCTTGGCGAGTCTATAATTCTATGGAACTAGTGGGGATGCAGATTCAATGGAAGAGGATTACCACACTGTGTGCTTTTCCCCTGCTTGCAGATTATATAAGAAATCAATCTGAAATTGGTCTACACCTTCAAGTTATTCAACTTGTTATTTCCAGAAAAAAGAAAAGTTCTTTATTCTGCAGCATAAATGCAGTAACCAGATGCTGCTGATGACTCAAACCTCATGTGCTATCAAACCACACTGTTATCTGCTTGCAGCTCCTGCAGCTTCGGAATTTACAGGATCTTCCAGTCTCCCTTGTACACTCCAGAAACCATTGCTTAGTCCCACTGCAGTGTTTCAGCTTCATCTGGAGAATAAGGCCACATAAAAAGAAACTACGACATTTCTCTGTCTACGGCTGTGCTACACTTGAAGGATAAAGGATTTATTTGCTCTGCTGCAGGCATGCCATTGCTGTGGTTCCTCTCCAACTGTGTCATCTGCTTAACACTCACACTTCTCACATCAGCCAACACATCAGTCTCTTGTAGAGGCTGGAAAAGCCTAAATGATAAGCATTCAAGAGTGTTACTAATAAATATCAATTTCTGATATTCTGTACAAACAGAAGCCCTCTAATATCACAGAACTTCTTAATCTGTATGCAACAAGCTGCTTAATGTTAATTCCCAAATCACTTCAGATTATAGCATTTCCCAGAAGAACTGCAAAAGCTACTCTGAAAATATTACTTGAGAAATACTGGTTCGGTCCCTTTGGAAGACTGAATGTGAGGCAGATGCACAGAAACATCTCCCATCTAAACGACAGTACCTAATTGAATGACTAGGTCACATAAAGTAGATGTAACTTTCTGAAGAAAAGCAACTTCTTTATCCTTCTTTCAAGTGCAGGCTGATTTATTTATTTTTTTTAAGATAACACAACGGAACGGTCAGTGAAAGAGCCGTTAGATTTGAGGGCAATGAATATGACCACGATCTATCAGTTAGATGATCTACATTAAAATCATTTGTCCTGAACTGAATTGAAGTTTCACATTCCTCCCTTACGTGGAGAACTATGATACAAAATGTTAGCTTCTTCATACACGACAAGCTGAATGCACCATAAGTAAGTACAACTTAGAAATCCTGAAGAATCTCCTGAAGGGAAATTTGAAGACTGAAAATGAGAATAAAAACAATGATCAAATTTAACAGTCTGCCTAGCTACATCTGTTTTTTTTTTTTTTTTTTTTTTTTCTCATAGCAATTGTTTTGTCCGATAAGCAGTACTCATTATTTTACCTTCAATATTTGTTGTCAGTGATAGTGCTTAGTTCCAGAGCTGGATGGATGAAATCTGGATTCTTTTCTTTTTAAAAAATCAAATGACATTTTGAAAAAGTCACCACAGGAGAAAACTTTAACAGTTCCTTCTAATTGCTGTAAAATTAATTTATGTATTTTTTGGTAAGACCATCAGGTCATTTTATTTCTACTGCTCAAATGCAAGATAATAAAGGCACAAAGCTGAAAAACTGGAGCCAGACCTCTTAAATACCTGGCTGAGAGCCTAGAAACTCTTCCAGTTAATTGTAGGCTTTCAGATCTGACAATAAGAGTCCACAGACTATGAAGGCAAACTGTGCCACAGCAGAGGTTATCAGACAGATCTTATCAGGTACTGCCATCAACATCAAGTTTGTAAATGCGTCAGACTCCATTTTGTGCTAAAACAACTTTTGAAACACTATGCATCAATTTGGATATGAACATATTAGTCCTACAGAAAGCTGTTTTCCATCTGGAAAACCTACAGTCTATTTCTCTGGTTATATTTTCATTTCAGGAGTGAAACAGTCATATGTAAACTAAGGAAAGCAGGAAACAAGAAGGAAGAGCAATATGACATCATCTCACACTACCACACTGCTGGACAGAACAGAAGAAGCAGTGCTGTCCCAGCATTGACTTGCAGTAAGCCCGTCAAGTGGGGAACTGTCATACTAAAGCTTTTTCTTGAGCCACAGATAGAGCAGTGTGAACTGTGGGACCCAGCTTTAATAATTTATCGTCCTTCTGAAAAAAATGTGTAAGTGTGTAAGGGTTGGGCAGCATCTTCCTGTCTTCCCAGTAAATTCTGAAACAAAAGACCACAAGAAAATAAAAGGAAAAAAAAAAAAAAGAAAAGAGCTAGACTTCCTTTGCAGACTTCTATAATCTCAAAGAACCAATAAGCAGGATCTGATGGGGTGAATGAATTAAGGAAAAAAATAATCTTTGTTTCCTAAATAATATAAAAGGTACAAGCATAATCTATACCAGTTCAAGGGAACTAATTATGAATGCACATCAAATGAACTAGAACTCTTCCCTTATTCAGATGGAACTCAAAAAGGAATTGTTAAAGAATGAACAACAGTTTAAATGATTACATGAGTATGTAAACAATAGCAGCAGACTTGTATGTACTACATCACAAGGGCCAAAGATTAAGAAAAAATCCATACTTGACAGATAGGATATACCAAATAGAATAAAGAAAAATCTTAAGAACATTAGTATGTGGAAGATCAAGGAAATAGTAGATCCATTTGCCAAGAGAAAACTTTTAAAACTGTGTAACCTGAGAAAGTTAACAATCTTCATTCTTAATAAACGATGCTAAACAAATAATTAAAACAACAAAGAGATAAGAAGCCACTTAATATTAGCTGCAGTCTGGAATCTTCTTGGCTTAAGTGCAGCTTATCAAGTTACCTAGGCCTGATGAAGAATGTATCAAAATATTCAAGGAATTCCCTGCACTAATGATGTAGACTTATAATAACTGTTTTGAAACCTCACAGTGCATGGGAAAGAAAGGGATGAGTGGAATGACTACTTTATAACTGTACACAACTGCAAGGTAGGGAATTACTGGAAACAATTCCTTAAAACTGATGGAAGAAACAGTCAAACCAATGACTTGCCAACACAGAAAGAAAACATTAGGGATATGACTAATATACAAGGCTGACTTGTCAGGAACAATTCAAGTCAAAACAAATCTAGTTTGCTTTTGTGTCAGGGCACAAGGTATAATGGATGGGTAAGGCACAAGGATGTAATAACTCCTGGCTTTTACCTCATACGTCATCCTCCTAAGCTAGTTAGGAAAACACAGTCTGCAGCAGATACAGCTAAATTTTATAATGCTTTTCTGCACATTTGCTTATTTGGGACTAGACTAGAAAAGGAACTTCTCCTGCATGGCACTGCCACATGTTGCAATGGACTCAGTGGTATGTTTACTAGGACTTGCTGGATGCTGACCCTGTAAGCCCCTGAGTTGCACTTCTGCTCTTCTTCCCATCTTCCCAAGGTGTCTTCACTGCAGGGCTCTCATGGCAGAGGCAGGAGACCAAAGCAAACAGGGCAAGATGTCATGGAGGCTTTAAGCCAGAAATACCTCTGCAATTCTAGTGCTTTCCCAAATTCTTCCCTCTCAACCCAGCTGTCCTTCAGGTGTAGGACAGAGCCTGAATATCAGACAGACCAAGCAAAATACACTTTACAACCTGCCACCACTTCTGAAGCAGACAGCCTGCAGATACAGAGATCCCAGTATGCTATCTAGCAAAACTCACTGGAAAACGGTGTCAAAGTAGCACATGAAAGTGGTTCATTGTCAGACTGTAAAAACTGACCAAGTGATACTGGAAAGGTTACTTGTCATAGGTCTTCTGCCACTCAGCATTTCCACTAATGACCTGCAATAGTAAAGGTCGTGCATCCTTTTTAAATCTGCAGACTCTGACAACTTGGGAAAACCAGTTACTTCACAGGAGAGGATCAGAATTCAAAACAACTACAGTAAGCTTGACAAGAGATGTGACATAGGGAGGATGTGAACCAACCACGTGCCGCCTTTAGATAAGAATAAAATATGTTGGACAAATGCGAGATGGGGAAGGACCAGTTAAATCTTAGGAAAGGATCTTACATCCATAGTAAATATAAGTCATCTGCATTTACTGATGTTTGCCAAATGTCTATGGAGATGAAACAGTGGATGTCAGCACAGTGGGGTGGTGGGTGGTGTGCTTCAGAGCAACGATGATATCAGCAGTGGTCACCCCTGCTGGTGCAGACTTTTACAAGTGTGGTATGCAGGCTCTTATTCATGCTGAAGAAATGCACAGCTAATGGTAGTGACTGTTGAAAAATAATGTTTTGTAGCTGAGAATTTGCTCTATCAAACTGTGATATTATGCTCTTTGTATCTGTTGTAGTTTCCATGGGAATAAATTTGAGGCACTGCTTTCAGAGCAACATATTGCAGGCGTGTGCATGTGTGTGTGTATATATTCATGCACCTCCACACTCACATTCTTTTTAAAATTTCTTCTTCCAAAATATGATACAGAAGATACAACTGGTAACACCCAGATACTTTCATAACCATTAACTTCAGTTACCTCACAGTCTGACCAATTTTTAGATTAAAAAACAACTTTTCATCAATGCTTGAAGACACTACGACATTAAGTAACAGGTATTTTCACCTACAGCCATACCGTACCAGATGAAGATTTTTCCATGTATATTCACTGTTTGTGATACACAATCAGTCAGGCTAACTAGAATAGCTCCCTTGGGTACCACGATACTCTCAGTCTTTTGCCAAGATTACCCTACCCTGGCAGACAGATTAAAAACTTAAGGTAATTTCTGTATTGATCGTAGGAAAGCTTTGCTTCCACATAGAATCGCCTTATTGGAAATTTCAAGCCCCATTTTATCCTATCTGACTTGGTGTCGTACAAATTTTCATAATCTATTTTTTTTCTTCCTCCAATAGAAGACTTTGGAAGATCTACTGAAAAAAACATAAATAAGTAAATAAATTCAAAACAATCCAGGAGCGGCTGGCTGAATTTGGAGACCGTAAGAGATGGAGCAGCGGATGTGAAGTTGGAGAGATGGATAAAAGGAGCTTTACTTAGAGGGTGACAGGATGTACAAGATCAGAGCAAGGACAGCCCAAAAAAAGTTCACAAAGAAAAGATGGAAGAGCACAGCATGGCCTGAGACAGTAAAACAAAGATTTTTATTTATTTATTTATTTTATTTCATTTGGCGGCTGTTGTTTCAATTTAAAACAGAAGATGGGAGCCTCCCTTCAAGCATGGGAGGTTCATGGGCTTCTGTTTAGCCAGCTGACTCCCAGCAGACAGATGGACCCCCCTCAGTTCTGCTCTGTGGGACCCCCCACCCTGAGCTGACAGACCGCCCTGGATTTGTTCTGTGGGTTGTTAGGATAAGAATTATTTGCAGAACAGTGGCATTGCTTACGTTCACTTGAAGGCCTTAAAAAATTACTATACCGTTTCCTTTTCTCCAACACCCAATGCATTTGATAACCACATGCTGTCTTCAGATTACTCTGTTTACTGTGAATCATTATTCCTTGTGACTATTTTTTTTAATTAACAAGACGCCAAAAGCGGCAAAAAACTGAAGAGGTTTGATCCTTCCATGCACTCTAATCAGTTCCAAACATTTTGCTACGCAAACCTGCTAGCAATTTTTTTTCTTTGTTTGTTTTAAATCATAGAAAAATGAAACTAGCAGGAGGTGGGAAGGGTTGAAATGAAGGATCCATTAAAGATTTAGAAACACTGTCAATTAGTGATACTCTAACTGCAACAAGGAAGGAAAAACTTGTTACTCCAGCTTAGAAAATGTAAAAAGGCACTCCTGACACCAGTAAAATCTCGAAACTGAAATAGGATTCAGAAAAGTCTCTCTTGAATTTCATTACTTCTGAAAGACTGAGAACCAGTATTGTCTTTCTGCCCAATACAAGACCAACGCCATCTGAAGTTATGCCCTAGAAATTTCACTGCCAATGTACTTCAACTCTCAACTGAAGAGAGGCTGATTCAGTTATTACACTGAAATTTTCTGTCCCCTTTATTAAAATTGCTAAAAATGAGCAAACAATTTTCTTTTTTCTCCCCAGGAAAAGAATGAATTCTCAGATATAGCCAGTAGCACACAAGAAATGTAAAAAATAAAAATAAAATAGGGTTCATCTAGAGGTCATCCAAACTGAAATCTATGTCAAGATGAACATGAGCCAGCAATGAAAGTCAATGGGATCCTGGAATGCATCAAAAGAAACGTGGCCAGCAGGGTGAGGGACCCTCTGCTCTGTGCTGGTGAGGCCTCACCTGGAGCACTGCGTCCAGACGTGGAGTCCTCAATACAGGACAGACATGGAGCTGCTGGAGCACATCCAGAGGAGGGCCACAAATCAGGGATGGCACAGCTCTCATACAAGGACAGGATGAGAGCTGGGGCTGTGCAGCATGGAGAAGAGAAGACTGCAGGAGACCTGAGAGCAGCCTGTTGGTATCTAAAAGGGGGGCTATAAGAAAGAGGGGGACAGGCTCTTTAGCAGGGTCTGTGGTGACAGAACAAGGGAAAATAGTTTCAAACTAAAGGAGGGGAGATTTAGATTGGATATAAAGAAGGTTTTTCTGACAAGGGTGGTGAGGTAGTGGAATGGGTTTACCAAAGATGTGGTTGGATTCCCCACCCCTGGAGACACTCCAGGTCAGGCTGGATGGGACTCTGAGCACCTGATGGAGCTGCGGGTGTCCTTGCTCACTGCAGAGGAGTTGGGCTGGGTAACCTTTAAGGGTTCCTTCCAAGTTAAACAATTCTGTGATTCAAACTACCAATAATTTATGCAAAATGATCAGTCACTAAATTTAATAAAATTATAATCTCACCATCTTCATTTTCTGCTGCATACTTTTCTACAGTTCTGTTTCTTATCTGAATTGCACACTGCCTACTGCAGTAACACTGAAAAAGTCAAAAAGAGATCAGAATATTTGAAAACAGTTTTCAAAATTTCCTGCAAGGTGTCCCTGCAAAGATAACAGACTGGGCTGATCAAGTGCTCTACACACTGAAGAAGTAATCAGCTTAAACTGCCACAATGAAAAATCCATTAAGAAAAACTTTGCTAACAGTAAAGACAACAAAACATTACATCAGATCAACTGGGAATTTTGTATAATCAAGATCATTTGAGATCTTCATAGAGAACATGATTTTTTATCCAGGCTTTCAACACAAAATTGGCAAAAGAGCATCTATTAAATTTCCTTTCTGATTTCAGAATACAAAAGCTATATTATTTAGTTACCTGGGCAGAATGGATCTCAGAAAAGTCATTTTGGAGTAGCAAAAGTTTGTTTTTGGTGGTTTTTTTTTTTTCCCCATTCTTTGTTGGTAGTTTTTAAGAAGCTGTCTTGGTTTGGGTTGGGATAGAGTTCTTCCTAGAAGCTGGTATGGTTCTGTGCTTTGGATTTAGGACGATGCTGATAACATACTGTTTTAATTATTGCTGAGCAGAGCTGCACAGAGTCAAAGAGAGGGAGGTTAGGGGACACAAGGAGCTGAGAGGGGACAGAGCGAGGACAGCTGATCTAAGCTGGGCAGAAGGCTGTCCCCATGAGCAAAGCGAGATGGCCAGAGGGTGTCGGCCATTGCTCAAGGACTGTCTGGGCATCAGTTTGCCAGGTATATGAGCAATTGCATTGTGCATCACTTGATTTATTCTTTTTCTTGCTGTTGCTGACAGTTTTCTTCTCTCTCTCTCTTTTTTTTTTTTTTATTCTTATTAACTTTCTTATTCTTTAACAATATAAAACATGCTTTAGCATTTCAACATCCCATAACTTCAGCAGGCCTGCAACTCACTCAAGTTGCATGCATTACCACCAGACACTATCATGTAAATCAAATTCTTAAGCATTCTCCATTTTGATTCTTTCAGACACTAATCGATAAAAGATGGAATAGACTGGATAGGTGTTTAGGTGGATATCTGTCACCTTGTCTATTCACAGTACTAAGTAATGCAGATTATTCTCAACTGCGTCCTATAATCCTCCAGACAGGAGGACACATTTTCTCGTCTACCACAGGTTTCCGCCTATTCTCTTTCCCAGTATTGCTGCATTGGCTGGCAACCCTCTCCACCCTCCCCCCCCGCCCTCGCAGCTCAGTGGCCAGTATCAAGTGGCCATATCCTTTCAACAAGGAAAGGCACAATTGTATCTGCTAAGGCATTCTACATCAAGCACGAATGCAAGCAGTCAGCATTAAAAATTACCTCCAGTAAATGAGTGGGAAGACCGAATGGAGGCTGCTGAAGCCTGCTAAGCTTTCCCTTGGCTGCAGCCTATCCATTCTTTCATCCTTTTGCTGCGTTCCAAAATACTTGCAAAGCCTCCCACCAGCAGAAAGCAATTATCACTGTTATTTTTAGATACCACCTCCCATACACTTCCTGACATTTTCTGAAAAAAAAAAGAGATGCCTCTTCTGTTTATGAAAGGAAGCACTCACACTAGGAAGGAGTTGGACATCCAACCTGTGATAGGAGTCAGGATTAAAATACATACAATATCAGAAGCATTTTCACTTCACTGATTTACCTCCCGATGTCCTGAGTGCTGGTTGTTGCAATCCCTACCTAGATATGCCTCATTCTCCCACTACAAGCATGAGGACTCACAGTTACAGCTTCCTATTTGCTTTGTGCAGGACTGCAGATCATGGAGATCCTGAGGCACCATGCACACATACAAGCCCTGCTCCATCACATGGCATGACAAAAGCCAGGATAAAATTGCACTTCAGCTAGATGAACGCACGTAAATTATTTCTAAAACTCATACAACATGCATACTGCACATGGGTCTCTTCATCTGTGACATCTTTGTTGGCTCCATCCTTACCTACTGAAACTGTATTACACACCTGTGAAGGCAATGGCCCCCAGGGACAGAACATCTTAAGAGACAATAAAATGAAAAACAACTTTAAGGTTCCATTAAAAATTAAAGACAGTGGAATTTGTTAGATGGACTTATCACCCAATAGCCCACTCAATTTTCTGCAAAAGACTATGAAGTCAATGGTCAATAACAAATTCATTGTGAAAATTAACTTTGTCAAGTTTTCACACCATGATCTGTAGAATCTTTTTTCCCTACCTTCATTAGTCAAATGACACATACTACCAACGTTCTTTAAGCAGAATCAGATTAATCCAAACCACTAAACAAAAACAAGAAAAATGTATCATGACTTAGTGCATGCAGAGTACTAAATAGAGAGAGAAATACAGATCAGTGCACGTAAATCTCTTCCCCTCTTTTTGCCAAACTGGGAATCTCAAAAGATTTATTTTGAAGGGTAGACATCAAATATTGAGCAACATCTTCCATCTAAAACAAAACAAAACTATAAGTAATGTTTTCCCTGTAACATTTAAAGTAATAAAATCTGACTCGCCTTGACCATTGGTGCTAATTTTCAAAAGAGAGCAAACATTTTTAATTTCTCACCTTTAAATCTTATTCAGTAAAGGCAAGTAGGATGCCACTACCTGTTTAAGAGACCAGTCAGAGACAGTCTGCTCAATCAGGTAGAAGTGAGGCAGTGACAGACAGCATTTGCCCTCTTGGGATAAAAACAAAGAGCAGAACTTTCCACTTTCATCTTGAGCAATCAGCTTTTCTCCTCAGCACACTTTCTTTCTCAGCCAAACTTCACTTCAGCTGTTTTAATGTCCTTTAATTGTCCAGCAGGAAGGTTAAATACTTCTGCTGGTATAGATAACTAGCTTGGCAATCCATACAGGTTCAGTTAAAGCCACTTCCTTGGATGCATGCATTCACTATATGCACTTATTTTCATAAGTGCTCTAGGAAAAGCTTCAATAGGCACGACTAAATGTCTTGACACGTACATTCTCCTCTCCCTCTTGCACTTGCTCTTCATAATTTATACTCTTACATACACTGTACCTAAACATGCTGACTAGAAAAATCTGGCAAGAAAGGATGAAAAAAAAACCCACTTTCTGAAAATGGTTGCAAAACACAATTAGATCACTTATTCCAAAAGCTGTGCCTGCTGTCACACTCCAGCAATTGATAAAGATTAGGGGTTGTCTAATCATCGTCTTAGTGAAAATTTCTAGTTTATTTTCAGTGGCTAGGGGAAAGGGAAAGGACTCAATATTTTTTTTAAGTATAAAACATAGACTTCCCAGAAAATGCAAGAAGAATTAAAAAAAGATTCTATTTCAACCATCATGAGTCCCAAGAGAAAGGGCATGTCTTTCTATTACACAAATGGTGGAAGACTTCTGCTTCAATCATAATAAAGTTCAAAATATGAAACAGATGGCTTGAGTTTCCAGCACAGACTCGATTTAGCTATATATGTTGGCCATTCACTGGCAAAAGCGACACCTCAAAAATCAAGACTAAAGAAGATAACCCAGTTTAAGAAAAAAAAAAAAAAAAGCACAAGAAAACAGATTTCTAACTTGCTGATCCAATTCACAATTTACGTTATTATCACCTCCTCCATACCACAACTATGTCTGCCTGTCCTTTGCTGCTGTCCTGTTTTCATGTCTCAGTTCACGAGCTGTTTTCTGCCCTTGTTCCCCTAAACCTAGGCTTGTTGCTGTAACCACAACAATGGGACTGCAGTTCCCCTAATTGTCTTCTAGGGATAAAGGATTGGCATGGCTGCTCAAAGAGGCTGTGGAGGCCCCCTCCCTGAAGGCATTCAAGGCCAGGTTGGATGGGGCTTTGAGCAGCCTGGCCTAGTATTGAATGTGGAGGTTGGCGGCCCTGCCTGCGGCAGTGGGATTGGAGCTTGATGATCCTTGAGGTCCCTTCCAACCCAAGCCATTCTATGATTCTATGACACTGGTTTGGTCAGTGACTCACATAATGGATTTGTACTCATTTTACTCCTCTACGGGGAAGAAATTCCATGTAAGTGGGGGGCTCACATAGTTCCATAAGATCTTTTCAATTTTATTACATAGAATAACTATTTCTTCTATACAGAAAGAGCAGTCCCCAATTTCATCGGTAAGCTGTGTTTTATATCTACAGGAAAAACAAGAACCTAAATCACATTTTCATATTTTTTTCACATACGCTTTTCCAATTCCATACTACAGTTCTTCAGATCATACCAAACCCTCACTCAATTTCCAGCTGGATTGCTTAAAAAGCTGAACACTATCCTACAAATGTCCTGTAATTTACTGTGATTTCAACAGGAGTTTTTCATAGGAATGATCTGAAAGATAGAACTAATTAAGACTAGAAGATGTATCTATCTTTGAAACTCTTACCTAGCTGAAGAATCAGACTAGACATTCTGATTACTAATCTTTGTTCAACATTCCTAATTCATTATTAAAATACCACACGTTCATCTATTATTGAAAAACACTTAAATGTTGTACAGAGATATATCTACACAAGTAGAAACATAACATGAAGAAATGACTGGAAATACTAACAATGAAGCTGACCTCCTATCAACTGTCTCCCAAATATAGTAGAGTACATAAAATATGACATTCACTTGGCTCAGTTGTGGTATCAGTATATCATTTTGCATCATGCATCATCCAGGCACTGTTACACCATACTCTTTCATTCCACCATATTAAATAAATATGTAAATAAATAAGTCCATTGACTCACAGTCTCCTAGGAATAGGAATAATAGACTGGCAGAATTAACTAAATGGATTGGTTCTACTTTAATGCCATCTGTAGCTGTACTAAAAATACTGAATTGCCTTGAGAAAGCAACAAACAAAAAACAATCTATATTAAACTTCTAGTTCTTTTCTCAAAACAGCAGTTCAGGCTTTCATCACTTTAAATAACAATTTTACATGTTTTATATAGATTTAAGCCTCCAAAAACAAGTTAAGGGTTTTTGTTTGTTTTAGAATTTACACATCATTTGTCCTAAACATCATCAACAAAGTTAGCCTTCTCTCAAAGCAAACTGCCTATTCTTTGATAAATCAAAGTGATAGTTTTATTCAGCTGCTGAATGATTAGGTGCCCCTCAATAAAAATTTTCTACTTTGAACATTACGAGCTTAAATATGCAATATGCCAACTTTCAGCTTGTCCTCCCTGAAGCTGGAAAGATTAGTCTGTCTTTTATTCACAGGATACGAGAGCAGATAAACCGATCACCACTGTCAGTGAGTTCATGGAGTGAAACAACAACCTGAAACCTTAGCCCACATTAGAAAACTCCCTAAACCTCTCCATTAAACAAAATACAACAGTGATGTTAGGTCTCACTTGCCGACGCTCCATGCTTTTCAGCTTCTTTCCCACCAACTGAGAGAATGAAAAATAATGGCCTTCCCCTAAATTATAGCACTTCATCCCACTCTAGTGTGAGCTGTACCTGATTTCTGAACAAGTCACCAGACTATTCTGTTATCACATAACAGGGATTCTATCAGTCTTTTAATCTTCCTAATTTATGAAGCATGAATAACTAGTTTCTCATTTTAGAAGAACATGCTTATTTTGAACTGATGGTGTTTGAGATCAGGTTTCAGTCTGGTCAAAAAGAATCTGGCCTTAACTCTACCAGCAACCTTATTTTGTGAAGCTCACCTTTTTCTAAAGTTTCATGAAGATGCAGAGTTGGCTATGGGTCTCTAATCCAGTTCAGCAGAACTCAGATGGAGCAAAATCCATTATTTGAAAACTTCAAATACAAATTTCAAATTCACGAACTGTTTTGCCTGTATCAACTGGCACTTTCTGTCTGTATGGCTGTGACCCGTTGTCATTCAACCTGGCAACCTAAGAACCAGCTACGATTAAGACCTAGAACTGGTTGTTTTTGTGTTGCCTCTGCATCACAAAACATGAACAAAAGGGGAAGGGCATTCACTACTACTCAGATGCATATTTCCAAGCTATGATTAAAATCTTAGCTTGAACCAGCTAGGTTGCACACTGAGATTGCTGAACTTCTGGAAGAAGTGCAGTACCTCTAGAACCAGCCGTAGAGCTAAAAATTTCAGTGCCTGAGCCTTATTTTGTTTTATATTTTAGACATGTTTCATGTCCTGTGAACATCAAGACTCCTGAAATCAGGAAAAGAGTGAGTCTGTGTTTGGTGTTCATGAATTTTATCTCTGCTAACCTCCTTCCAATTATGCTCATCACCCATTTCCTTTCAGTGACCAATCTGGAAGTGCAATCTAGATGGGTATAAACAGCAGTCAGCTAACACCGTATTGCATTACACGCTCTAAATCTTCTGCCAGTGATATTTGCCAGTTAGGAAACCCCTAAATCATCAACTTCCTTGTTTCTGAGAAGTATGACATCTGCTAGAGCATCTGTTCATACCAGGGCTCTAGTAGCTAAGCCTGTGTAAGCTGAGAAGGTTCTCAAAGCAATGTTTTCATATTGCTTAACAGTTTCTCCTGGGAATTAAATCAGTTTTCTTATTGAAAACGATTTTTTTTAAGGTGAAATAATGAAGTTAATGATTAAGGAAGTAGAGGTGGAATTGAATTACTGTAGTTTTATACATGCTTTTCCAGCCCTTTATATTTTACCTGGACGTGCTGGCTTTGTTACAACTTCACTGAATTCTGAATTGAGCAGGGGAGTGGAGTGATCAGACAGGGACAGGACAAAGGGGAATGGTTTTAAGCTCAAGGAGGGAAGGTTTAGATTAGATGCCAAAGGGAAGTTATTCACAGACAGAGTGGTAAAGTGTTGGCACAGGCTGCCCAGAGAGGCTGTGGATGCCCCGTCCCTGGAGGTGTTCAAGGTCAGGTTGGAAGGGGCCCTGGGCAACCTGGTCTAGTACCAGATCTGGAGGTTGGTGGCCCTGCCTATGGCAGGGGGGGTGGAGCTTGGTGATCCTTGGGGTCCCTTCCAACCCAAGCCATTCTATGATTCAATGATTCTATAATCTTGTTTAGGTCTCCAGAAAAAAATAAGAACTGTCTAATGACTTCACTCAAGCCCCGATCAGTCAATTAATTTTTATTTTTCCAACACCAAAATATAGGCAAGTATTTCATGTAATAGAAGTCACCACTGAAATGCATAGAGTGGTATAGACAAAAGTATTTAAAAATCATATTGTTTAGGCATGTAAGTAAAAGTTGATCCTAATGCTGACCCACAGCAAAAGTCATGAACAACCAGCTAGAGATAAAAATGCAACTCTACACCACATAAGAAAACTCACAGATGTTTTTACAGACACCTGAAGAAACTGGGATCCTGAGGTACTATGAAGTCACATAACATCAGTAGAACACATGCAGACCACAGTTTTGCCTTTTATGACTTCATATGGTGGTATATAAACCACTCAAATGCCTACCTCCAGTTCATAATTTATATCAAACAACTTCCTACTTACCCATAACTAGTGAATATATTACAGAGCTTTAGTCAAAACCTCCCACTATATATTCTCTAAATCTTTTTGTCTATTATATCAAACCATTTCTTAGGCTTTGCTGGCTGAGACTGATGCTCTTCAAATTTCAGTCATTAAGTTTCTGCTTTTATGAGGATCACAAAACAAAAATCTTTGCTTAAAGTACATGAAAAAGATAAGCTCACAAGCAGATATGTCATAAATCTATTTGATTTTAAGAATTCCTTTGTTTTTATTAACTGCCCAAGGAACTCAAATCTTAAGATTGAAAATGTCTAAAAATGTCCTTAAAAGAACACGTATACTAGTGCAAGTTAAACATTCTCAAATAACTCAGCAACTACCTCAAACTGTAGCATTCAGTGCAATCAGTATTTTAACTATCTTTTGAATTTTGCATATGTAAGAGATGATGAGAGCAAGTATCAGCATTTAGATTTTTTCCCAAACAGCACCTATACTCAGGTTCATAGAGCTGATATATTACCTAACTTAGAGTGTGCTCTGGTAATTACAGGAGCATATGCTACATTTACATAGTTTACATTTAAACTCATTTAAACTGTGTGATTTAGCGCCTTGCTTCTATAAGGTTACAGGGATTACAAATACCAACATAAATAAAGTTAAACTTCCACACAGCCTTTCTCTCACTTTGTTGTGCTTACCTACTGCAATGGTCTGAGATGATCTTAATAGGTGTTTGCTAATTATTTGTCATTCCTTTAATCAATCTAAAACCCCCATGTATTGCAAAAGAGACTGTAATTAAATTTCTTAATAGATCATGCTCAACTAGTTAATGGTTATGAAAAACCAAGCAGATAATTAATCTATGGTTTTGTTTGTTTGTTTTCACTTTGGTTACAGGCAATATCTTTTCAGTCATTCTGTAACTTTTCTCCATGGACGCAGGACGAAATCTTAGCAGAATCTGGCTAAGTAAAAAAAAAAAAAATAGTATCTACAGGCTACTAACATGATGGTTCACCTATCAACATCCTTCTGAAGTACTAAGGCCTGAGCAGCAGGCTTCAAACCAAAGCTGACCTCTAGATGAATCTCACAACCCAGCATTATAAATCATCACTATACGATCATTAGTAAAATATGCGTGATCATTAGATAAATATGTATCTTGGACAAAACATCTCATGAGCAAGAGTTGCAGCTTAGATAAAGTGTTAGGAGAATGTATTCACCTTTCCTTGTTTAGAAGTATGGTGTTAAGGCCTACTAGGACACAAACTTACTTGGCTCCTCCTGGAACCCTGCCCAATCTGAAGGTGGAATCCAAAGAGAGAATGTAACCAGATTTTTCTGCCAAATTGTCACATAAATTTCTTTATACAACAACATAAAAGCTGGACCCTCTTGTAGCAACTTTGAAGCCCTCACCTGTAAGTGGATGCACTGCACAGGTGCAGTGGTAAAGTATGGAGGGCAACTGGTGATGTATCTTAATCACTGTCACTGTCCTCATGTAGTAATGGTTAGGTTCACTGCCTTGCTCTGTATTCTCTTGCTGTATCATGTCATTTATTATCCCACTGCTTTAAAGTTGAGATAAATGCACTGCTTTAACCTGGTGTCTGTGAGCTCCGTGCTGACCCTGCCCATCACCAACGCCAACAAGCATTCTCAAGGACTCTAAAATACAAAGATTTATGAGGCAGCCTGTGTCAATTCATACATATGATATCAGCTTGTGCCAATTGCTTTAATCAGGATCACCAACAAAAAGAGCACTGGAGCTTCAAAACCTCTCTGTGTTTCACTTTCTAAATGAAACATTTTCATAAACAGTAATAAAACAATGTGATATGAAAGCATTTTATACAACACTGTCCTCTGAAACTGAGTATAGATGGTCCACATGAAATGCTGATGCTTTAATATGTACAACAAATAATTTTAGGATACAATAAGCTTCTTTTAATTTTAAGTGATAACAGACATGAAAATTACATGAAAACAACTCAGCTGAAGCATTTTCCAGTTTACAGAAAGGAGTTTTATCTTTCATGACAGTAGAAGAGCAAACAATGACAACAACACAACAGACACACACAGAAAACAGTTCTTGATTTAAATACAGTAAGTTTAAAAATATGGAAATAATTACATAGTCTCTGAAAGCAATGCTTCCTATTTATATCCATGGAAACTATAAAAGCAGAATGCACAATATTACTATTTGGTTGAGCAAACTGTAGCTACAAAACACTGGTTTTCAACACAGTCATCACTATTAGCTATGCATTTTCACCAGCAATGAACAAGAGCCTACATGCCAAACTCGTAAAAATCTGCTCCAGTAGAGGTGACTGTTTCACAGCTGCTATGATGGCAGTCCATCTTTCATCATCCCAAACAGATGGAAGTCAGAAGGTGCCAAATCCCAAATAAACAGTGGGTGTGGTAGGACAGTGCAGCCAACACTGGCAATGTGCCCTATGGTCTTCAAAGTGGTATGGGGCCTGGTGTTATCACACCGCAGGAGAAAAGTCATCTTCTTCTCTGCTCTGACTCTTGAAGTTTCAGTCTTCAGCTTAGTCAATGTCATGACGTAGCAGTCAAAGTTGATGGCTTGTGTGAGTTCCAGGAAATACAGAAGGATCACCGCTTTCCTGTTGAGGCACCGGCGCAGCTTTCCAGAGAAGCTGTGGATGTCCCATCCCTGGAAGTGCTCAAGGCCAGACTGGATGGGGCTCTGGGCAGCCTCACCTAGTGGGTGGCAACCCTGTCTGCAGCACAGCGATTGAAAATACATGATCTTTACGGTCCTTGTCAACCTAAGCCTATGACTCCTATCCCAAAAGACAGTGCACATAGCTTTATCTGCTGAGAGCTGAGTCCCTATATATATCCTATATAGGTTTTTCAACCTATAAATATCAATATTTTCAACTATTTAAGAACTGAGTATTACACCCACCTGAGCACCAAAAGATTTCAGAGACTCTTATGGAAATGGTGATCTTGAGTATTTAAGTTGTATTTAAGACACGTGATTTTCACTATGATATTTTTTCTTAACAAACAGTAATGCAGTGTTGGTAAATGACATGCAGCATTTATTTGAATGCAGTGCTCTGAGCAGCTGAAAAGTAAATATTCAGCACGCCACTAGGAAGGACTACATCTCAGCAACAGCTTAGATACGAAGCTTGAACCAGTGAATGGTGAAAACCACAAGAACCTTGAGGTGTATGCACAGGAGGATGGCCAGTACAGCAACTCCTAAAAAAGAGTGCTTCTATTCAGAACTTACTAGAATATATCTAATACTGTTCCCATTTTGGGGATTCTTAATGGGAAAGAGATGTCAACAAATGAAAGCAGGCTCAGCAGAGAGCCTTGAGGTGACTGGGGCTGGAGTAATTGCCCTGGGTGAACAGGCCAGAGGACCAGGGTGTGCTGGGCCTAGTGAAGAGGCATCGCTGGGAGAACCCATGATCATGCCCCAGTGCCCCTGCAGGGCTGCTTTGAAGCTGAATCCAGGCCCTTTTCTGCAGGGCACAGCTGGAGGGTGGGAGCTGGCACAGGGAAGCCTTTCCCCGGAAGCAGAGGTGAGCAGACGATGTGTAGGCTCCTTTCTGCCTGCACACCCTGGTCCAATCCCAGGGCTGGCCCTGCCAGCAGCAGCTCTGGACACCAAGCCTCTCTCCAGCTGCGTTCCACAGGACTTATCCTACAAAAAGCAGACTGGTCACCAGTTCAAGCACTTGGACACAGCCAGAGGCTGCAGCAGTGAGAGGCAGCACACGGAGTTACCTTATACTTGACAGCACTGAATGAATTCAAAGAACCCCAAAAGAGTTTTCTCTGGCAAGCCTACCATACCACCACTATGAGCCGCTTGATTTAATGATGGCCCAATAGTAAAAACCTGCATTTCTGCTTTCACTTTTACAAGAAGTTACAAAGCTTATAGTACTACCTCTCTAAATTGCACTGTTCTTGCCATGCTTGATTGTAGTATTTCATATGATACTCTGCTCTCAGACAAAGGCTTTGAAGAACTTCAGACAAACAAAAGAGGAAAGTCCTGTCCTTAAAACATCTCAAGCACTTTAAGATCCTCCTAGAGTCCTCAGTTTATGATGCAAATCAGAGAAATTGAAAAAATGACTTATTCAACAGCTAGTCACACAGGTTAATTACAGTAATAACAGAACAGTCGTAATAAAAACTGCATCCCAGTGACCAGCTGCAGCAGAAGCTGCTACATAACAGGAGTGCGCATAAATAACTCTATCCTGTACTTTTTTACTTCTTTAGACAACAAAATGAACAGGAGCTATTCATTTTCATAGGCATATAAAATCTGAATGTTTTATCCAAATCCTGATTATTTTTTTTTATTGGCTTGTAATCTTCACTTTCACATGCAGTACATCACACCATGCAATAACCGTCTTAATCTGTTTTACCTGATCCTATTAAGTCTCTTAATGTTTTCTCTTTGAAAAGCAGCCTAAAATCAGACACGGTGTTCCAAAGGAATAATTTCTAACATATTCCTTTCATATGTTAGTTTCAAACCACCTCTTAACGCATCTAAGAATTCTGCTTGCATTGTCAGCTCCTGTTGCCGTATGTAGTTAATGCTCAGATCAAGCTGTGATGTTTTCACTGCAGGATGGAGTGTCAGTGCAAAGCACCGCAATTAAAACAGTGTTATCACAGAATCACAGAATCATAGAATGGCCTGGGTTG
This sequence comes from Gallus gallus, assembly GCF_016699485.2. Lineage (NCBI taxonomy): Eukaryota > Metazoa > Chordata > Aves > Galliformes > Phasianidae > Gallus > Gallus gallus. Next base: position 71,796,502 of record NC_052572.1, read on the forward strand.
AAAAGGACCACAATGATCATTGAGTTTCAACCCCCTGCTATGTGCAGGGTCGCCAACCACAAGACCAGGCTGCCCAGAGCCACATCCAGCGTGGCCTTGAATGCCTCCAGGGATGGGGCATCCACAACCTCCTTGGGCAACCTGTTCCAATGTGTCACCACCCTCTGAGTGAAAATCATCACAGAGAACAATCCATGCCCAGGTGTGGAGGTGAATACATTAAGAAGCACCTCTGCTGAATACCTCCTGCTGTGGAGGCAGGCTGTTTGTATTTTACCCATTTTATAAAACCTTGTCACTGTGGCATTGAAATAACACTCCAGCTTACTAGATAGTATCACCTCTGAAAACATGATTCAGGAGATTTTAAATTAAAGACAAAACAACAACAACAACAAAAATCACAACATTGATAGGAGGGCATAAAACACTTTCAGATTTTGTACATCTATGACTACACAGATATTTGTCTGAGCTGAAGATTTCTCTTCTGCTCCTCACCTGAGGGCTTACAGCTATTAGCCTCTCTGTTACCTCAGAAGTCTCCTCACTGCACTGCTCTTTATGCAATCTGCCAGCATCATAACAGACCCAACTATATTCCATTTCTCTCTCCAAATCAGCACTGCTTACTTACACCTCAGATTATGCCCAGTATACCACAACGTGCTCCACTCTTTGAAAAAAAGATACAATTCTATTGACTGCAATGCTTAAAACATATTAAATTAGTGCTGAGACAGTTTATAGAAAGCCTTTCTGGATGAGTGGAAGATAAAAAAAAAATATAAATCTGAGGGGAACTCTAGAAAAAGGACTGATCTATTTTAAGTAATCCACTAAAAATATCTTCAAAAAGGCTGCTGACTACATGAAAGTCATCAAGTATTCAAAAGAACATAATACAGCAGTTAGAAAGGAAATATACAGTCGGTTGAACTATGATTATCTCTGATGTTAATTAATTATCAAATAAACATCAGCACAACATTTTGCCTTTATTTATTTATTTATTTATTTATTTTAAAGCATCAGCTTTCAAAGCATGAGACTTTTTACAAGGCATTTTCCCTGACCTTCCACTTTTAACACCAGCTTTCATCCTTCTGGAACTCAGGTTTTTTAAAGGTCACAACTCCCTATCATCAAATATAAATAGAACTATTATACTTTGCTCAGCAAAAAGATACGGGAGCAGCACTGGTGTGCTGGTAATCCTCAAAATATTTCCCTTTCAAATACCTTCCTTTGTATCTAGGTTAAGCACAGACAGGTTGACAGTGACCTCCTGCCTTTCAGCTCAACTGAAATCAGTACTTTACAAATTCTGTCACTCTTAACTGTTGGCTTTCCTTCCTTTTTAAAAAAAAGAAAGTGAAAAACAAATGACAGAGCAAGCACTTTATTTACTCTTCTGAAACACTTGCATGAGCCCGCATGACAGAAATGCACTGACTGATTGAACTTCGAGACCCTCAAGGTTTTCAGTCATACAGTACATTCTAAAGCAATCACTCAACAGGCATCAGTATCTTGAACATCACATGCTGTGTGATATGCTTTCTTTTTCATCATGAGTTTTAGGTGCTTATGTTCTGAAGTAAACTCTGTTATATGCTTCAGTATAATTATTAACAAAGTATTTTTACAAGTTTCATTCTGACAAAAACCTGAAAACTAAATAGCTTTGGAAATACAATGACTTCAGGCAGAACTTAGTGCCTCACACATAAGTGTGCATAAGTGATTGTATGATATGAACAGATTTTACCTGAATGAGTTTCATATAGATGATTTTATAGAAATGTAAAATTTGTCAATTAATTTGATAAAACATTTAGGCAGGCCAAGACTTTCATTTGTGTAATGTCTTTGAGAGTCTTATAAATATGTACCAATTAATTTTAGACCAACTCTGTCTACCCATGTGGAGTAATGATATAAACTAGATATTCCATACACTTTACATGGACAATTCTTTTCACTGGGGCTTATTTTATGATTATTTTGTTGTAATAAATGCAATTCATACTTTTCAGTCTTGAGAGTAAACATGGAAAAATAATCAATGACATAACTTAAGAACTCTACTATTGGTAAATGAGGAAAGTTTCCTCTACAGTCTATAGCTGTATGTACATCTGTGCTTGGTTGTGTAACTGCAGAGCTACCGTGAGTGTCACTGCTGATGTCCTAGATATGAACAGATGTATCTGCAAAAGGACAGGAACTTTCTCACCCTTCAACTGAACACATAGAACACAAGCCATTAATGTATGAAAGAGCATTACCTTAAGATATGAAATGATATACTGTTTCATATCCTTAAGAAATCAAGAAGAGCCATGGAATACATATTAATATTCCTCTAAATTGACACTTGTTTGACAAAAGTGTCACTTAAAGACTAAATTGAGTAGCATCTATTTTAAGAATTATTTTAGCAAATGAAAATCAAAATAAAATAGTGGGTGAAGCAGATCATATAAATCCTTAGTATGTTTTTTTAGGCATGCCTGAAATGACCCACTTTCTGTTCCTAAATCAATTTCATGCTCAGGCTGTGACATGGGTAATCCCTTCAGATATCATCAACATAGCCAAAAGGTATAAAGGAAACCACTTGGGAAAAGATAAGTTGTCAAATGCAAATTTAAACTAAGATAAGTGATTTAAGACCCATGGGAAATCAGATTACAAACAAGAAGGTCATTAACAAAAAGAGTATCGGCTGAAGATGAAGAATAAATAAGGTTTGCAAAATACTATACAAGTTTGTTTTCAATCCCTTTGTCTTCCACTGCTAAGAGGAATAAAGCTCACAAAACAAAATTTTACTAAAAGGTAAATGAACACCTAGGAAGATCAATCAACTGGAAGAAACTGTGCCATGGAGAAGGTAGGTCTGTCCATACACAAAAATTTCCATTCATTTTCTTTAGTCACAAGGCACGGGTCTGGAACAAGCGCTGCATGGCCACATGTTGGGATGTGCAAGTTTTCCAGTTACCCCCTCACTTCCTTTCCCCTTTATTTTATGTAAGATGAAAAAATATCTAAATCCATTAAAGAACAGGACTGATGGTATTCAGTCCCAGCTTAGAAGTAAACAACAACAAAAAAACCTGGATAAAAAGACTTCAAAGATAAGTTTCACGTTAACAGAATGACATCTATCATGGTGCAACTTCAGTTTGTCAGCTTTGAATGCATTATATGTAATCTAATTTTAGCTTTGCAACAATCAGTCTTTTCACTTCAAGAGGCATTCACATCTTGGAAAACAAATTAAGTTATGCTTGTTTGCCAAGCTTCCCACTGTCTTGCCTTATAAAAAACAAATGGGACTGAATATTTAAAAGGCTTGATACATCATTTTTTCAGAGAGACACTCCAAAAATGCTTTTGCTTACAACATTTTTCTACAGAGTGTAACATGGCAAGGAAGAGATAAGAACTATGAGCAGCTTAGTCGATACATTGGATGGAAGAGAAGCCATCCAGAGGGACCTGGACAGGCTGGAGAAGTGGGCCCATGACAACCTAATGAGGTTCAACAAGGCCAAGTGCAGGGTGCTGCACTTGGGTCAGGGCAGTCCCAGGTATTTATACAAACTAGCGGAAGATCTGCTTGAGAGTAGCCCTTTGGAGAAGGACTTGGGGGTCCCGGTGGATGAGAAGCTGGACATGAGTCAGCAGTGTGTGCTTGCAGCCTGGAAGGCCAACTGTGTTCTGAGCTGCAATAAAAAAGGGGTGGCCAGCAGGGAGAGAGAGGTGATTGTGCACCTCTACTCAGCTCTTATGAGGCCCCATCTGCAGTACTGTATCCAGGCCTGGGGCCCCCATCACAGGAAGGACGTGGAGATCTTGGAGGGGGTGGATCCAGAGGAGGGCCACTAAGATGATCAGAGGGCTGGAGCACCTCCCCTATGAGGAAAGGTTGAGGGAACTGGGATTGTTTGGCTTGGAGAAGAGAAGGCTCCAGGGAGACCTCATTGTGGCCTTCCAGTACTTGAAGGGAGCACATAAACAGGAGGGGGAATGGCTGTTTACAAGGGTGGATAGTGATAGGACAAGGACTGAGACAGGGAACGTTTAGGTCAGATATTAGGAGGAAATTTTTCACTCAGAGGGTGGTGACACACTGGAACAGGTTGCCCAGGGAGGTTGTGGATGCCCCATCCCTGGAGGCATTCAAGGCCACGCTGGTTGTGGCTCTGGGCAGCCTGGTCTGGTGGTTGGTGACCCTTCACATAGCAGGGGGGTTGAAACTAGATGACCACTGTGGTCCTTTTCAACCCAGGCCATTCTATGAAGTAAGAAAAAGCTACAAAATAAAATTACAAATGTAACTGCTCTGTAAGAGGGATAATAAATACTGAAATCTATCTGCAAAGTTTGTTCTGGAACAGACCCTGAAAATAAAGTATTTAAATATTTTGTAAATGGAATTTTGTTTTTCCCGTTTATATTATCAAACCACTAAACCAAAACCACACAGTCTTTCCAGATGTAATAAGTAGTACTTTCCTTATTCACAGATCTCACAAACTACTAAAAAAAAAAAAAAAAAGAAAGAAAGAAAATTAAGAAGCCTACACCCCTTTTAAAGACAGGACAGAAAAATTGTAGCTGAGCAAGGAAACTAGAAAATGAAGTAAGCAAGCTTCAACACTGAATGACATTTACGGTTGCCTCTTATTAGAAAAACAACAACAAAAAAACTAAAAACAAACAAACAAAAAACCCTCCTGTCTTCTCTTCTTCCTAATATAGAGAATAATGGTGCCACCAAAAACCAGGAATTAAACTTGCCAACCCAAACCACAGGTTAGAAAGTTAGCATTACTTTATTGCAGCGCTGAATGCATGGTGGATTTCTCCTCCTGGAATATACACAGAGGAGTTACAGCACACAGAATATACACAATCAGTTTGTGAATATTCGTACAGTTTGCACAAAGTGCCCACCTAAAATCTATTATTATGCATGTGCTCTGTTAATATAGGGTTCTTGCAAGATGGTCTTTGGTGGCCATGAGATTCCACCAGGAGGTATTATCCATGCAGAAGTCTGCATGCTAAATAGGCCAACTCCCATATTTAGTCAAGAACTTATTTACAATTTACAAAAAATTGATTCCTGAATAAGTTTCTAATTAGCATGTGATCTTGTCATGATGCCTGTATTATCAGCCCCAGCATGGTACAGTGTTCCTCCTCCAGGCTTGTGGGATGCTGAGACTCTGCTTTTAGGCTCCAGACATCCTGCTTATCTAGGAAAAACAAACCTTCCCTAGACAGAATGTCACTTTGCTGAAGGCTCTGAATTAATTGCTGAAAGCTCTGCGTTTTTTGCCCGGTATCAATAGAAGGGGCAATAATGCATTTCTTGGTGGTGCTGAATGAATGGCACTGTGGCACAGACCTGCCCCAGGGCTTCCTACAAAACATGACCTGCAAAACTCTGTGGAATCCTGTAGTCTGTGCCACCTTAAAAATTCACTCTTGCCTTTCACACCCATACTAGCAGTAACCTTTTGTTGTCCATTGCAGTTGTAGCTTTGCTGTATCTTAGGACACCTTGTGCTAGATCAAACTGAAATCCAAAAGTGGCTCAATTCTATCCATATCTATATTTTGTATGACAGGCGAAACAAAGGTCATCAAGGGTCATCAAACAAGGATCCGAGAGTGCGCAGACCACCCTCACACACATGCAGTGATGAAATAGTGAGCAAATAAATGGAAGCAAATAAAATAATAGCAAATGGAAGGACTGACATTTAATTTATCCGGGTTCCCTGGTTTTATACCTTTTGATGATTCTCTGAAGTGAGACGAGAAAATGTATTTTGTTTTACAAAAATTACAAAATTTGTGTTGTTTGGGTTTTTTTTTTTTTAATCAGGTTTTTCATAGAAAATTATCACAACAAAGATGATTCATAGACAACTCACTGAAAGAAATCTCAAATTTCTCAATTAGTTCCTCACCATAAAACCCACACAGCAATCAGGCATTAGCCCTAAATATTTATTATTCTAAGGAAAAATAATTTCTTCTCAAAAATGATTGTTAATAGTTCTATTTCAGAAGCATATATACATGCATCAAAAAAGGAAATCAAATGATGCATGGCTTGCCTTGAGAAACACTAAATGCCTCCCTAGAGTTCAGTAGGCGGCTGAAGGTATTTACCATCCATGAGAAAAGTCAAGAAGGGTAGGAAATGAGGAAATACAAGGAATATTAAGAAAATAAATATATTTTAATTATTGTTGCTATCCTTTTCTTTCTTGAAGTAGCACCGAACATCTCCAATACTCAGTAAGAAGATTAAAGATTAAAGAGTAAGACACGCTAAGGAACACATGGCTACAGACAGATGTCCTTCAATTTGTATCTGCTATCCCGCCTCTAGTAATATTTCTTCTAGATAAATACATGTGTAAACACACTTTTCTTCACTACCATCTCACCCATATGTATCCTATATCAAAGACAGAATTATCAATATCACCTGGGATCTTTGTTATTTTTATTCTATTTCATTTGCTCCTTCACTGAGAAGGCAGTGCGCATGGCACTGCTGCCTAGGGCAGAGCTCAAGGAGCGTTTGGGCAATGCTCTAGGACTTAGGGTTTGGATTTTGGGTGGTCCTGTGTGGAGCCAGAAGCTGGACTCCATGGGTCCCTTCAGGATATTCTATGATTCTGAAGAAAAAAAAAAAAAAGAAAGAAAGAAAAAAAATACCATGAAAGAAGCCAGCACTCCATGCTGCTAGGACAACACGCTACTTCAGGATCCACGTGGACACCTACCTGTGCCACCTAATGTAGGGAACCTGCTTTAGCAGGGGCGTTGGACTCAATGATCTCTTGAGGTCCCTTCTAACCCCTGCAATTCTGTGATTCTTGATTTGTGGCATTCCACTAGAGCTGAGGGGGAAGCAGCTTTCAGCTAATTACAACAAAATAGTCATCATCACCTTCTAATCTCTTTCTGCACTGGACAGAACTATGACCTTCTGAAATTTTTCAGGAAAATGCAAAGTGCAGGATACTCAGACAGGAAACAGAAGGGGCAGAATGTTTCCTTTGAGGACCTCCAGTCAAGCCTACTTCAAGTATCAAGTGCATTTTCCTAACACTTCAGACAAAGAATTAAAAAATTTTGTTAACCTGTGCTGTAGGCAAGTACCATGATCACTAAATTATTCTGTATTTTGCATAACTGAAAGGAATTCCACTTCAGGCATAATCACATTTCTTGAAGGTGTGTTGAAATTTGTATATTATTCTCAAATATGCTTTCAGAGAGAAGTTTTAGAGAAAAAAACTAGCTTAAGAAAACCAAGAAGAATTCAAATCAGCATAGCTCTAAGGAAATATTCTTTCACCAAGATTATGTGACCACCAGAGAAGTTGCATTAGTGCTTCCCCTGGCTGAGATAGCATCTACTTCTAAATAATAATTCAAAATAATTCAAAAATAATTCAAAAATGAAGAAGGAAACAATTTTTCACTGTTCTTTCTCTGACAGTAATGATCCAAACCCCTGCACTCATGCAACTTCTGAGCCAGAAATTGGGTTACTGTACCTCCTTGAACCAGGAAAAAAGTACTTCTGTGATTTAAAAATGGTTCATTTCTGTATTTTCAAAAATTCTGATTCTTCTTTCCAGCTAGTATAAGAAAAGCATCCATTCAAATACCAACCAACCAACCAACCAACGAAAAACAACCCTCTTTTACTTACAAATTAGGACACATTTAAAGATCACTGTGATAAATCACCAGAAAACACTTCAGTGTTTTCCTTATTCTCTTCCTCCCAAACAATACTCACCTTTGTTTTATCTACTCACCTACCTCATATAAGTTTGGAAATATTTCACCTGTAGTACCAAATAAGGACACTTGCATAAGGATCTTAGCCTCAAGTTAACCAGTTTAACTGCAGTCATATATATATATATATTTTTTTTTTTAGAAAAAGAAAAGTAGTTTTTTTTAACCTTTAATTTTTTAAATATATTTAGATTAAATTTAGTTTAAAGAAAATACCAACCACATCACCATCAAAAAAGAGCAATGAACTACCTCAACATGCCAGAGGAGGAATCACCTATCTCTTAAAGAAAAAAATAAATATGACCTAGAGCTGTCAGCTATGTAAAATAACAATAATAAAGTTGCATTAAAGAAATTGGTTGAGTGCTCCCAAGAGATTATATATTTCCTAAATAACCCTGGATTGATATGAAGGCAAGAAAGAAAACAAGAATGGAAATGAGGACGTGCCAAACTTAAGACGGTGGTTTAAATGAGTAAGATCAATAGCATCTGAGACTGTTTAGCCACACTGTCTGAGAATAAATGACAACCTTGCAGATGGTGCCTGAACTGAAGCTTCAAACATCACTTACAACACTATCATAATTGCCAAACCACTCCAGAAAGCTGAAAAATATTTCCCAAATGAATGTTTTTTCTCTAATTGCAAGTTGGACAGAAAACGGGAGGAAAAGAAATGTCATCCACATGCTAACACATATTAACGCTAGACAAGTAATGAGAGGTTTATGTCTCCAAAATAACTTGGGCCAGTAAGGCCACCGAAGTTGTTTGCAAAGCTGCATTTGCATTTTAGTCATGTTCTTCCTTTTCCCACTTTTGTTTCTATCCCCCCCTCACACTAGATGAAACCTTTGGGGAGGGGAAAAAAAGCTGTTTTCCACACATATACTCTGCACAGAACCAAAACATGATCTGAAAAAGAACAACTGCATTTCAAAATAGTTGAGAAGCAAGTATTTCTAGATGACAAGTTTTTACTGGTCTTTAATAGAGTTCTTAGAGGTATTCTTCTTCAGGAGTCATCTGCTTGACATGTTGATGCTTAATTCACAGAAACAAATTAAGCTGGCTGCAGCCACTCTGAGATGCCGGCGAGTGCTGAGAAAGGAACAAGTTCATAAGGCTGAAGAGTACCTGCCTAAACTTTCTGAGCGGCCACTGACAAACAAGCAGCAACACGGGCAAAATAAAACATATCTTCCAGATTCAAAAATGACAAAACTTGACTATGATACTGAAAATAAAACAAAGCAGTGGGATTTTTCTATTTATTTATTTTTTAAGTAAGATCTGATAATACACACAATGGGAAACTCCTCTCCAGGCTTCTAGTAAACAAGAAGAAAATCCACCTACATGACATGAGCATGCTATTTGTTTTGATTTCTCAACGATGTTTTCATACATAAATTTGAGTTAGGATAATTTTCCACATCATTTATACACGACTGCCTAAACTTTAGCCAAAATGCGTCCTATTCTATTTATACGGTCCAGTTAGATTTCTGGAGCTAACATGCAGCACCTGCAGTATGTAAGCCAAATGACAGCAGTCCAAAAGCTATTCTTAGTATCTCTAAGTCTTTTTAAAGCTCCAAGTCAACCCTTAGCCGTTTATAGCTATAGCTCCTTAAAAATGACAAGTAGCTAGAAGCTGTCACTAACAGAAAATATGCTTACAAAACAGGTAGCACTTTTTCACTGTGAATCATAGGCCTTTATGTGATGTTCACTTCAAGTTATTTCAGAAAGGAATATAAAATAGTACTAAGCCAAATTGTTTTAATTCCCTCATCTAGTAAATGGCACATATAAATTACAGTACCGAATGGAAACTGAATTGAAACATACTTTAATATAGTCTCTTTTGGTAAGCTATGTTTTAAGTTTCCTGCTCTTTTGCCTCTAAATGAATGACATATAATTAATTTTTTAAGGCTTATACACTCTATCACAATTATAATTACATAATATTGGAGAATGATATAACAAAGACATTTTTCTTTCAATTCATACTATTAGAGTTCAAGTACAAGATATTATTAAAATACACTCACATACTCATACAAAAAAAAAAAATCTCTTCAAATATTCAGTACTCTCAAATTACAATGATAGCAAATTTTCAGGGGATCACAGAATGGCTGAGGTTGGCTGAGACCTCTGGATCAATCTCATCTGGTCCAGAACCACTGCATGTTGGCTGCACCGCACAGCTTGGTGCCATCCCCAAACTTGCTGAGGGTGCTCTCCACCCCACTGTCAGTGTCACTGATGAAGATATTAAAGAGCACTGATTCCAGCACTGGCCCTGGGGGACACCACTAATCACTGACCTCCATCCAGACACTGAGCCAGATTTACGCTATATCATTTTGTGTCTCTTTTGCAGCAGCCTGAATTTCTACTTGTAGATTTGGAGACTCATGATTTTCCCTACATTCTCTTCTCAATCCTGAACTGACAGTGTCTTGCTAAAATAACGTAATATTCACTTTAAAGAGCTGCCATTACATATCAGCCTACTGTTAGTGGTCCCTAAAAATACACAAATGTCACATTAGTTCTCTAATTTGATTGTGAAGTTAAAATAGAAACTGAGCAAAATAATATTGACACTTTGTTCAGAAACATGAAAATAGATTTCATCAGTTATGGCTGCATTAAAATCCCTCTCCATAAGCATTCTGAGGCGTTACAATAACTTCAAAAATGTCTCCAATTTGCTTCCACTATACTGAGTATTTACAAAAAGGCATTAGACTGTAGTTAGCAGTCCTTACATCACTGTATTCTCACCTTGCCATATAAGTTCTTAAGCAGCCTCAATAAGACATCAATACTCCCCAGTGTATTTACACATTCAGAGATTAAATGCCTCTATTCCAATATGGAGAGCATCCAGATTTTTGCATTGTTTTTGACTTTTGTAAGTATTTATTAGTTGGAAAAGAAGAACCATAAGAGCTGAAACGTAGAATAGGAATTATTAAAAATTAGCATAACTGACCACTGACACTATGGCAGAATTCAGAATCTGTAATGTTCAGCTGTTTTACTAATTACTGCTTTGCTCCAGTATTAGGAGACTAGTGACGAGAGAGAGAAGGAGAGGGAAGAGAGAGATGAAGAGACAGAGACAACATACTCTATTATTTTTTTTCCCCCAATCATTAGGAAACAGCCTTCAAATCCAGGACCTTATTGTAACAGTTACTGCTCGCCAAGTTTCTATTAGCCAGTTTAAGTGTAAAGGGAATAAACAGAAAGAAAGAAGCCGTTCTTAAAAGTATGCTCTACCCTTTAAAACAGGTCGTCTTGACATTAGCTGCCAGGAACTTGCTTTTGTTTTCTCAACTTTTTACTGATAACAAGCGATGTCGTGATAAGTCACATCAGCCTTCATAGTTCATTCAGTAAACACATTGAAAATATGAAACATAATTTTGCCGTCAAACCTATTATCAGAGAAATAAAAGAATTTAAAACACATTTCAGAGTAAGGAAAAAAAAATCATGCCTGCTTGGTCCTGGAAAAAAAATATGTACTGCGTTATTGACCAAATTAATTCCTGGGATAATTCTGGTTACTTACTGGTGCAGAACATAATTAATTCCTGATGTTTGTCTGATGTTTTTAGTCTTCTGATAAGGAGGACAAACCTCAAAACTCGTCTACAAAAGCAATAGATTTCACCAACCAATCAGTGTATAAACAGAAAGAAAACATATTGCTCTGTGTATTTCATGCTTTAAAACAATCTTCTGGCCAGCTTTCTAATTAACACCCCACTACAGCCTACTCTAGAAGTATTGCTTTCAAAGCTTAACCAGAAACTGTGCCTAAAAAACCTGGCATGCCATTGGCACAAAAGATACATTTCAGCTTGGAGAACCATAATCAAACAGGAACAGGTTTAGAATAGGTATGAGTGTAATAACATCCTCAGGATCTACACCTGGAAAGGGAGAAGGCAAGGCAAGACAACTAAGGAAGCTTTCATCTCCAGAATCTTTAGATACTGTCCTATGAGACACATATGACCACAGGTTCTCTTGACAGATCTCATAAGGTCAACTCTGAGAACTTCATCCAGATGACACTGCTTTAAAACTCTTAATCCTGACAGACACTGTTAAGTTCACCTTCCTCCATGAAAACTCTTTGCAAGCTGTTGGAATTGTTTATTCGCAAGGCAGGGGGGCATCAGAGATCAGTACCCATAAAACTCAGAGTGTGGTATTTAACTGGAAGAGGGACTAAGAAGATTAGTGCAAAAATTTGCTATCTGTTCTAACATATGGGATGTCACAGGGGAGTTCTGGTGAGCATGTAACAAATAAGAAGCTCAAATAAGTCCTTCAGACCAAGAAACCAGGACCCCAAAAGTCACAATACCTTAAATATTAGTTTGTTAGTTTTCTGCTCTTTATACCATTTTAAGCATTGCTCAGTAAGACAGTAGAAGAGACTGCTATTGCAGTTTAACTCAGCAGGCAGAACTGGGTTAACACTACAGAGCTACAATAATTCATGGGATGATATAAGGACAGCTTAATAAGGAAAAGGAAAAGGAAAAGGAAAAGGAAAAAGGAAAAAGGAAAAAGGAAAAAGAAATTAAAACCACCAACAAAAATAACGGTAAGAAGAAACAAATCGAGTGATGCACAATGCAATTGCTCATATACCCACTGACTCATGCCCAACCAGTCCCCAAGCAATGGATGGCAGACTTATTCTCTATCTGAAACACAGAACCATACCTGCTACTAGAAAGGAAATTAACTCTATCCTAGCTGAAATCAGGAGAGCTACTTGTAAGAAGTTTCTGTAGTTTATAGTATTTTGGTAGGTTGATAATGGGGGAAAAAAGGAAAGATACGTGGGTGTCACCTGTCTGCTAAGATTTCTGGCTTTTCTAGAGAAGGCTGTAATTAAACAGGAGGAGGTAAGCCTTCAGTACCATTTCTAACTAGTCAGTGTGTACCATTTTTTCTACATGGAGAAATTCAGTACCACACCTTTGCTCCATATGCACTTCCATGCCAGACGCCATCCTGTCAGACTGCCCCTCTGTTGCCATCTGTCACACAACAACAGAGTGCTGACAGGAAGGTTGAACCTCTACTGTCACACCACAAACATCCGCCTCTGACATCACAGGACAAGATAATAAAATTGGAGGCACCACTTTTGCAGAAGCCTTTGGGTAGCATTTGTTCACTGTGCAGTGCACTCCGGGTCACACATCCTACTGAGCAGTTTTCGTAATCATTATAGGGAAAAAAATAAATAAATAAAAATGTGTTATGCTCTGAATGTAGAAAACTTATGAAAGACATTGCTGACTGTGAGGAGTGAAGACCATTACCAGCAGCTGCACAGATTATTACAAACACCCTTTTCCCAGTGGTTGAAGAAGAAAAGCTTGCCTCATCTAGGATTTTCCAAAGTACTGTTGCAAAGAACTCTCATCTGGCATGTCTTTTCAAAAGAGGTTCCTCTTTGTATGCCTCCACTGGAATTGCTTTTTCAAATAGCACTTCTTTTATGTTCCCATCTCAGTCATCCACTGAGTGATTTCAGACAACCTGGCAGCAGGAGTGGCAATAGCAAGGTTTCTATTAACTCCTAACAGTATATCTACAAGTAAGAATTTATAGGTTTTCTACAATTATATCTCACAAACACTGAGTTCTGTATAAAGTTCCTTCCTATTGTCTCCTGCAAAATATGTGAAAGGCTGTAGCTGAACTAATCATGTTAAGTAAGACCGTTTTCTTGTGCTTCCATTTAATACTCACCCATTGATTTTTGCCTTAACCTGACACTCACAGGCCACTGGGGAACATTCCATTCTTCTGCAGTACCTGGTGCAGTATGGTCCAGAGAAATGACTGAATAATACAAGTCATTTTGGATCACAAAGTACTTCTGGAAGTAGCCTGTGAATTTCTTTATCTGGTTACTGACTGAGTCTATTCCACTTTCCAGCCTGAGGTATTTTTTTTTAAAGTGGAAATGCAAATACTTGCACAATATCTAGAAAGACTATGGTTGTTCCTGATGCAAAACTAGGCAGCTGTGTACAGACTCTCAGCTGTTGTTTCCAGTTTTGTTTTTCTTCCTCAACTAAAATATTCCACATAAAGAGCTTAACGAGGCTGTCAGGTTCAGTTCTTTCCCCCATAACATTCAGTCCCTGCAGTACTCCAGGTTAGCACTTTCCCTGAGAACACATTGTAGTATTCACCTCACCACAAGATAAGGAATTCAGTGAATAGAAAAACAAAACAGTGTATTTGTTCAAGATAATATACTTTGTGTGTATTTCTCGTGGGAATGGGGCTCAAGGAGTTTCATATTAAGGTTTGTAATTGTAATTTCTTAACTATTTCTGAACTTTCATCATCATGCTCTGACTTTACCTTAGCTGCAGCTTCTCCCCTTTTCCACTTCCCTAGGAATCTGTCCCTTACGATGGTGATTTTGGGTGTACCTTAAGATCAGTCAACTATCAAATTTGCACCAGGTAAAAAATAATAATAATTAAAAATAATTTTTAAAAAGTAATACGCCATCTTGGAAACAAGTATGACATTACCAATTTAACATTGCTCCTCTTACTTTTCAGCTCTTTTCCTGCTAAGACTTTGAATATAATATTGTTCAGGAGGTTCATATTGAGAGCTTTTTATGTTCAGTCTGGTTGAAATAGTAATTTTGTACTAATTACCGCAGTCTTCCATCTCTGCAGATTTAATTATGTCTCGTGAGAGTGAGAATAAACTTCATGATCCAGTAAAGTCTCTTGGCTCCCAGGGTAAACGCCATCACAATATATTGCCAATTCACTGACCTACTGAGTGTAAAAAAAGTAAATAGGTGCTGCAGGAAAGTTTCTGCTGTCCCTCTGAAGCTGCATCAAAGCATTCACCCAAATCTACCCCTTATAATGGCAAATTAAAACCAAACCCACTTGAACCCCAGCATAACTCAAAAAATAGAACTGTGCATTAAAACAAGTAAAAATCACTGCCAACTTTTTAATTAAAAAAATAATTTGATCACTATGTGCAATTTCAATAAAAATTATTGATGGAACAACGATCCTGTTTGCTAATGTCAGTGTAAAGGCAGGAGGCAGCAGAAAAAAACCATGAACCTCGCAAAAAAAGGTATCAACACGATTAAGTATCAAACCTGTGCAATTCAGCTATTCACTTAGCACAATTTTCATTAGAAATGAAAAACAAACAAACAAACAAACAACAACAAAACCCAGCTTTATCTGTTTTGAAGTCATCCAGGGGACCTAAGTACTAGAATATAGTTACAGGCTTCCTTGGACAGGACAAGGACTTTGCACTACACCTCGCTCCCTGTTGTTCTCTACGTATCTCATAGTTTCCATGGAAATCAATTGGAGGCATTACCTTCAGAGTGACCTAGAGATTTGAAAATAAGGTAAAACTTTACAATTTACTAAATGCAAGTCTACCTTTACACTAATTAAACAAACAAACAAACAAACAAAGCAGAATGTAGTCCCTCTATCAGTAGAAGCCAAGTCAATTCTAGCAGTACTTTTAGACTACATATCCCGTGTCCTTTAATTTTGTCCATAAAATTCCGTGGGACAACATGTAGTACTTCACACTTGAAATGAATATTTTTTCCTAAGAGCCATAAGCCATTTCAGAACTTCATTTGAATTATGAATGAACCACCTTTGAAACCACCTCTAAACGAATGACTACGGTGTAGAATTAAGACCCTTCTGCACATTTACCTTAGAACAGGATCATGCTTTCCACACATCCATCATAAAATCCTTTGTGTTCTAATGGCAAATAATATTGGATATCTTAAGTAACTGTGAAGAGAATTTCCTGCTGTACTTCTGCCCTCTACACTGCAGGGGTAGGAGCATTACAGCAACACCAGCAGAACTCATCACATGCAAGAGGTGGCTCTGACATTTAATGAAGTCTATGAACTAAGACCTTAGCATTGAAAGAGGTGACTTGGACTGCATCAGACTTCCAACAACCATCATGTACTCAGGATTTTGTTCTGAAAAATGGACGTATCAGCTTTCTAAAATATTCCCTTAGTGAATGAGCAGTTACAAGTACAGAAGCCAGTTGAGGACAATCTCATTGCTGCCACCTGCTATTGCCATTTAGCCCACTAGCCAAAACTTAATGGGAGCGCTGGATTAAGTGGTTCGATGTGTAGAGACATACAAGGAGAACCGTGCATTGTCCTCACTGTTAGTCAAATTTATTGCATCTAACTGTTCTGATAGCTGTTGGTTGCCTCCTCTTCCATTTTTCTTACATACCCACTCTCAGAAAATGATACTTTTTAGATTTAATTTTCTTCCCAACAGTTTTGTACAGGACTTCTGTTTGAATCATCTCTAGCAGTTGCTACAGCTAGAAGACCAGACAACTAGGTTACACCTAACACTGAAGTTAACTTCATATGGATGATATTTTTGCCATCCTCCATCTACTCAATCTATTAAGAGAGTCCTTCTTTCTCGAGATGCTCCTTTCTCCTAGTGCAGCTCCTGCTTTCTCTCATCTGTTCATGCTTGTAGCAATTACCACCAAACATAAACAG
Source organism: Gallus gallus (assembly GCF_016699485.2). Lineage (NCBI taxonomy): Eukaryota > Metazoa > Chordata > Aves > Galliformes > Phasianidae > Gallus > Gallus gallus. Next base: position 71,812,997 of record NC_052572.1, read on the forward strand.
TGACACATTTCAATACAAGCTGATTAAAGCATGACATTGTAAAAGAGATCAGAAGGTGCAGCAGACCTTGTAGCTGGCAATTTTGTTTAAAATCTAGGAGAACAAGATTTTTTCATCATGAGTAAAAGAGTCATGGAGCTGCCATTTTAAACCATTTGGAATATGTGGGAGAAAGCTGTATAAAGGATTGTTGGGTAGGTTTGTAACTCTGACTCCTCAGTCTCCAAGTGGGAAAGACAGTTGAAAAGAAATGGCTTGGGAAGGAAAGGAAAGTTTGGCAAGGGGAGAAGTCTTTTGTTTGCTTTTCTGTTTGTTTGGTTTTTTCCCCATTGAAAAGCATAAAGAAGGGGACAAAGAAGTAATAGGGAGCAATTAATGCAAGCCAACTGAATGGCTCTAGAGAATTCAATAAGCATGCACTACATTGTAAATAGATTATCCTTATGTACACAAATACTAAAAGGATCTTTTTAATGGGTTCTCTAAGTCACTGCCACTTCAACCAAATTTAGCAACTGCATGTTTAAAATAAATTTTAAATTAAAGCTCAGGTTTCTATCTATGTAATCATAATTTCATATCATGATGTAATTCATAACTTCAGGTAAACAGTTCAAATTATTACATATAATACAACATTAAGAATAAAATCCTTATGTATAATAGTTTAAATGCAAACATTCTCCCCCTGCCCCTCTTTTTTTTTTTTTTTTTTCCTTCTGGTTAAATATTTACTCCAGGAAACACTTTAAGAACAAACCTATGACAAAATTTTGTCCAAATTCTGGCAATCTTTCATACAGGACCAGGTTTGCCAGAGGAAAGCAAAACACAGGACAAACACACTTCCACAGCTCACACACTTTGAGAGATCAGTCTCCAAAAAGGGACTGCCTGAGAGAGATTGCCCCTGCTTGCCCACCAGAACACCCTTGCTTTTCCATTTCTGTTATCTTAAGGACAATTTCATGCTGTATCAGTGTGTAACCACCATGATCCCTTGCTCTCTTTTAAATCTGTACTAGCTCTCAGCCTAACTCTACTGGCACAGAAGACACAGCATATTAGCTTATGAAATGTTATTAAAAGTGAGTGTTACATTAAAATCACACTGAACTGTTGCTCCCTCTTGACAGGAATGTGGTATAAGGTGATGCCAACCTTCTTTCAGCCCAACTGCAATGATGCATTCATCTTTTAAAATGATTTAAATTTTATTATCTTACACAGATCTCATCCTTATTGCTCCTGTTCATACATCAATGCTTTCTTTTTGAGAACAACGTCACTACAAAATTAGAGAATGAGAAACTGAAGAAGTAAATCCTGGCAGCCTTTTGCAATCAGCACTAGCCATTTTAGTGCATTAAATCCTAGTATTCCTGTTTATTTATTCAGAACAGTCACCAGGCTTCATTTCAGCAGCTCAGAGTACAGCGGACAATCCCAACAGATATGTAACACATTGTAGAAGCAAGACACATTTGAATAAGACAAATCAATACTGGTAGTGTATTATGTGTAGAAACTATCTGCTCATTGAGGGAGCACATTCTAAATGGTACCATTTAAAAAGCAAACAGTGACTGTATTTGGTAGCTTCCCACCATCTTGCATGTATTGTAATGCTACCATCTATTTGGATGACAGACCTGATAGATGTTCTGAGTGTAAACTTTCAAGCTCCTGAAAAGAAATAAAAATTGCAATAATTATCCATAAAAGCATAGTGGAATTTTTTTTTCCATTGGTTCTATTAAAATGTAATTAGTGCCTGTGCAACTGCCAAAAAACAGCAATTAGCATTGTTGTGTAAGAGAACACTGGCACTTAATCTGATTAGTGAAAACCTCTAATGCACTAATGGTGTCTGCCTATGTACCTCTCTGAGGAAGTCACAAGGCCCCCATTAACACAGTATATAGGCATTTTACCATCTTCAGGGCAATTATTTTTAAAACACTCTGGTGAAATCAGGGAACATATAGTCAAGCCAAGTGCACAGATGAGGAGCTGAGGTTAGGCTATAATGTTAGACAGCATTTCATTTTCCAAATCCTTTCTCAGGAGGTATCTCCAGGCACTACATTTTAAATAAAACCTACAACTAGGACAACCAAGAAAAAATAATTAACTTCTGGGTTTCGATTCCAATATTAAACATTTACACATTAAAATGGGTTTCAAAAAGTACCTACTACAGTCATAAAGGCAACCAGGACTTGTTTTGGAATGCTTGCTCTAACAATTCCCACTTACAGATGTATGTAAAACTAATTCTCCTTCAGCTGTTACAACTGCATAGACTGTCATTTTAACATCTGAACATATGTATACTCAATAGAAGAACAACAATGGTGGAACAAGAAAGTAAAAAACTTAACTGTGAGCACACCAAACCTCCAACACTCTTGCAATGATTATCTAGAGGTGACTGCAAGTTCAGAAAGAAACCAGATTAAAAAAGAAAAAACAGTAAGACAGAGCATCTATATTTGTGCATGGTTGTGCATAGAGGAAGAAGAGACAGCAGTTCACTCAAGTCATTATTATGCCAAATGCTGTTTTGCTTTAGAAGTGTAAAGTTGAACCACATATGTGATGCAAAATAAACAAAAGACTGTTATCAATTTTTCAGTTTCAACTGATGACTAAGGAATAATCATGACCTGGTGATCAGCGGCACAGAGTCTAGACAGAAGCCAAGACAGACATTAGCAGTCTGCCCCAGGGGTTAACGTGGGGTGTGATCCTGTTTAACATCTCCATTAACAATGCAGAAGATGGAGCAAAAGGTATCCTTTCCAAGACTGCAAATGACACAAAAACAGAAGTAGCAGCTGACACACCAGAGGGGCTCACTGCCATCAAGAGGGACCAGGAGGGGCTGGGGAAACAGGCCTGCTTCTGAGGAGAAAGAGCCCCAGGCACCAGGGCTGGTTGGGGGCTGCCCACCTTAAAAGCAGCTTGGAAGAAAAGGACCTGAAGGATCCTGGTGGACACCAAGCTGAACACAGCTGTTTACTGTTTTTTGCTGAGACATTTTTTCCCATAGGAAATACCCTTCTGACCTCTCAGGACTGGCCCAGATCAGTATCATATCAGAGCTAAGGCCCAAGACAACAGGGGCCTGTGGAGGTTGATGGCCCACAGAGGCACCACCTGCTTATCATGGTAGCAGTTCTTGGTGCCTGTTCTTGCAGCCACTGCTCGTGTTCCCTGAGGCCTGCCTGGCTCAGGTGGCTGGCTCCCTGCAGGGCCTGCTCACAGCAGCAGAAATCAGCAATGGGGGGACATGTCCTCCTGGGATGGCTGTAGGGCAGGAACTGGACCTTGAAGAGCCACTGGGGCTGTGGCCACAGCTTGGCCCTGTGTTGGCAGGGAGCACAGGTTAGCCCAGCCACAGGGCTGGGAGTGCTCCGCACTGAGGGATTGGGGTGTTTCTTCAGCCCCTTGTTCCACCAGCAGAAGACTGTGGCTGATCTCTGTCTTCTTGTGTGTGACATGCTTTTCCAGTTGAAGCCTCAGCACAGGAGAGCAGCTTCTCACTGTCAGCTCCCCAGTCCTCCATGCTGGTCATGGCCAAGCCATCAGATGGGAGTTGTCTCATTTGCAATGACACCCATTGCTTTACCATGTCAGCATCAGTTTTGTTTTGAATGTCTGATCCTGTGAGCATCAGGTTCCATCACCTTCCCACGGATGGTGGTGAGACTGAATGGCCTGCAGTTGCCCGGGTCCTTCTTGTTGCCCCTTGGAGTGATAATGGCTTTCCTCCAGTTTTCAGGATCTTCTCCTGTTCTCCATGGTCCATAGACAACAGACAGTGGTTTGGAAAATACTTATGCCAGCTCTCTCAGCACTCTCAGGAGAAACTTGTTGGTGCCCATGGATTTATGGGCATTTGTTTTGCTTAGAAAGTCTCTGACAAGGCTCCTCCTCAACCATGTGGAAGTCATCCATGTTGTAGTAAGCGTCTTGCGGGGGCACGGGATGTACGGGACAGGCCTCTCCCTAAGCATAAAGAGACAGTGGTATCGTGCTGACCTTGATGCAGAGAAAACAGGAGAAGAAGAAGGATGAGAAAAGAATGTGGAGACGGCCAAATAGGGCATGGTGTTGTCTGGTATGAACCAATCAGAGTGGGACATGACAGCACGGTTTTGTAGGTAAAAATGTAATATAAGCTGTGTCTTAGTAGTGAATAGAGGCCATTTTACCGCTCATCATATTGGTGTCACCTCGGTATGTGGCCAAGCCGCAGGCTCCCCTAAGCAACGAACATCACGGTTGCCTGCGAAAGGCAACAATCCATTCTCCACACTATCCATTTTACCTCCAAGACCTGGGACTTTCAATAGACAGTCTTATCAGTAAAGACTGAAGCAAAGAAGGCATGCAATAAGTCTGCCTTCCAAGTGTGTTCTGTTACCAGGAGCACTCACCTCACTCAGCAGTGGGCCCACATTCTCCCTGGTTTTCCTTTTGCTACTGATACCCTTAAAGAATCTCTTTTCATTGTTAACCTCCTTTGTCAGATTTCATTCCAAGAGGGCTTCAGCTTTCCCTGTGGTACCCTAACATGCTCTGACAATGTTTCTATATTCCTCCCAAGTGGCCAGACCCTTTTTCCGTATTCCATAAACCTACTTCTTCCATTTGAGTTTTCCACGAGTTCCTAGCTTGTCCATGCAGGTCTCCTGACGTTCTTGGTTGATTTCTTATTCTCAGGAATGCACCCATCTCAAGCTTGAAGGAAATGGTGCTTCAGGTTAACCAGTGCTCTTGGGCCCCCTTACCTTCTAATGCCTGAAGGACAAAGTTGGCTCTCTTGAAGTCCAGGGTTACTGCCTTGTTTCTTCCACTCAGGATCCTGAACTCCACTACCTCATGGTCAGTGCATCCCAGGCTGCCCTGAGCCTTCACAACCACAACCAGTCCTTCTTTATTTCTAAGTACAAGGCACAGCAGCACAGCTCTCCTCATTGGCTCCTCCACCACCTGCATCAGAGAGTTACCATCAACTCTATGCAGGAACTTCCTGGACTGTGCGTGCCTAGCAGTGCTGCTTTTCCAACAAATATTAGGGTGGTTGAAGCACTCCATGAGAACCAGTGTCTGTGAGGCTACTTACAGCTGTGTGTTAGAAGGCTTCACCAACTTCCCTCACCTGATCAGGCAGCCTGTAGCAAACACACACAATAGTGACACTGTCACTGGCCTGCCTTTTAGTTCTCACCCAAAAGCTCTCCACTCATTCATCACTCATCCCTAGGTAGAGCTCAATACATTCCAGTTGTTCTCTGCCAAAAATAGCACTCCCCTGCCTTGCCTTGCTGTCCCGCCTTTCCTAAATTGTACACAGCCATCCATGACAGCGTTCCAGTCAAGTGAGCTATCCCACCACATCTCTGAGATGACAAGAAGATCATGGCCTTGCAATTGCACATAGATAGCTATTTTTTTTCTTTTTAATTTTCCGTGCTGTGTGTGTTGGTATATAGGCACTTCAGATAAGAAAATGCAGCAGAAGATGCAGGTTTCCCTGGAGGGATGCAAGGGGAACCCCCATAGCAATACACACCCGTGAGGTGTCTGGCCTTCTGGCTCTTGTCATGGGTGGCCGCTGAGGAACATATTTCACTGTTCTGGTTGGCCTGGATAATTTCCCAGTCATTTGCAATGGCATGAGCATGGCCGCTGTGGGCCCTGCCCTCAAGCCTTTCAGTTTAAAGCTTGTCTGGCAGCCCCTGGCAGCTCGCCCTGCAGTCTCTGATTTCAGGATCTCTCTCACACACCCTGATCCCCAAGGCGCTGCAAAACACACCTGCACTAGAGCTGAGCACATCAGAGAATGAGAGATAACAATATCCTTGATGGCTGTACATAATTTAAATTCCAGTGAAAAAAATATAACCAGTCTGTTTTCAGAGTGTTTTTAAAACACTTTATTATGAAATGTCTACAGTGCGCCCAGGATCAACCACAATGAGGGAATAAAAGATTCCCTTTGAGTGTCAGAGTACCTTAAAAAGTTATCATTGATCAAAGTTAACATGGGAGAAAGACTGCACATTTCTCCAAGCGCATGACTAAGTTTTTTAGTGGAAAGAATTTAGATTATCTTTGAGCAATAAGATAAAATAGGATTGAGATTTAAGCACCATCTCAACAGTACAAATCAGTTCATATAGACCATTTAAAATTGATGTTCACAGTTACTTTAATCGATCATAATTGAAAATAAACTGATTAGACTCCACATACTCTGAAATACCTTTGAATAACGAGCTGCATATATCTGATGCCTTTGTGATCAGAGAGCATTACGTGAGCACTAGAAGATCTTTCTACAAAAGATAGTGCAGAATGAATTATGTGAACATAGAATAATGAAAATACAACGCTAAAATCACTTCCTGGATATACAGTCAGCTTTTTGGTGATATTTTCTCCTTTGATGCACGCAGATTATGACCATAGTTCAGCCAAAAACAGTTTACAGATAGACACACACTGTTCCACTTCCCCACAACTCAGATGGTTAATTTTAGCTAGCTGTTGATTCATTTTAGAACCACAGAATCCTTAGAGTTGAAAGGGATCTTTAAAGGTCGTCTTGTCCAACTCCCCTACAATAAGCAGGGACACCTACAGCTAGATCAGGTGCTCAGAGCCCAGTCCAGCCTCACCTTGAGTGTCTCCAAGGATGGCGCATCCACCGTACCTCTGGACAACCTGTGCCAGTGCCTCACTGCCCTCACTGTAAAAGACTTTTACCTTACATCAAACCTAAATCTATCTTCTTTAGATCTGAAACCATTTCCCCATGTCCTATCACAACAAACACTGTTTACCTGTCCCCTTCTTTCTTACAAGCTCCCCTGTAGATACTGTGGCAGCTGTCAGGTCTCCCAGAGCTTTCTCTTCTCCAGGATGCACAACCCCAGCTCCTTCAGCCTGTCCTTGTAGGGGAGCTGTTCCAACAGGTCTATGTCACTCCTGTACTGAGGATACCACATCTAGACACAGTACTCCAAGTGAGGTTTCACCAGCACAGAACAGAGTGGTAGGATCACTTCCCTCGTCCTGCTGGCACTCGACCCCACAGTTGATGTCACTGATGAAGATTTTAGAGAATCGGTCCCAGCACTGACCTCTGGGGGACAGCACTTGTCACTGATCTCCATCCAAACACTGAGCAATTTTAAAAATTTTATAAAATTTTATTTTATAAAATAAACCATCTCAGAAGTTATGATTTTAATACCCCATTCTAGGCAGGGATTCCTTTCCAGATGTTGGTTTCAATACAAATTATGCAGTTTTCTTTGACAAATTCATGCAAGGGTTCCAGCTCTTTAGTGTTCTTTCTACCAAAAACTACCACTTAAAACTGCTGAAACAAGAAGAAACCCTTCCAGTTTTGGTTGGAACTCCTAGAATACGCGCCTTATATTCCAGGCCTGGATGGCACAGTACTTTCAATATAATTCCCACCTTAAAAGAGAAAGAAGAACAGTAAGAAGATCTGGTAGCTAATTCAGTGAAGGAATTTCAAAAATGATCTGGCTCTCTACCTGTTCCTCTAGCACATAGTCTCATGATGCTGTATGAAATCTGTAGTATCAGAACTGTATCTATCTTGCAGCTGTGCATTCCTTAATTTCCTGGTATCTGACCTGAAACACTCTTATGTGCAAAAGACAAAGCAATTACAGTTTGAGTCAGTACTCTGAAAAATGAGGTCAGTGTTTCACATTTGGTGCCCTTCCGTCTTATATCTGTGAACTGGAGGCACTGCCTCCTCACTTTGACAATGTATTGTGAAAATAAATTTGTTAAACACATATGATAATGATGTGTATCACCTGCTAACCCAACAGGAAATTAATCCTCCAATCAAAAAAGCCCTGAACATCATTCAGTGTAGAAGGCATGGACTACTACACCATGCAATTATAATGACACTGTATCACACAGCCACGTACAGCAAGCACGAACCATCATCAAACATTTTCACTAAGGCAGGGTCTCACAGTAAGGGAATGCAACTGAAAACTGCATCAAATCCATAAAAGAAACCATTTTGAAGATAAACTCCCTTATTATTATTATTACTGTTATTGTTATTATTATTATTATTATTACTATTATTTTGTTTCATATCCTTGTTTAAAAGCAAACCAAAAGGGAAAAGATAAATCTTATTTGAGACCATGCTGATAGCTGAGTCACACAGATCAATATAAGACTGCCAGTACACCAGGGAACAAGAAAAATGACAGCCATAATATGTAGGACCTGACACGGCAGTTGGACCCTTTACTAGAGGGTTTTGCATGTTCACAAATAGACAGGGAGACACTGAGATCCCAGGGGCCCTAAAGAAAAGGGACCTTAGAACACGATTCTACCCAAACATCTCCAATTTGACATCATCCTTCCAAACACCTCAAACATGCACTTGGCTGGTCACAACCTTGTCAGGCTCTCAGTTTTTCATTTATGGCCATCTTCCCATTCCCCCATGCCAAGCTTTCCTTTATAAATTAAAAGAAACTCTGTTTAGTTGTGTGCACTGTCGCATCCTCACCTCAGATTACTCTCAACCTGCTGGCCAACATTCTCCTTTCAATTCACTTGTGTGCATCTCCGTCAACTTACCTTAGTAGAGTAATATTGCTTACCCAGGGGTGGGAAAAAGAGAAAACTCCTTCGACTTACAAGCATGAGTCCTAAACTCAGACTTGTTACGACAAATCAGAGGGGGCATTTATATCCCCTGGTCATGTCATCCGGGCTTCCATGATAAAAAACATAGGATACAATTCTTGACAACAAAGAAAGGAAAGGTCAAAATAGCTTTCAAGCCTGACCAAAACAATATTTTTTTCCCCCTATGCTTATTGATCTGAACAATACAAACCACTTAGTCTAAAATAAACTTTGAAAAAAATACCAGCATAATGCAGAACTCAGCAAGGAACCTTTCTCTCCGAGCTATTCGGCATTAACAAAAAAGTTACAACCAACCAAATATGGTATTTTCTAATGGGAAGCACCTGGCAATCTAGTAATATATTATACTATCTCAAACGAAGACAAATTAAAAATAATTCAGCAAAGCCAAGTACATTCTTTAAAATATCATCTTAAACCCCTGGGAATGTATCCAGGCATTTTGAACAGTGCTCCTTTCACATAAATATATGCTATAGCAAATCAGCCCTTCAGACATTATCTTACTTCACTAACAGAGTATGTAATGGCATGCACAGACAAACATTTAATGTTACTCCCTCGCACTTAAATCACTATCTTGACCTACTAGGCCTCTTGCTTTTATCTTAGTATAACATTCCTCAGAGCTTGAAGAACATTACCGTAAGTCTACTGACAGAATAGAGGGGAAAGAAAAAAGTCTGCAGGAGATAACATCCCAAGTCCGCAAGGGTGTTTATCTAGCCATAATTTTTCAACAGATAAAACCTAACCTTTTCTAGTCAAGAAAAACAAGAAACATTAAGACAGTTCACTGCTCTGCTGAGGGAAAAACATACCTGCCACAAGACAAACTAGGCCAGGGCACCTAACACTAGTTAAATAGGAGCATCACTCTGTTTTAAAACAAGAAGAGAATTTAAGTGATGTAAACAGCTTTTGTTTCCCTTACAGTATGGTGATACAGAAAAAAAGGAAAAGATCTTTTGAAATACGGGTTTGGAAAATAATCAAGTTCTCAGAAAATAGTCAGAAAAAGTAGACCTAAGGTTTATGAAAGAAAGACTAAATTCAATCAAAACAAGGATAGGAAGGTTTTATTTCCTCAAAAGAAGGAAGAGTCCAAACTGATAAACAAATCTAACCCATGTTATTAATGTACAAAAGAATAAGTTCAAGCAGAAGAAGAGATATTCAAGAACTATCTCTGATGAGTGCCAACACCAGAAAAAAAAAAAAAACATATATATATATATATGAGTATGACAGAAAAAGGCAAAACAGGAAAAAAAAAAAAAAGATTATTATGTGTTATGTCAAGTTTTATAAAATAATCTCCCAATGGGGAGAAATAAGAAAAAAAAAAAAAAAAAACCTACAAGAGCTGCTCCAAAAGTAATGCCTCCTATTTTATTATGTTAGCCCACAACATCAGACGTGGGGGCAGGTGGTATGGCAGTAGAGATTGAATCTTCAGCTGATACACCATTCCATGTTGCTGCCATGTGACAGATGGCAGCAGAGGGGCAGTCTGACAGAATGACATCTGACATGGAAGTGCATGCAAAACAAAGGTGTGGAATTGAATTCCTTCATGTGGAAAATATGGCACCCACTGACACTCATGGATGCTTGGTGACTGAACTGTTGAGGTGCGTGCAGTGAGGTGGCGGGTGGTGCATTTCAGCAATGTGAAAGACAAGCCATGTTCCGGATGGCTATGCACAGCTGTCACATTATGAAACGAAGAGAGTCTTAATCAAGATGTAATCCTCAGTTTGTAAAGTGATGTGCACTGTCTTTTGGGAAAGGAAAGAGCTGATCCTTTTGAATTTCCTGGAGCCCACACAAACCATCAACTCTGACCACTGCATTGAGATGCTGTCTAAGCTGAAAGCTCCAGCTTCCAGAGTCAGAACAGAGAAAAAAAGTTTTCTCCTGCAGCACGATAATACCAGGTCCCATACCAGTTTGAAGGGAATGGGGCACACTGCCAGTGTTGTCTCGCTGTCCCACCACACCCACCATTTGGTTGGAATTTCACAGAATCATAGAATCATAGGATGCCATGGGTTGAAAAGGACCACAGTGATCATCTAGTTTCAACCCCCCTGCTATGTGCAAGGTCGCCAACCACCAGATCAGGCTGTGCAGAGCCACAACCAGCCTGGCCTTGAATGCCTCCAGGGATGGGGCATCCACAACCTCCTTGGGCAACCTGTTCCAGTGTTGTCACCACCCTCTGACTGAAAAATGTCCTCCTAATATCTAACCTAAACGTTCCCCGTCTCAGTTTAAGACCATTCCCCCTTGTCCTATCACTATCCACCCTCGTAAATAGCCATTCCCCCTCCTGTTTATGTGCTCCCTTCAAGTACTGGAAGGCCACCACGACGTCTCCCTGGAGCCTTCTTTTCTCCAAGCCAAACAATCCCAGTTCCCTCAACCTTTCCTCATAGGGGAGGTGCTCCAGCCCTCTGATCATCTTAGTGGCCCTCCTCTGGATCCACCCCCTCCAAGAGCTCCACGTCCTTCCTGTGCTGGGGGCCCCAGGCCTGGATACAGTACTGCAGATGGGGCCTCATAAGAGCTGAGCAGAGGCGCACAATCACCTCCCTCTCCCTGATGGCCAGCCCATTTTTAATGCAGCCCGGAAGGCCAACTGTTTTCTGGACAGAACACAGTTGGCCTTCCAGGCTGCAAGCACACACTGCTGGCTCATGTCCAGCTTCTCGTCCACCACGACCCCCAAGTCCTTCTCCGCAGGGCTGCTCTCAAGGAGATCTTCCCCCAGATGGTATAAATACCTGGGATTGCCCCGACCCAAGTGCAGCACCCTGCACTTGGCCTTGTTGAACCTCATTAGGTTGTCATGGGCCCACTTCTCCAGCCTGTCCAGGTCCCTCTGGATGGCTTCCCTTCCTTCCGATGTATCAACTGCATCGTCTTCTGACTTCCATTTGTTTGGGATGATGAAAGATGGGACTGTGTGGGCAATGTTTTCTTAGCAACAACACTGTCCCAGCAGCTGTCAAACAGTGGTTCACTCCACTGGTGCAGATTTTCAGGAGTGTGGCATGCAGGCACTTGGTCACTGTTCGTGAAAACGCACAGTTACTGTTGGTGATGGTGTTGTAAAACAGTGCTTTGTAGCTGGCAATTTGCTTTATCAAATAGCATTATTTTGGTCCTTCTATCTGTTGTAATTTCCATGGAAAATAAATTGGAGACATTAATTTCAGAGCAACCTACATATATCTACTTAAAATGGAGTTAGATCAACTGTAAGAGATACTATGTGATCTGCCTGCAACAGAATGATCCTATATTCAGAGACTGTTTTTAAATAAAATATAGACCACCATGGAGAGTCATGACGTTTTAGATAATATGATAAACTGAGTTTATGGCTCCAACTTCATCTCACTGTTCTAGCTGGAAAAAAAACAGTCAAGCAATGCCTTTTATTGCTCTCATCTGCCTTCTTTGCTGTCAGCATCCCTCTCTTTTCTGCCTTTCATTCTTTCTACATTTTATGAGTCCTTCATTCTATCTCAGCAGTTCAAGCATCTCAGACACTTGGACCAAGAAGGAACAAAAATCACAAATAATTCTTATTCTTACTCTTTATGGGTATGGTAATTTTCACTACATATGTGTAGGAATAAATCTTGGTAAGCAAAGCAAGCACAAGCCGCAGAGCCCCAAAGGCAGTCTGCAAATCAAGCTGATAATACTGTGTCAACATGCATTCAGACATATTTGTAGAAAAAACACTGCAGAACCTTAATAGAAGGGAACTGTTAAAATCTTGCTGAATTTAATGTAATGTTAGCCTTGTCATTTAGGAAGTGGACCATTCACTTTCAAAATTTCCTTCTCAAAAATGTACAAATTGCAATTTCTTTTCCAGTAATACACGTAACACAGTAATTCAGCAGACCACATAACTTGTCTTGGAAATACTTCTACTTAGCCTGTGACTCTCTGTGGAGCTTTTACAGTGTCATTATCCCTCAGATATGGTACAGAAATAACTAAGATAATTTGTTCTCGTTAATGTCCTTAAAAACAATCATTCTTTCAGAGAAGTCTCTTTCTACTGAGGCAGAAGCAGGATGTGCTGCCTTAAAAAAAGAATTTCTTTAGAAAAACGCCTTGTGTATTATCTGCAACCACTCCACCAGAGGATGTACATACGTGAACAGAGAAAATTATATATGGCACATGCTCAGCTCACAAAAGAAAAGTTCTGTAAGTAGTGAAAACAGAATACCACAGTGCTCTGTGTATGTTAATTTCTCATACACATAGAATCACAGAATTGTTTGAGTTCAAAGGCACTTAAAAGGTAATCTAGTCCAACCCCCGTCCAATGAGCAGGGTGCTAGATCAGGGTGCTCAGAGCCCAATCCAGGCTGTCCTTGGATGTCTCCAGGGACAGTGCATCAACCACATCCCTGTACAACCTGTGCCAGTGCCTCAACATCCTCACTGTAAAAACCTTCCTTATATCCAGTCTAAATCTCACCTCTCTTGGTTGGAAACTGTTTCCCCTTGTCTTATCACCACAGACTCTGCTAAAGAGTCTCTCCCCTTCTATCTTGTAGCTCCCCTATACTGAGAGGCTGCTCTCAGGTCTCCTGAAGCCTTCTCATCTCCATGCTGCGCAGCCCCAGCTCTCTCAGCCTGTCCTCATGGGAGAGGTGTTCCATCCCTGGGATCAGTTTTGTGACCCTCCTCTGAATGCAATCCAACAGCTCCATGTCTCTTCTGTACTGACTCCACATTTGGATGCAGTGCTCCAGGTGGGGCCTCACCAGCCCAGAGCAGAGGGGCAGGATCACATCCCTTGCCCTGCTGGCCACATTTCTTTTGATGCAGCCCAGGATATGGTTGACTTTCTGGGCTGTGAGGGCACACTGCTGGCTCACGTCCAGCTTCCCATCCAGCAGTACATCCCCAGGTCTTTTTGGCAAGATGGTGCTCAATCCTTTCATCTCCCAGCTTGTACTGATAGTGGGGGTTGCCACAACCCAGGTTCAAGACCTTGCACTTGGATTTGCTGAACCTCATGAGGTTTTCCTGTGCCTGTGGATGGAGTCTGTTTGGATCTCTCTGAGTGGCATCCCATCCCTTGGGCATGTCAACTGCACCACACAGCTTGGTGTCATCTGCAGGTGTGCTGAGGGTGCACCTGGTCAATAGGAGTGCAATAGGGTGCACTCAGTCAAACAGGAATGTCAAATGCAATGCAATAATCAGAAGCAGAAATAAAGAAAAAGCCACAGCCAAAGGGAAAGGACTTTGTTATAAATCTCCTTTTTAATCTCCACTATTACTAAAATTTTAACAAAATGTTATTGTCAGTGTTTTTTGCCTATTTCAGGATTTTTATCCAGATTAAAAAGTTCAAGTTCACAAAAAAACATTGTTCTATTCGTCCTAAATCTGTATTGCATTGCAGACTCCAAAAACATCACCTTCATTGGAAGAAAACCTTAAAGGTCACACATCAGCTACTAATCTATATTAGAGGAAAGTAAGATGCTAATAAGGTCTTGTCCTCTGCTACACCAGTTCACCTAACTATAAAACAAAGTTCTTCCCAGAACAATTACCTTGTGGCATTGCAAGACTGTAGTTACTCTACAGAAATCCAGTTAGTAAATAAATCTATTGGAAACAGACATTTAAGACATTTAGTTACTATAAGATCTAACAGTTATTTCCATTTGATCAAGATGTAATTTGAGTAAATTAGCATTCCAGTAAAATGCTTTTTATGCCTAAGAAACCATACACAGAAGGAAAGCATATCAGATCTGTAATTCATAGTGCTAACAATGATGCCTTATTTTACATCAATTAAATAAATTACGCTGAGAAGTATTGAACTACTGAAGCACTGAAGTACCGAGGTATTGAAGTACTGAATTATTGAAGCACTTCTCCCAAGTGTGAACGTGGGAGAAGTATTCTGCTTGTAAGAACCAACTAGTACTTGATTTTTAGAAAGTCAAGTCTCATTCTCAGTTCCCTATAAGCCTTGCCACTTCTACAAGGGGCAGCTATAAAAGAAATCAAAATTGTTTGAGAATCTGTCACAAAGTACTATACCATACCAAGAGAAGTTACAGTCAGAAGTGGTGAAAACTAAACAGAAACATGCTTCATGTTTACCAAATGAACCACAAGATCTTCAAAAATATTTTTGAAAAAGGCAAAATCCGTAAGTCTATTATTAACCACTCCTGACCTCAAAGCAGAAAATATCAAGAGGTTTGTTTATATTTTTGTTAAGGAAAGAATTTTTCCAAGGGGTTATTTATTAGCTTTTGCTGTTAGTACCCTTCATTGTCTAATGTCTGTTAAAGAGTCAATCTCTGAAACAATTTTTACTCTAATGCAGTCCTAGGTTCGCAGCAGACTACCAAATTATGGAGGAAATAACTTTCCACGTATGCTACATATTCTGTTGAAGTATTAAAAAAGTGGTGTTCTTTCTTATTTTTTTTATTATTTTTAAGAAACTTGAAGTCATGATTCAAGATATTAGGTAAGTATGCATCTCCTAAAAATGGTATACTGCAGCCACTCTAAAGATGCAGGTTTACCATTAGGCTTCTATATGCAAGACTTAGATCTTGCAACTGATTGCAGCTAGTCAAAAGAAAACTCCAAAAGACCTTTTATGGCCTTTTTAGATTTTAAAGGACTGATTTTCTTGAAGATTTTGAAAGACGTTTCCATCTGCTACCCAGCGTGTAAATGTAAAATTACTATTTATGTCTAGTTTTAATCCGTCTTACACTACAATTCCTTGGTGAACAAAGAATTTCAACCTTAAATAAAAGACTTGTAACCTTGCAATACTTGTAATATTGCAAGACTTGTAACCTTGCAATATTACTATCCTTACAAGTACTATGGTTTTACTTTCTCCTGACGTAAAGAACATTCTGAACCCTTGAATCAAACACCAACTTCTCACACATACACTTGAAAACCCCCAGAATGACTGTCACTACTTAAGGAGAAAAGGCCAGTGTCTGAGTTAATATTAGATGGCATAGCTCCATTAAGGTCAAATTAAGCTTACTCAGTGTAGACCACCTTAGGGACAGTGAGAAAAAAAAAGCTCCTTAAGACAACCTGAAAAAAGGAGACAGTGGAAGTAAAGTCAGTCTTAAGTAAAAAGCTCTCACAGTGTACTGTGCACAGCTTTTTTTCTAGCTTAACCTCCTCAGCACCAAAAGTACTCTGATTTTTGCTGCATAAAGTATCCATCCATCCAGTTCTTCTTTAAGGATCGCTCTGTGTAGCAATACAATAGCATGAGGTTTTCTGCATGTGTAATTTTTGCTGTGGATTTTATTTTTGTTTGTTTTCCTTTGTGCAGCTGTATTGTCTCATACACCCTTCTTGTACACTCTATTTTCGATTATACTAATCAAACTAAGTTAACATCACAGCTCAGACAAATACCCTGATGGTTACACAGTATCACACCACTCAAGACTCTGCTTTTAGATTTATGATAGCTAATGAAACTAATTATTTACTGATGTATTTTCACATGATTTAAAAGTGCTTGCAACCCAACTGTAAGAAAATATATGAAATTTGTTAATAGATGAAATCATATAAGCATTATTTCAAAAATAAGTGCTTATATGATTCCATCAAATAAGCACTTATGAAAAATAAGAAACATAAGTCAGCAGGTAATAACAAAAACTAGCAATCCCAAATTCCTCATTCTCTTGCCTCAGCATAGTCTGGTCCAATCCAGATTCCCAATTCTGTATGCTGAACTAGAAAGCTGGAAAACAATATTAGTTGAGACTACCATTCACTTTGAATTAGAAGTTTTTTGCTTGTAGTAACAATCTAACAACAGAGTTTTCTGTTGCTATGCTTGATTGGAAACTGAGACAGAAGCAGGACTAAAACCATTTTGATGTCCTGCACAGGATAATCTACTAGCATGCAAAGGATGCATGATGAGAACCATTTTGTTACTATGACAAATGCTAAGGAGTCACCTGAAATTTTTAAGATCAACTTGAGGATTCTGATATTCCTGATCCTGTGTTCAAGAACAGACAGACAAACATGCTCTTTTTTGACGCCCACGTGCGTCATGTCCTGCCTGTAAAGGACTAACATATCATTTTCATAGCTGATGACAGTGACATGGATAAAGGGCAGAAGTTGCAGCAACACCAGAAACTGCAGTGATGGAAAAGAGAAAAAGGGCTAGTTAAAGAAAAGGGGGAGTTCTGTAGAAATGGAAGGAGTAGTAGGATGCACAGAATTTGAGAAATCAAAGCAAAAATTCACATATGCAGAAGCTAGAGAAGAGGGGCAAAAATAACCTGAGTGGTTCACATCATTTGAGTAATTACATTGGGTTTTCCAGGACAGTTTAATCTAAAGGTGGGGAAAAGGACATATCATAGTCTCATGTAAAGATGTGACAGATTGGTATTCTTGTAACACCAGGAGGAGCTGCAGCCCTTACTTCCCTTCATTAAAGTTTGAAAAGACCAATAAAATCATCAAGCCCAACCCTCAGCCCATAACCACCATGCCCACTAAACTCCATTAAACCATGTACCTCAGTGCCACACCTCCAAGGATGGTGACTCCACCACTTCACTAGGCAGCCTGTTCCAATGCTTGACCACTCTTTATGAGAAGAAATTTTTCCTAGAATCCAACCTGAACCTCCCGTGGTGCAGACTGAGGCCATTCCCTCTTGTTCTATCCTGGGAGAAAAGCTTGACCCCCACCCCACTACAGCCTCCTTTCAAGTAGCTATAGAGATCAACAAGGTTTCCTGAGCCTCCTCTTCTCTACATTAAACAATCCCACTTCTCTCAGCTGTTCTCCATAACATCTGTGCTCTAGACCCTTCACCAGTTTCATTGCCCATTTCTGGACATGCTCCAGGGCCTCAAAAGTCCTGCAGCGTTAGGCCCCAAACTGAACACAGCACTCAAAGTCTCACCAGTGCCACATACAGAGGGACGATCACTATACTAGTTCTACTGCAATAGTTCTGACCACACTATTTCTGATGCAAGCCAGGATGCCTCAGCTCAGCAATCCGCCTGTCCAGATCCCTCTGTAGGGCCTTCCTACCTTCAAGCAGATCAACACTT
The DNA here is from genome assembly GCF_016699485.2 of Gallus gallus. Lineage (NCBI taxonomy): Eukaryota > Metazoa > Chordata > Aves > Galliformes > Phasianidae > Gallus > Gallus gallus. The sequence continues at coordinate 71,830,891 of NC_052572.1, forward strand.
CCTTCCAACCTGCTGTCATCTTCAAACTTATTGCCCTCATTCAGATCATCAACAAAGTTAATAAACAGGGACAACTCCAATACCGACCCCAGGGAGAACACCACTAGAACACCACTAAACCATCTGCCAGCTGGGTTTAATTTCATTCACCACCATTCTCTGGGCCTGGCCATACAGGCAGTTTTTTACCCAGTGAAGAATACACCTGTCCAAGCCATGGGCTGCTGGCTTCTCCAGGAGAATACTGTGGGAGGCAGAGTTAAAGTCTTTGTTAAAGTCTAGATAGATTTCCTTCGTCCACCAGGCAGGTCAATTGGTCATAGAAGGAGATGATCGTGTTGGTCTCTTGGTGTCTGCATCTATTGTATTCATACATGAAGCCACACCACAAATTTGTTATTTACTTATTGTTATTTTGGTTTGGAAAGCAAATCACAATGTTAAGTGAATAATCATTTACTACTGCAATTTAAATGAAGAAACAGAAAGTATGTATATCACATTACTTTACATTTTCATGTTGAGATATGTTTATTAAGGGAAGCTAATGTCAACAAGCACTTTAATTCAGTACATGTCTGAGTATTTGACACCACATTTGGAGTACAAGACAGATAGGAACTCACTAAAACAAGTCCAGCAGAACACTGGGAAGATGATCAAGGGACTGGTGCATCCAGCACCTGAGGCTTATTTCAATGTATATAAACATCTTATTTCAGTGTATAAAAACAGCTGAATGGAGGGAGCAAGAAGACAAAGTCTGACTCCTCTAAATGAGAGAAGAACAGGCAACAGGCACACCTTGAAACACATCGTTCCTGTGAAGGTGATTCAACACAGGCACAGGTTGCCTAGAGAGGTTGTAAAGTCTTCATTCAAGGCAATATTCAACAGTTAAGCAAAATAGATCCCAAACAATCAGATGTAGTTGTCCCTAGATTAGCTTGGATGATTTCCAGAGTTTCTCTTGCAACATCAACACTCTCTAATAAATATTGAACTGTATTAATTTAGATGGACAATTACTATTTCACTAGCATATACACTTACAAGAAAGTAGAGAATTAATTCTGTGAATACATTATTTTCACTCATTTCTAAAAAAAAACCACAAGAATCTCAATGACAAAGCATGCAAAAAAAGAATTATTTTCTCTTTTTGTTATGCCACAGTAAATTAAAAAAAACATAGTGACTTTGATTTTTCATAATAATTGCATACAGGCAGGACACTGAGTGACGTTAAGTGTACACCAACCAGCTTTTATGGAGATGCAAGCTCAACATGTTTTTACTAATGTTTTCAGTTTGGGTTCACTTTCTTAAGTTGTCTGTTTTAATATACTGTCCAATAAAGTAATTTACAATAAAGTATAAGACGTTGTTAGAAATCTAAACATGACTGTTTTCAATACTTCAAGCACTTAGCTCACTTTATGCAGTTCACTGGAAAGGACAAACTTTCCTCCTCATTGGAAAGGCTTGGTCTCCCCATATAAGTTCTAGAACCCTGTGCAAATAGTCTCACTTTAACCAAATGATCAACTTCTGTCATTATTTTAGGAACTATAAAAATTGTCTTGCTTATAACAAAAACCACTATAGTGCAAGTAAGGATGTCCTACTCTGCTTCTACCTTGGAGCAATTCACTGAACGATCTGTGAGCACACCATGCTAAGAAGAATATAATACCATCATGGATGAAAGACTACGATAATTACTGCATTACTATCCAAAAAGACTTGAGGAGAAAAAAAAAAAAGAGAAAAAAGAAAGGTGTTTTAACATCGGACAATTTTTCAGATTACTGGGAAAAAAAAATCTACAATGAAATCTGGAAGGGATTCAACACCAGTGCCCTCAGTTTTCATGATGCGATGTGGCACATGCTGCATGAAACAATGGATGGATGAATTTGTTAACCTTTAAAGACATATGAACATACCATTATTTTTGTGAAAGCAGCAACTGACAGTACTGCTTCTATAATTTCTTGTCACCACTGCAATCAGTTGTAGTACAGTAATTGCAGACTCAACAGGAACGCCAATGGCTCAGCCACCCACCCAGCCCACCCCAAGCACCCAACGTGTGCACAGCAGCCAGAGGGATGCTGCAGGATTTTCTCAGCTCTTTCACAAGTAGCAGAATAAAACAGAGACTCATGTAAGTACAGTGTCATGGTTTTATGGATTTGTTATCGGTATTCCACACCATAACATCCAGTAGAGTACTTGGAGTTAAAGAGCTGATGCTCCAGTTCCACGGACTGCTGATTTTCTGCGTACCTGGTTCTCAGAAGAAGAACTACATGTCCCAGAGGACTTTTCACTATTCTGTTTCAGATTTCTGTTCAGAGGGAAAGATAAAACTGTTCACAAGTCATGGGACGCTCCTCTCTCCTTTTGCTGCTTGCCTGCAGTGCGTGCTCCCTAGCCATCTTGCCCTCTACATTACAGTAAGGCCTTTGGTTTTGGACACTCTCTCATTCTATCTGATTTATGAGCTTCAATTCCAATTATATTCTATTATATTGTGTTATCTTGCATTTTTGAATCTTATCTAGTAAATCAGTTTTCCTCCTCGGATCGTTGCTGCCGTTTTGTTTTTAGGCCCATCTCCCTACCATTTTTTCCCTTTTTTCCCCTTCCCCCTTTTCTGGGGTGTGGGTTCGTGGGTCCCCCCACCCCATTAGTCATGGAATTGGGCCAAACTGGCCCACAAACCATTGACATATAGATAAGACAGCTGGTATTACCTTCACTTAACCTGCTGCTGCCGCCACTGCAGGTTATTTGACAAGGACAGCAGCACGTATGCAAAATAGACACCTTTGCTCTGTCTGTCTCACTACAATAATCCCCATGAATATTTCAGTATGGCAACACCCAAACATGATATGCGTGAGTTACTTGTGAGGCTTCTCACCATTCACTTCACTTTCCTTCCAAAGAACTATAAGCCACCAACATTTTGCAGTTCTAAATGAAATTAAAACTAGAAGAGGAAAGTGATGCAGTTCACAAAGATACTGTGAATTAGGCACTAAGGGAAAGTACTCTTTAAACTCAAGGACATGCACATTTCTCCCCCACTTCCCCCATAAGGAGAATAAATTTGTTGAGTATGAAGTGACTGAGAGCAGTAACTTGGCTGTAAGCTCTTGACTCAGAAGTGGGAAGAGTGTTCCAGAACTTATTCCAGCATGTGAGTAATGGGAACAGAAGTATTGTTTCATTTTCAGAGGCAAATGGCAAAAGTCTGCAAAATGTCAATGACAGTACTCAACCGAAGCACTATTTTTGCATGACACATTTATATATGTGTGTATATATATATATATGTGGCAGCAACTGATTCTTCTGAATCTTGAACTTCTAATAAAAATGAAGAAGCCTGAAATTAAATACTGCTTCCCCAAAACTTGTTTTTGTTCCTGCTGAAGTCAGTGTCAAAAGCCTGCCTGCAACAGACCAGACTTCCTGCCTCACTACTTTTGTTTTCTGTATCATGGTCAGTAGTGCACAGATTGGATGAAATTCACATTTCAGCACAAAGATACATGTTTTCACTGTGGTACTGTTTTTATTTGAAAACTGAATTTATATATGCTCTATTTAGCTCATGGTTGCACAATACCCATTACTATCAGGAGCTTAGTATTGCATAAAGGGAACGAAGTAGCTGACATGAGTGTTTAGGAAAACAAAACAGCTAGCACAAATTGACAGCATGCCCTCTGTCAAGCCTCTTGATATTAATAAGCAGTGCTCTATATTTATGCTGGTTATTCCTTTCATTGTGTTACACAATAGCTTATTGGTAGCTTTGATTACATACACAAAGCAACTTCACCCAGTGCCAAATCATCTTGTCAGGTCCTGGCAAGCTTAAAACACTTTTTAAGTTAGATAGTTACCTTTTAGCACTATTAACTTTATTGATACTATTTACATAAGAATCTGACTTCAAAAAGCCTGCGCTCCTCTATTATGTGTAACTGCAGAAATGCTTCACAGAACACAAGAAAAGAAAGGAAAGGAAAATTATGATTCATTTACCTGCAGTGAGTATTTATGGCCCCGTCTGGACCCCTGAGCAGATCACAGCAAAGCTGTGTGCAGTGCTTTCTTTACATAATGAATCTTACTCTGTACTTACAGTAAACATCCAGGTAGGGTTCATGGCTGCATCTGTCACCAAAGACTGCAATGAGAAATCAGAAAAGGAGTCTGATGCTGAAAAGAGAAGCAAGGTTTGGAATAGGCAGTGCCAAATGACCGAAGGTGCTTTGGTCCTGGTCTATGAACTGGACCATAATCCCAGCTACAGACATAGAAATACCAAGAGAGCTTCAATGTGTCCCATAGATACTGCCCCATGCAGAGCAGGTATCTACTGGAGGAGGGTGCACTCCAAAAGGAACATTTAAGAGTGTCCAGAAACTGTATTTAAGAAGGGCATTTTCCGGATTTCTAATCATAGGAAGAAACACACTTAACAACCCCTGCCTTTGGCTTCCACAAAAAAAAAAAAAAAAAAAAAAAAAAAAAAAAAAAAGTAGCACCATGACAAAACATAAATGGCTGTTTATGTTTATGAGAGTGGATAGTGACAGGACAAGGGGGAATGGTTTTAAACTGAGACAGGGGAGGTTTAGGTTGGATATTAGGAGGAAGTTTTTCATACAGAGGGTGGTGACACACTGGAACAGGTGGCCCAAGGAGGTTGTGGATGCCCCATCCCTGGAGGCATTCAAGGCCAGGCTGGATGTGACTCTGCACAGCCTGATCTGGTGGCTGGCGACCCTGCACACAGCAGGGGGTTTGAAACCAGATGATCATTGTGGTCCTTTTCAACCCAGGCCATTCTATGATTTTATGATATGATTCTATGACACCTGTAGAGATCCAAAAGAAGAGATGAAGCAGGGATGAACCTCAAAAGAAGGAAGGGATTGAAGTACTTTGCCACTGATCTGCCTACCCCCAGGCATCTATGCAGTATGTTCCCTACCTATGGGTAACTCCTCCCATGTGATGCTACAATATGAACCCAACGCCTTTTTCGTGACACTGCTTATATTTCTGCCTGCACATCAGAGATACTGAGATAGCACTGACTGTCACTGCTCTAACCCTCTTGCTGGATGCACTCTGCAGCTTTCTAGATTCCCAAAGAACATGCAACAACCTGAACTGCCTTACTGCCATTTAGAACATCAGCTAAAACTAGAAAGGAATGGAAAACACTGGTGCAATATGCTCAATATAGACGAGATGTAGTACTGCAGATCTTGCAGGAGGTGGATGTTACCTATACCTCCAAACGTCTAAAAACATTATGACTGGCCTGATTATGGAAACAGGTCATCTACCCCTGCAACAAACTTTGTGTGCCTTTCTGGTTTTGTTTTTTCATCTGCTAGTTCCATCATCATTTGGAAAACGTTGACTGTTAAGTCATGCCCAAGTTTTATATATCACATATTTATGGCAAATAAAAGCAGCAGTTAAGCGAGGGAGGATTATTCATTCATTCCTTCAGCAAGACATTTTGGAAGGATTTAGAGCTGAGGAGGTAGCCTAAGAGAGACTGGAAATTTACTGGTGTGTGTGCAATGCCTATTTGGGCTTCTGCTTCTCCTGAACCTCCATTCTGGATTATCCTAAACGTTGTCAATAGCTACACAGCTGCTTCCCTTTGATAAAAGACTGGAGCACATTTAGCCACTTAAAAGCTATGCAAAAGTTTCACACATAACTTCCAGAAATTTGTTTTAAGTGACGAGTTTTTACTACAATTAGAAGTATTTACCCAGTTACTTAGGGAATATTTCATTAATGTAAACAAACAAGTACAAGGCTCCAAAATTGTCTAACATTATACAACGTGAAAGCAGCGAAGACTTAAAAATGAGGATCTCCATGCCCTGCCATCCAAGCACATAAGCACACCCCTATGCACAATGCTTCTCAAGTCAGTCAAGAGAACTAGGGCTACACTGTGCATTCTGCATTTAAAATACTTCAGACTAGCACAGTCCTCCAGTTTCCCGTAGAGCTCATCACCTCATTACAGAGGTAGTTGACGGGTAAATTTTACTTGCAAAGCAACACTTAGTAACAATCATCTTTCTAAACCTACTGCAGAGAAAAAAGGTCTTTTATCCAATACTCTGGGGAAGGTTTCACAACTTAATTTTGCAATAGCCTGGACTCAAGAAATATTCAGGATTACTCAATCCTTTGGCACTCCTTTGATTTTTCTTTGGAATATTCATCAAATAATGACTACTCAAATCCGTTTAGAATAGCAATCCCTTCCAGCACAAAGCCACATCTCACTGTTGGTACACACACTTTTAGCAGGAAGACACAAGTGGCTGAGCCTCCTGTTAGCTGCACCCTAGCCAGGAGCACAGGCCATCGGTGAACTCAAAGTCTGCACTTGGATCACCCCACCCAACCTGCCTCCCAGTCACCCCTTCTCCAACCCTGGGCTCTGTGCTCCCCTTGGACCTCAGCAGACCAAAGATAAGGAGAGAAGTGGGAGATGTTCTGCTTCCAAGACACATGGAGCTCCTGGCACATGCTTGTTTTAATACACATGGTTTTCTTGTGTTTTTACTGAAAACATATAAAATGGGTTTAACAGCCCATCTTCTCCCTAATTTTTCACCGCTTGCCCCTGTTAGAACACAAAAGCTGTTACAGCATCCATTAAAAGATGCTTTGGAACAAAGGATGGACACAAAAACATTAATGTAAGTAAACTATAGAAAGCTAAATGTAAGAATATTTAGCATTTAATGTGTCTGCTGAGCCAAACCGTTAAAAAGCTATCCATTTAGAAGCAAGAAAACCACAATATTTGACAGTATTTTTAATATAAGACTTTACAAATGGATGCTGAAGGATACTATGAGAAAATATCCAGTCTGCCTCAATACCTAAACTGCTATAATAAATACCATGTAATAAATAAGTAAATTATTGGTAATTAAGAGTAACAAGGAGGTATACACAGAGAAAAAAAAAGTAATGTTCCGTAAGTGACAAATTTTCAGTATTAAGAGTAAACATTACCACAATTGAGCCCCCCCCCCCCCCCCCCCCAAAAAAAAAAAAGAAAAAGACAAGGAAAAAAATAACCCTCATAACCTTCCACTAATGCAGAATGTAAATCTTTTTTATTGTAACAGCGATATAAACAGAATGTTCTCAGAATGCTATACACCCAGTGCAGGGGAAAAAAAAAACAAACAAACACAGGAACAACAGAAAAAGGAGCACAAAAGCCTGACTGCAGCAAACAGACAGCAAAGATAAAGAGTAGTCAAAACATTTTTGGAAAAACACAGTCTGGAGTGAAATGGGAAAGTGCAAACTTACACCCTCCGGTTTAACGCCTGGCATGGTCCTACAAGAAGGAGCCACTGACCAAGGACAGATACACTTCTGAGCATAATACAGCAAAACTGACCTGTTGGACCAGCGCCCTCCGTGCTTTAATGAAACACCTGTCTGTGCATCCTACCATCCATGAGAAAGCATGATTATAAGATCAGTTATCTCACTTTCACATTAAGAGGTATACATTGCAGATGCATCAAGAGGGCTTGTACAGATTTTAGTCCCTACTACAAAAGGCAAACAACCTGAAGTGCTCATATGGCAAACTTCTCTCAACTTTTCAAAGCGAATGCAAAGCATATCTAACACAGTTATAATGCTGTGAAATAGCAGGTAACTGCATATCAACCCTCACTTGTCAGAGTATCATAGATATCATCTTTGTAAGATATTTAAAGAAAATCATTACTGAGGAACTCACGTGTGATTATGAACAGGAGTTCACAACCCTATTTAAAACTACATATATGTATGTGCTCTCAAAACAGGTGTTTTTGCAACCCTATCACCTTTCAGCGCACACACCGTGCTTCATAAATGGAGTTACGGCACCATTCTCCTACAACTTCCTTTTTACATTTCAGTTCTGTTCGGGAAAATAAGTTCTACACAAGCCATTTCCCCACCAAGCAGAGTTAGATCCCATTCTCTTTGACAAACGCAGTCAGCCAGAATAGACCCGTTTGCTTAGATAAAACATGCCACAGTAAATGACGACACCTGACCTCCACCAACAGAGATCTTGTTTGCTCGCTAGAGGAAAGCTGGGAGTATGCTGTGCAGAGAATGATTTACATTCACAGGACATCCTTTCCAGGTCCTGAAAAATGTGCTTCTGCACCAACAGGAGCCAGTTTGCTCTATCAGTCTGTGAACATTTGCAGAGCAGTCCTACAAACATTGTTTGCTTCCACTCTAAAATATCCAAACCAAAGCAAAAGAAGCATTAGACAGTTGTATTTTAAGGAAGAGAGAAACCGTGTTTCCTTAAAATCTGGAGTTGTGAGTGCTAATGCCCAGCAGCTCTGAGCAGTGTGTTGATGCACACATCAACCTCATACAGAGCACTGGGTGAATTTCAGACTGCCTACGATGGCCAAAGCCTGTTGTATAAAACTTGTTGACAATGTTGTTAAAACAGAAAACTAATATTTGATAGCAAAAGACACAGCCTCTCAAAAATGTCAAATCCAGGATTATAAAGCAATGCACTGAGATCCTGGATTTGAACTCGGAGCATAATCCAACCATCTGTCGACCAGTTGTGTTGCAAAATCAAGACAACAAACAGGAGTTTTTCTTCAGCTACAGCATTTCCCAGCTCCCGCAGTCACCGCACTCCGCCTGCGGATTAACGGAACAGAGGTGACACCCGCCACCAGCAATAGGAAGACAGCGAAGGCGATCCTGCCCGGCCTCGGAGCAGCCTGAAGAGGCAGGTAGGCAGGCTCCGTCCGTCGCGCCGCTGCGCCAAGCCGGGAAGGGACGCGCGTCCGGACTGCGGGACCCCCGGCCCTCACCAGCACCGGAGAGGGCGAGAGGCGCGGAGCCCTGAGAAAAGCGCCCGTCCGCCGAACCGCAGGGCGAACCCCTCGGCGCCGCCGGGCTCCATCCGCGCCGCCCGTCCCGGAGCGCCGCGCGCCGCAGGCAGACGCAGCCCCCCCGCCTCGGGGCACGGCCCCGCGCGCAGCCCGGCCACCAGTTGCTGGGACCACCGCGCCGAAGTGGCGGAAGGAGCGGAGGCGGCAGCGGAGCCCCGATGGGAGCGGGACACCCGGCCCGCGGGCGGGGATGCTCGACCCCGGGGGGCAGACCGGGGGCCGGCCACGAAGCTCTCCGCTCCTGGCGCTTCTCACCTCCTTAAGTTCCTTGGCCACGTCTTTCAGGTCCCCCAGGACTAATTCCAAATCCTCCACGATTATCTTGATCTGCTCCTTCACCTTCGCTTTGGAGGCTGCCGGCGGCCCCTCGGACGGCGACGAGGAAGAGGATGCGGTCCCCTTGGACTGGGCGGACATCCTTCGGGGCAGCCCGGCGCGGCCAAGGTAGGGGGGGCACGCAGGTCAGGCGAGCCGCCCGGCCGCGTCCCTCCGCTTCCCAGAGCTGCCGCAGCCGCCGCCGCCGCCGCCCGCCCGCCCGCGCATCGCGCTCCGCCGGGGGCGCCGCGTTGCGCCGCGCTCCGCCGGGCGGCCGCGCTGTGCAGCTGCCATCGGCTCCCGGGAGCGGCGCGGGGCTCAGCTGCAACCCGCCGCGCCTGCGCCTCGCCCCTCCCTCGCCGCCTCCCGGCCCCGGCCCCGCTCGCTCCGCTCCGAGTCCGGAGAGGGAGCGGGGGAGGAGCGCCCGCCGCGTCACCCCCGCCGCGTCTCCCCCGCCGCGCTCCCGGAGCGGGAGAGGCTGCCGGCTGCTCCGGAAGAGGCGCTCCTTCCCCCGTCACTGCCCGGAGTGCGCGTTGCTACATCAGCCGGCGGGCGCGGGGCAAAAGGGATGCGCGCTCCGGAACCGCTGGAAAGAGAGGTCTGTTCGGAGCAGCGCCCCGCGGGGAAGCGCCTCTCACGGCATCGTTGTCGTCCGAGGGGACGGCGGTAGTGCCGAGTTATGGTGCGGAAAGTCAGCGCTTGGCGGTGCCGGCCACGCTCCGCTGCTGCGGGAGGAGGCCGCGCTGGCTCCTGCTTGGTTGGACGGAGCTGCTGTGAGGACGATGTAAGGAGAGTGTTTGTACGTGCCACCCATTGGTGAAAGTTTCTCACAAGTCTGTGCCCGCTTCTGCTTCATGCCCAGCAAATACACGGGAGACTATGTCTTTAATCGAGAAGTAAAGGTTCTTCATTTGATCTGACTGAAATAAAAACGCACGCGCGCCAGAAGTGCTTGGTGGGATGCCGCCCAGCTCTGCCTGGCTCTGAAGTGGGAGCCCGTGCTGTGCATGAGCACACGCTCTTTCCAGCAGCATTCGGAGATGAGTCTGTGGGGCACGAGGAAGCAGCTGCCAGAAATCCCTCGCCCCGGTGGCTCTTCTTCTGACTGTGAACTGGTGGCACATTCGGGTGGTAGGAGCTGGACTGGGTACCTCTACCTCCCGCTGGCTGCGAGCTGCACGGGGAGGGCACACAGCCAAGCCCAGCTCCAGGACCGCCCGCCTGGCTGCAAGTGGCTGGTGCTGTGAATGCTCCGAGGGTTTTGGCAACCTGGGATGTTTCAAGATAGCTAAAGCAGGGCAGGGGAAGTAGAAACCTCGCCCAGAGCCGTGTGTCTATGTGGGGTATGAAGTCTCATCTGGTGGCAAACAGTTTGCCTCTGGAGAAGGTGTGGGACTGGGATATGAATAGATAGGCTGACATCATGCTTCTTCTTGTCTTGATTTTCCTGTAGTTATCTTTCCACTTTTTACCACTGCAACACCTGCAGTGTTCGGCTGAAATCATTTGTTAGTGAGCATATACATATTTTTCTTTCTTTGGTGTATCTCAGAACTTTCCGACAATTTCAAGGAGGCCATTTTCCAGAAGAGCCCGTGTCCTTCCTCTCGACTTTCCTCACGTCTCTTGACAGATTATTTTCATCTCACTAAAGCAGAAGCTCTTCTAACACTGATGTTTAAAAGCATCCCTGCTGGTTATTTTTGCCTAGCAGTTTCTGTATGAGCAACAGCATCATATGATTTTTGAAGATGGCAAAGTAATGCAGTCTGAATCCCCAGGCAAGTCACCACCAAACTGGGAAGAAAGCAGTACACAAGTTGTTGAATAAGTTTAAAGTTATTAATGTGTTTGGCTGCTATTCATCAATGACATTGTTTGAACGGGTATAAATAAAAGAGGTGAATAAACAGTTATAATAAGCTATTAGTGAAACTATCCATGTAGAAGCCAGCATGTACCCAATTTATAATTACTGAAGGCAGTCTATTTTCTGGCAGAAATTAAGGATACTGCGTAACAGAATGCTGTGTACTCCTCTACACAGCATAGTTCAAATACTTAAGGGATGATTTCTAATACATTTCTGTAGAAATCACCAACATTGCCACAAAATTACTGCTAGATTTCCTGCAGGCCCTCCAACTATTTTCCAATCTAGAACAGTCATGAAAAGCCCTGCTTTTCTAACAGTGACCTACTGGTTGTCTTCTTGGTGTGAAGTCCTGGCACCTCCTACTACTAAATACTTTCATTAGAGAAAATTGATTCCTGTTCCATCTCATTAGTTGAAGTCATGACAATGCTTTACCCATATGTCTTAGATCCCACTGGGATGGAATCATGTACTCCAATCCCATCAAGTTATAAAGGGCCAAAAGCCATTTGTATTTCTGCAGTGATGGGGATCCAATGATTTAAGTGTGTTGGAGGCTGAAGTGAGCCTAACCAGAACTGAGGGACAAAAGCACTGCATTGCGACCGGCCCAGAGGCTCTGTGCGTCCTCAGTGTAGATTATCTCTGGAGAGGGTACTCCAGGGACCCAAAAGGATATTGATGGGCTTGCCTGGTCTCTCACAGGATCCTTCTGTTGTGGGATTGCAAAGAGTAGAAGGACAGCAGGAGCCAACCGCTACTCCAACAGTGCACCATCAGCAATATCACACCATCCAGGACTCCCTAATTCCCATTTGTCAGCTGATTCACCAACTGGAAAACCATGGAGTAATCAGCAAGACTCACGCACCCTTCAGTAGTCCCATATGAAGAGTGCAAAAGTCCAATGGAGAGTGGGGGATAACAGTGGTCTGACTGAAGTCACACCACTGCTAAGCACTGCTGTGCCAGACATGCTAGCACTTCAATAGGAACTGGAGTCAAAGGCAGCCAAGTGACATGCCACAACTGGCATCACCAATGCGTTTTTCTCTGTCTCTCTGGCAGCAGAGTGCAGGACACAGTTTGGTTTTACTTGGAGGGGCATCCAGTACACCTGGAATTGACTGCCCCAGGGATGGAAACACAGACCTGCCATTTGTCATGGGCTGATCCAGGGTGCGCTGGAACAGTGGGAAGCTCCTGAACACCTGCAATACATTGGCAACATCACTGTGTGGGCAACACAGCAGCAGCAGTTTTTGAGAAAGGGAAAAAAGTAATTCAAATCCCTCTAAAAATTTGTTTTGCCATAAACCAAAGCAAGGTCAATGGATTTGCACAGGAGATCCAGTTCTTAGGAATAAAATGGCAAGATGGATGTCATCAGATCCCCATGGATGTGATCAATACAATAACTGCTATGTCTCAACCAACTAGCAAAAAGGAAACGTGAGCTTTCTTAGGTGTTATGGGTTTCTGGAGATATTTGGATTACAGTTTGATTGCAAATTCTCTCCATCAAGTGACCTGGAAGAAGAATGATTTCACATCTCACAGTAAAGAATTTCTTCCTAATATCCTGAGGGTAGATTTAGACAAGCTATTAGGAAGAAATTCTTTACTGTGAGGATGGTTAGACACTGGAACAGGTTGCCCAGCAAGGTTGTGGATGACTCCTCCCCTGTCGGGGTGGTTACAGCAATGGAAACCAAGGCCATTTGCAGCAAAGAGCCCAAGGAGGTGGGAGGCAACAGAATTAGGACAGCTGACTTAAACTTGCCAAAGACATATTCCATATCATATGAATCATAAGGAAGGAGTTTTGAAGGGGGTAGGAGTGCATCTCTCCTGATGCTTAAGAGACAGGTGGGGCACTGGTAGGAGTAGTGAGCAATTGCTTGTGCATCAGTTGTTATATACTTTTGTCTCACTCCATTTATCAGATGAAGAGAGGAGATTTTTTGATATACCTGAAGTGAGACTGAGACACAAGAAAGGTCAAATGTTGTCTGAGCACCCATGACTCAAAGGTTGCTTAAAATGGTGCATTGGTGATCAATGGCAGTGAGAAAGAAAAAAAGAAATAGTAAGCATAAGGGCAAAGGAGGGAGAGGGGGAAATCGGATGTTCTACATAACCACTACAAAAGATTTCCCTGATCTTTTGGGATTCCCTAACAGTGGAAGAGGTTACAAAATACGTAGAAGATACAATGCCTTGAATAAATGGATTGAAACACAGTATGGACATAACAGCTATGGTAGCACAAAGTAGATAAAAGTATGACACATTTCACCCATGGGCCACCTGGAAGCCAAGAAAAGAAATCACAATCTAGGTTCTTCCAAGTTTAGAGTCATTCAGTTTGCCACAGATACCTCCTCCTTCACCTAGTAAGTAGTCGAGAGCCCTGCAGTACTGAAATATTGCTGCTTGCATCTGCGTGGCTTGATCTGCAAGGAGATCAAGGACATGAGCTATTTCAGCTTGTAATCTGATAATGCAGTTCAGGTTATAAATGGGTTCTCAAGCACCCATTCATTGGGATTGCATGTAGCCAGCCCATAGTGTTTGATTATGCGCTGCAGTGGCCAGTTGTCTTTAGTGGCCAAGTTTGGCCATTAGTGCTTGTAATGGAGGTGTTAGTGAACCAGTGTTGTTGTATGAGATCATTATACATTGATACCTAATTCATCAGCACCTTTCCCCAGGGGCAAAAAGAACATTGGGTGCATTGTTCCCACACAGCATACCCCAGTTCAATTTGCAGATAGTTGCTTGTATTCATAATGGCCAGAAATTCAGTAATGTCCCTTTAGTGCTACTGAGCCATATTCAAAAGGTCCATTCCATTTTGCAGCAGGTTAATTTACATGTTCCTTAGCACGTATGTATGTGGTGTTGAGAGATCCAAAAGAGTGTCTTGCCACATTACAGTTCCAGCCTTTACCGGTATCCCTTTTCTCTCTGCACCACTTGCACCTCTAAGCCCCAGCATGGAGTTTCCAGGTGCAATTCATACCTCCAGCTTCAGAGAACAGTGTTATTTGTGTAGGAACAAAAATTAGGAAACCCTTCCCCTATTTCTGAACCATTATACCACCCCTGTTTATAATCAATTTGGTTTACTAGCTCATGACTCATTTTATGATAAACCCAAGTTCAATTGCTAGTCCCAGTGTGGATACCACCTGGCTGAGTTTGATTCAGACAATAAATTTCCTAGTGGGATACTGGTTTGGCCATGGAGATGTATTCTGATCTTCCCAGTGGGTGCTGCAGTCAATTCAGCTGTAGTTACATGCCAGCCACTTGGGAGCAACCAGGGCCAGGTTTCAAGTCCCATGGGTCCTCCACAGACTCAGTAGTTGCTGAGGTTATAAATGTTTGCTACTTGCTCAGCCAGTTGGATAAAAGAGTTCTTTATACCACTCCCTCCATTCCCAAATTCTTGAAGGGGATAACTGATAGTTCCAGGGGTTGTGACCCATACACCAAAACAACAGAATTGACATCTTACTCTACAAATCCAGCCTAAACTTTTGAATATTACAAAGATAATCACCAAAATAAAGATGATTAAAATCAACTGTCTGCCTTTCTGCATTCAGAAGACTTCTCAGAGGTCTTCTGTGAAATAAAAGCAGACATTGACTTGCCCTTTTTGGGCTTCATCTGTGCGGTTGAAATGAGGGATCAATCCAGCAAGTGTCAATTTTATATTCTTTTTCCTCGGCATCCTCAGCCTTGCAAGTATATTTATTAAGTGATTCTGTTAATGTTAGAGGGACAAGCCCCACATTAGGCAAGTCAACGAATACAGGCTGGCCAGAGAGATAAGAGGGTTTCTCCAGGTCATCTGCATCTGGATTGAGAGTAATGGGCAAGAGTGATAGGGTCTTGGGGCAGAAGGCATTAAATTGGAGACAACCATTAATTCCCCAGCAATCATTGATTCTTTTGACCACATCAGTGACATGGGTGGCCCAATTGGATTTTCCCAGTTTCAGAAATTTCTTAAGGAGGCCATTGGATCATTCCACAATGCCATTAGCTTGAGAGTAGTAGGGAGTGTGAAAGATGCAATAAATGCCTTCCTCTCTGGCCCATTCTTGTGCTAATCCTGAGGTGAAATGGGAGCCATTGTCTGATTGGATGGAATTAGGTTTTTGAAAAATGCTATACTGTTTATTTAGAGCCTTTAGAGTGTTTTCTCTTGTTGACTGAGAGATGGATTCAGCTGGTTGTAGGCTGGAGACTTTTTCTACCCCTGCTAACATGTATTGTTTGCTTTCAGATTTCTGGAATGGCCCAATTTAGTTAACCTGCCAACTTTCCCTTCCTTCAATGGAGAGGGGTCCTGTAAGGGTGTTCATCCAGAAAGGTGTGGCAGAGGTCACAAGCAGAAATGCATGTGCAGCACTCTTCCCTGATAACAGGCCAGCTATGGGCTTGGGCCTCATGGTAAAGATCAAGGGCTCTATCTATCTATCTATCTATCTATACTCATAATTATTATCCTTTTCCTTTTCTATGTCTTAATAAATAGTTCTATCTCAACCCACGAGCTCTACTTAGTTTTTCTCAATTCTCTCCCCCATCCCATTGGGAAGTCAGAGCTTGAGTAAATGACTGTGTGCTGCTGAGCCACCTTCCTGGTTAAAACAAAGCACCATAATCATTTGGTAACCAAATTTCCTTAACCTCAAGATTGTGTTTGGAGACTTTTGAAACTTCTGAAGATGTAAATCATGTCCACTTCTCCAATCTTCCACTTGTGTTTTGTCATTCTAAGAACTATGCAAGCTCCTATACTGGCTGGCATTTTGTGCATCCAATGCTTATTACGGAAAAAAAAAGCCTCTCATTCCTGGGTTCTGAGTAAAGTTTATTGTCCTATTAGAGTAATTTTTTTTCTCTTTTGAAAATGTGATAAGTTGTGTCTCAGCAAATAGGTGATGTACCAGAGCAAAGTTACTCATTAGTCACTTGATTTATTTTGATTCCATTTCTGTAAGTAAATACAATTTATCTGTGTGCTGTTATTGTCTTCTTTTTGAAATCCTTCTTGCTGTATTGAAGAGTGAGAACAGGACCCTGCAGTTATACAGAGAAAGGCCACACAGCAAGAAAAGGGAAAGTAGCTTCACAAAATAGAAATAAGAGGCAAATAGAGATAGTTTAGGTAGAGAGTGTTAGAAAACAAGGGATTCCAAGCACTTTCACAGACAAGAGGTCTGGAATAACAAGGAGGATGAAGGCCATAAAGATACGGACTGGAGAGCAGCTCGAAAACATTTGGCAGGGAGGTGATTAGATGTCTACAGGGCTAGCTGAAACTGGTTCAGGGGATGCCTCCACTTCAGGGTCCAAAGTTTGCAGCGAGAAAGACTATGAGCCTTCGTGAGGAAGACTATGAGCCTTCATCATCACGACCTACTACGCACGCACAAGGGGGGGAGGGACTGCATGCTAATGGGCTCTCGGGAATGTAATGAATATATATCCGAATTCCTGTCAACTATTGATTATGTATTAGTTCTATAGCACAATTTCTCCTGACGTTGTGCAAGTTAGGTGGAACAATCCCCCTTGCACCAGGGTGTACATGTGTCACCAATAAACACATACCTGCTCTATATCCTTACTGGCTATAGGGTCTGATTTCTGCACATCAGTATCTTCACCAAATCTGAAGAGGTTAATCAGGAAAACAAACAAACAAATCAACAACAACAACAACAACAAAACCACTAATTTCTTACTGCAAGCCTGACATCTACACGCTCATGAAAAGATGCAGAAGATACAGAAGAAACCTCCATGAAGTGCTTGCCTACCTGGGAGAAGCAGATGAAGTATCATAAAACTTTCATGATTACCCATACACCAGAAGAACATTTTGCAAAAGACAAGGGCTTCACCCAAAGTAATGCCTCTTATTTTATTATGTTGGCCCACGTGATCAGAATTGGATGGTGGTGGTATGGCAGCAGAGGTTGAACCTTCACACCAATATTCTGTTCCACAAATGGCAGCAGAGGGGCAGTCTGACTGAATGGTGTCTGACATAGAAGTATGTATGGAGCAGTAGTGTAGAACTAAATTCCCTGAAAAAAAATGACACCCATTGACATTCATCAATGCTTATTGAACATTTGTGGAGATCAACTGGAGGATATGAGTACAGTGAGGTGATGGGTGATGCATTTCAGCAGTAGTGACAATGGTAGTTGGTCACCTCCACTGGTGCAGATTTTTATGAGCATGGCATGCAGGCTCTTGTTCCATCGCTGGTAAAAATGTATAGCTAATCGTGGCGACTATACTGAAAAACAGGTTTTTGTAGCTGAGAATTTTCTCCGTGAAACAGTGTTATTGCGCTCTTTGTATCTGTTATAGCTTCCATGGAAAGAAATGGGAGGCATTACTTTCAGAGCAACCTATACATATTCATAGAACTACATCACATTCTCCTTTGGTCATTTTTCTTTCAGTCAGATGAATTAAATGTTAATTTCCTGTTACCTATTAAAGGTATTTATTTTGTTTTGTTCCAGCTATCAAATGTAGAAATAGAAAAAAAACTGTATCAAGCAAAGCATATATTCTGATCCATTTAAAACATTTTCACATTTTCCAAACAAAATTAAAGGGCTTAACAGACATAAAGCTACCTTGCAGAATTAACAAGCTTTGAAAACAATTAAATGAAACCTTGATTTATTTTATATCCTTCTTCTGAATTTGTGTGTAAAGGAAATATTCCATGTAAATGACAGGAAAGCACTGAAATATTAAACCTGTATTTTTCTTCCTAAATAGAATCACGAAAGAAAGCTTCAATTGCTGCAGGCTAGCATACTGGAAAGGTACTAACTAAAATATTCATTGAATGATTCTGAATTAGTCATGCGTTAAGCTATAGTGCGACAGGTCATACTACCCCATAGTAAAATGCTGCAGTAGAAAGCCACCGACTTCCACTCCAAGCTCTTGTTAACCATGGTTTTTGATCTGTTATCTTCTCTGTCCTAAAGGAGTAGTGAGCTAGAGGGCTAATCTTTCCCCAACATGGGAAAATGGTACCCTATTTAACTTCATGCCTCCTATTTGTTTGCTTTCTTACACAATCCTTTTAAATTATTCTGAAGAAGTCAGAGTGGCTATTTTGTACTCCAGACCCTAATAGTTCATCTGAATAGAGGCTGAAAAATTAAAGAGTGAAAATTCAATGTGCTTCCCTTAAATAGAAAATCAGGTTCACAAAAAACTAAAGTGCACAGTTCTGAGTTAAACTGGATTACTTAAAAATAATACATAGCAAACATAAGGGAAATCAGGATAAAAGTAGAGACTCTGCGCTACTTTCTTGCCTTACTCCTCTAACTTTTTTTCTTTTTAATATTGATTAAAAGTCAGATGTGCCATGCGTATAGCCTTGAAACTTGTCATCCTCTGCTTTTAGCCAAGTGCTCAGTCCACACATATTTCAAGTTACGGATTTCCATATTTTCAAAAACATTATGGGTCTGATTATTTATAGTGCAGAACTGTAAGATGGAGCTAAGTGCTTAAGAAGCAAAATGTACAGCTTAGAGTGTGTGCTTCTCATCCTGATGTAAATGGCGTACAAATTTATATTGTTTGCAGTGTGTATGGATGGCAATGCAAGTTACTTTCCTATCTGGCAAGTCCATTGTTGAGTGATGTTGTGGCAAAAACTGCAGAAGTATTTTGGACCAACATAAGGAATTATATGCAAGAGCTTCTCTATTAAATCTGAACAAAATGTCTCCCACGCATGACTCATGTTTGGTTCCATCAATTTGCTTGGGATGGAGTGTCACATTAGTTAACAAAGTCCAAAGAGAAACTTCTATAAATGTCTCCGGACTGGAATACCAGTTCCCAAGATTTATTACCTCTTTGTGAGGAAGTAAGAAATATTACCCTGCTGGAAGATAAACTTCCTGAAACCAGTGCTCTTTGAAGTGCTAGTTTTCCATCAGGCTTCCTGGAGAGCTGTAAAACAATGACAGAAAGTGAACCACCCTTCTTCTGGAACATTCCCCAGCACTACGTTGCAGGGGCTTTGTTCAGTCAAATTTCAGCTATTGTTGTTTCTCTGAAAATGTGAAAAACTATGAAAAGCATGCAAAAGAAGAGACTTAAATAACTTGGTTCCTGAAAAGTAGCCTTTCCGTACCTTGATAAAGAAATAGATGATCTTATTTTAAAAATGTGTATCAATTGTACCTGTGAGTTCTTTTAATTCAACGAAGATCCATTTTTCAAAGTAAAACTCATGCAATTAATTTACAGGGAGCTGGTAAAACATGATTATAAACCCAAATTCAGTCAGATTATGGTACCTACAGGTGATGTGACAGTATGATCTTCTTCTAAGTTATATAAACTTCGGTGATTTCCATTATACGAATCATGTGGGGCATCTAACATTGCATAAATAATTCTCTCAGCGAAGCTTCGATTTGACAGTAAGCCGGAGGATAGGCAGAATAAAAATAAAACAACTATTAATTTAATCTGGGTGAATAAGACAACTGAACAGTATGCCCACACGTTTTTGAAGAATGCAGAAATGTATTTCTGTTCTCACAATAAATGTTCGGTTCAATGTCCACTCTTCTGGTGGAGAGAATTATCAAAAATGTCTGACTTCATGTGAGTCAGTACAGAGTTAGATGTGACAAAATATGAATTCAAAATCGATCAGGAAAAGGAAAACATAATGATGCCATCTTTCTTGCATGTATACACCCCAATGTTTTTAAAGTATAAGAAAGATGGAAGGTGATTCTTTTCCTTTGATGAACGCATTCTGTATAACTTTTTGGAAAGAGCAGAATTTTCTTTCTTTTTTTTTTTTTTTCCTATTAAAAACAGAAACTCAGGTTGTAAGACTAAAAGCAGAATTGTGGCTGAAAATGTCTCAGTACCAATCCAGTAATCTTAGGGCAATATTTTATGTTAGTCATTTATTGTACTTGTTTTTTGAAATCAGTTACTGGAAGTTTTCTCCTTAATCTGATTTTACCAAGATGTTTTTGCGTGTGTTTGTTTGTTTCTTCTTACTGGCTACCAGTCAGCGGACAAATCTGTACCTTTTCTCCTCTAGAGACTTACTGGTTGGTTTCAGATGCAAAGTATTTCCTGTTCGAGCAATGTCCCTTTATTGCTGGCATTCAGCTCAGTGTGTTATTGCAAACATCTGGAGCATGCAAAAAAAAACACTGTCTGGCTTCTTTCCTAAGGCGCCTCAATCAGAATAGTCCAAGCAAGACAAATGGCAGATTAAATGAATAACTCAAACACAGAAAAGCAAGTAGCAAGAATACAAAAGAAAAAGATTGAAGTTCTCTACTTGGCAAGCCAATAGAGGATATACACTATCTCTGTCTCAAAGGCAACTCCAGCTACTGCGATTAAAAAACTTTTTTTTTTTTTAATTATTTTTATTTCATATGCAGTAAAGCAAAATTGAACATTCAGGCTTTCATTTTAGATCTATTGGCTGACAATGAATCTATGTCAATTCCTCCCCTACTCCCCAGACTCAAATTATATTAAAAATGGTACAAGATAGAAGAGAGAAGTCAGCAACATAAATGGTAAGGCTCCATTACTGTGGTGAGCATAAGACTGGATTATGTGAGTGCCACGTTGTCCCTTGAGGTAGTGACACACTACCTGTGTTCTGCCTGTGCCTGACTGAACAGGCCCATAACATGACAAATTCATGCACCAGGGGGCACCACCTAGAATTTTTTCACGCTATTGAAAAATAGTCCCATATTCTACTTCTCAATTCACAGAATCATATCGTATCATAGCATGGCCTGGGTTGAAAAGGACCACAGTGATCATCTAGTTTCAACCCCCCTGCTATGTGCAGGGTCGCCAACCACCAGACCAGGCTGCCCAGAGCCACAATTCAGAGAGTTACAAATGAAGAGATGTCATGTTTTCATTATTACTTATTCTCTAATTATTACGTAATGTTATCTGTTATTAATGTGTCCATTGATGCTTTTCCACTCTGCTTTTTTTTTTTCTTTTTCTTTTTTTCATTTTAAGCAATACTTTCTGTAAAACAATTGCCTTGCACAGTCCTATGGTCAGTTTCTCTGGTATCAGTCAGATCATTCCTAGCAGTCTGTTGGGTCCTCTGGCCTATCTTTAAAATACAAACTGCAGACTGATGCATCCTAGTATGTACAGTTTATCAAATATTTCTTTGCAAAACAAGACGAGTTATTTTGAAGGAAGCAGTGCTTGCAATAGCTATCCAAAGGTCTCATTCACTAGTCATTCAAAGTGAGCATAGTTGTCTACCTCAGCTCTGAAACTGTTCCAGAGAGTATGCAAATCTTTGTGGCTGTGTGAGGAAGCCTCAGAACTCCCCTTTTGCCCTAGGTATATACTGTTACTAGGAGAAACTTTTAGAGTCAGGTCATATGAGTGCATTGTGTTACAACTGTCATTACCACTGGTCTGTTTTTAGCTACGGGTTCCCCAAAATAAAGATTCTATAGCTTATGTGCCCTTACTTCTAATCCCAGCTAGAAGACACAGAAACAACACAGCTTTAACTTTTTCATAACCAGGAATATCTGTTGAATAGTTTCTCTTCTTTTTAGCAAGAAACAGGAGAAATAGGTAATGAAACAGCAGAAAGCAGTTCTACATTACATAAACATGTATGTATATATGCATATTTATGTATGTATGTATGTTTTATGCATATGTGTGTTTGTGAGTTTGTATTTGTGAATGCTTCTGTACCATCAATAACTATACCTAGATTTCTCTCACTGTAGATGTCAAATACCATTTTAAGTGAGTTGCCATATAATTCACTCATATTGCTGTTTTTTTTTGCATTGAAAAATGCAAAGTTTGATTAGTATTGACTTTGCTGAAAGGTCTTACACATAATAAATCTACTACAAAAAGCTTTCAAAAGTGTAAGTGAAATGACTAAAAAGAAATTCCCACATATAATTTACAATGTAAGAGATAGAAAACATGCTACAGTTTTATTAAAATGTATATTATTTGTGAATAGAAACAGCAAACCTGGGCTGTTCTGGTATCTAGAGATTAGTTAAAGAAAGCATTCTTGTCATTGGTCAAGTACTTAAAATCCAGAGATCCTAGTTTATGTTATCAGCATAATTTCTAAGTTTCTTACACTAATTCAGACTTCACCTAGATGTAACATTATAAAGATTGGAAGACTTGATGGAAACATACTCATCTATGGCTGATGATTTCTCTTCTTTATTCTTCACTTTAAAATATTGCATCAGTAGTCAGCCTGATGAAATAAACCACATTTAGCATAACTTACCTTTTTAAGTTTGGAATTTAGCAAGTTTATGAATATTTCAATTAAAAAGGGAACGAAAAAACAAAACCACAAAACAGAGCTACAGAGGACTCCAGGAAGAGCTTATTAAAATTCTGCTCAATTTTGCCGTTTGTTTGAAAGGTTGATTAAAATTTACATAAATATCTCAGAGTGATGACCTTCTACTTTGCTTTAACAACCCTAAACCTGTGTCACCTGATAAAATAACGTTTCAGTGAAACACTTCGGCCAGTTCATAGCTACCTAGGTTTCCTGGCTTAGCCTACTGCTGAATGCATCTCTTCTTTCTCTTTGAGGTTTAAATGAGATTTAATTAGAATCTAAAATCCAATTCTTACATATTGTGGAATTATACCTTTCCTAAATTCACAGATAGATCCAAGTTTTACAGAAATTTCAGGACTGACTTCTTGCATTTGTGACTTTGGGATCCAAACTTCCAGTGGTTTCTTAATAGTTTGCTACCGCATGAAGCAAATAATCCAGGTGCAAAAGAGAGTTTCTTTTAAAAAAGTAGAATTTATGTGCTTTGTTTTAGGATCCAAGATGTTATCAGAGCTCCCAGGGTTCATCAGATGAAGCATCCTTTTACCAGATGTATGGATGGAGCATACTTAAATGCTGCTTTGCTCTCATTAGGCACCCTCACCTGAAGACAGAAATACTTCTACTATTGCACAAGTTGCACAGTGAACTTAACCCAGATAATTTTGGACTGCAGAGTGAGAAACAGAAGTGTGTAACTCTTGCATTGCTTAAGATTTTTGACATTCACTTCCTGCCATGGGATAGGTGTAATTATTGAGTATAATTTCTCAAGAACTGGGGAAAAATGCATGCCCATTTCCAGGACTCTATCCAATGATCATTTATTCCAAAATGTTGAAATTTTTATCAAACGTTTTCTTTTATGTGATGTCTTTTGAAGTTGGTAGACTTTTTGACTACTTGAGGTTTGGTGTTGCTACACAGCAGTTTATTATATTTGAAATGCTTTTTGCATGTCAAATATTCTAGGTCAATGCACTCACTCAGCAAAGAAGTAGATGAGCATAAGCTATGCTTAGGCTATATACTAATGCTAATATATACTGTATATTACTATATATACTATGTATTATACTTAGCTATATACACTATATCAAGGGTAAATACAAAAAAATAACCTGCTTTGTTTATCTTTCCCTTACGCAATACTTCATACACAAGAAGATACCAGGTCAAGAGTCTCAGGGAATGGCACAAAAAGGGTCTGTGCAGAATTCCTTTCTGTGTCCTTTTTGTGTATCCTTTTGGGTGAGTCAGCTTTGTTTTCCCACCACACTCTGTGGGGTTGGCAGTTCACTGCCTGCTTACTTTTTATTTTAGAGCAGACACATGATGAGCCGTGTGATTCAGATTTTTAAGTTCTTGTATTTACTCTTGCTTTTACTTAGTAGTTGCTAAAACATTTAGTATCACAACTGTGTTTTAAACACTGGATTCCTCCCTGTTCCTACAACACTCAGACACCAGAGAAGAGATTGATACCTGTCCTTAAATTCAGGGCTTTCAGCAATTAGTTCAAATGCCTCAGCAGAACAGTTCCCTTGGGAAAGGTGTTTCTTTATTTGTTTGTTTTGTTTTGTTTTTTTTTTTTTTCCCTAGAGAAACCTGTTATCTGGAGCCTAAAAAGCAGATACTCAACATTCTCAGTTCAGAGTAGGAGGTAAACTGTACCCTGCTTGGGCTGACGATATGAGCCATAAAAGGGTAGAAGTGCCAATTAAAAACTTAGTCAACAGCCCTATTTTTCATAAGTAAGTTTCTAATTCTGTGTGGGACCTGGTTTATGTAACATGCAACCTTTTGCCTGGATATGACCACTAAAGTCTCCCTAACCAGAACCCCAAGATCAGAGCCCAGATTTTGTACCCCTATTAAGAAGCCTTCAGTTGTAGGATTGAACTCACACAAGCTCTCACTAGCGATTTCACTGACATTTGCAAACTGCAATTTGATACTTCCAGTTTCAAGAGTGCTCAAATACCCCCACCAAGGTACTGAGAATAATTATGTGCCTTATCATACAGGTGAATGCCACATAGTAATGAATCCAGTGATAAGCATTTCAGATGCTATTATCACACTGATAGGTTTGAATGGTGAGTATAATAGTTCCTAACATGAGAAAAAAGTCTGTCAACCCAATCAGTATTCTTAAATATTTGGATGACACTCTTAATTGTAAGTAATAGGAATCGTGTGGACTTAAACAAATACACGTCACTCATTAACTCTTGGCAAAGACCAGACTCGTTTCTCTTCTGAAACTTCTATTTCTTCAGATACAGAATGGTGGCTTTAGGGGAAATATTGTTGGTTCAGCTGTGTGACATGATGGGGAACCTGGAGCTTTCCTTATCCTGGCAGGTAACTGTTTGGAAAATGTTGAAAGTACTTGCATATTTTATTCCAACTAATGTAACTTAACTCCTGCCACAGTCAAGACCTAAGAAAGTTCATTTAGTAAATGTACAAAGTTTTCTTGCATCACACACAATCATAAGTTTTTTAGCTCTTACATGAGTGTCTCCCAAACTTATTTTATTAATACATTTTTCTTTGACTTGACTCTTATTCAGATGGAATTTTCTTCCGTTATGGAGTTTAATAAACCTTGAAGTTGTGTGTCCGTGTAATAATCATTTTTAACACTTCTGGACATTAACTTTAGTTGAAATGAAGTAATGTATGAAGAAAAAATTAAGATTGATCACAGGTATAAATTTTAATATATGCTAAAAATTGAATTCATACACCCACAATGACTAAACTATAATCTTTAACAGCTTTATTGAATAAAATTATACACATTAAATCAAAATTACTGACAATTTATGAAAATACTATTTCAAATATTGAATAATATTCAGAGATAGTCTTTTGACAGAGAAGTAGGCCATTCCCATACTCTTCAGGCTATAAATTCACTCTATTACCACCTCTTTATGAATCTTGTATCCCATGGCACAACTTTTTTCCTCTGATTTTCTAGGAAATATTAGGAAAAAGGTGAGTATCTGAATTTATTTAGGAAGATGTTAGGGTCTCCAACATGCTGAATGAGTTCTCTGATCACTCATAGCCAAAATGTGCAATCGCTCATCACCTGAAACAATTCAATTCTAATAATCCTGTGTTGCTCTTGTAGAGTGGCACAATGGAATGACTTCTGGTCGTTCATTCATCATTTCTCCAGAAAATAGAACTCATCTTGTTTATTCTTACACAAGCCTTAGGTTACCAGGAAGAATAAGATTTAAGCTAGGTCCTTACTATTTCCTTTTGATTAGTCCTAACCAGTTCTCCGGGTAGCGTGCTCTGTTTATTTGTGTGTTTTTTCTATGTGCAACACAAGAGAGCCCTCCACACACCTCACAGTGGCTTCTGGCCTCCCTGGAACGTCATGTACCTTGGAGTCATCAACACAGTGCTCAAACAGAGCCAAGACCATTTTAGGTCCTCAACTTCTCATCCTGTCCTGCTGGTGAGGTAGGCTGAAGAGGACAGGAGCTGGAAGAGGACGGCTGATCTAAACTGGCCAAAGGGATATCCTTTACCACATGGCATCATGCAGAAAGAAAGCTTATAAACAGGGAGGAGTTCACTGGATGGCCTGCCACTGTGGGGGAATTGTTGGGTGTCCGTAGGCAAGTGGTGAGCAATTGCTTCTGCATCACTTGTTTCATACATTCTATATATTTTTTTCTCTTCTTTTTCTCTATCTTAACATTTTTTTTTTTATCTCAACCAATCAATTCTACTTTGTTGGTTTTTTTTTTTTTTTTTTTTCCTGATCTTTCCCCTGTCCCGCTGAGAAAGGGGGGTAATGAGCAAGAGACTCTGTGGCGATAAGCTACTGCCAGGTTAAAACACAACAGCCCAGAACAGTGGTTTCTAAAGCACTTAGGAGCCTTCAGTTACCTTTTGCCAAGTGGAGGTTAAATCGCATTTGCTGACCTACACCTGAACTTCCACTTCATACTGAAATACTTATATTTTTAATAGGTATAATCTATATAATATTATCATCAAGCATTGCTTACAGAATCAAAAGGCTTACTAAGCAGATTTAAAAAGATCACCTCAGATTTAGCATATATATATATATATATAGTTAAGTATAAAACATTAAAAAATTATACTAGCATATAGAATGCATAAAACATTATAAGGTCTTTAAGGTGATGTTTAAATAACTGTGCCACAAATACCACTTGGATTAATCTTGTTAATTATAGTAAAATTGAACACAACAGAATGGAACAGAATAGGTCAGTTGCAAGGAACATACAAAGTCATAATGTTGTCCAACTGCCTGAGCACTGTAATGATCTCACCTCTCAGCCTCCTCTTTTCTGGACTGGACAACCCCAGTGTGCTCAGCCTCTCTTCCCTTGAAGATGGAATGCCTCCCAGCCCTGCCACCAGCTTTGTCGCACTCCTCTGGACACGTCCACGTCCTTTAATGTCCTTTCTGAATTTTGGAGCCCAGAACTGCACTTGGTATTTGAGGTTAGGCTGCACCATAATAAAACAATTCTAAAAATAGTGAGAGAATCACCTCCTTTGACTGGTATCCATGCTGTGTTTAATGCAGCCCTAGATGCTGCCGGGGCTCCTGGCTGCCAGGGCACATGGCTGGCTCATGCTGAGCCTGCTGCCACCGGCACTGTCAGGCCCTTTTCTGCAGGGCTGCCCCCGAGCTGCTCATCTGTAGCTGTGTCCAGCACTACTTCATCCCAGGTTAATTCTTAAATTTCAAAGGCAAAGTGCTTTATATTTGAAAATCAGCGGCTATTTGTCTCCTTAAGTTAAAATGTTTGATGCTGTATTATGTGACATTTATTTTATTTGAAATGATCTTCAATGTACTGAATATATTCCTTGTAAACATCTATTACCAGTGCAAATATTTAAACAAACAAGAATATTATCCTCTCACAAAACAGTGGATTCCAAGAACTCCATCTTTCCTATTTAATTTGGGCAAAAGAGCAGTGGAAAATTAACTTAAGAACACATTTGGTTTAACATATGTTTGCAATAAAACTTTTGTTTTAAATGACTTAATTAGAACTGTTTTCCATACTTACTGGAAACTGGCACAATAGCATCATCATTGCAACCACTGAAGTCAGGGAGGGAGTGAATGGATTGAGAGTGGAAGGAGGAGAGCAAGCATTTTAAAATTCTCTAAGAGTTTAACAGTACCAGGAAAAACAAAATCCCAATTCTCAGCTCCAGTCACAAACCCCTCTGTGTGATCACGCATGTTTTCATATGGGGAGAGTTGCAATTATGTTTTCTATAACGTGTTTCATTCTTACTATGTTCCCAAAGTCTAGCTTACACTATTCTATATATCTCATAGTGGCAGCACTCAGAACAAAGGGAAACCAAAGGGTGTCATTGACTTTGTTTTTCTTCCACAGGATTTTCCATTTAGCAGCTTTAGTTACTGAATGTGTTCCTCAGAAATTCTTAAACATCATGGAAGGAAGGCTGATGGAGCATCATGGTGCAGCAACCACCAGTAGCGACACTGAACAGAAATTTCTAAGATGAAAATTCATTTATTTTGATATCTTCAGATGTCTCCTGGGAAGGTTTCTCCTTCTATCCCTGAGCTCTGAATCCCTCTTCTAACCTGCAAGCTCTTTGTTCACTAAGACAATGACTGTAAAAGCTTGCCAGGCATAATTTTCTTTACACACAAGCTTTATTCTAATGCTTCATGTCATCTATTCCTGCTCCAGGTAACTTTCCGTTGTATCAGCATTGATCTGGCAACAACACAGAGCTCAGCTTCTTCAGACAACCCCATTTAAATTTATACCTTGCATTACAGCTCTGTCTTCTCTCTTAAAGTAACTCTAGATTATGAATATTATTTGACTCAACTTGTGAACAAGAAAAATACATTAGCCGTCTCCTTGCTTTCAGGTAGAGCAAAGGGGGACCTTTCATTAGCTAATACTCTGGCAGTAGCAGCTGCCACCCTTCTTGATCATTATTAATGGCTTCTGTCAAGACTATTCACTTCAAACACTGTCACATATGCAGCATCCCATACTATTTTTTTAATGTTTATTGTCACAGTTCTTTGTGTTCCTCAGAAATCTAATACTGTGTACAGAGTTTGGAAATCTAATCATGCTGATGAACAGAGAGCCAAATAAAGCATAGTACTTCCAGGTCTTCTAAACATAAGGGAAGATTCATGGTAGCATCTACTATTGGGACTGTTTTAAAACATATCTAGGTACTTAAAAAGTATGTTTATGTCTCAGGAGGTATTCACATATGCTGGGAAAACTAATTAATGCTGCAGTAAACAAAAATTAGCGGTGCAAGTATCTTTTAAAATTTCAAGAAGCACTCAATGTGACTGAAAAATGGAAATTCTTCCCATTGTAAGTTTCATTAAAAAAAAAAAAAAAACAACACACACAAAAACAAAACCTTGCAAGAAAAATGAAAATGAGAAGTGGAAGCCATAAATTTCACTGTTGTTTTCCCACACTGTCCCTTCAGTACCACAAACTAAAAGCAGATTCTGTCTCCTTCTCCCTTTCCAGTTTCATTATCTTCCAAGTTAGTTGACCATCAGCTTGCCTGAAGACCTTCACGGTGTCTCAGCAATTAGTCAGGTAGCAGACTGAGAGCTGGGAAAAATCAGAATTGCTTATCAGTAATAACAAATCCTCCATGCTTTCCTTGCTGCTAGGTACATAGATGGAGAAAAAGGGTGAAAAATTTCTTGATAAGGCCTACATTAAAAATGACCAAAAAATTCACATTCAAATGCAAGTTGTTTCCATTATGCATCAGTGATGTTAAGTTTCATGTTTTGGGGCATGACAAATCATAGAACCATAGAATCGTAGAATGGCCTGGGTTGAGAAGGTCCTTAAAGATCATCCAGTTTCAATCCCCTGCTCTGGACAAGGTCACCAACCACTAGACCAGGCTGCCCTGGTCTAAAAGCTTAAGTTTAGTTTTAAGCTTATAAAGCTTAGTTTTACCTTCTAACTTTAGGGTATGCAAGTTTTCTGTATCATCAAAACTGCAATTCATAATTTGATTTGATTTGATTTTCCCTCTGAGTGTATCTTTGAGAATATACAGTAATATACAAAAGTCATAGCAATGTTTAGCCACACGTATTACTGCCATTAGTATAGTCCATATCCTTGAAATGAAACAGAAAAAAATGTACTTAAAAGAGCCAAGAGCCTCAGTCTGCTGCCCATGTCTCCATGCTTTGTACAAGAAATGGAGGATTTTATGATCCTCTCCGCCATAGATTAAAACATATGACGTTCTTTTTGCACAGTCCTTAGAATCAGCAATAAGTTTGAATCACAGATGGAGTGAAACAGAGAGCCCTTGTCTTTGTCTTACTTACATATGACTTTGCTCAAACAGAAATTATGGTTACCAAGTCTGTAGTGTGGCTTTTCCTTTCTCATCAGCAGTCTTTAGAATTAAGCTCTTACGTGATGCTGCACTGTTCCTTTCCTTCTTCCCCCTTTTAGCCTAAGTTCCATTTAAAAAAAATCTTTCTAATGCTTTGGTTTCTACAGCATCTCGAGAGAAAAGGAATTGTATTAGAATTCAAGCGACGGAGAGCGCTGATAAGATTAATTCTTATCCAAAAGGAGGACGCTCAGGAAAAAAATACTAACAAGGTAAAAACAACAACAATGACAACAATAAAGCTGGTCAGATTTTCAGGGTAAGTTTTGAATTCTTACAAGGCAATGCCCATTTTTTGTCTTTAAGGAATCAGTGCTTCCAAATCAGCTATTTGTTTCTCCATTTCTGCTTTGGAGCAGAAAACACGATTCACTGTTTGATGGCTGAGTATGAAAAGGCAAACAGCAGCAGCCTGTTACGGAGAGATGATGTCAAACCTGAGCCTGAGTAATAGGGAAGAAAAATAAACTTGTTTACCTGTCAGCAGGTTGTATAATCTGTTATAGTTATTTTTCTTAACAAATCCACTCATGCTGTTGCAAGCATTCCAAGCAATGGAGCTGGTAAAACACAAAATGTTCTGAAGATGCAATTACATTCATTTCAGTGTGCGTTTCAAGTTTGTGAATCTTTGACAAGACATTAGCTGGCAGGACACTCTGCAAATAGTCCAGCAGAATTAGTGAAAAATTGCATTAATAAGGACTATTTGTACAATTAGAGATTAGACAGGCTGTTCTGATCCCCATTGTCACATGCCAATATTGTAGCGTTTCCAAGTCTTTTTATTTTTCACTTGATGCTGACCTAAGAGACAGTGTATTAGCATGCTGTCTTTGCACATATGCAAGGTAAGTTTCAGCAGTGCAATAAACTCTATCTCCATGAAACAGACGAGATCTTATTCACTGATCTGAAGGATGTTGGTCCTTTCTCCTCGAGTAATGTGCTGTCTTTCAGATTCAGGGTTGTTAGAAAGGTAGAAGCATGATGTGATACTAACATTCCATGTTTATGGCAAGCAGAATAATAAAAGTAACACAAATACTTTGGTGAAACTGTATTTTAACAGTGAAAAAATATGGTAATTAAGCTGTCATCCAATTATTTTTTCTGATGCATATAGGAAGAAGTAGCCCATGTTCTCCAAACGAAAATGCAACTGCTATCATGAAAATGTTGCCTCTGACTATTTAGCTTGCATCTTCTGCATTTCTGGATGGGAAATTTTAGTCTTCGCTGCCCACAGAATGTAAATATGAAATATTTCAGTTCTCCAGTGAATCATATTCAGCACCTATCTTCACTGATGATATGTTTCAGTTATCTGATTGACTTATGGCTAGCAGCACCAGCACCATGCAGAATGCAGAAGTTTCTTTTAAGGACGGGATAAAACCAACCAACAACTGCAGGCTAAAGATGTTATTATAGCCCATATGCTGATGAATGTTTTGCAAATTGTAAAATCCTATTAGACAAAGCATCTGGGACTATCTTTCAGATAACATCAGGAGATTTCTTATGAAGGATATCTTTTTCTTCTGGTGGAAAATGCTCGCTTTGTTGAAAACAATATTTTTCACACTAACAGCATAGCTTTGTTCAGAACTGGTTAACATTTGGAGGAAAAAAAACCAAACACATTTTATGGCTATGTCCCTTCCACTGTATGAAGCCACTGCTAAATGATTAATAACTGATCACGTATGGCAGCAGAGTCTTGCCATCTTAGATATGATAATGCATTATTTTAGGGGTATTTAAATCAAGCATGTGGGAGAGCTAATAAAGAGAAAGGGATGGTGAAAGATATAATGGTAGTTTCCCTCAGGTCAGGCATGCTATTTGGTTTCATGTGGTGCTGAAGGTATTAAGATAAAAGTAAAAACATAATATTGGAGCTGTTACCAACACACAGGTTGAATACAACCACACAGACATCAGTCAGTTTGTCTCATTTTATCCCCAGAAGCAATCAAGGGTATCCATATAATAGGAAAAAAACACTGTATTATTGACTGATATATGATAAAGTCCTCTGAACAGTTGCAATCTCATGTTTAGCTGCATCCCTTCGCAAGTTATGTTTAACCTTGCAAAAATCACACAGCTGAAGGTGTATGCATAGTGCTGCGTGAGCATTATGGTTTGCATTAGCTCACAGTGCTGCACAGGAACCAGAGTTGGGTAATTCCCCATTTTAAACAAATGGAGATAGATTCTGAGTGAGCCTCAGTTCTGTAAACTCTCCATAAAAATATACATCACACATTTAAAGCGTCTTCAGATTAGACAATGCAAGTGCTCATAAACAATCACCCTCATCACAAAGGATTAGCATGCCTTCCAGGCTGCAAAGCGGAAAGGAGAGTACAGTGCAAAATTCTGGTCCAGGGTGCAGAACTGCACTGCTGTTCCATGCCCCATGAACTACATTCTCAGAGCCTATTTTCCTGGTGTATTTTGATGGTTATGTCTGCATTCTACAGTTAGCACAAGTTTCCTTTTCTTTTAAATCACTCTGCTAGAAGCAAAACATCATGTGTTAAACTTGGTTCTTCTGCTCTGTGTATCAGATGATTACCACTCTAAGTGATGGAATATGGACGATAGAAATTCCTTATAGAAGAATAATGTTAGAGAATACTTATCAAGCAGCTGCTTTTATTGACTAGATTTTTCTTTTAAAGATCCAGATGGTGAAAACATAAGAACAACTGGTTTTAATTGTTATTTTAAAAAAGATCGTTCTGTAAATAAAGTATGATTCAGTCTAGTAGACTAAATGGAATTAGTTATCTATATTTTGAATTAGTAGGTTAGGACAGACTTAATTTCAAAGTCTCTCCTGTGGGTTATATGATGTATCTCATGGTTTAGTAGACACAGACAAGGCATGGTTATAGGGTTCTTTGGGAAATCTCCAAGTACTTTTGAAAGGGATCAAAATGCTTCAAAGAGGATGTTTACAGAGAAGGAAAAAAAAAAAAAAAAAAGGGTTTCAGTTGTCAGACTAAAAGAAGGAAAAATGAGAATAGGAAATAACAATTTATATTTAGTAATATTAAAAAAATAAGTTAGACTTGGAAAGCTTTATGTTCTGCATAGAATTACAAATGGCTTTTGATGGCCATCTTCATCCTTTTATAATCCAAAATTCAGTCAGCTGCAATGAAGATAAATGAAGCAGGTAAATGTACTCCTATTTGTTTTCCACAAAAATGTATAGAACTCAATGAGTTTTACTGAAGGGTATTATCTCAGATGCATGTCATAGGAAAGGCATGTGAGAGAGGCATGTGCACCAGTCATCTGAGTCATTAAATAAACAAATGACAGAATCAGCTTCCAGCTTCTAGGATCTACCAGTGAACCATTTAGGAATAAGCAGTTATTTCAGTCATACTGTTTGAGCGTTAAGAAACTTCAGGGGTACTCAATTTCAAAAAACCTTGACAACTGAAAATGGAAGAAAGGGTTAATCTGGAATACACATTCATTGAATGAATTCATATGTCATAGGGTTTGCAGGATCAGCAAAACATCTTGCTCTGTACTGGGAAGGGTGCACAGAATCATAGAATTGTTTGTGTTGGAACAGACCCTGAAAGGTCATCCTGTCCAACTCCCCTGTAAATGAACAGAGGCATCTACAGCTCCAGCAGGTGCTCAGGGCCTGGTCTAGCCTGACGTCGAATCATAGAAACATAGAATGGTCTGGGTTGAAAAGGACCACAATGATCACTGAGTTTCAACCCTGTGCTATGTGCAGGGTCGCCAGCCACCAGACCAGGCTGCCCAGAGCCACATCCAGCCTGGCCTTGAATGCCTCCAGGGATGGGGCATATATGAAATAATGAGTCTTCTGCTACATCCTGGAGGAGACTCTTAGAGACTCTGCTGCTGGCCTGAGTTTTTCTGGTCTAAAACTGGCCTGAAAAAAGAAGAGGGAACATGTGACTGTTTCCATGTTTTCTGGTGGGCAAAAAAAGATAAATATGTCAGCTATCTTCTTTTGGAGGGGCTGTTTGTTTGTTAGTTTTGCATAAAAAAAGAACCATAACTATGGAGTTTGCTAACAAAAGCGGGATTGCTTGCAGCTTGCTTTGAAGGCATCTGAAATCAGATAACATTATTAGCCTCATAAAAAGATTGAGGAGCTGCTGGAACAGCAAGGCAGGTTTGGAGATGCTGGGCTTTGTGGCAACACCAAAGGTGGCTATGAAGCAGAACTGCCAATATTGAGAAGTTGCTAGATAAAGACCCACTGCCCTATTCCTTGCAGATCTAGAAGAGCAAAGCCAAAGGACCCTATGAAGAGGACTGGAAAAAGCTACTAAGAACCAGAATGTGTGCTGCCAGACTCTGGCTGGGATTTTCTGGGATTTGTTGGCTGGGGTGAGAACTGAGCTGTAGTCAACAGGGATAGATCCAACTCTGTGTTAGCTTGTTTACCTCTAAAGCTGCCCCAGAGCTGAACATAAACTTGTTGTGTATTCCACATTGCTTCTTAGGCTTTCACTGTTGGCAGCTGTCACCACAGTCCATGAGGAAAGCCTGTATTTCATGCCTTCATGGTATGACATGGCTGGGGATCTGCCCTGCAGATCAGAGATCTGGCAGGGACATGGTTTGGCGGGGAAATATTGCTGCTAGGCAGACAGTTGGACTGGATGATCTTGGAGGTCTTTTCCATTCTAAGTGATTCTATGAGTCAGGCTGCACCTGTCTGGAGGTTGCTCCGTCTCCAGGTACTGGGAATCTTCCACTTCTCTGGGCAGCCTGTTCTAGGGCTTCTCCACTCTTACAGGTAACACCTCTCCCCTCCTTTAGTTTGATACAATTTCCTCTTGTCATGTCACCACAGACCCTGCTAAGGTGTCTGCCCTCTTCCTTTTTACTACTCTCCTGTAGATATTGAAAGGCTGCTCTTGGGTCACCTTGCAGCCTTCTCTTTGCCAGACTGCACATCTGCAGCTCTCTCAGCCTGTCCTTGTACGAGGGCTGTTCCATCCTGGGATCAGTTTTGTGGCCCTCCTCTGGATGCACTCCTACATGCCCATGCCTTTCTTGTACTAAGGACTCCACATCTGGACTCAGTACTCCAGGTGGGGCCTCACCAGCACAGAGTACAGGGGCAGCATCACCTCTCCTGCCCTACTGGCCATGCTTCTTTTGATGCAGCCCAGAGTATGGTTGACTTTCTGGGCTGTGAGGGCACAGGCTTTCTGGAAAGGACTTGGGTGGGGGTACTGGTGGACAGCAGTCTGGACATGAGCCAGCTTCCCACACAGTGCTGCACTTACAAACTGGCTGAAGATCTCCTTGAGAGAAGCCCTGTGGAGAAGGACTAAGGGGTCCTGGTGGACGAGAAGCTGGATATGTGCCAGCAGTATGAGCTTGCAGCCCGGAAGGCCAACTGTGTTCTGGGCTGCACTAAAAAAGGGGTGGCCAGCAGAGAGATGGAGGTGATTGTGCCCCTCTACTCAGCTCTTGTGAGGCCCCATCTGCAGTACTGCGTCCAGGACTGGGGCCCCCATCACAGGAAGGATGTGGAGCTCTTGGAGCGGGTCCAGAGGAGGACCACTAAGATGATCAGAGGGCTGGAGTGCCTCTCCTATGAGGAAAGGTTGAGGGAACTGGGCTTGTTTAGTTTGGAGAAGAGAAGGCTCTGGGGAGACCTCACTGTGGCCTTGAAGTACTTGAAGGGAGCATTTAAACAGGAGGGGAAACAACAAGACTGTGAACTGCACCACTGCATGGTCAGTACAGCCCAGGCAGCCTCCAACTCTGGTGTCACTAATCGGTTCATTTCCATTGGTGAGCAACAGGCCCAGTATCACCTCCTCCTTGGTGGGGTTATCTATTACCTGGCTCAGGAATTTATCCTTGATACACTTCAGAATCCCCTTGGACTGACTACAGCTCACTGTGCTACTTTTCCAGCAGGAAAAGTACCAGGGTGTTGAAGTTCCCAGACAGGACAAGAGCCTGCAAACATGACGTCTCCTATAGCAGGAGGAAGAAGGCTTCAATAGGCTCTGCTTGATCAGGCAGCCTGTAGCAGACCCCAACCACAAAGGTCCCTTTGTTGCCTCAGTCTCTGACTCACACCCATAGGCCTTCTACTTCCTCATGGTTATTCTTCAAGGACAACTCTTCATACTGTACTCCTTCCTTGAAGTAGAGGATGCCTCCTCCCATCCTTCCTCACTCGTCCCTTGTGAAGAGCTAATAGCTGCCAATAACTACACTCCATTTATGGGAATCATCCCACCACATTTTGGTGATGGTAACTACAGCATGCTTTTTCAGTAGCATGGTGGTTTCCAGCTCCTCCTGTTTGTTTCCTAAGTTGTGTGAATTCATGTAGAGGCACTTCAGCTGGGCAGGCGGCCTTGTCACCTTTTTGGAGGATAACTCCTTAATTCCTTTGAAGTATTTACCTTTAGTCTCACCACTGCTTTCATCATCATAAGATGCAGCAGGTTGAGGGTCCTTGCTAGTACCTTGTTCCTCTAACTTAGGTATGCCATCCTGAGCCTTACTGTGGGCAGGTCTACTGTCACCCCCTTCGCCCTTCAGTTTAAATCCGTGTCAATAAGCCCAAACAGCTCCTGGGCCAGAATCTTTTTCCCACTTTGACCCAGGTGGGCCCCATCTGCAGCCATCAGGCCAGGTGCTGAGTAAACCACACCGTGGTCATAAAAGCTGAAATTCCTGTGGTGCCACCAGCCTCTTAGCCACATATTAATCAGATGACTTTCTCTAGTCCTCTCAGTATCCCTCTGTGCCACTGATGGCATAGAGGAAAACAGCACTTGTAATTCTGCACTGTCCATGAATCACCCCAGCCCCCGGAGTCCCTTTTGATAGCCCTCAAGCTTCTCTCAGAGAATTCATTGCTGCCAGCCTGAACTATCAGCAAGGAATAATAATCAGAGGGGAAAGACAGAGTAGGGATACTCTTAGTAATGTACCTTACCCAGGTCCCAGGGAGACAGCAGGCTTCCCTAGGGATAGGGTCTGGCCGACACATGGGGCTCTCCGCTCTTTTCAGAAGGGAGTCACCCACGGTGATCCTTAAGTACAAGGGGATTTGCCAGGAACTGTCTACAGTTCTCTGGTACAATCCTCAGAGACAGGCAGTCTCAGATACATCTGCCAAGAAGAACTCCGCTCATGTATAATTCAGAGGTTGAGAAGATCTTGTAATAAGAAGCATTCTTTTCCTTAAGTTTTAATGTTGTAAAATGTTTTCCTTAGTATCTCTATTCATCAATTGTGCTGATCAGCAATTAATTTTTAATCTGTTGGCTTCATCCTCTCCGTTGAGAAACAAAACAATCCTAACAAATCTGACAGTTTCTCCAGATCTTCTGTTGGATTTTCCATAGCTATTAACTATTCTGCTAGTCTTTTTTTTTTTTTTTAACTTTCCTGCC
Organism: Gallus gallus; assembly: GCF_016699485.2. Classification (NCBI taxonomy): domain Eukaryota; kingdom Metazoa; phylum Chordata; class Aves; order Galliformes; family Phasianidae; genus Gallus; species Gallus gallus. Next base: position 71,868,475 of record NC_052572.1, read on the forward strand.
TGCTTTACTTTTTTTCCACTCACAGAAAATGCACTTTAATCAAAGAAATCTTTATCAGTTGTATCTCCTGTAATTCTATACTCTATACTCCATTTGGTCTTCTAACTTTTAACAATTTTATGACTCAGTGTTTTCCCCGACTTCATTGTTACTTAAAGGCCTTCTACTTATTGCTCATACTAACTTTTTTATATCCTCCTAACCACATTGGCTTCTGTTTTCTCTTTCCCTTTTAAGTTTGAAAACAATCAGTTTCCACTATTGCTTGTCCAGTTTCTTTTCTGTGCTTTCCCAGTGGTCTGATAAGGGATAAACAAACAGTAAAAGATTCAGCAGATAGTAGTCTTGTCATGAGAAACATAATTATTCAAACAGAAGAGACCTTCGTGGTAAAGCATCCCGAGTATTTCGTACATAAAATGGACTTCACTTCAGCTCAGATGCAAAAGTGAGGACATTTCCACTAGACTCCTATGTCTTGCTGCTGTGGTTTAACTGAGCAGGCAGCTACACACCACACACCTGCTTACTCCTGAGTGGGATAGGGAAGAAAATCTAAACGAAAAGTGCAAGAACTCGTGGTCTGAGATAAGGAGAGTTTAATTAGAAAGCAAGGAATAAACAAAGCAACAGATGCACAGTACAAATCCTCAAGCAACAGAAGCCCACTGCTATGGGCCAATATCCCCAGCTTTATTGCGTAGCATGACAACACGTCATCCCTATGGCTAGTTTATGTCAGGTGTCCTGGTTCTGTCCCCTCCCAGCATCTCATGCCCTCAGTCCCCTTGAACGCTGGACAGTGAGAGAAGGTGAAAACTGAAATGTCCTTGGCTCGGTGCAGCACTGTTCAGCAACAACTAAAACATCAGTGTGTTGTCAACACTGTTTTAATCCTAAAGCCAAAAGACAGCATCATAATAGATACTATGGAGTACAAATTCAGCTGTCCCAGCTGAAACCAGACACTAAGAAGTCAGTGTTGGAGAGTGAAAATCATTTAATAATGGTGAAGCCCTATATCTTCAGAGGGAAGATCATCTTGAGATGCCCACATGTAATTCTGTAAATTCACTACAAATAATATTAATCTGCTTTGTATTTTGAGAACAGATGCCACAGAGTCACCATCTCAAAACATGGGAATAATGTCAATATTAGCAAAGCTGGGACTTTAGACCCTATTTTTGCCATATAGATTTAATGTTTTGGTGTGGAATAAATGGCAAAGTCCCTTTCTTTTTCTGCTACTTGTCAATACCTGGGTGGAACATCTTCTGAGCATCTTTTCTCTGGCCGTATTGGCATGTACCAATGAGGAAAAAAGGGGAAAAAGTCATGTGCTTAAAAAGAAGTCCTCTCAGTCACTGTCTGAAGAGTTGGTGAATTAAAGACTGGTAGAACTGTATTTCCCAGAGTATGAATCTCACACATCACAAAAAAAAGCTGAGAGACTAAATAGAAGTTTTTAGTTAAGAGCAGCTTCCTGACTGATCAAAGCCATTTCCCTGTCTCATTAAACCTGTTGGGCTTGAAGAGCTCGGCAGTCCTCTGTGTTACAAGTAACATCTGATTTTTTGTGAAAAGAGCTGTCAGAAACAACCACAATCCTTAATTTGCAAAAATGTGCTCATCCACGCAGTCAGCCAGATTTCTGTTCTTACACCCCGGGGTAAATTGCATGAGTATACTCTCAATATCAGGATGAAAACAAAAAACAAAGCAAGAATTCCTAGTTTATAAAAAGCTGTGTGTATCTTTTTCTCTCCTGCAAACAAGACATCACAAGCCAAAGATGAAGGATCAGATATAATATTTGTTTCACAGTTTTTATGTAAAGCTGGCAGTTAGCAGAGATGAATAGGATAAAAATATTTGTAAGGCATACACTGTAAAGACGTGTCTCTTTGTATAAGAATAATTATTTATAAAATATATTTTTCTTGGAGAAAACAACAAGATTCTCATCACATCTCTGCTTCCCCTCTGCTCTGCCCACATGAGGCCCCATCCAGAGCACTGCCTCCAGGCCTGGGGCCCCCCACACAGGAAGGATGCAGAGCTGTTGGTGTGGGCCCAAAGAAGGGCCACGAGGATGATCAGAGTGCTGAAGCATCTCTCCTGCAGAGAAAGGCTGAGGGAGCTGGGCTTGTTCAGCCTGGAGAAGGGAAGGCTCCGGGGAAACCTCATTGCAGCCTTCCAGTTCAATTACTGGAGAAAGCCACACATTCTTCAGTACTACTCACTACAGTTATGGTGTCAGTCTTATCCTATACTGAGAATTTGGGGGGAAGAAGATAAAAACTAATTCTAATGCATATCTGTACTGTGTATATCAAAGGCTAGGCTTGTGTAACTGTAAAAGTACTGTGAATTATTCATTGAATATTCACCTGTAAATCTATTTGCTATAGTAACTAATATGCATTTTCAAAGCTCACGAGAACATATACAACTTGGAGCTTAGAGAACTCTGGAAACTTTTCAACAGTCAGATGTGTGATCCCATTTAGATCTTTTTCTTCTTTTCCTCATCTGTCTTCAAAAAAGACAGATAATAATGCTTCCAGACTCGTAAACTCAATGCCAGTATAAAATTTTCTTTTATATCATCTCCAGCCTCTAACTCTAAACTCAGTGGACATATAATATCAGACTAAATAAATAAATTCTACATCAAGAGAAGTGTTATAAATATCAATCAGGTACCAAAGTTCAAAGGTCAATCTATGGCTTCATTCAGCATGTCTTATTCCACAATGTAAGGAAACAAAAAGAGGTTCACTGTTCAGTGATGGAATTCATTGAACTGCCATAGCTAGATATGATGAAATACTAGAGATCTGAACAGCCATGATCAAGATGAGGCTGGATCAGGCCCTGGGGAAACTGATTTAGCTGTGCACGTCCCTGTTTGTTGCACGGGAGTTGGACTAGATGACCTTTAAAGTTCCAATCCAACTTTAAGTATTCTATGATTCTATATTATGACTGTATGATGTTACGATTCTGTGATCAGATACAGCATCTCTCAACTTCTATTTCAGAATGGATTTCCATTAGGGCCAAATTCAACAACTGACAGGGTAATTGAGTCAGACAAACTGGATAATTTAGTTTCCCATCCACTTGGCAAGACTCTTAAATCAAATTTTAATTGAATGCAATTTTGCCAATTCTTATCTAATTCAAAATTCTGATTTTTAAGCTCTTTGCTGATTTAAGTATTCTCCAGAAAAGAAAAGTAACAGCTGGAATACTTTTACTGTCTTAAGGAGCATTCCCAAAGATTTTATCTGTAAGCTGTCTTAGAAGATTTTCTTCTGTAGATAATTGGTAAACTTCCAACATTATCTCAAGAACCTCATGAGGTTCAATAAATACAAGTGCAAGGTCTTGAACATGGGCTGTGGCAATCCCTGTTATAAGTACAAGATAGAGGTGTAAGTACAGAACACAGCTCTGTTGAAAAGGAGTTGGGAGTACTGGTGGATAGGAAGCTGGACGTGAGCCAGCAATGAGCCCTCACAGCCCAGTATGCCAACCTTAACCTGGGCTGCATCAAAAGCAGCATGGCCAGTAGGGTGAGGGAGGTGATGCTGCCCCTGTACTCTGTGCTGATGAGGCCTCACCTGGAGCATTGCATCCAGATGAGGAGTCCTCAGGAGAGGAGAGACGTGGACCCGTAAGAGCGCATCCAGATGAGGGCCACAAAACTGATCCCAGGGATGGAACAGTTCTCCTAAGAGGACAGGCTGAGAAAGCTGAGGCTGTTCAGCCTGGAGAAGAGAAGGCTATGGGGAGACCAGAGAGTAGCCTTTCAATATCTACAGGGTAGCAGTAAGAAGGAAGAGGACAGACACCTTAGCAGGGTCTGTGGTGATAGGACAAGAGGAAATAGTATCAAACTAAAGGAGGGGAGATTTATGTTGGGTATAAGGAAGAAGGCTTTTGCTTTAAGAGTGGAGAATCATAGAATCATAGAGTTGCTCAGGTTGGAAAAGACCTTAAAGATCATCGAGTCCAACCACAACCTAACCATCCTACCCTAACTCTAACAATCCTCCACTAAATCATGTCCCTGAGCACCACATCTGAATGGTTTTTAAACACATCCAGGGATGGTGACTTCAACCACCTCCCTGGGGAGCCCATTCCAGTGCTTAACATCCCTTTCTGTAAAGAAGTTTTTCCTGATGTCCAACCTAAACTTCTCCTGGTATAACTTAAGGCCATTTCCCCTCACTCTGTCACCAGTGAGAGGAGACCAACTCTGCTCTAGCTGCAATCACCTTTCAGGTATTGGAAGAGAGCAATAACGTCTCTCCTCAGCCTCCTTTTCCCCTGACTGAACAGCCCCAGTTCCTTCATTCTCCTCTCGTAGGACATATTCTCCAAGCCCTTCACAAGCCTTGTTGCCCTTCTTTGGACCTGCTCCAGCATCTCAGTGTTCTTTCTGTATTGAGGTGCCCAGAACTGAACACAGTACTTCAGGTGAGGCCTCACCAGTGCCAAGTACAGGGGCAGGATAATTACCTACAGACTTATATGACTCGCAAAGCGTACTTATAAAAGGAGAACACACTGGCAAATATTTCAAAATTTCTCATTTTTGCCTTGCACTTAAACACATTTTTTAAACTGCACTGGTTTTACAAATACAGTTAGATACTTTGAGCTACAGCACTGAGCCAGAGTGATCTAATTAAATACAATCTTCCACTTCCAAATGCTTCAAAGTCAAGACAGAAGTATCAGTAATGTAATGTTCTTGGAACTGAATAGTGAGTGAAAAGCCAAACAACGTACCATATTATGAAGGCTGATATTTTGAATTCATAAATATTCAGATGTTCTTGAAGTTATTTTTTTCCTTAGCTATATCACTGTAACCTGTTAATTTGAAGTGGGACTTAATGTGTGTAGTGAAACAGGAGAGATTCATTTACATAAAAAACAGTCAACCAAAGAGAGAGAATGCGTTTTATCTCAAAAGAGGTAAGTATTTGAAAAAAAAAAAAAAAAATCCGGAAGGAAAAATGCTAATGCTCACAAAAGTAGTCTTCATAGTATTCTTTTAAACGATATTGTTGTGCATGCTATTTGTATTATGGTAGAGGTTTCAAATGTTATTTTGTGAGTATCACAAAATATTTACTTGTTATTTTGAGAGTAAAGCACAGTTTTAGGCAGGGCTAATTGAATGGCTTTTTTTTTTTTTTTTTCACTAAGCATGATTCCAAAGGGTATATTTAAGAGGAGAAGAGAAAAGGAAGAGAACAAAGATATGCCAGAAGAAGGAATGAGAGGATCTGATATTATGAGCTAAGTGGAATCAAAAGCTGATGAAAGTGATAGTTAATGAAAATGGAAATAGAAAGTGGAAATAGAAAATGGGAATTACAGATACTGTAGCTCAGAAATGAAGGCAAGTAGATTACAGTGGTTGAATAGGGAAGACAGATATTACAGGGTGAAAATGAGAGGCTAAGAAACTGCTTCTTGTAGGAGAATTCTGAGTCATATGAGCAAAGCTGCCAAAAAGGGTGCTGCAGCAACTGAAATATAATATGATAAAAGCCTGGAGGAGAAAGATTTAGCCATATGGCTTCTTAGGAAAGAAATAACCATCACACCCACATCATAAGGTATTATACTCACAAAAGCAACAGGATTTTAGATGCATTTGGGATTAGGAAATTTAGAAATTGAAGAGGAATATCACAACCACGTTACAGATTTGAGTGATAGGCTGGATGGCAGTACTGTCAATATCAATCAAGAAATACAGAGAGAAAGGGAGAAAGACAAACAGAGGTTTTAGATTAGATAAGAAAGGAGAGGAAAAGCAAGGCTGATCTGCAAGTTGTTGTCATAGAGATCAGGCTCATGGTTGAGATCAAATTTAGAGAGAAAAATTAAGAGAGTTGCCTGAAGAGCCATTAAAATTACCTTTTGATACTGCACATGTAGACGGAAAAGCTACAGAGATTGAAGAAGAATCAGCAGGTGACAGAGTAGTGTTAAGATAATAAAACACAAATCATATGAAAAAAGAGTGTAAATGTTTTTCAGTGAAGATTAACAAAGGTTTTGAAACCTCCTGAAAAAGGTCGTGTCTTAATGAGAATCAAACCAGGAGATCTCAAAACAAAAACAAAAACAAAAAACAAAAAACCAAAAACCAACCAACCAACCAACCAACAAAAAAAAAAACACCGAGAGAGAAATTGAAGAAGTTCTACAATGGAGATGAGAATCTTGAAAAATATACCAAAGACAGTTTAAAATCATCTAGCAGTTTATATCAAACGTATGTACTGAGTGAAAGAAAGTAAAGACACAGTATGTCTTGATGATGGTTTCTAAATTAATAACCCACCCGAACAATGTGCACAAGCGATACTATTTTTTAAGGTCCTGTATGTTGATACACCTCTGAAAAATGTTGCTATGTGTTTGGCAGCAAACAAATGTACACAGAATATTGTATATCACTGTGAAAGATATGGAGAAAAAGACGGAGAACAACACTGTACACCTAAGGAAGACCTTGCTGCACCAACATTTTAACTACTGTTCTGATTTCTAAATCTCAAGAAGGACACTGGGCATTGAGAAAATGAGAGAGAGAAACAAAATGATCACAGAATGGAACAGTCAAAATTTGAGACTGAAAATCCTGGTATTCTTCACTTAAAGATGGGAGTGATGTGGAATATGTTCAACATTTATGGAATCATGGAGAGGGTACGTCTGTTTACGAGGGTGAATGGTGATAGAACAAGGGGGAATGATTTTAAACTGAGACAGGGGAGGTTTAGGTTGGATATTAGGAGGAAGTTTTTCATGCAGAGGGTGGTGACGCACTGGAACAGGTTGCCCAAGGAGGTTGTGGATGGCCCATCCCTGGAGGCACTCAAGGCCAGGCTGGATGTGGCTCTGGGCAGCCTGGTCTGGTGGTTGGTGACCCTGCACATAGCAGAGGGGTCGAAACTCAGTGATCATTGTGGTCCTTTTCAACCCAGGTAATTCTATGATTCTATGAAAGTAGCAGAAATGATGAATGACATTCACTGAATTTTAAGAAACCCAAAGTTCAACCATTGGAATTCAAAGCAGATCAGTTCAAAACAGTTAAATAAAGTACTTTTTTTAACAGCACCTAACTAACTTCCAGTATTTGTTTCTAAACAAAATTGTAGGGAAAGTACCACTGGATTGAAGCAAGCGTTAGACAAGCTCTTAGAAAACAAGTCTGTGAGATATAGGCAGAGTTATGCACTATGAAATCTATAGTGCAGTCACTGTGGATACTGGCCAAGGCAAGGACTATGGCCCATGGAAATTGGCTTGGGTTGAGTGGTCTTGCTAAAGACTCTCCCCCTGTCACTGAATCCCAGAGGTATCTCGAATGCTTAATGCTTCTGTTTAAACAGAATTTTCTTAGAAACATTATAATTTGCTCTCGTCAAACTAAACACACACAGATGGTATCACTGAAATCTACAAACTGACAGATTTTTCTAGTGCTAGCTGAGTGTTCTGTACAGCTCCAATGTCTTTTCTTTTTGACATGGAGAAAACCAGAGACATCCAAATCTATTCATGTAACTTTTCTGATTAATACCAACATCAGTATAATCTGACTCTTTTTTTTTTTTTCCTTTCCTGAATACTGTCTTTCTCTTGACTTGATTTCTTGTGTTTTAGTTTGTGGTAGGAGTATGCAAAGTGACATTAGCAGAATAAGCCTTTATTAAGCTGACTTTCTGTTACAACCTCATTCTGCAGCTCTTACTGCACAGAAATGTGACCATCAGCACTACTTAGCAATTCCACACCACTTCTGTTTATTTTATTACACAGTTCTTTTAGTAAACAAGAATGGAGGCAAGCATTGCTGAAATATTTTGAATCCATACTATTGAATATACACAAAGTGGTATTGAATATACACAAAGTGGTGGGAGTAGGTTTGTTTGCTTTATTGTTTTTTCAGAACTATTATTATTATTATTATTCTTTCAGACCATATTTCCATCTGGTTTAGTTAGGTTTTTTGTTTATCCAGCTGGAAAACAGAACACAGTTTGAATCCTTGTTAAAAATAATTTTCTCCTAACACCTATCTATTCTCCCTATTTCATTCCTGATCATTTTTGTCTAGGATTTCAATAAGCCAGTTTGCAGTACTTCTCTTTCCAGCAGTTTGGAAATCACAATGCACAAGCTATATAAATGAGACCACACATTGTACTGATTCTACATTTTAACATCTTTATATATCCATATATAAATAGCAATGTACAATAAATAAAACTTCCACACTCGACATCCGTAACTGTATGCTGAAATTTTTTTGTTCTGTCATTAGTGGCTCCACTCACCTTAACCTGACAGAAAAAGAGGGAATTAATTTAGCTAACAGGCCCTGATAGGATGTGCTAAATTTTGAAAAGCTTTAAAACCAATAATAATAATAAAAAAACCTATATTTAAATCTTTAAATAACATTATATCACATACAGCACTCTCTACCTGATTCTGGTGTTGTGCATGTGACAGTTTGGTGATTCTCCATAGAGATCAGAAAAAATACGTAAGCAAGCATGGAGGAAAGATTTCTATCTTTCTCAATTTCAGAGCAAATGCCATCTAGACTAATTTGTGGAACCAGCAGCAGTACTTTGCTTGAATTCAATAGTCAGGGGAAAGTCTGAGTGGGACTATGGTTATAAAGAAAAGAGCTATTTACTTCCCACTAATTTGCATACTTCAAGAATACTTTAGTGTTTTTAAGAGATTCTCTTCAATGGGTTACAGCCAATAAGGTGATACAAACCATTTTTACAGCATTTGTATTGCTGAATGTCAAGTATTAGCTGTACATAAATAATACGTATCCATTTGGCTTTTGGTTTTAGGCACAGAGAACAGTCCAGTGCTCTTGGACTGTGTGAATTTCATTAGCTGTTTATCATGTGTACCTGACCATATTTTGGCTCTGCTTGGATGCTGGTACAATCCCTTTAAAATATCACTTTTTACAGACTGTCCTTACTAATTGTTACACCACAGCCTGAATGTTTTAAACAAAGTATGAAGTCAAAGCTTTCTGGGTCCTGGAAAACAGCTATCCTCTTCCTATCACCATCTGCTGATTTTGGACACAGTGCAACACATAATCATGGCTTGAGTTGGAAGGGACTTTAAAACCACTCAGCTCCAACCCCCTGCTATGGACAGATCTGCCACCCACCAGCTCAGCTGCCCAGTGCCCCATCCAACCTGTCCTTGAGCTCCTCCAGGGATAGGGCACCCACAGCTTCTCTGAGCAGCACATGCCAGTGCCTCACCACCCTCTGAGTAAAGAATTCCCTCTTAATATCTATCCTACATCTTCCCTCTTTCAGTTTAAAACTTGTCCCCTTGCCCTATCACTATCAGATCATGTATAAGGTCATTCTTCCTTCTTTTTATAAGCTTCTCAGAAGGCCATAAAGAGGTATCCCTAGATCCTTTTCTTCTCCAGGCTGAACAAGCCCAGCTCTCTCAAACTTTCTTTTCATAGGAGAGGAGCACAGCCCTTTATTTGATTGATGCTTTAACATGTCTTCCAGGAGGATCAGTTCCATGATTTTCTCAGGCACAGAGGTGAGGCTCACTAGTCTGTAGTTCCCTAAGTCTCCCTTCCTTAAAAAATGGAGTGATGTTTCCCTTTTTCCAGTCACCAGGGACTTCACCTGACAGCTGTGACTTTTGGCGTATGGTACAGAGTGGCTTGGCAACTACATCAGCCAGTTCCTACACAACCCTGGAATGCACGTCATCTGGCCCCATAGACTTGCATACATTCAGTCTCATCAGGTGGTCTTGAACTTGCTTTTCTCTTGCAGTGGGAGGGTTTTGCTCCCCCAGCTCACATTAGATGTTCAGGGATGTGAGAGATATGGGAAGCCTGACTGCAAGTGAGGACTGAGGAAAAGAACCCATTGAGTACTTCAGTCTTCTCCATGTCTGTTGAAGTTGCTTTTCCCTTCTCATTTACAAGGGAGAGTACACTCTCCTTGGCCTTTATATTCTCACTAATATACGTTTAGAATCCTTTCTTGTTCTTTTTCACACTCCTTGAAAAGTTAAGTTCCACATGCACCTTGGCTTTCATGACCCTGCTCCAACATATCCCAGTCTTAACCTCCTTAATGAGTTATGCATTGATGAGCACCAGTCCAGTAATGGTTCTCTTCTGGATGCTTTGTCTAATTCCTGGACTAGAATTTGTCCACCATGGACTCCAGAATTCTCCTGGATTTCTTAAGCCTTCCCTGTTGCTGTTCCAGCATACATCCAGTTGGCTGTAATCTCCTATCAGAATCTAGAAGCACGATGCCTCTTGTGGTTGAAGCAAGAAGGTCATGTTGATGGGCTCCCCTTGACTGTGGGGCTTGTGATACACCCTGACCATCAGAAGTCCTTTATCAGTTCAGACCCTAGTTTTAACCCACAAGTGCTCAGCCTGATCATAGCTGATTTTTGGAGGCAGCTCTTCACAATCCAACAACTTCTTGATATAGTGAGCATCTCATCTGCCTCTCCATCCGCCCCATCCCTTGCCTATCCCTTCTAAAAAGCTTTTAGCCCTCAGTCATAATGTTCTAGTTGTGTGATTCATCCCACCACGTTTCTCTGAGAGCGTTTCTTATTGCCATGTGGCTTTCAGCTTCTCCTTTTCATTTCTCATGCTGCGTGCTTTGGTGTAGAGGCACTTTGGCTGGGGTATCAGCCGTGTCAACTTCTTCAAGGAGCCCTCTCAGATTTGTGAGTAGGAGTGGATACTACCAGCAAGTCACATGTGCTTCCACTATTAATCCTGACCATACTAAACTGTTCCTACGGTTCTAGCAATTGCCTAATGAAACACCCAAAGATACAGGTATATTTGTTGTCTTTATTTAATATAATTATTTGTTACTTTTTTTTTTTAAAGAAATAGGAATATTCAGATGAACGGCTTATTGTGGCATCAGTTTTGATTGTTCCTAATTTGTAAAACCTTGTGATGATTGAAAGAAAAAGAAAAAAAGAAAAAAGAAAGCTAATCTCTTTTAAAAGAAAAATAGTCTGAATAATTCAGATAAGATGTAGTTTCTCGCTGGTTATTTCTTATGCAAAAAATGAATCTCACCTACTTACAAATATGAATCAAACAAAATACATTGTTATTTTTCCTCTTTGCCAATTGGAAAAGAACATACATAGCAGAAGACACTAAAACTAGATCTTCATTAAAAATTGAAGCAATTGAAATCAGATTTTACATGTTGCAATTGGGTGTTTCGCTCACATTGTGCTATGAATAGAAACAGCTGATCCAAAATGGAAGATTGGTAACACAAAGGCAATGTTTTTGAAGGTATTTGGAGGTCTTCTATGTCCCTGGGCACCTAAGTATCTTTAAAAGTCTGTATTCCATCACATTTTATTGCTGTGGAACTGATTTAATTGACTCCTCGGTTCCAGTCAGTAATAAAACTTGACAAGACTCCTAGAAATGCTTTGACAAACTACACATTTCATTAGCTGTTTCATGTGGGAATGTAAACTTTTTTTTACTGAAAATTAAAATGAATTGCTGCAGGAGCAATTTTAGAGATTGCTTGGAGGTGACGAGATGCACTTTAAACATGTACCCAGAAAGTAGCCATCTATGATAGCTGCCCTGAAAGTAATGCCTCCTATTTTATTATGTTGGCCCATGATGTCTGACGCAGATGTTCAGCCTTCCCAAAAATATTCCATTCCATTTTGTTGCCATGTGACAGATGGCAGCAGAGGGGCAGTCTGACAAAATGGTGTCTGATATGGAAGTGCATATGGAGCAAAGCTGTATGACTGAATTTCTCCATGTGGAAAAAATTGCACCCATTGATATTTATCAGTACTTGCTGAATGTTGATGAAGACCAAACAGTGGATGTGAGCACAGTAAGGCAGTGGGTGGTGTGTTTCAGCAAAGGTGATGGCAAAGGTGGAAGACAAGCCATGATTCAGATGGCCATGCGCAGATGTTGTACCACAAAATGTAGAATATCTTGATCAGCTCATCTGTGTAAATTGGCTAATGGTGATGATCATGTTGAAAAATAGGGTTTTGTAGTTGATAATTTGCACTATCAAGTAGTGCTATTGTGTTCTTTGTTTCTCTTGTAGTTTCCATGGAAATAAATAGGAGGCATTGTTTTTGGAGCAATCTACATCAGAAAAGTTTTTTTGACTTAGCAATTGTCCAGCAGTAGAAGTACCTAAACAGAAAAACCCTCTTTCAAGTGCTTAGAAATACTTCTTACATGGGTCAAGTTTTTCTGTTTCTTCTCGAGCTTCTTCAGACTCCTTTCCAACACCTCAAGTGTGCTGAGTTTTCTTGGAACAGTGGCACAGCTGTCAGATATATTCTCCCAGTTTTGTTTTGTCTGTGAACTTGCCTAGGGTGCACTATGACCCATTGTACAAATCCTCAGTTAAGAAACTGAGAAATAATAAAAATCACAAATTTTACAGATATCCAAAGAAGATAAATATGGTCATCAGGTCTCACCTGTGGCCTTCTCTCTCCCTTCCCACAGCCCAGGACCACATTTCAGTTCCATGCCTTTTCAGAGGAGTGTTAAATAACAGATCAAAACCTTCCAGAGTGTTTACTATTAAATAAATCAGACAACTAACTAGCAGTGGCCAACAAGTAATTTTAAATTTTAAATCAGTGGTATCAAAAGCCGTGGTAGAGCCTTCAGTCTTCTTTGCCTCAGTGGTAAGACCAACTTTTGGGAATCCTAGGCTCTTGAGACCAGGAGGAAAGACTGGAGCAAGAAAGCCTTACTATCAATGGTGGAGGATTAGGTTAGGTTATGTTTAAGTAAGTTTGACATATTTAAATCCACAGGACCTGGTCAGCTGCACCCACAAGTGCTAGGCAAAATGGTCAATCTACTTCAGAGGCAATTCCTGAAAAACACAAAGGACAAGAAATAGCAGGGATTTATGAAAAAGAAATTTTCCTTAACCAGCCTTATAAATTATGTTTTGGACTGACTAGCTGAGTGCCTGACGGAGAGCACTGGATTTTTATCTCGACTTTAGCAACTCTTTAAACACTGTTTTGTTTTTTTAGCACTTGTAAACAGAGTGATAAAGACGGCATAAGTGGGCAGTGAAGTGGACTGAAAATTGCCTGAACTGCCAGACTCTAAGGATGGTGATCTATGGCAGTGTACTTCCAGTTGTAGGCTAGTCCTTAGTGGTGTACTCCAGGGACTGATACCGGGGCCAAGAGTACTGAACATTCATAATGATGCTGCATTTGGGACTGCATGAACCCTCAGCAAGTCTGTAGACAATATGAAGCAGAAAAGATTGGCTGATAAACTTTTAACCATAAAGTTTGTTATTTAGAGGGACTCCTACAGGCTGGAGAATTGAGCACGCAGGTGTCTGGTTAAGGATAAAAATAGCATATGTGGACATACTGGACTAAGTACAACAAAGGACCAAAAATGTGACTGTTTTATATTGTTTATGTTTGGATTATTCTTATGAGTGAGGTATGCGGGGCAGCAGGAGGGCTGGCTAGCTGTTGCCCTTTTGGAGATCCATGCTGGAGCCTTTTTTCATCATATTTTCTCCCACTGTTCTTCTGAGTGAAAGAGCAGTGTGGTGATGCTTGGCTGCCAGTCAGTATGAAACTACAGTGTTCCATGAAATAAACCAGATGATTTTACAGAGACAAATTAATTAGCAATTAAAACATTAGCATGAAATAATATCATCTAAAAGACTCTGGTCCCGCATTAGCAGGCCCAGCACTCTGTTACACCACAGATAGTCCCGGTTCTTCACTTGATTGATTCACTCTTCAATGGTGACTGATTCCAAGTGAGTAATTGAGAGTATTTGACGCTGTTGCTTGAATGGAAAGAGGGCTAATAAAATACAAGATAGTACAGCATTTTAAACACAACTGTTGTTGACTTAGCATAGTCACTTCGGTCAGAAGATAATACTGTAATTTCAGTGAGCTAGAATTCTCAGTCATTTACATTCTTTTCATCCACATTCTGGTGTATGAATCAGAAAATTTAAAATACTGCGGAAAAATAACCTTTAGCGCTACTGGAAATAAATAGTTTGAAAAGACTGAAAAAACAGAGGCAAAAATAACAAATAAGGAATAAAGGAAAGATTCATACAGTTCTTTGTTTTCAAAGGGCATACACTGTAAGGTGCATGGAAGTTAAGTCTTCAGTAGTGTGCTCCATTGTGCAAATCACTATTTGATTGTACTGACCCCTTACAGAGCATCAGCCGGTAAACATGGAGAATTCCTTAATGATATCAGTATTTTAAATAACCCTAAAAAGTACCATTTTATTGTGTGAAGAACAGGACAACTAATGTCAAAGCTACCTCCTTTACCAAATAACAAAAACGTTTTCATTCTCATGAACTTTGGGTACCCATACACAAAATGCTCTTCATTCCATCTACACAGATACAGTACAAACCAACTTCCCACTGTGGACTTTGGCCACTGCCAAGCAGCACTTGTATCCCATTCCTTTTTCTTTTTCTTTTACCTTTTTTTTTTCTTTTTTTCTTTTTTTTTTTTTTTTTTTGAAATCCTGTGGGATTTATTCTTTTCCTTCCACAGACAGATTTGTTCTTTCTAGGAATTAACATTTTCAAACTCATGGAGGAAGAATCACTGATTTAATTGCTTGTTAATGACAGAGTAAAGCAGTGTTTGCGGGGAGTGCAGAATGACCTTACTTTCCATTGGCTGAACCTCCCACTCACTGCAAAATTTCTTTGGGAAAACTACAATATCTATTTTCTTAACACAGAAGCAAAGTGCAAAACTCTCTCTGAGGCTTTCAGAATTGATGGGCTGCTCTATCTACTAGTAATATTCTTAAATCATTAGTTAAACCTGACATGCAGGAAACACAGACTCTGTGGATCCTTGTGTGAATCTAAATATGTGGTTCCAGCAAGTAATAGCTATGAATTCACCTTACACCATAGGCCATGATTTGTTTTGCATTATAAAAGAATATGAATCTTATCTGCTATCCACAGCGCGATCATCCTCTGGGGATACATCTTTCCACCTGCATGCTAACTACCCACTCTTAACTCATTAATAATCATAGAAAAGATTATGTCTCCAGGAGCAGTCTGGCCAATAGCTGCATAATTGCAATCACCAAAGCAACAACCAGAAGGATAAATTCTAGTAAAAATTTGAGAGAAATTGGCAGCTTGGTTCTTTGTAGCAGTGAGAGTAGCAGGGATACACAGATTTCCAAGGGGGCATTTTTTAAGAGTCTGGAGCACAATGGGAAAAATGTAGTTGTTGAATACTGAAAGCATATAATGGAAGCAGTATCACACTACATATTCCCAGGTTTTAATATTCTGTGCTAAGGTGTTAAGTGACTGTCAGAGACACAATATATGAATAGGCAGATTTTCTTAAGAATTGAAAGACTTCCTTTTGCTCCTAGATAGGGCTATCATATCTTGGTAACATATTAGATATGAGGCACAGTTATAATTTACTTTACATTGCTCAGTTTGAACAATGTGCCCAGCCAGTGGTCACTGATGTGGAACCAAATTCTAAGCTGAACAAGCATGTAAGGCTGAGTGCTTTCCTGAATGCACCCTTTACAGTCTGCAGTCAGCTTTGGCTTTATTCTGACTGCAGCTGCTATGAGCTGTTTGCAAGTGATCAGAGTCCTGGTGAAAAAAATCCCTCAGGGTCAGTTCAACAGAAAAAAATGTCCAGCTTTATTTTGTATTTACATACGTATTTACAGATTGTGCCTGCCCTTAAAATGTGTATACAGCTGTATTATAAGGCCCATTTTGGATGTAAAGCAGAGCAAAAGAGTAATAGTTACCTAAAGCCAGAAGTAAATGAATACACACAGACTCTTCTCAGTGCTTTGGTGACTTCTATAGCCAAATTCTGTTTTCAGCTACAATAACATAAGCTTGAATAATAGTCAGCTTTAGTATATTTACTGTCGGTGGTTACCCATAGAATACTGCAAACTCACATCACAGATTTTGCTTAAATTCATTCAACTTCAGGCTAGTTTCTGTGGTATTTTCTTACTGAAATGCAGTAAAATCATTTCTATTCTTAGGAATGAGACCGCTAATTCAGGCTGATGCTTTTTCTTACACAGATAATGCAAAGATAAGGCATGATTCACAAAGATAAGAAAGCATGTATTTTCATTTGACCATCATCTAAGAAGAGGAAAAATACAGGATTTCGTTTTATACTACAGAAATTCAAAACTGAAGTGGCCTTTAGTTACCACAAATCTGGTTAAGAAGAGTAGAAAGTTCAGGTGACATTTTTATACTAGAAAAGTCAATAAGTTTATCTGTCCAGGCCCTTCTGATCTCTAACAAATTATGTTTATCAAGGGTTTCTAAACTGTAGAGAAGGCAGGATGAGAAAAATTAGAAGGGCAACATTCAAAATATAGCAGAATGGGAATTCTACATACTCTCTGTTAGGCATATAGTAGAACTGTGATGAAAATGGCCTGATAAATGTACTGACTAAGGGTATCTATTTAGCTGGAAGCCCAAATACTTTCCTGAAAAGCTCAGCCAGAACTTCCTTGGATAAATGTAATTGGCAGGACTTTGTTGGGTGCAAAACAAATTATATAACCAGCTGTCCTTCCAGGAAAGCAGGCCTCAGCAAGGACTCAATAGTAAAGCAATGTTCTGTGGCCACTTGTGTATCTACACCAGAATGGTTTAAAAATGATCTCACTACCTGTCTGAAATGAACTTCTCTATTAGAGCTTCTTCACTTGAATTCTCCTGAACAGACCAGACCCTCCTAGGGGACACTAAGCTGACTCCAGACTCTGTGACAAAGAGCATTTATGAAGACAGGCTTTTTCACTGTCAATTAGCCCCACTCCTAGAAGTGATTTGATAATCCTCATACAAGCAACAACTCAGTAATATATATAGGTGTGTGTAAGTATATACTTGCTTTACTAATGGGAACAATGTAGTAACTTGTAGCATTTGTTTTACTAGTAGCTGTTTGTGATAATTTATGGTAGAGAAATTCATGCATACCAAGCCTTCACGTCTTTGTGTATTTATAGAATCTAAGGAAACAATGGCTGTGCCCTCAACACATCTGCAGGTCAGATATCCCTCATAATGTCATGCTTATATCAGCACATGTACTGCATTTTGTAAATAGTTGAAGTTTATGTCTATCTATGATGTATTTTGTGCTGAGTTCTTGGTAGTAACGTCATGACTGTCTAAGAGAAACCCTATTGGACTTTGTGACAAAAATATTCTTCAACAGTGTTATTACATTTCTTTAAGGAAAATTACATTTCCTCATCATGCTACCTAATCCTCACACCAGATATTAAAAAAAGTAAGAATATTATTTTATCTTCCTTTCTTTTTCTTTTTTAAGAGAGTCTATACTTCTGTGTTTCACAGTGTTTGACACTTGTTACATCAATTGGTGCAGTCTGACAATGGAGATAAAGAAAATAGCTGAAATATCATATAATGAATGAAAAGAGTAAAAGAAACATAGGTCTGTGTCTTAATAAAGTAATGATGCTCCTTTTCTGTGTTAGACCAAAAGAATTAATGCAAAATTTACCTCTTCTTAAACTTCAATATTTTTAGTAGTTTCACTTGCCTTCTTGTGAGCAGAATAAATTTCTGCTTAACTAACCTGACCACCTTCTATGACAACATCACCACCTCAGAAGATGAGGGAGAGGCTGTGGATGTTGTTTAGTTGGATTTTAGCAAAATGTTTGACACTGTTTCCCACACTGTTTTGCCAGAGAAAATGGCTGCTCATGGCTTAGGCAAGCGTATAATTCTCTGGGTGAAGTACTGGCTGGATGACCAGGCTCAGACAGTCCCAGTGAATGGAGTTCAGTTTAGTTGGCAGCTGGTCACCAGTGTTGTTCCACAGGGCTCAGCCTTGCAGACAGTTTCGTGTGACATTATCAATAATCTGGATGACAGGATTTCATGCACCCTTAGTAAGTCTGTGGAAGAGATCAAGTTAGGCAGGATTGTGGATATGCTTGAGGGTAGGGAGTCTTCGTCAAGGGTTTTGGGCAGTCTGGAACACTTGACTGGCCACATCCAATCAAGTGATATTCTACAAAGCTAAATGCCAGGTCCTGCATCTGAATCATAACAACCCCATGCAGAGATATAGGCTTGGCAAAGAGTGGCTGGGATGGTGCCCAGCAGAAAAGTATCTGAAGGGGCTGGCTGACAGACAATTGAACACGAGTCTACAGTGTGCCCAGGTGGCTGAGAAGGCCAATGGCACTCTTGCCTTTATCAGAAGTAGTGCTGTGAACAGGACTAGGGAAGTGATTATCCCGCCCCTCCCCCCCTCCCCCCCCCCCCCCATGTGATACTGGTGAGACCACGCCTCAAATACTGTGTTCAGTTTCAGGCCCCTCACTATAAGACAGATATTGAGTTGCTTGAGTATGCACAGCAAAGAGGCAGTGAAGCTGGTGAAGGTACAAAAAAAAACTTATGTGAGGTAAATGAAGGGACTGAGGTTGTTTCATCTGGAGGAGGCTAAGGGCTGATATCATTGCTCTCTATGATTTCCTGAACGGAAGCTGCAGTAAGGAGTGGGTCTCTTTTCTCAGGTGACGTTTCTCATGAGGACAAGTCCTCACATTGCACAAGGAGAGGTTTAGATTACATATCAAAACAAATTTCTTTACAGAGAGAGTGCTCAAGCATTTGGAACAGGCTGCTCAAGAAACTGGTTATCTCCTCACTCCTGGAGATATTTAAGATACCTGTGGACATGGCACTAAAAGACACAGTTTAATGATGGCAGGTGACAAATCAAGTTGACAGCTGGACATGATGACCTCAAAGGTCTTTTCCAACTTAAAGGATTCGATAATACTAAGATTCTATTAATTCAAGCTCGCTTTCTGAGCATTAGGCCACATTAATTCTAAAAGTCACTGACATTGACCAAACAGATTAAGCAAAGATTTGTTTGAGCTCATCTAGGATGTCAGGGAAGAAAATGAAAGGTTTCAGAAGCAATGAAGAACATTTCTGAGATTTTTTCAGTTAGGAAAACTCCTCATGCTATCCCCAGATACATAAGAATAATACCAATGCAAAGATGGCAGGTCAAAACAAACATGCATGCAGAAAAAAAAAACATAAATTTAAGTGTCAGTATTATCTTAAGGTCATTATGAAGTTAAGACAAGAATACTGCACATTTGAATATAAAATATTACTTTTTAAATGATTACAAACTTCTTTTCAAGGAAATCAATAAGAGGCTATTACAGAATCATAGAACATACCATCGTCAAGTTCAACTAGTAAATTCTCTGCTGTGCCTTACTTCAAAAACAAATGGAGAGAGTGTACTTTGTGTACACATTTATAACTGAATGACAAACATAAATAAGTGTAATAAAAATATGTTTGGGTGTATAAGTTTTATCCTGACAGAACCTTGAGTGGGAGTATTTACAATACAAAGCTAAAGAAAAGCACTTTATCAGCCAGCTTCTTCTTCTTAGTTGAGGAGGTTTCACACTGCTTCATAACCAATCTGTTGTTGAACAAATGTGAAAGAAGAGTGAGGGATGGAATTTTATATCCTTTTCCTCATTGTGATAAAGATTCTAACTTTTGATGGGCTAAATCCATAATATTCAGAATTAGTGTAGTCAGCAGGAGTAGGGAGGAATCACCCTGTGTACTCAGCTCTGGTGAGGACAGACCTCGAGTACTGTGTTCAGTTTTGGGTCCCGCTCTATAAGAAAGACTTTGAGGTCCTGGAGCATGTCCAAAGGAGGGCAATGAAGCTGATGAAGGTTCTGGAGCACAGGTCTTATGAGGAGCAGCTGAGAGAACTGGAATTGTTTAGTCTGGAGAAGAGGAGGCTCAGGGGAGACATTACTGACTTTTACAACTAACTCCCTGAAATGAGGTTGTGGTGAGGTGGGGGTTGGCGTCTTCTTCAGGGTATTCAACAATAGGACTTGAAGGAATGGCCTCAAGTTGTGCCGAAGGAGATTCAGATTGGATATTATGAAATATTCTCTGCTTCTCTTCTCAGAAAGAGTGATCAAGCACTGGAACAGGCTGCCCAGGGAGGTGGTAGAGTCACTGTCCCTTGAAGTGTTCAAGAAACATGTAGATGTTGTACTAAGGAACATGGTTTAGAGAGGAAATATTTGTGGTAGGTGCATGGTTGGACTGGATGATCTTGGAGGTCTTTTCCAATCTTGGTAATTCTATGACTCTATTAAAAAAGTATGATATATAATAGACTTATTTTTATTAGCATTTTTGGTCAGCCTTCATATTTAAAGTAGCATTGTCATTCACTGCTCACAAAACTTAATCCTTATTGGTTTTTGCCTTTGTTGTGTATGTAATGATTGACAGTGCAGCGTCAGGGATCAGCAGAAAGCATTGCAAACTAATTAGAAAAACTCCATGGGAATATTTTCAGCTATATTCAATGTTATCATTATAATTACAAAGTAATAATTTTGAAGAGGAAGTTGTATTTATATTATGGTCTGGTAAGCTGATAATACACTGAGAATTTTTCTTGTAAATGGCTTATTTTATGGTACAGTGAATTGATTATTTGAGAAGGCTTAATGTTGACCCAAAATTAATCATGTTGGAACAACTGCAGGGTTACAAATCTGACATTATTAATTAAAATGAAGTGTTTTATTTACTTACAAGTTTGCTACCATTGGCCTGAGGTCCTACCTCCTTTTCCCTGCTGGATGGCTAAAAAAATTTTAATTTGTTATCTTGTAGTCTGACTTAAATCAGAATTCTGTAGCTCGTTTAATACAAAGGGAACTAAAAGTAAAACCGAAATTTCAATTTATTTTAAACAGTTCTCTGCAAAGAAGGGCATATTTCTTTGACCCTTGCACAGAATCTGTAAGTTTTGACTGCTAATTTGAACTTTGCACAGGGAACCTTGCTGATGATAGTCTAGGAGCCGATTAATACTGAGCACTGAATGCCCCTATTCACAGTATAAGCTCGGTGAGTTTAATTGTTTTTATCTCATTCTAAAGTTCTCCATTTTTTCAGTTCTCTCCTCTGTCCCAGTGGGAGGAGGGGGAGAAGGCAAAAGACTGTGTGGTGATTAACTGCGTGCCAGGTTAAACCACACATCCTTTATAAAATATTTAATGCAGAAAAAGAAAAGCCATATGCTGTTGAGGTGGGAAATCTCCGGTTCTGTAGTCTATACTGACAAGGCAAGTTTGATGACAGTTGTTTGGCTTTGTGAGAATAGACCTAAATACTCAAAAGAAAGAAACTAGAAAAGAACAAGGAAAGGAATATTTAAGATCTGCATATCTGTCCAAATATGTTATTATGCAATTCATTACATACAAATAAACGTACGGAAAAGACAAGTCAATTGGTCTATGTACAAGGGACCTTTAGAACAGGATAGTTCAATTAGAACGGACCTACAAAGACCATCAGATCCAACTTCTCAACCACTTCAGAGTCAACCAAATGTTAAGCCATATTAATTAAGTATTTTGCAGATGCCTCCTGAACACTAATAGTCTTGGGCATTAATCAACTTGGTACAAAGGGTTGATGATTGCCCAGTGCTCCTTGTAGCTTCTCTCACTACAGCCCTTTGGTCTCTACCATTGAGCCAGGTCATCAGGCAGCATAGCATGAACCTGTTTATTTCACACCAGGACAATTTGTCCACAACAGTGCCATGAGGGACAGCATCAAAGGCTTTACTGAAACCTAGCAAGACCATGTCCACTGCCTTCTTTTCACCCACCAGGAAGGTGACATGCTAACAGCACCACCTGAAGGAGAGCTAGGCTGTCTGCCCCAGCCAGGAAGGGTCTTGCAACCCTACCTGTATTAGGAGGCAACCAGTTCAGACCTCTCGCTGTGTAGAGTGCATGAGCCTCTCCCTGGCTTTGTGGGGCAGCAGTCAGAACAGCTGTGTGAGGTGTGAGCCGGTAGACATCTGCTGTGCCTTGTGGCCACGCTACAGGATGAAATACATTGATTAGAAAGTGTCTCTGGGGAGAAAAAAAAAGGAGCAGGGAAACCACAGTTCACCCATGCACAAACAGGTTATTTCAAAGGAAAAAAAGCAAACCCAAGGCAGCCTGTGTCACATCAGGTTGAACAAAAGAATTGCAAGGCTGGAGACAAGAACATGAGGGAACAGAGCAGATGGAGGTAAGTCTGTGCAAGTCTGTGCCTGGAGATGCAGACGAAAAACCGCCTTGCCTCCTCCTCCCCCCCCCCCCCCCAGGTGCCTCTGTACAGTAGGTATGAGGCCCTGGTGTGGAAGGCTCATCTGCGGGTGGTAACAGCACACTCAGTCCTGAAATGCTAACAAAACCACACCAGGAAAAGCCATCCCCCAACACCAAGGCTACTTCACTAAAGAAGAGATGGGTATTGGTCCTACAAGGTTCCTACAAGGAACGGAACGTCCACCATGCTGAGCAGATCATCTTCTTAGAGAAGTCTACTGAATTCCTGGGTCTTGGGTGAGGGACATCACCAGGAAGATAGCTATCCTGGCATGGGAGACAGACCACAACCCCTTACTACTTGGCCATACAGGGAGAGATGATGCAGATACATGTGGGCCAAGGGCATAGCTAGATTAGAGAGATAGGGTGCTGGTGGGGGCCTTGAAGGACCCACTTGCTTGAGAGGTGCTGGCAACACTGCAGCACATGCAAAACAATATGATGATGAGGCAGTGACTGCTGGAGTAGCAGAAGTCAATGGGGAAAATCAAGGGCAGTACCTAAAAGGAATGAGGGAGTTACCCTTTGAGGAGGTGACAAGATCAGCTACCCAGCTGAAGTGCTTCTATACCAATGCACGCAGCTTGAGAAACAAACAGAAAGATCTGGACACTACTATGATGCTTGAAAATCACAATGTAGTTGTCATCTCCAAAACCTGGTGGGATGATTCCCACTACTGGAGTGTGACTATCAATGGCTACAGGCTGTTTAGAAGGGACAGGTGAGGAAGAAGGCAAGGGCAAACTGGTAAGAACAGACAAGGAGAAGACTGAAGTGCTTAACAACTTTTTGCCTTGGTCTTCTCTGATAAATGCTCACCACACAGCCCTCAAATATTTGGTCTGGTAGGAGGGGATTGGAGAAGTAACGTCCCTCCTACTGTAAGCAAAGATTAGGTTAATGACCACCTTAGGAAACTGAACATCCACAAGTCTATGGGTCCCAATGAGATGCATCCCAGAGTCCTAATGGAATTGGCTGATGTGGTTGCCAAGCCACTCTCTATGATATTTCAAAATCATTCATGCTGTGGCAATCAGATGAAGTCCCTGGTGACTGGAAAAAAGGAAATATCATGCCTATTCTTAAAAAGGGTAAATAGGAATACCCTGGGAACAACTGACCTGTCAGTCTCACCTCTCTGCTGGGGAAGATCATGGAACAGATTCTCCCGGAAGTGATGCTAAGGCACATGGAAGACAGGGAGTTGATACAAGAGAACCAGCATGGCTTCACCAAGAGCAATCCCTGCTTGACCAACCTAGTGGCATTCTATGATGATGTCACTACATCAATGAACAAGGGAAGAGCCACTGATGTCATCTATCTGGACTTCAGTAAGTGCTCTGAGATGGTACTCCACAACATCCTCCTTCCCAAATTGGAAAGAGATGAATTTGATGGGTGGACTATTTGATAGATGAAGAACTGGATGCAGGATCAAGTCCAGAGGGTGATGGTCAATGGCTCAATATCTGTATGGAGAGCATTGATGAGTGGAGTCCCATCGGAGCTGGTGCCTGGGCTGATATTCTTTCTTATCTTCATTTATGACACTGGCATTAATTATTAATTATCATTAATTAATGACACTGGTATTCTTATCTTCATAAATGACACTGGGGTCGAGTGCAGCCTCAGCAAATATGCTGATGACAGCAAGCTATGGGATTCGGTGACACATCAGAGGGATGGGATGTCATCCAGGGGGAGCTAGACAGGCTTGAGCAGTGAGCCCAGGAGAATTTCCTGAGGTTCAATAAATTCAAGTGCAAGATCTTGCACCTGGGTTGTGGCAACCTCCATTACCAGTACATGCTGAGGGATGAAAGGATTGTGTACAACCCTGCCGAAAAAGACCTGGTGGTGCTGGTGAATAGGAAGCTGGACATGAGCCAGCACTGTGTCCTCGCAGCAATTACTGGTTACCATTAGAAAGTAAACCAAAACCCTTTTTAAGTCCAAATAATGTGGTTAAAATTGAATACCTTTTTTGGATTAAAAAAAAAAAAAAGACATGAAAACTTTTTCAAAATATGCAAAATATGTTGGACTTTCTTCTCGGTCTTGTGTTTTCTTTCTGCTCTTTTTATTTCTCCCCATACTACTGAGGTAAATTAAGAAGATCTCAAATTTTATAGCTATTATCAAGTAGATACGTACTCTGTCCAAGAGAGGGACTGTAGAACTATAATCATAAACAAGATATGACTTACTGTAGTTTAGCAGATACTGCTTGTGTTGCTGAGGCTTCCAGGAGTAAGGAGGAGGAAGACTACACACCTCTTTCAACCATTATCTGAGAGTTATGTCCCGTTTGGGCTTAAAAATAGTTATTGTTTTGTTCATTGTGTTCAGATATCCTGTCCCAAAATCAGATCTCAGCAGAAATAGGATGAAAATCGTACATGTAAGTAGGATACACAACCAAAGGAGCAAGCTAATAATCCTCAGAAAAAGGAGCATTCACATAATTTCTAGAAACTAAAAATGTTAATCAGTTCTAGTAATACCCTCATGCAAAGAAGCTTTTAAGGGGAAGAAAAAGGGTACTACTATCTTTTCTATAATTAAAAGCTATTTGTAATAATGTTTGTGGTAGTTGGAGGCACGCTTTTACCAAGGTATTCGTTGAGAATTCTAAGGGATATGAGAAACACCAAGCAAGTATTTTGCAAAAATACTATGAAAAATGAGGGTGTATCTTTTACTAGTTTAGTGCCTTCCAGAGAATAATTTGGATAGCAAAGCATGCTGTTAAATTTCATTTTCTCTGATGGTACTCCAAAGGGTATAGTAGAATAATATCTGATTTATAGTTTTATAAGAGATAGTTGTTACATGGCATGTAATTGCCAGTGCTGTAAATGCATGGGAGTGAAGCTAAAGCCAAGCTCATGTGAAAGAAACACTGCAATCATTGCCTGTGTAAAGCCCTTCCTTTCCATGCCAGATTGTGAATGATCTCTTTGAAAGGTGACACAGAGATCAAGGAATTCATCTTCTGTGTTGAGTACTCCTGGACAGGGGCAAGGAGAAAAGGAGGAAGGAGCAACAGCCAGGGAGAAATTCTGTGGTAAAAAACATATATTATTTTTAACAATAACATTCTAAAATGATGTGATAATTTGCTTGTCAAAATATTAACACTGACTAAATATGCAGTAGATCCTGATGAAGCTAATCAGGCCGTTCTAGTTAAAAACTCATTTTTCAGTACGGCTATGCACATCACAGCCTTGTAAACCAGATGCTGAGTCCATAATTAGAAAGTCTATGTTAAGAACCTGAAAAGTCTGTCTCAAAGTTGACAACACAGAGAACAAAAATTAGAACATTTTTATTGATTCTTGGATAATCTCACTAGATAAAAATAATATAATAACAACAACTATAATATAATGTCTAGCAGATCAACTTCATGAGAAACTTCAGTATTTGAGTAAAAAGCTCTGCCACTGGTTTAGTGTGTCCTTAAGCTAGAGAGAAAATGAAAATAGTCTATTTATTAATAAACACTGAGAGTATCAAACTGTTAAATCAAGAATTTCCTCACAAAAAAAAAAAAAAATATATATATATATATATATGTGATGCATCAACAATATAAATTAAAGGACTCAGGAGCATGGATGGAACAGATACTGGCAGGACCTGTAGTTGAATTATTTTTAACTATTGGTATGGATGGAAAGGAAGCTTTCTGTTCAACAACCAAATTCAGTCAAAGAAGGAACACAGAAGGAGAAGGTACATGAGTTCAACTTAGCAAACAATATTATTGAAAACAGAAATATTTTGAATTGTCATCTTGTCATTTGTAGTGATAAAGATCAAATCACTGGCATACTCTATAAAACTTCCCTTGTCACTTTTAAAAAGATATTACCCAATGAGCTCAAGCATAGTTGTTTTTTTTTGCTTGTTTGTTTTTGTTTTTTGTTTTTGTTTTTTTTTTTTAAGAAAAATAACATCTTTGTTCTCATACAGTTTTTCAAGCAGAACACCAACCTCCAATTCAAATTCAGGCGTACAAGAGATCACCTTTCCTTGACTAAGTCAAGAAAGCAATCAAAATGTGAAATTTTGATCTCAATATCATCATGCTATTCACCAATAAAACAAGGAGCTTGCTCTAGATATATTTTTCATAATGTGGAAACAAGAAGTGTTGAAACTATTGAAAGATTTTTAGGCAAATGTGAGGTCTTCTGTAGCAAAAGCTTATCGGTACAACTACAGTAAAAGAATGTCAGTCACTAATCATTGGTTTTAGAAATCGTTATTGTGAAGAGGCATGAAGTCATTATGAACCTGAAAAAATCTGATGCAATAGATAAGCTTTCACCAGGCAAAGTTTTAACAGTACCATTCAGAAGTTATCAAATACTTTTGTCAGCTTAGAGATATATCAGATGACACCTTTTTGTACAAGGGCCTGACAAAATGCCCTACCAAATAGGGCACATTGGTCTGATTAACAGGAAAAGCTGGGAAACAGCAAAGCTGAAAACATCAGATTAAATAAAACATCTATGTAGTGGCAGCAATATCCATTTTGCTATACGAGTGTGAAACATTGCCTTGCTATAGATAACATATACAGCTTTTAAATGGATTTCAGTCTGCACCATCTGTGGGCCATATTGTGCATGATATAGCAGAATAACATTTATAACATCAGGCTTTTGGAACACACTAGTCTTTCAGGGAATAAAACAACAGTCATCACAGAATAGCTGCACTGTGCTGATCATTCAACTACAGTGGAAGAAACCAAAACTCACTGCAGGTGCTGAACAGTGAGCCATAGGAGTAGGTGTGGTAGAAAAGCAGCACAGGGATTCAGGGGAACAGCCTGGGCAATGCAAATTTGATGTCAGTTGTTAGATTTACTGTCAGTACACAAATCACATCAACACATGTTGGCCTGAATGTGAGTGTCTCAGTTTGAGAAGCTCCACACAAACAGTTCATGAAAAATTCAGTTTCCAAAGCAGGAATGTGTTCAACAAGATATTCTGGTGTAGGTAGGGGAGACTTTGTCTCATGTTCCTTCATCAAGCTTTCTGATAAAGCATATATGCAGAAGGCACTGCTCTTAAAACCTATTTGAAGGTTACTTTACAGAGATGATGCCAAGGTTCAGTATGAACCGCAACAAATTACTGCCACTTCTAATCATTTTTGATGGAAATTACAATCTCTAGGCACATAGTGAGCTTGAGGTCTTTAAGGACCAAAGGTCTTATTTTCTATGTGTTGCAAGTGTACTAAAGGTAGCCATCAGCCTTTTAAAATAAGTGCTTCAACAAGATCTGAAGACTGTCAGAGAGCAAGAGTAATTACTGAACATAAATCACTTATTTCACCCTTAAAGGATGTAAGATATTTTAATAAAGTCCTACAAGTTATAGGATGCATACAGTTTCAAAAGGAAGGCATCGTTAAACACGGGCTTTTTCTAACCTTATCATACTTTTATGTGGGTTAATTTGAAAACAGATTGGCAGAGAAGCTGGAGTTTTTGACTGATCATGCTTTCCTCTCAATAAATTATGCTCTCAACTGAATGCTCCATTTATTACACAGTCCTTCTGAGTGCCAGATCACTAACTCATTGTAAATCAGAAAATTTAATTTTTTACAGACCACTAATAGTGCTGGTTGAAGTCTCACTTGATGTAATTTGGAAAAATAGAGCCTGAAACCACTACTGTGAGATCGTTATCTGAACAAAAATGTCCTGGAATCATGGCAGAGAGAGACCACTTGCAAAACTCTTTTGATCTGAAACTGAAGGCATCTAGCAAAATTCTTTGTTCTCTGAAGAGAAGGTCACAGCATACTGTCATCAAAGACATTACATTGCTGACTGATCCACTCTGTTTTAACAGTAATCACCTGGACAAAGAAAATATCCTCTTTCAAGACTATAAAATACACAGATGCCTAAAATCCAGGAACCAAGTGGGGACAGCAATGTCTAGAAGTGATCCCCTAACCAAGGTCACAAATCCATTTGCAAGCGTTTGGTGAGAATATTTATCTTCCAAATTAAGACTTAGATTCTAATTTCATTTCTGGATTTCTTACCTAAGTACTTCCAGTGAATAATATTTTTTTCTTAGTATCTATTAATTTTTCTAAAATCCAAGTTTCATGGACTGAAGTTCTTTTAATAAAGAGGCTTATCCTAATGTCCTATATGTCCTCACCAAGAAGAGAAAATTATTCTTTCTCTGTACTGAGAAAGTAAAAGATTAGCTCTTTTATAACACCTATGATAATACTAATAAAACTTGAATATTCAGTTTGCTAAAAGTCCTTTACACAGGTTCCCGTTTGCCAAATTTCAAGTCACCATTTTAGAAAGAAAAGCAAGCAATGAAAAATGCTATTATGAATTCTCCAAGCAAGCTAAATTAGTTTCCATGGCAAAAATGAATCTAGTGATGATTGGTACAACACTGATGAGGTTATTACAGTGTAAAGTAGAACATGCTGGTTTCAAAAGGCTTTTATAATCCCCTTGATAATGCAACATAACATCCAAATAACCACTACTCAAGCACAAGTTAATGACTGCAATGCAAAAGGTTCAGATGGAAAATTCTGGAAATGCTTGTAGCTGCCTTAAAGTCAGTTGTTTATCACAACTTTTGGAAGCTGTCAGCCTTGAGCTGTTCTCAAACGTTGATCACTTTCCTGTCTCAGGAATCTTACCTAAAAACTATCCAGTTCAGAAAAGCCCCTTGTCTGCTGTGCATTTTTTTTTTTTTTAATAGGGTCAGCTTCAAAAAGAGAACTGTAACTGAAAAAAAAAAAATTGTTCAAAGACTGAAGAAGCTCAAGCATTTCTTACTTGTGTTTGTTTAGGAAGTTTATTCCTTTGTTTGGTTCTTTGCTACACTTTTTTACTTTCTATTACATCGGATTTTGTTTTGAAATAACAACTTTAGAACTTTTCAGCATGTAGGCATTATTTCAAAGGAAGATATAAAGGGAAGATGACAGGCCATCTATTGGTCTATGTTCTTTGCAGACAGTACTACTTTCATTGGATGTAACTCTAGTCTGTGGGACTGCCAAAACACAAAGAATATTTTGCAGATTCCTTGATAGACTGCACACATCTGTACAGCAAACCTATGCTTTCTCAGATGCTGACTTCTTCTCAAGTGATCTTAATTTACTTGTTAGTAACTGCAGATCAGGCAGTCTTAACAATTTCACTGCAAACAAGGCCAATTTCAAGAACTAAAAAATGGAGGCTGAAGAATTTGGAGCATAAAAGATGAAATTTAAAAACTCACTCCTCTGTAGTGTTCTAAACAAAACACTACCAGCAGCAATATTTTTTGTTGCCTTTTAGTGTTAGTCATACTTGTCACAGATGTAAAGTATGTATACAAAATATAGTAAACAAATAGTAAAACATTTAAGTAGGTGTTCTTGCAACAGACAACTGAGTCTTGTTTCTACAGATCATTTTCCTCAATATTAGATCCTGGAGGAGTCCTGGTCCTGCTGTTGTTCAGTTAACCTACGCCTCCACCCTACCACACAGACCTTATGGGATCTGAAGTTCTTTTTAATGTCTTTCATTACCAACTAGATAAAAGACCATGGCTCATGTGGTTGAACATGAGCCAGCAGTGGTGTGCACTTGTGGCCAAGAAGGCCAGTGGTATCCTGGGATGCATGAGAGAGAGTGTGGCAGCAGGTTGAGGGAGATGATCCTCTCCCTCTACTCTGCCCTGGTGAGGCCACATTTAGAATACTATGTCCAGTTTTGAGCTCCCCAGAACAAAAACACATGGATTTCCTAGAAGTCCAGCAGAGGGTCACAAAGATGATGAAGTTCCTGGAGCATCTTGCTTATGAGGAAAGGCTGAGAGACCAGGTTCTGTTCAGCCTGGGGAAATGAAGATTGAGGGGGGATCTGATAAATATTTATAACTCTCTAAAGGGAGATGGGGGGCAAATGCATGAGGCCAGACTCTTCTTGGTAGTGCATGGTGTTAAGACAAGAAGCAATGGCCCAAAATTTGAAAGTAAGAAGTTCCATACAAACATGTGGGAGAAATAATCTATGGTAAGGGTGCCTGAGCTCTGGAACAAGTTGCCCAGAGAGACTGGGGTCTTTCCTTCTGTGGAGATATTCAAGACCCATCTGGACACCTACCTGTGCCACCTGTTGTAGGGAACCTGCTTTAGCAGGGGGATTGAACTCGATGATCTCTTGAGGTCCCTTCCAATCCCTACAGTTCTGTGATTCTGTGATTCAGGAGTTAGTATCAGGATCTCTGCACCTGCACAAATGGATATAAGATATATCCGGGGAACTACAGACCAGTGAGCCTCACATCTATACCTGGGAAGGTCATGGAGCAGATCCTCCTAGAAGCTATGTTAAGGCACAGACAGGATAAAGAGGTGATCTGAGACAGCCAGCATGGCTTCACCAAGGGCAGATCGTGCCTGACCAATCTGGTGGCCTTCTATGATGGAGTGACGGCTTTAGTGGACGGGGGAAGGGTGGTGGATGTCATCTACCCGGACTTCTGCAAGGCTTTTGACATGATCCCTCACCACATCCTTCTCTCTAAATTGGAGAAGTGTGGATCGGATGGATGGACTGTTCAGTGGATTAGGAATTGGATGGATGCAGCCAAAGGGTTGTGATCAATGGTTCTGTGTCAGAGTGGAGGCCGGTCACAAGTGATGTCCCTCAGGGGTCAATCTTGGGACCAGTGCTCTTCAACATCTTCATCAATGACACAGGCGATGGCATTGAGTGCACCCTCAGCAAGTTTGCAGATGATACCAAGCTGAGCGGTGCAGTTGATACGTTAGAAGGAAGGGAAGCCATCCAGAAGGACCTGTACAGGCTGGAGAAGTGGGCCCATGAAAACCTGATGAGGTTCAACAAGGCCAAGTGCAGTGTGCTGCACTTGGGTTGGGGCAATCCCAGGTATTTATACAAACTGGGGAAAGATCTCCTTGAGAACAGCCCTGCGGAGAAGGACTTGGGGGTCCTGCTGGACAAGAAGTTGGACATGAGCCAGCAGTGTGCACTTGAAGCCCGGATGGCCAACTGTGTTCTGGGCTGCATTAAAAATGGGGTGGCCAGCAGGGAGAGGGAGGTGATTGTGCCCCTCTACTCAGCTCTTGTGAGGCCCCATCTGCAGTACTGCATCCAGGTCTGGGGCCCCCAGTACAGGAAGGATGTGGAGCTCTTGGATTGGGTCCAGAGGAGGGCCACTAAGATGATCAGAGGGCTGGAGCACCTCTCCTATGAGGAAAGGTTGAGGGAAATGGACTTGTTTAGTTTGGAGAAGAGAAGGCTCTGGAGAGACCTCATGGTGGCCTTCCAGTACTTGGAGGGAGCGTACAAACAGGAAGGGGAGAGGCTGTTTACAAGGGTGGATAGTGATAGGACAAGGGGGAATGGTTTTAAACTGAGACAGGGGAGGTTTAGGTTGGATATTAGGAGGAAGGTTTTCACACAGAGGGTGGTGACACACTGGAACAGGTTGCCCAAGGATGTTGTGGATGCCCTATCCCTGGAGGCTTTCAAGGCCAGGCTGGATGTGGCTCTGGGCAGCTTGGTCTGGTGGTTGGCGACTCTGCACATAGCAGGGGGGTTGAAACAAGATGATCACTGTGGTCCTTTTCAACCCAGGCCATTC
Source organism: Gallus gallus (assembly GCF_016699485.2). Taxonomy (NCBI): domain Eukaryota; kingdom Metazoa; phylum Chordata; class Aves; order Galliformes; family Phasianidae; genus Gallus; species Gallus gallus. Next base: position 71,900,605 of record NC_052572.1, read on the forward strand.
TATTATTCTATGATATAGAAATGGATATGATTGAGAGCTACAAGTTTTAGGCAGGGTAAGAGAGGTGGGGAATTTGTCCTCTGTGTTAAGAAGTGAATAGATTGTGAAGAGCTGCCTCTGAGAAACAGTCATTATCAGCTTGTGGTTTAAAATAAGGGATCAGACCAATAAAGAAAATTTGGTGGTCGGAATTTACTACTGGCCACCTGATCAAGGGCAGCCTGTTGACCAGGCCTTCTTACTTCAGCTACAAGAAGCACCATACTTAGAATCATAGAATCATATAATTGCTAAGGTTGGAAAAGACCCACAGGATCATCCAGTCCAACCATTCGCTCATCACCAATGGTTCTCGCTAAACCATGTCCCTCAGCAAAACATCCTTGTTCCTTGGACACCTCCATGGTCAGTGACTCCACCACCTCTCTGGGCAACCCATTCCAGTACCTGACCACTCTTTCAGAGAGGTAGTATTTCTGGATATCCAGCCTGAATCTTCCCTGGCACAGCTTGAAGCCATTCCCTCTAGTCCTATCACTAGTCACATGTGAGAAGAGGCCGACCACCAGCTCACTACAACCTCCCTTCAGGTAGTTATAGAGAACAATAAGGTCTCCCCTGAGCCTCTTCTCCAGACTGAACAATCCCAGCTCCTTCAGCCGTTCCTCATAAGGCCTGTGCTCCAGACCCCTCACCAGCTTTATCACTTGGACACGCTCCAGGGCCTCAATGTCTTTCTTACAGTGAGGGGCCCAAAACTGGACACAGTACTCGAGGTGTGGCCTCACCAGTACTTGCTCTTATCTTGATGGGGAATGAGTTTGGATCACACAGGTGTCTGCTGGGAAAACAGTGCCACCTGGAGTCTTCTGAGAACTACTTTCTGGTCCAGGTATTGGACAGACCAACTAGAGGGGAAGCCTTATTGGACCTTGTGCTCACTGATGCAGAGCAGACCATTAAAGAGGTTAACACTGAAGCTGTTCTGGGCTGTAGCAACCATGATCTGGTTGAGTTCATGATCTTGAGGAATATGGGATGACGAAGAGAGGAGGCTGCACCTGAACTTCAGCGGAGGGGTCTTCTGGCTGTTAAAGGAACTATTGGATGAGATCCCTTGGAAACCTCTCTTTAGGAACATGGGAATGGAACAGAGCTGGAAATATTTTAAGGAAACTTTTCTGAAAGCACATGAGCACTCAAACCGCCAGAATAGGAAATCAAGTAGAAGAGGCAGAAAAACAAAGAACCTGCTAGTCAAACTGAGGACAGATACAGGCAGCAAAAAAAGGGATGGGTGGCCTGGGAAGAATTCAGGGATGCTGTCTGGACATGCCAATATGGGATCAGAAAAGCCAAGGTGCAGACAGAATTCAGCTTGGGGAGGGATGTGAAAAAAGGTAAGAAGGGATTTTATAGGCATACTGGTCAGAAGAGACAGGCAAAGGAGAGTGTGCACCCTCTGATAAATGAGATGGGAGAACTGGCTTCAACAGACATGGAGAAGGCAGATGTACTCAAGGAGTTCTTTCCCTCAGTCTTCACTGGCAGTCAGGTTAACCATGCATCTCTAAACTCTCCTACCTCTCTCTCTAGGCCTGTCTCCGACTGTAAGAGCAGAGCAAGTCCCAAACTGCTTGATGAAACTGAATGTGTACAAGTCTATAGGACCAGAAGACATGAATCCCAGAGTCTGGAAGGAATTGGCTGATGTGGTTGCCAAGCCACTCTCGATCATACTTGAAAAGCCATGATTATCAGGTGAAGTCTCTGGTGACTGGAAGAAAGAAAACATCAATCTCACTTTTAAGAAAGGGAGAAAGGAAGACTCAAGGAAATACAGGCCAGTGAGCCTAACACCTGTGCCTGGGAAGATCACGGAACAGACATTACAGTAGATAAAGAATAGGTTGGATGGTGACAGCCAGAGAGTTGTGGTCAACAGCTATATATACAACCAGAGGCCAGTGATGAGTGATGTCTCCCACGGGTCTGTCTTGGGACTGGCACTTGTCAACAACTTTATCAATTACACAGAAAAAGGATTGAGTGCACACTCAGCAGAACTGCTGATCACACCAAGATGAGTGGTACAGTCGACACAACAGAAGGAAGGGACGTCATCCATAGGGACCTGGATGAGATGGAGAAGTGGATCCATGTGAACCTAATGAGGTTCAACAATGCCAAGGGGAGGGTATTGCACTTGGGTTGAGGCGATCCCACTTATGTTTACAGATTCGGAGAACTCCTTGAGAGCAGCTCTGCAGAGAAGGAGTTGGGGTCCTGGTGAATGAAAAGCTGGTCATGAGCCAGACATGTGCCCTTGTAGCCTGAAGGCCAACTATATCCCAGGCTGTATCAAAAGAGGGGTGGTCAGCAGGGTAAGGGAAGTGATTGTTCCTTTCTACTCTGTCTTTGTGAGACACCATTTGGTGTACTGTGTCCAGGTCTGGGGCCTCCAACACAAGGAAGATTCAGAGCTGTTGGATTGGTCAGGAAGGTGATCAAAAGCATGGAGCACTTCTTCTGTGAAGAAAGGCTGAGGAAGCTCAGCTTGTTACTCCTAAATAAGGGAAGGCTCAGGGGAGATCACATTGCAGCCTTCCAGTATGAGACGAGTTTATAAACAGGAAGGAGACTGACTTTTTACATGGTCTGACTTGACAGGACAAGGGGAATGGTTTTAAACTAAAAGAGGGGAGACTTAGATTAGATGGAATTAGGAAAATTTAACTGATGGTGTGTTGAGGCATTAGAACACATTACCCAGTGAAGCAGTGGGTGATGCATCGCTGGAGGTATTTGAGGCCAGCTTGGATGGGGCCCTGGGCTGCCTGATCTGGTGGGTGTCAGCCCTGCCCACAGGCAGGGGTTAGAACTAGGTGGTCTTTAAGGTCCTTTCCAACCCATCTATGATTCTATGAAATGGCAATTAGAGCATTAAAGTATGACTTACTGGGAAAGTTGTTATCTATTTCCATTGAAATATGAAGGGGAATTTCTCGAACAGCTGGAAATTCTCTTAAACATACCAAACCAAAGGTCATACTTTATGTAGCAGAGCAGAGCAGGATCTAGCCTTAATTACATAGTGTATTTTGCAAGCTAAACCTTTGTTAGTTTAATTTAGTGCAAGCTGTGGATTACATGGGTTTCTCTGGAAGCAATGCCTTCTATTTATTTCCATGAAAACAGCAACATATACAAAGAGCACAATAAAACAGTTTAATAATGCATATTTCCCGGTAAAAAAAACAAACACTGTTTTTCAACATATTCACTGCAATTAGCTATGCATTTAATCAGTTGTGCATGCTGGGCTTGTAAAAATCTGCACCAGCAGACATGATGCATTATTTAACAGTTACTATGATAGCACAATTTCTTGGGAAATGTTACCTATGCAATCCAACTTTTGCTGTGCTAACATCAACTGTCTGGTCTCCATAAATGTTTAGCAAGTGTCAATGAATGTCAGTGGGTGCCATTTTTTCCACATGGAGGAATTCAGTTCCACGCCTTTGCTTTATATGCATCTCCATGTGAGACATCATTTTGTCAGACTGTCCCTTTGCTGCCATCAGTTGCACAACAACAAAATGTAATGGAATGTTGGTGGAAAGGTTCAACCTCTACTGCCATACCACCACCACCTGCCTCTGATGCTGTAGGCTAATGTAGGAGGCATTACTCTAGGAGCAACCTTTATAAAATGCATTAATCTTAACCAGAAATCTAAAGCTTATATGAACATTTGAGTTTCATAAAACCCTTAGAACATCTCAGAGATCTTTTATCTGGAAAGATATAAATGTGATATTAACTCTACATTTAAACTGAGATATACACTAGAATGTTTCTTCTCAGCTAATTTATTCTGTAATTGAATGATTCAGTGGTAGATATCCACTTGTAGATTGTAGTTGGAAATGAACTTATGAAGCAGTTAGTGCTGAAAAGCAAGTTTACACTTGGCTAGCTGTTTGCATTTGATTTTTTCTCATGCTTGCCTTGGTATTCAGTATAATGAATAGGGAAAAAAAAGTGAGTTTAAGTGAGTGTAACATTCTATATAGTAGAATAAACTCTTATTTATAGTCCCTTTTCTGGAAAAGACCAAGATAATTTTTTTTTTTTATGACCGTAGGCAATTACTTTGCAGAAAGCAAAGATATCATAAAACAAAAATCAAGGCTTTACAACATCAAATAATTTCTTACAATTCAGAAAAAGGATGAGACAAAGCCAGGAGGATGGATGAAGCCCTAACTTTTTGTTCAAACTATTCTTCAGCTTTGGGAAAGACAGACTTTCAAAAGGTCAGTATCACAGTATCAATTCTACCAAAGATCAATAAGTGATTAGACAATGCTCTCAGACATATTGTTTCATTTTTGAGTGGTCCTATGTTGGTCCTTGAGATAGACTCAATGATCCATCTGGATCCCTTCCAACTCAGGATTTTCTATGATTGTATGATTTTTAACCTCATTAACAGTAAAACTAAAAGATGTTACAGATATATGTTTGCCTACATATTGTTTCATGAGGAAAATGTCAGGACATAAATAACATAGCAAAAGCAAAACAAGGTGTTAGCATGGTTTGCTTTCCTTCTTTCCTTCCAGGTTCACTTCCTTTGCTCAGGCTTTCCTGGTACAATGTGCTTCCCGTATGTCTCTAAAATATATGCCGTGTGTATGTGACAACATGCATTAGCAGGTAGTAAGCACTAAAAGAAATTGTAATTAAAACAAGGTACAGACTTTTCTGTTTTCAGATTTCTTAGTCATACTTTGGGAAAAAAGGATCACTTTTCTATCAGTGAACACCACGTTTTCTAGTTGATTTTTATACTGATTGCAGTTTAATAAATTTAGATCAACATATTGCCTCTCAAAAGAAATACAATTTTAAATGACAAGTAATTTTCCTTTGTCATAAACTTAATTATGAACATGAATTTCTAAAGCCATTCAAGGCAATGAAACAGGAATATTAGTGAAATCTCTCTAGATATTATGGTCAACAGTTAAGGAGGAAAAAAAATCATGTTGAAATACCTTAAAGTATTCCAGAAATCTGAACAACATGAGAAAATGTGACTATTACAGATATCATGTGATAACAGCTCAAAAATGCAGCACAACAAGCCTGGAACCTGATAGCTACTTTGCCGTGTCATCTCATTTGTGAAATAGTGAATTTCTGTACTGCGCTCAGTTTCCACTGGCATACTTCCTCCTCAGGCTTGTTTTAGCAACATCTTTTCATTCTTAGTCTGTTATGTAATAGCCTTCTGATGCCTTATCAACTCAAGGACAGAAGAAGCAACTCAGGATGGAGAGGAGGTAGATGGAGAATGGAAGGAAGGAGATTTTAGTTTGCTTTTAATTGCTTTTTAACTGCTCCAGTCTGTTATTAATTTGCAATAAATTGAATTACTCTTCCTTGTTCTGAGTCTATTTTTCCCATAATGGTAACTAATGAATGATGTCTCCATCTTTATGTCACCCCAGCAGTTTTTAGGTAGTATTTTCTCCACCCGACCTTATGAGGAGGATGAGTGAGTGGAAACTGTGGGCAACTGACTGCTAGCCAAGAGTAACACATTACAGATATTCATTGGAATTTTTGTTCTTATTACAAACAAATTGTTGTTGCTATTATTTGTTTATTTATATACTTCTCTGATTCTCTTTGGCTCTTTTACTAAAATGATACAAGTCAAAGAGTACTGCTTGCTAGAAGTCATAAGATATATGTGCTCATTTGGCACTTTCACACCTCTTTGAAAAAAACTGTAAGAGCTACAGTGGAATTTTTAGTCACCCTTTTAATTTTTTTTCTTTGATTGAGAAATAAATCAAATTTATTTGTTTGTACCAAAATACTCCTGTTAAAAATGCCTATATTTTTCATCCATTTTGTTAGGCTTCTTGATTTAATTTAGTAAATTTAGTAGAGATGCAAATCTGAGTCTGAAAATTGGACAAATGGTAATGACTACTGCACCACTAAAAGTAACATTGCAAGATGCTCTCCCCGGAATAAATAACTGATAAATGCCACTTACATTTATTCATTCAATCCTACATTTAGAGCAGTAAATTAAGAATGGACAATGTTAATAAAATGTTTGGGTGTACCAAATAAGCCTTGACATTTTTCTGTGCCGTGTGCTGTTCCAGCATTCTAGAATGGAAAGAAAAATTTGTTATCTTTCCTTCTTCTTCTAATCAGTGCTTTGATGTTTGATTGAGTCTAGCTCACCATTAAAGATGAAGACTACTGCGCAAACTACACAGTAGTATATTTTTGATGATCATTACTGTTCTGCATGAGAGTGAAACAGAGAAATTAAACTCCTGCCATAATATGCATAGAGGTGCTAAAAAATAATTACAACAAACGATCACTGACATTAGAAAGAATAATATAATTCTTAGGAACATGTACTACATAATTATTACTATACAATTAATGTTCTTTAATTTTATAATTAATTCTTATTTATAAACATAAGAATACTTGATATTAAGCTGACATGAGGGATTTAGGAGCCACTGAAGTAAAGCTGCACAATATAGAATGCAAAACTGTAAAGATATTGAACCTTTATTCTGAATTTTTGTCATAATCTTCAATATTCTCAAATATCTTGAGTAATTTTTTCCAATATTTTCTTCCCAGAGGACTTCTTTTCATTAAAATTAAACCACAAAGAGCATCTATATTTCCCAATAACAAATGTAGGACTTACTGCATCAGTTTATATTATTTCTTTTGTAAACTGCGTGTTATATGTGTAGCTAATAGAGATGACTGAATTTGGGAAATATAATTGTTCAGCACAATATTTCTTGATTTGACAACATACTAGTCTACTTAGAGTGTGAAAATCGCTGTTTTCCAATTACTTCAATACATTAAAATCATGTTCCAATTATTTTTAAATACCCTCCTGAATTTTTATGTTACTCTTCATGAAAATAAAAATGTAACTGTTTTTAAAGTGACTATTGCAATAAGCAGAAGGTTTCTACTGCAATAACAGTCAGTTTCAGACTGCTGAGATTGTTGAATCAGTTCAGAACGATCCACACAGTCCACATTAGCATTTAATAAACATTTTATGAGCATGAAACTTGATAAACTATGCTGATAAAAATACTCTCTGAGTAGAATGTAAGGCCACTGAAAATAGATCCAGTTTCCTTAAAAACTTCATTTTGTTAGGACTTTTGTTCTTTCTGGCCATAACTCTGCTCTTTACCAATCTCCACTAAGGTAAACCCTGCGCATATGTGAACTGGACTATAAAATATACAAGCCCAAGGAGCTGTGTGTGCACTCGTTATCTGAAGGAGCCAGATGTGAAACATCACTGGAACCCAGAATGGTGATCTGGACTTTTCTTTTACCCCATCCTATTATCCTTTCTTTCTCTCTTTCCCATATGCTCTATTCTCTCATACAGCCCTACAGTTATATTGATTGCTATGGTTAAAACTGAACTTGGTTCACATGTTCTGATGCTCTGTTAAGTCTCTTTTCTTTGTATATACTATTGCTCTCATACAACCTTAGAGTTAAAGCTGAACTTGGTTTGTATGTCCTGCTGCACCATTCAGTCAATTGCAGATAACTATGTTGAAATAGTTTCTGCCAAAATAGCTTCTGCCATTAATAAATCCTTTAAATCAATCATCTGATGTCATGTCCTGCCCAAAGGCATTTTGAACATCAGTTGTCTCTAAGGTGGTCATCAGGGTCGGTTCCTCTACAGGTCCCCACACTTATGAAGATCATCAAATCCAACTCCTGACTCCAGAGAGAGCAGTTTAAGTGTCAAACCTATGTCAGGGAGCACTGCCCAAACACTTGTTGAATTCTGGCAGGTTTGGAGCCATGACCAGTCCCCTGGGGAACTTGTTCCAGTGTCACTTGTCAGTGAAGAACTTGAACAGATTGTTCTAAGATGTATGCAAATAAAGAGCCTCTTACTTTTGCCCTAACAAAAGAGATGTTTTGTTTCATAAAATAATAAAGTCAGTATCCATCTGTGCAGCCTTTCTTCTTTACTATGTAATTCTTGGAAGCATTAAAAATTAGATAGTCGTATAAAACACTCTTGACAATGTTCATTTTCTCATTCTGTTATTAAAAAAAAGACCAAGGTTTTACAGTTGATCTTATATGTTAATTCTTACTACTTCTTTTTAAAGAGAAGGATTATATACAGAGCTAATCTTCATACTTTTACATGGAATAATTAAGACATGATACAGGAATGATTTCAAGGAAGTCATACCAATTATAATAATGCTCTGATTATAGATATATTTGTACCTTTGTGTCTATCTGTCACAAATCTTTTGTGCTTACATTCACACTACTCATTAAGCTCAAGATTAAGTCAAATAGGGCATGTCACAGTCTGCTGAAGAGTATTCTCTCTACCTGATTTTATCTGTAATCACATTATTTCAAATAAATTAATTTAAAACGATCTGAGCTAAAGCTCAGCAACTCTGTTGAAACACTCAAGTTAGTCTAAAATTAAACCAGCACAATAAAAAAGAATCTGCAATCTGTTGTGTCAACTTTATTTGTCAGCTAACATGCTACAGATTTATCCTTCAATATTTAGAAGGTTTTGAGCTAGTATTTTCTGGTCTAGTTAAGTACATTCCAATTAGTCTTCAACTACGTGCTGTTTCAGTGCTAATTGCAAAAGCTAAATTGCAAACAGAGACCCTTACATTTTTCATCTACAATTAAGAACACAATAATTTTGGCAAACGTAGTCACTACTATATCTCCATGAAATAGAAGAGCCTGTCCACTGAACACAGCTGTCATCTTAAAGTTAGCTTTGGAAAAGTTCAGGGTCTTTCCAAAAATCTTTTTTTTTTTTTTTTTTTTAACAATAAAATAATCTTGTTAGCTAATTGACTCAACTCTTATTTGATAAATCCAGCCTACTTAATTCTTCATTTTTAACTCTTATATCCAATATATCTGCTGCCCATTGTACCATGTTTCGAAATCTTTCACACGGTGAACAAAAAAATATACGATATGATCTCCCATAGTAACAACTAGTAGACTGCCAAAAATGTTACAGTTTTTGCATTGTGGAATAAATACGTACCCTCCAAATCTGAATAAATAAGATAATTTTAGGAACAGCCCAAACTGATGCGTTTTGATATCCTTCTTCATTTCCCCTTCTCTTCCTATCATTTATTAATAAATTAATCAAAATATTTTTGCACCAGATTATTCTTTACTGTTCTTGCATTTTAGTTAGTATTATCAGTTCAAAATATTTCTTGTCATTGAATAATAAAATAGTAGAATGACTTGAATTGTAAGGGACCTTAAAGATCATCTAGTTCCCACCTCTGCCATGTGCAGGCTTGCCACCCTCTGGATCAGTCTGCCTGTATACCAGTGCATGCAGTATGAGGAATAAACAGGAAGAACTAGAGATTTGTGTGCAGTTACAGGACCATAATCATTGCAATCTCAGAGATGTTATAGGACACTTTGAATGACTGGAATGCCGTCAGTGGTGGTTTTTAGGAACCATTTTAGCACGTTTTAGGAAAGACAAGTCAGCAAGATGAAGTGGTGGAGTTGTTCTTTATGTAAGAGAACAACTAGAATGTATCGAGCTCTGCGTGGAGACAAATTATGAACAAGCGAAGAGTTTGTGGGTGAGAATTAAGGGGTAGATTAATGTAGTGATACCATCATTTGTGTTTACTACAAGCCACCTGATGAGAAGGGGGAAGTTGATGAAGCCTTCTACTCCCAGCTGAAAGTAACCTCTCAGTTTCAGGCATTAGTTCTCATGAGGGACTTCAACCACACTGATATTTGCTGGAAAAACAGCAGTCAGACACATTCAGTCCAGGATCTTCCTGCAGTGAATGGTTGATAACTCGCTAATGCTGGTGATGGCAGAGCCAACAAGGACAGCTGTGCTGCTGGACCTTGTACTTAGGAACAAAGAATGGAGATGTGAAGGCTGGGATAGACTCATCAAGTGGAAATCATGCTCAACCAACATGATAGCCTTCTGTGATGTCATCACTGGCTGGGCAAATGAGGGGAGAGCAAGTGGATGTTGTGTACCTTGACTTCAGCAAGGCTTTTGACACTATCTTCCACAACATCCTTCTAATGAAGCTTAGTAAATGTGGGACAGATGAGCAGACGATGGGTTGGACTGAGAACTGACTGTCTGGTAGAGCTGAGAGGGTTGTGATCAGTGGTGCAGTGTCAAATTGGAGGCCTGTAACAGGTGGTGCTACCCAAGGGTCAATACTGGGTCAGATCTTGTTCAAAATCATTGTCAATGACCTGCATGAGACGATAGAGTCCACCCTCAGCATGTTTGTTGATGATACAAAGCCTGGAGGAGTAAATGACACACCAGGAGGCTGTGCTGCCATTCAAAGAGACTTAGACAGACTGGCAAGTTGGGTAGGGAGGAACCTGATAAACTTCAACAAGAGCATGTGTAGAGTCCTGCACCTGGGGAGGAATAACCACATACACCAGTACATATTAGGCATGAGGTGCTGGAAAGAAGCTCTGAGGATAAGGACATTGGTGCCCTGGTGGGTAACAGGCTATCCATGAGCCAGTAGTGTACCCTTGTGGCCAAGAAGGCCAAAGGTATCCTGGAGTGCATCAAGAAGAACATGTCCAGCAGATCAAGGAATTTTCTCTTTCTTTTTTTTTAACTCTTCTTTTACAGTGGGAGGGATTTTGCTCCCCATCCCCAAACTACAGGTTCAGAGACATGACAGACAGGGGTAACCTGACTGCCAGTGAAGACAGAGGCACAGAACTTGTTGAGTACCTCAGCCTTCTCCATGTCTGTTGTATCTAGTTCTCCCTTCTGATTTATGAGATGAGGTGTACTCTTACTGGCCTTTCTCTTCACAGCAATGTATCTAAAGGATCCTTTTTTGCTATTCTTTGCATCCATTGCCAAGGTCTATCTTGCACTGTCTGTGTCTTGGCTTTCCTGATTCTATCTCGACACATCCAGATGGCCACATGTCCCAGCTTCAGCTGCCCATGCATTTCTTTCCTACATCCCAATTTAACCAGCAGGTCCTTGCTTATCCATACCTGTATCCTGCCTGCTGTGCTTGATTTCTTAAACATGGCAACAGAAAACTCTTATGTTCTCAGAAGAGTGTGCTTAAGAATTCCAAGCTCTGTTTTATTCCTTTGTCCCTAACAACAGTTTTCCTTTAATGAGCTCATCTGTTCTGGTGAGCTCCATGTCCAATAACAGTTTTCTTCTGATTGCTTTGTCTAACTCCTGGACCAGGAAGTTGCTTTCATCACTTTCTGTCTTTCTTTTTCCCCCTGTCAATTCTAATATATTTGACCCTTGTTCCAATGTATCTTTTAATTTTTTGACAACAGAGTTTTTTTGTTATTGTTTTTCCTTTTGTGATTTATTTTTCCACATAAATATATGCAAAAATTCAAAAAATATTGCACATGGTATTACATGTTTTTGGAAAGATATTAGTAGAACATATTCTGAAATATTTCAAGGGTACATCCACATCCATACATCCATATCTCAGATAATGGGAAATTGGAAAGTTTCTTTTTCTGTGTCAGTGTATGTCAACTAAAAACATTTTCCATTAGAGTTTTAGCTTTTACTTCATGCTAGGTAGCAAGAACAGATGTTAATGCAAGTTAGGTATTAACTAAAGTATATGAATTTAATCTATTCAGGAATTTTACAGTTAGATGGTTTTCTGTTTCTAACTTGTAGTGTTTCTGTGAAGGAAAATGGCAGTTCACTAGTTTGCTTTAAATGGAATTGGTGAGAGAAAACAATGTAATTTATTTAGACTTCCAAAAGACAGCATCCTTGACATGAAATTACCAAAGAAAGTGTGCAGACACAGGATGAGATACAAACAATTGATACAGATCAAAAACTAAGCTAGAGACAGGAAGTTAATGTAAAATGACCTATTTCCACTGAAAAATAGTAGGGATGATTAATAAGGTAAGAAAGATTGCATGTGACACAAAGTTATTTCTTTGTCCAAGTTCAGAGAGCAATGTAGGAAAATTCTGTGAATTTATTCAAAGTTAAATGCATCGATAAACTGATTTTAAGTAACATTAAAAGTTGGTAAGAGCAATTTAATTATCACTAAAGAGGAAAATACATCTTCTGTGGTTTTAAATTAGCTGTACCATTGAAGGAAAGGGTTTTAAAAGTCACAGCTCAACAAAGACCCCAATTTCATAACCAAATTACAGTCAAAAACTAATCACAGTATTAAAGGCAGTGTATGGAATGACATACAGTGTATAGAAAATATTCATATGTACATAAGTAATGCATAAAACAATCTGCATAGATTTTTCATTTTAAAAAGACTACTAGATTTAAAATGACTATTGGAAGTTCTTAAAAGAAAAAATACTGAAAAGATTAATGTTGGTTTTATCTATGAATTATGCTTGTTATTCAGAAGGTAAATGGAGACATTCTGGTCCAATGCAAAGTGGACGTCAGTTTTAAGTTCATATTCAAATCTAATTTCAAATTTAAATATTACGTAGAATAAGCCATGAAAGTCATTGTTTAAGTATGTTATGAAGCTTAAGAATACAGCAAGCTCCAAAAAGAGAATTTTTACAGAAACAAAAAATTTAACCAAAAGTATAGTACTTTAAAATATCAAAATTTATGGAATCTATCAATTTTTGTGGAAATTTTAATTACAACTGATTATTTATTGTATCCAGTTATATAATTATATATTGTAAACAATTAGAGAAAGATTGAATCATAGGAAGGATTATCCTTGAATACTTCGTTGAATTAACTTTATATTGTCTCCTGAATGGCAAATCCCTTTTTACCAGCATTCTTGATCTAATTGTGACTGAAGAAATTTTACTTATCTAAAATAGAGCAACAAATGTCATTAACTGCCACTTAAGAAGTAAAAATCTTCCATAGCAGACTGGGAGCTGGATTCGGGTTTCTCAGATAAGCATTCTGAGATAAATACACATTTTTATAGAAAAATATGACACAGTTCCAATCATTTCAGTTCCAATTGTTTTTCCCTAGACAATTAAAAAGGGGGGCAGTGAAATACTTACTAAGCAGACAAATGATAAAACAGCTCGGAACAAACTGTAAGAATTTAACATAGAGGCAGAATAGTGAGAGGAATCTGTACAGTCCAGAAGAATCTGTCATAAATAAGGAAGTTCAGGACAAAGATTACATCATTTTTATCTAAACAGATTCATTCTTATTCTAAGGAGAGGAAAATAATATTTTTCCTTTCCTTCCAAAGAGAGGAAAAGGGGGGACATTAACTACTTTGGGCAGTGGAAATACTGCTACAAAAAAGACTCCAGGTGAGGTCTCACGAGCAGAGCAGAAGGGCAGCATCACCTCCTTCACCCTGCTGGCCACATTTCTTTTGATGTAGCTCAGGACACATTTGGCTTTCTGGGCTGTGAGGGCACAATGCTGGCTCATGTCCATCCATCCATGAGGAAACCCATGTCCTTTTCAGTGGAGCTGTGCACTATCCATTCATCCAACAGTTCATATTGATAGTGGGGGTTGCTACAACTCAGGTGTAAGCTCTTGACTTTGCTAAACCTCGTGAAATTCTCCTGGGTGCACTGTTCAAGCCTGTGTAGGTGTCTCTGGATGGCATCCCATCCCTCATGCATGTCAACTGCCCCACGCAGCTTTTTGTCATCCACAGAGTTGCTGAGGGTGCACAAAATCCCATTGCCAATGTCTTCAAATCAGTGGTGATTTAAAGAGCATTGAGACCCCTGAGGGACACCGCTCCTATCTGATCTCCATATGGATGCTGAGCCATTGACCACCACTCCCCATGTATGATCTCACAACTAGTTCCTCATCCATTGAACAGTCCACCTGTCAAATTTATATCTATCCAATTTGGAGAGAAGTTGTGTGGGACAGTGTGAAAGGCCTCTCCGAAGTCCAAGTAGATGACATCAGTGACTCTCCCCTTGTCCACTGACACAGTCACACCACCACTGAAGGCCACAGGTGAGGCACGACCTGTCCTTGGTGAAGCTATGGTGGTTGTCTCATATGGTTGTCTTCCTGTCTTCATTATAGCTTTAGCATGGGAGGATCTGCTTTATGATCTTTCCCAACATAGAGATGAGGCTGTCAGGTTGGCAGTTCCCTGGGTCACCTTTTTAAGGATAGCTGCTTTAGAAATGGATGTGATGTTACCTTTTTTCCAGCCCTCAGGATCTCCACCTGACTACCATGACTCTTCAAATATCACTGAGAATGTCAAGAACTTCCAGAAGAATTTCCAGAAGTTTTTGTTTGGATAATAAACTGATATTTGGTAATTTGATGTTCAAAGTACAGAAGTAATCAAGGGGAAGAAAAATAACGACACGTGGCAGTAAAGTATTCTAGATTATCCATTAACATTGAGGAAATAGATCTTTAGAATTGTGGATAGATCTCTGAATGCTATTAAAACACTGCTTTCAGAAGGTTCAAAGTAGTAAAAATGTAGCATAAGTGTTATCATGAAAAAGCTGTCAGGAAAAGAATAGAAGCACTACTGTGCAGAACTAACATGACCTGCCACTCACTCAGCAAAGCCCAGTTTTGATAGAATTGTATTTCCTGCTTTCACTGGTGTTTCATGGTTTCTTCCAGTTGAGGAAACTCTTTCCACCTTACTCTCACAGGAAGCATAAACAAACTTTAGAGATAGTCAACCACATATTTTGTATCCCCTTAGGTCCCATCCACTGCAACCAGACTTATGACATTTTTCATTTCATAAAGCATTAAACTCTTTCATGTGTACAGATCATCCTGAAGTGGAAACAATAGAACTGAGTGGATTTCTGAGGTCCATAAGCCTGATGGAGTTAGAGCAAGAATGTGCTGAATCATTTAAACATATATGCCTAAAAATAGGGCAGAATGCGCCACTTGAAGCATGGCATGGTTTCTCTAGCAATGTCTTGCTTGTTTCAAACAGCCCTCCCAGAATCTTTTATTTGTTCATTTCTTCTTTGCCTTGGTATTCTTGTTAAAAAGTGCAATAATTATGGCTGTACATTTAAATCTTGGTGTCAATGATTCTTTCTTGTTAAACTGTTCCTTTAAGACTTTTACACAAAAGAAGCAAAAGTAAAAGTAGATATGATAAATATTTTCTGACATTCATGTGACTATTCTAATGATTAACAAATAGGCATTTTATAAATATTTGGTGAAATCAGGTTCTGTATCTGCAGTAATGCAACTGACAACCAAAGAAATCTCTTTTCAAAGCCTATTCCTGCCCGTATCGCCATGACAGTATTTTAAATCATCCATATATATTCTGAGAATATATGTGTTCTGCTACATATTAGAAACACTGCAAATTTTGGTTATCAAAGACACTCTTGAATAAATCAGATAAGGCTTTCACAAATAACTAGGAAGTGACACAACCTAGAAAGGCTGACATTTCAGCCCTTATTTAAATTGCAGTGAATTTCTCCCCTTCTACCTCTGTGCTTGTATGAATTCTCATATTTATTGGTGAACAGCTTACTTGACAATACTCTGATTGCTTTGCTTGATGCAGTACACACACAGGGTGGATGTTTTATTGTTGTTGCTAGTGCAATATTGTGTAAATTGATGAAAAAAAGGAAATATCCTGTTGGTTTCTTAGATGTTTCTGCATTTTTACATTTAATTTTAGGTACTCCTGTCATCTAGATTCTACATATGTACAGATAACTTCTAGATCACCATTAATTAGTGCTTGATTCTTCTACAAAGTTTCCTAATGTTTCTTAATCCTTTGACAGGTAAAGGAGAGTGTACCCTCTCTGATAACTGAGAAAGGAGAACTGGCTTCATTGGACATGTAGAAGGCTGAGGTACTTATTAAATTTTTGACCGTGATCTTTACAGTCAGGCTTCCCATGCGTCTCATGTCCCTGAACTTCTAGGTGGAGGTTGGGGGGAGTGAAATCCCTCACAGTGTAAGAGTAGGGCAAGTCCAAGACCTACTCATAGGACTGAATGACTAGAAGACTACGGGTCTGGAAAAAAAATGCACCCCAGTGTCCTGAAAGCACTACTTGATGTGTTTGGCAAGGCACTCTCCATCACATTCGAAAAGTTGTGACTGTCAAGTTAAGACTCTGGTGAAAGAAAAAAGAGAAGCTTCACTGCCATATTGAAAAAAGGGAGAAAGAAGGACCTAGGGAACTACAGGCCAGTGGTCCTCACATCTGTGCCTGGGAAGACTGAGGAGCAGATCATCCAGGGAGAGATGTTAAGGCATGTGTGAGATGATGTAGTGATCTGAGGCAACCCACGTGGCTTCACCAAGGGCAGATCATGCCTGATTAGTCAGATAGCCTTGTATAATGGAATGGTGGCACTGGTAGACAGTGGAAAGAAAAGTGATGGACTACCTGGACTTGTGCAAGGACTTTGATGAGGTCTTGCATGACATCCTTAACATTAAATTGCAAAGGTATGTATTTGAAGTCTGGCCTATTTGATGGATAAAGAATTGGCTGGATGGTCACAGCCAGAAGGTAGTTGTCAATGGCTCTGTGTCCAGGTGGATGCTGGTCACTAGTGGTGTCCCCCAACGATCTGTCTTGGGACTAGTGCTCTTCAACATCTTTATCAATGAACTAGACATTGGATTCAAGTACACCCTCAGCAGGTTTGCTGATGAGACCAAGCTGAATGGTGCAGCTGTCACAATAAAAAAAGGGATCACAGAATCACAGAATCACAGAACTGTAGGGGCTGGAAGGGATCTCTAGAGTTGCTAGCCAGAGGGACATTGAAGAGACTTAAAAGGAGGGCACATGAGAACCTAAAGAAGTTCAACAGAGCCAAATGCAAGATGTTTCACTTGGGCTGTGACAATCCCAGATATGTCCACAGACTGGGAGAAGTTCTTGAGAGCAGCTCCAAAGAGATGGACTTGGAGGTCCTGATGGATGAAAAGCTTGACATGACAAAAGTCAGACATGTATCCTGGACTACATCAAAAGGGGTGACAAGCAGGGTGAAGGAAGAGATCGTTCCCCTCTACGCTCCCCTCATGAGGCCCCATTTGAAGTACTGCATTCAGGTCTGCAGCTACCAGAATGTAAAGAATGCAGGTGTAAATTATGATGCTGTCATGAGTATACTCTTGATATCTGGATGAGAACAAAAAAGGAAATAAGAATTCCTACTTTATAAAAAGCTGCATATATATTTTTCTCCCCTGAATACAATGATATCACAAGCCGAAGATAAAGAATCAGATATCATAAGTCACAGTAAATCTGACAGTTAACAAAGATGAATAGGATAAAAATATTAGTGAGGTGCACAGATTAGTGATGTTCCTTTGTATAAGAATAATTATAAAATATATTTTCTCTAAAGAAAACATAAGATTCTCTTCATATGTCTGCTTCCTCCCTGCTTTACCTTTGTGATGTCTCATCTGGAGTACAGCAGCCAAATCTGGGCCCCCCCAGCACGAAAAAGATGTGGAACTATTGGAGCAGATCCAGAGGAGGGTTGTGAAGATAATCAGAGGGCTGATGGAGATAGGCTTGCTCAGCCTGGAGGAGAGGAGGGTCTGGGAAGACATCATTGTTGTATTGTAGTAGTTACAGAGAGCTTATGAGTAGGAGGTTGACCACCTTTTTGTATGGTCTCACAGTGATAGGACAAGGGAGAGTGGTTTTAAACTAAAAGAGTGAAAAATTAGATCATGTATTAGGAGGAAATTCCTTTCTCAGAGGATGCAGGCTACCCAGAGAAGCTGTGAATGCTCCATCCCTGGTGACATTCAAGGTCAGGTTAGATGAGGCCTTGGACTGCCTCATATAGTGGTTGCCAGTCCTGCCCATGGCAGGGGGATTGGATCTGGATGATTTCGAAGGTCCTTTCCAACCTAAGCCATTCTATGATTCCATGATAGTATGACACAGCGTTGATGGAAATTAGGTTGTTGAATAACTGCATAGCAACAATATTTTTTTTATATACAGGGAGAAAAAGGATTGTAGTTTCATTACTTCTTTTCATCTTTTTTTTTTCACTGGAGTTCAACTTATGTAGTTCTTCCTTATCTCTCTTCTCCAGTTTATTTTACATAACATGACTGTCCAAAAAAAAAAAAAAAAAAAAAAAAAAAAAAAAATTCCATCCAAGTTATTTGGATGGCTTGTTCAAATGTTCAAGAGAGTCAGGATCATAGTATATGAAATCATTAAAATCACTCAGGAGATGAAAAATAACTGATTTGCATCTTGAAGTACCCTACACATGCAACATCATCCAAGCACTATCTCTTTCAGAATTTCTAAGAAATTCAGCCTGAAAACTCAAAAACCATGTATTCGAGAATCTTTTCATAAGAAATAATTTAAGCTAATTGTTACTGGGTAACTCGATTTTTTGTGCATGTTTTATGTAGGCAAGAGACTTATATAGCAACAAAGGTTTGTGTTGGGCAACTTATTCTGCAATAACTAAGTCTAGAATTGTATACAGTAAAGGTCACAAATGTCACAGAAAAGATGTGAAGATGCCAATTCAGTTACTGCATATCAAGACTTACACTCAGGGACTTTGATAGATACTGCATTGTATGGGAGCACAAGTTAATTTACAGGGACAGATCTCCAGCCAAAATGAAATGTCACAGTTCTGCCCTCTAGTTCTCTGAGTCTACTTCAAACATCAGCATCCAGAAATTCAAGAACAATACACAGAGAGGATCATTCAGGATTTTTTTTTTTTTAATTAGCTATAATGATGGTAGCAAGACATTTATCTATGAATCTATAGTTTACTTAATGAAGAAATAATCTTTAACTCCATTTATAACTTAATAAACATACTAGCAAATATTCATTAATTGTCTTTAAGACTTTCACTGTCTGATTGCAATTATTCTATTAATGAAAGATAAAGATTTTGAGGAAGCTGTAATACACAGAAAAAAATAATACAAATTTCTTTGAGCTGTTTCTTCAGTCTATGAAAATATGTTCTTACATACAACCTTCTCACTCACTGAAGAAATTATTTCATGCACATGGTCAAGTTCACTACAAAAGCCACGATTCATTCTTGTATGGTATCTATGACATGTTTATCCTGGGATTTAATAATCCTGGCATAGAAATGGTTTGGATACTACTGATGTCTGCCTCTGGAATGCATATGCTCTTAGCAGAAATAAATGATCATCATATAATCTTTTTACTATCTAACACCTTGTGCAAGGAAGAAAATCACTACTTTCAGTTCTTATGGTTTAGGGTAGTGTTAAGAATTTTTGTTAAGCTTGGAGGGTTTCAGAAAGCAAATTATAACTGATGTTATAATTGAACCGGGAATTCAGTACTAGAAGGAATATAAGATAGCCCCCAAGAGAGTATAATTAAAATTATATGTAGTCATTGTTTATTTCTTCTCAAAAGAAAGGAGAATCAGTGAAGAAAAAGGGCTTTTGTACTCTAGGATGAGGAATTCAGCAATTTTGACTAAATGCCTCTACACTATATTATTACATGCTTTTTGGAGAAAATACTTCAACAGAATTTGAGTGCAAAAGTGTTTACCTTATCAAACTACTACTTTCTTGATGCCTTTGATAAAGTCTGAACCTATATTCTTACTGCTGAAATAATCACTGTCCATACAAGAAGCCAAGATTCACTTGATTGCAAAGAGATTGTGTATATTTTTCATGTTGATAACACGCTGACCATAAAGTATTTCCTATCCAATTTATAATTGGTATTTGAGGATAATTGGTACAATTTACATGAAAAAGTCCCTGACCTAGGGTTTAGAACTTGAAAATACTTTGGCCATCAATGTATGCTCTTCACTTACTGCAACAGCTGTACACTTTCCTACAGGCTGCTTTCATAACATTCACAACAAGAAGACTCATATTTTGGGATCATTTGTAGCATGTCTCTTGGGCATTGGGTTCCACCAGAAAAGTCTTTCAGGAGATTTACAAGCAATATGTGGACCTACCACTGATGTCCAAAAGGACACAGAATGTTGCAAAGTCTTTATATCCCATTAGATGCAAACTTAAATCACATCCTTTGCGTGCAACATCTCATTCAGATACATTGGTGATGGGAAGTCCTACACTACACAATGAGTCTGCAACTGTGAGTGAATATGAATGTTTTGCACAAGGTAGCCACTGAGGATATTGAAGTAATAAGGATTAGTTTTAAGGTCTCTGAGAGAGCCTACACTAATGAAAATGCTTCCATGTTCAAACAGGCAAAACAAACAAACAAACAAAACTAGCAATGTCATAATTCTGCTGTCAGTGAACACTATTTCTTATTTCTCTATTATTAGGGTTTATTAAACCATTCATCAATTCTCTCACATTATCCATATCAAAATTAAATTTTAGCAGTCTCTCATTTTTCTAGAGAGGAAGACGCTTATTTGCTTTAGTAATAATAATAAACAACAAGAACAAAAGAAAACATTGCTTTGAATGTATAGTAGAACAGCACACAAGTCTACAAAGATGAAAACATATTTTCCTAATCTTAGAAGTTAAGAACTTCAATAAAATGCAACCATTCTGTTAAGATTTATTGAGAAACGTTAATTAAATAGGTATTTGTTTTGAGTGCGTTAAAAAACATAAAGAAGAAACTGAAGACATATCTGAAAATGCTAGATGCATAAATGTACATGTTGATTTGTAATTTTTGATATGCAGTGTGTTTTCATTGCAGATTTTAGGGAGACAAAAACTCTGAGTTAACTGAGTGGTATCCCTAGCCCTAAATGCAAGTAACAGTTACTTAGTGACGTGTCTGGCATGGCAGTAATATGCCCAGAGTCTCTGCAGCATTTAGTTACTTGCATTTTAAAATCAGCAACATTTTTATTCCCAGAATGGAAGGTGGTTCCTTAGGGGAGATGAGGAGATTTTTAAAATTTTTCTTTCTCTTCTTCTCTCCATACTCCTTATTTATTTGTTTGTTTGTTTGTTTGTTTGAAGAGCAAAAGTTTCTGGTTGTTTTAATTGTTATGGGTTTTTGGTTATTTCTTTTTCTCCTCTGAGGAAATTCCTTTATGAAATTGCTTTATGGAATTTCAAATCACCCTTTTTTTTTTTTTTTTTTTTTTGTAATAGAAACATAAAATGGCTCAGCTAGGAAGGGACATTACAGTCCATCTAATTGCAATTCTCTTGCTGTGCGGAAGGTTACCAGCCACCAGATCAGTCTGCTCAGAGTGCCATCCAATGCTGCATTGGATGCATCCAGGGATGGCACATCCACAGCTTGTCTGGACAACCTGTTCCAGTGCCTCACCATCCACTGAGTAGAGAATTTCCTCCTAGTACACAATCTAATGATCTCTTTTACTTTAAAACATTTCCCATACATTTTACTCCAGAAGAATTTGGTAAAATATGTTGATTTCTATGACCAAGAGAGAGTGCAGTCTTTCAAATACATGATGTGCAATAGTAAAGAGATATCTTATTAGATTTGTATGATAAATCAAACAGTCATCACATTAGTGCACCTCTATTGATGCAAAAATTATCTTTACAATTCACATAGCAAATGAAATCTTCAGAACTCTTAAGTTGTTAAGATGTGCAGGGAGAAAACCAGAAAGGCAAAAGCCCAGCTTGAACTCAACCTGGCTGCTGGGGTAAAAGGGAACAAGAAACTCTTTTGCAAGTATATCAACAGTAAGAGGAGGACCAAGGAGAATCTCCATTCTCTACTGGATGAGGCTGGGAATGTGACCACTGAGGATAAGGAAAAGGCAGACGTTCTGAATGCCTTCTTTACGTCTGTCTTTAAAAGTCAGACCAGTTATCCTCAGGTTTCTCCACTCTCTGACCTGGCAGCCTTGGGTGGGGAGCAGACTAAACCCTCCACAATTCAGGAGGAAACAGTCAGAGACCTGCTACTCCAACTGGACTGCCACAAGTCCATGGGACCGGATGAGATTCACCTGAGAGTGCTAAGGGAACTGGCAGAAGTGACAGCCGAGCCGCTTTCCATCATCTATCAGCGCTCCTTGTTGACGGGTGAGGTCCCAGAATACTGGAGGCTTGCCAATGTGACTCCCATCTACAAGAAGGGCTGCAGGGAGGATCCGGGGAATTACAGGCCTGTTAGCCTGACCTCGGTGCCGGGGAAGATTATGGAGCAGATTATCTTGAGGGAGATCATGCGGCACGTGCAGGACAACCGGGGGATCAGGCCTAGCCAGCATGGGTTCACCAAGGGCAGGTCCTGCTTGACCAACCTGATCTCCTTCTATGATCTAGTGACCTGTCTGGTGGATGAGGGAAAGGCTGTTGATGTAGTCTATCTAAATTTCAAAGCCTTTGACACTGTCTCCCACAGTACTCTCCTCCAGAAGCTAGCAGATCATGGCTTGGACAGGTGCACTCTTGGCTGGGTAAGGAACTGGCTGGAGGGCCGGGCCCAGAGAGTGGTGGTGAATGGAGTTAAATCCAGCTGGTGACCGGTCACGAGTGGTGTTCACCAGGGGTCAGTGTTGGGGCCTGTCCTCTTCAATATCTTTACTGATGATCTGGATGAGGGCAGTGAGTGCACCCTCAGTAAGTTTGGAGATAACACCAAGCTGGCTGGAAGTGTCGATCTGCCTGAGGGTAGCGAGGCCCTACAGAGGGATCTGGACAGGCTGGATAGCTGGGCTGAAGCCAATGGGATGAGGTTCAACAAGACCAAATGCCGGGTCCTGCACTTTGGCCACAGTAACCCCAGGCAACGCTACAGGCTTGGGACAGAGTGGCTGGAAGACTGCGTAGAGGAAATGGACTTGGGGGTGTTGATTGACGCTAGACTGAACATGAGCCAGCAGCGTGCCCAGGTGGCCAAGAAGGCCAATGGCATCCTGGCTTGTATCAGAAGTACTGTGGCCAGCAGGAACAGGGAAGTAATTTTCCCCCTGTACTCAGCACTGGTGAGGCCGCACCTTGAGTACTGTGTCCAGTTTTGGGCCCCTCACTGTAAAAAAGACATTGAGGCCCTGGAGTGTGTCCAGAGGAGGGCAACAAAGCTGGTGAGGGGTCTGGAGCACAGGCCTTATGAAGAGCGGCTGAAGAAACTGGACTTGTTCAGTCTAGAGAAGAGGAGGCTCAGGGGAGACCTTACTGCTCTCTATAACTACCTGAAGGGGGGTTGTAGTGAGCTGGGGGTCAGCCTCTTCTCTCATGTAACCAGTGATAGGACTAGAGGGAATGGCTTCAAGCTGTGCCAGGGAAGATTCAGGCTGGACGTTAGGAAATACTACTTCTCTGAAAGGGTGGCCAGGTACTGGAATGGGCTGCCCAGAGAGGTGGTGGAGTCACCAAGCCTGGTGGTGTTCAAAGAGCATTTGGATGTTGTGTTGAGGGACATGGTTTAGTGAGAATCATTGGTGATGGGTGAACGGTTGGACTGGATGACCCTGTGGGTCTTTTCCAACCTTAGCGATTCTATGATTTTATGAACCTTTAGCATGTGGTTGCATCATTTTAATAGCCCAAGACTCATCTGTTGTTCTCTTTCCATTTCTTAGATCATGTCCATTGCACAGTTTGAAGTCCCAAGGGAGACTTATATCAAAATTCCAACAAAATTACAAAAACCATAAGGAAACCGCATTACTCAAAGGTCTGGATGTAATGCATCAGAATTGCACATACATCTGTAGCAGCACATAAGCTAAGACTATGCTGAGATTAGCAAGATTAGTAAAAGGCATAAATACTTCTTTCTAAACTTCAAAGTTTGAATTCAAGATCAGAATATTCTCTAAACCAGCAGCAGATCTCTTCACAACATTGTTGTCTCCTATGTAGTTGGAGTATCTACTGTAATTGTGAGACATTCTTCACATTAATTTCATGATTATTCAGTTTTTCTCTCTGCTTTAACAAATTGACAGACACGGAATAATCAGATCTACAATATTACTCCCTTCTACATCTAAGCATAACAATTCTGTAGTAGAAGCACAAAGTCCACTACCTCACTCCAGTTACTTGTACTTGTTCTCTTTTCCTTTTTGGGACATTTTCCCAATCTCTGATATGTCAAGTGAGAGTGCAGGTGTAGCAAAATACAAGAAAAATTAAAATTTGCATTGACAGGGTTGCAGAGCTGTAAGAAGAGAATGCTGCTTGTCCTATGATTCATCAGGAAGCAGTACGGACTTAGCAGATATAAATAATCCCAGCACTCAGGGCTACAGCTCTTGTGATTAGCAGATAGTAGGGTGAGAATCCTTCAGTGTCAAGGACAGAGTGGAAACAGAAATAAAAGATAGTCCATGAAATGAGCATAAAGCAGGTCTATTCTTTTTTTTAACACACAGCACAACACAGAGGCTGATTATGGGAGAAAAGATAGAAAATACGTAGATACGATGAATTAATAAAGGATGAGAAGAGCAATCATTTATCCTTTCTCAAAATAAGAACTTTCATCTTTTAGTTCAATAACCTCAAGTATGTAAGAATAACTAATTTTAACTTGCAGTGATTTTTTCCAGGATTGTTATCTGTCCCAACTCCTGTATTTATCAAGAAAATATGGATGCCTTCATTACAGGTGAGCAAACAAGCATATCAGTTTGTACGAAAAAGCATGAAATCTTTAAAGCAAACATTATATATGAGAGGAATCGTAACAACAATCATGGAGAAAAATTATATTTTTATTTATCTCTGAATTGTACTTGTACAACGTAACTAGCAGGATTGGTAAATTCCACTTCTGTCTAAATGGCATGAGTTTGTGGATCACTAATCAGCATCTAAAGTTCATTCACACATAGCAATGTGAACTCCACGCAGTTCAGAATTAGTGGAAATAAACTTTCTAAATGTGATTCAAAAAGATCAAAATTCAGAAAAGGTTATCCTCAAAACAAAAACAAAAACAAAAACAAAACAAAACAATCAAGAGCTATAACACATATAATTCAGAGCCACAGCTTTATGAATGTTTTAAAATCATTTGTTAATTCTGTTGTTCCCTTATTACTCATCATTTCATCCCATATGTTGATTAAATAAGTCTTCAAATGTCAAAAGTGTAAAGTCTTGTTATCCCTCTACATAATACTGCAGTTAGGAACAAAAATTGTTATTGCATTTCTGGGGGCAGTGTGGCTAAATTGTTTTTCCTGTGAAGAATAAAGGAATTCGTGAGTGAGCTTGCGTACAGAAGAGAATCAAATAACCATGGGAATAAAAGAAACAGAAATGAAAGAGCACTGTAAAATTCATTTCCTATATAGACTGAATCTTATCAGCTCAAAAGGATGATTTTTTTTTCAATTTGAAGAAAGACTTGGACCGAAATCCTAAGCTGTCTCTCACTATTGTATTATCTCCAATTTGTAACCCCAAATCTCCTTAAGCTATACTGTCTTGAAATAAGACAGTTTCTGACAGTGTAAATAATTTTCATCAGCAATACTGTAAAAAAAAAAAAAAAAAAAAAAACAAAGAAAAAACAAACAAATGAACAACAATAAGAAAAAAAAAACCAACAACCACAGGACATTTATTTCTGCTATAGGGAAGATTCTTGTATTATTTAAGCACTTATTATTTAAGCAGCATTACAAGTCATTTTATTGTTTATGTTGCTGTCTTACTAAACTGAGAGAAAGAGAATGGTTCAACCTGTGTTTGTTAAAGCTAAGAACAGGTAATTTCAGTCAAACATTTGCTGTATTTTCTATTCTATAAAAAGCAACAGCAACAAAAGCAAAAAGCACATCAGCTAACCTTACTTAGATGTATTAATTTCATTATGCAGCTTAAAAATAACAAAAAAACATGTTTTGTTGTATGAGCTACAATATCACATAAAAAGGAGTATATCTGTCTCAGAACTATCCACCATTTTGGCTCAGTACAGACTGCAAGAGCTAGAGTGAGGTGTTAATTTCTTTAATTATTTCATGTTTTTCTGACTTTATCAACTTTCTGTCATGCTTAGACAAAAACTATGGAGGAAAAAATAAAGTATGAACCTTTCTGTGATTCTCCACAGCAATTAGAAAAAGGTGTTCCTTGTCACAATCATTAAAGAGAACGGAAAATTACATGTTAAGTTACACAGATAGGTCTTGAGTTGTTGCTCTAATTATTCTGAAAATGAAATTGGTGTTGTTTTTAAGCTATGCTTATTTGTGTAGTAAAATATATATCAAATGTGTCAAATCTGTATGGATCTGACAGGCATGGAGTGATGTTGTAAAGGAGTATTCTGTACTGTGCCAGAGTCTTAGCTCTTGCAATTTATTTAGAGTTATTGAGGTGGTTCTTGTCTGTTCTCTTTCCCATTTGCTTCCCTGCTATGGCATTGGCTATGTCCGTAACTTACATTGAGACATCCTTGATCACTTGGAAAGATAAAATGAGCCAAATGGATCAACAAAACTCTTTTTAGGAGGTGTAAACTTAATTAATTAATGATGTGGAGAAATACCGGAAAATGATAAATCAGAATCAAATACTTAAGACAATGGCTTTTGCATAAATGAAACCTTTCAGGTTTGTTATACCACATGGAAACACAGAATTGTAGTATTACTGAGAATTAATGTGAGATGGGAATTTACATCACTTCAGTATTACATGCAGTGAATTACTATTTTCATCATATTGCAATGATAAAGTGAATTAATTTCTTTAGCTTCCTAAAGAAGCAGTGTAAACACATGGAGGCACAGACCTTTATTACTTTCACAGCTTTGCATTCACTTCTCTAACAGGCACATTCACAGCGTTGAAGAGTATTACATTTCCCTGCTAAGACAATGATAAATGACCTGATAAATGAATGATAAATAAACTGGAAAGCATAGTTAAAACAGCATTATAGAGAGCTAGTTTTAATAGATAACCAACACACTGCATTGATTAATTTCGTATTACAAGAATGGTCAAGTTTTCTTAGACCATGAAAAGGAAGCAGAGAATGTAAAAGAGCCACAGACAAAATATCCAACTATTCCATCTGTCACATCATTACATATTTATTCTTTCTATTAATCAGCATTCTCCTCCCTCTTGCCTCTCCCATAAGAGTCTCTGAGCACCAAGAACATATCATAAGCACCCTGTATACTCACCACATACAATAGCTCTTCGCTTCACATCAATTTAGAAGACATTGGCTAAAAACTAGTGAGAAAAAGACAGAAAGATGAACATAATTCCAGATATTTGCCTGCTAAATTCATGGACTGAATAATCAGAATTTATTTAGAGAGGAAAAAGAAAATCTTGCATGTGAGAAAAACAGCCTGTAAGTCTTCAGTGCAAATATCTGAAGTATCATGATTTGTGTATACAACTCAAAACTATCTCAAAAAAAAAAAAAAAAAAAAAAATCAGTATTTTTCTAGATCTTCTATATTTTAGCAGTTTCTAGTTAGCATCAGTTCTCTTCATATGTTTTCCTTTCTTGCCTGTGTTTTATTGCTTTAAATGGATCTCCACGTATTGCTCTGGAAGCAGGAAGTGAATTCGTTTCTCTACCTTCCTAGCTGATGTTATATTACCAAAATGTCACATATATGCATGCTAAAAGTAATACAGTGATATATGCATGGACACAGAAGTAAGAGATGAGCATATAAACTTCGGTGATAACCTCAAGTTAAAGTCACAGAATCATAGACTTTTGTGTTGCAAGTCAAACCACCTTGCCATGGACAGGGATATTTCTCACTAGACCAGGTTGCACAGACTCCAATCCAATGTGACTTTGACCACTTCCAAGATGGAACATCCACAATTTCCTTGAGCAATCTATTTCCATCTGTTCCAGCACACTTACAGGAAAGAATTTATTCCTTTTATCTAAATCTACTCTCTTTTTATTTACAACCATTGTCCCTTGTCCTACTGCTGCGTGCCCTGATAAAAACACTCCCCATCTTTTTTATAGGCCTTCTGTAAGTACTGAAAGGTTGCCATAAGGTTCTGATCTGTAAGACAGAAAAAAACAACTGACATACTTTTCTTCTAAATGTAACAAAATCAATTTCTATGGTGTATAAACTTAAATTACTACCAGCCCCTGAAGACTGACAGACAAACATGCCAATCTTTTGGTAAGAAATACACAGAATAGTTTGAAAAAGAATGGGAATTGTCGCCAGCCAATTCCCATGTTCTTGTTCAATTGCACTGCAGTAATCACACTGGCCAGCAGATCCACAGCCAAAAGAGAATGCAACACACCGTGGCAGGAGAAACAGAAAAGATTATGTTCTAAGAGCTTTCCTCATGATCTGCCTTTGTTGTTGTTGTTTGGTTGGTTGGTTGGGTTTTTTTTCGTTCTTTCTGGTGAAGATTTAAACAGTGAAAAATAGGCACTTTTTCCCTACTGCTGGGTTTTGTTTTTTTTTTTTTTCAGTCTTCTTGTTAGAGGAAATATTTTTTGAGGTTGAAATGCTGTTTGGATCATTGATTATTAAAAGAAACTTTCAGAATGTTACCCACAATAAATACAATTGAAGGAGATGAAGAAATTCTACTGTAGGAGTGAAATAATTTCTGATATTAAAAGAGCAGTTGAACACAAGATTGTTTAATATATCTTCCATTATTTATTAAGGAAAATGTTTCTGGACTGTAGTCCCAAATCCTCACCATTTAATCTAGTTTTATGGTGCTGTTTTCCTATGTTATGATAAAGTACTGAAGTTGTTAAGAAGGCATTAAACTTTGCTGCGCTGTCTTCTAGGCTCTTTATTATTTTGCCTTGCTGTAGTTCACATTCATATCTTTGTCATGAAATGCTTGTAACCTACATTTGTGAGAAGGATAACACTGTCACAAGAAAACTTTACCCACCCATCCATAAGAAATAATACTCTATACAATATGAAGGTAGGCAAACTAAGCTTCAAGAATCCCATTTTGTCACACATTTTTTACAACTTTATATTTCTCTTAAATTTTTGCTGACTAAAAAATATGTTTCCTCTTGAAAAGATAGCTAAAATTGTCATTAAAGATGGAATCTATTTCTGGTCATTCTGGAAGTGGAAAGCACTCATTTCACAGAGCACTGATTTTTTACAAGATGCTTGCAAGTCTTCCTAGCAGAAAGATATTTGTATGTCTTGTCAGCATGACTCCAATTTCCTATTAATCGGGATGATTTTTTACTGAACATCATCAGACATGCATACCAAATCTATTCATTTTATCAATGTGTTTCATTCCTCTCACTTTATAAATATATCAGCTGCCTTTTTTTTTTCTTTGAATGATTCTGAGCACTTCTAATAGGTGGCAATTTTTCTTTCCTAAATGCTGTTAGACATCCAATCACTCAGAACCTGACTTCAGGCACATATCTAATTTTCATTGTAGATCAGTGCCCTAAAATATGGTCTCTAACTTGGTTAGATGAAACCAAAATCAAAGTCTTGGAGACAGAGCTCTGATGGGTTTGTTTTCTTTCGGTGTAGGATCTAGTCAATATAATTGACCTTTTAAAACATAAAATAACAGAGCTTTGTGAGAAGCATTGCCTGGTAGTCACAGCTAGAGCAGTGTGCTACAATTTATCTTCCAAGTAAATTAGATCATGCCAATAATTCTTCTTCACCTTCTACTGCAAGTCTAATGGAGAATCCGTGCAAAGGAAGGTTCATTTAAAGATACCCAAATTTTGAAGGGTGTTGAACATTATATAACATATATACATATATACATAATATTACATCATTTTGTATGATATTAACTATATTACAATAACATTACGGGACTGCCAAGGGATTTTTCATGGTTCAAAATAACAGCCTGAGCTACTGCACACAGATCACAAAACCAGCATATCCTACTGTGTCCTTTGCATCTACAAATGGTAGAAAGAGATATGCTGAGGTAAGCTGGTGAATTCAAACAGTTTGAATTACAGATATAATACAGTAGAATGTTAAAAAGGTGACATGAGATCTTAAAATTGTTCACATTAAGTAAAATTTGAAAAGGAAAATGCAGCTGGATTTCAACCTATTTACTGTTTCCTTTTATCTCCACTGTGAGTGCCAATGTATCATTCAGACAGACAAAAAAAAAAAATCCAGGTAAACAAAACAGAGATAGATGGAGCAACAGAACTTCTAAGAGAAGCACTTAGGAGGTGTCCACAGAGAATCTTGAGATATTGACCCCACTGCCTCTCTTCCCAGAGGAGCACAAAGCATTTTAGAGAGAAATTCGTGGACCCAAGATAGGATAGATGACAGACTCTTCTCCAGCTCTTTAGTTTAAAGAGCTTTAAAGTGCTTAAATTTCTTAAATGAAACTAGGGAAAATATTGTACAAAAATTTGTTATGGATGAATATTTTGGCATGCAGGATTGAACTACAGAAGAGATAGGAACTTACAGAACACGTGGGAATATGGTTGTTTGGGAACAAAAGAAGGTTCTTCTGCAGAGAAAAGAAATAGTTTCTGATCATTTGATGATGAAAACTAAACACTTTTGGTTTCAAAATTGATTTTCTGTGAAAAAAAAAATAATCAGATGTAAGAAAATGCTAGAAGATTCATCTAGCTAATATCCTTTTCTTATATGCTTTTTCTCAGAAAATATAATAAATAACACAGAATGCCACGATGCTTTGAATACATTGTTGCCTTTAAAAATTGATTTTTCAAATTGATTCTGCCTAATACTCTAGTTCTATTTCTTCCTAGCACCAGAAACTAGAATACACTCTGACAAAAGCAGACAGTCTATCTGAAAAGACTGAACACATCTCTTCTGGAGGAAAATGATTGCCCAGAGCTAATATTATAGCTGATATAAAATGAATTAGAACATCTCAAGTAAATTAGACATTCAAGGAAAGAGTACAACAAGAAAAAGTGACTTATTCAGATCCATATCTCTGGTGAGTAATGGGGCTACATTTGCATGATTCTTACTCCTTTCTTTGTTTTATGAACACATATATGTTCTGTTTAGCATTTATGCTCTGCTGACTGTTTATGCTTCTAATAATTTCCATTCTTTATGATTTCTGCCACATGACTACAGGAAGGAACATCCTTCCTTCCACGTACAGGAAGGACGTGGAGCTCTCTCACTCCAATTTATAGGGGGGAGAGGAGGTTCTTTGATGTATGTATACCCGGCGTGAGATTAAGAAACAACAGTTCAAATGTCGGTCCAACCAGTTTATTACAAATGTTAATAAGGGAGATGAAGAAAGGGGAGGATGGACACTGGGCGCTTGGGTAAGTGTCATGTGAGCACCCCCTGAGATGGCTGTCTCCCTTGTGATAAGTCCAGACAAAAGACTGTTTCCTGGCCATTTAGCTGCCACTTATCTCTCTCTCTTGTCCATCTGTTGTACCTTCAGACAAAGGATTTCCCAACCCCTGGTCAGGACTTGCTTGAACTTGTTCATCTGTATCCCTCAGCAAGCTTTGAGGTGATGGCATAAAAGAGTGACCTCTTACAAGCTCTTAGAGCGGGTCCAGAGGATGGCCATTAAGATGATCAGAGGGCAGGAGTACCTCTCTTATGAGGAAAGGTTGAGGGAACTGGGCTTGTTTAGTTTGGAGTAGAGAAGGCTCTGGGGAGACCTCATTGTGGCCTTCCAGTACTTGAAGGGAGCATATAGATAGGAAGGGGAGCGGATGTTTACGAGGGTGGATAGTGATAGGACGAGGGGGAATGGTCTTAAACTGAGACATGGGCGGTTTAGGTTGGATATTAGGAAGAAGTTTTTCACACAGAGGGTGGTGACATGCTGGAACAGGTTGCCCAGGGAGGTTGTGGATGCTCCATCCCTGGAGGCATTCAAGGCCAGGCTGGATGTGGCTCTGGGCAGCCTGGTCTGGTGGTTGGCGACTCTGCACATAGCAGGGGGGTTGAAACTCGATGATCATTGTTGTCCTTTTCAACCCAGATCATTCTATGATTCTATGATTAACTCAACATTTGTCACTATTAGCCAGTGAGTTCTTGAGAAGGAAACAGTTAAGGGCCTCAGCTTCATTCTGGTCATCAGTTGTTAATGTAATGGCTCTGGGCATGCGCCACTGCCAGGAATTTGGCTAGCAGGCTTGGTCTTAATTTGCCAGCTCATCTTTCAATCTTGACCATGGCCCAGCCACATCATAATGACTGGGATGGGACTGGTAAGGGCCTGCCCCCTCAGCTTGTCCACAGCTGAGGGCAGAAGGGCAGCCTGTCAGCCCTGGTATCCTGGACTGTGTCTCACACTCTGACTATCCCTGGCTGCAGCCTGACAGCCAGACCAGTAGCCTTTATGTGTCTGCATACTGGAGCCTGAAATAAACATGTTTGGGTTTAGCCTATACTTATTCACTTCCAGCAGTATTTCTGACATGCCCTTGCAGCACTTACAGAAACTAAGATAGCCAATATTATATTTGCATATATTATTAAAAAAGGGGGGGGAGGTGAGGGGGGGATAAGAAAAATAAGAACAGTTTCTGCTTACGTTTGCCAGAGTTCACAGGTGGGTAGTTGAATTGTCCCCACAAGAATCCACCTTATAAAGTAGTTGCGTTCTTGCTTGCCACATTTATAAACCAAATTAAAAATACTCTCAAACTTATCTCAGTTTACATTGTCTCTTATATTTTTTTCCCCTAAAATGATTATTTACGATATTATTGTGTTGCTGGCACTCCAAGAGCTCAGAATTCAAATCTGTAAATTTGCTGGAAAGTGAAGTGATTTCAAAAATGTTTACAGTTGTTTCTTTCGTACCTTCATATCTGGAAAGGAAATGTTTTTTTTCTGTCAAGAACATCTTTTATAGATACATCTCGTATGTTTCATTCTAATCCAACCAACATCCAAACACAGGCAATCTACATTTAATGGTCAGTGAAATTACTTTTGCTTACTTCTACAGTTGTTATGTCAGGCTCCAGTTCAGATACCTGTTGGATCCACCACATGGATCCTGTGCTTAAAATTATATGCATGCTTACAGATACTCTTAACTTGAAGACCTGGAGATAAAAAAGATATTCTGACATATGCAGTTACAAATGCGGGATATTTTTTCACTGGTTAAAAATAGAAAAGATAACATTTTGTGTGAAGTATGTACTACAGTAATCTTTTAGAACACAATATGTTTTAATTGGAATTCCAAATCAATAAAACTATTTTCACTGTAGAAAAAGATTGGCTAGTAGAACATACTGACTAGCAATTGTAATGTTAGTATCTCCCTAAAATGATCAGTTCTTATTGATCACTTGGCTGTTTGGCTGTTTACTGGACTCTTTCAATCAGAATAACCAATTTGATATTAGTGCAATTAGAAATTCCCAGGCAACAACCATAAATATTTACTTGCTCAAAATCTAGAAGGAGCTCATCAGCTTCTAATGTTGCTTGGCTTAATTAACAGAAGTTTTCTCTCAGAGCAGTGTGAAAATATATAGTACTGAACTGGCTGGTAGTTCAATAAATATGATGGCGTAACTGTGCTATGTCCAGCATTTTTCATAAAGCTGCAAGTTATGCAGAACATTTGTTATTGAATTATGGAATAAGAAAGAATATCTGTATTAAAACAGAGAAATTAACACAAGCTTTGAACACTAGTTTCATGCATGACTTGTTCACCTTATTTGCTATACAACATAATGTGCTTTTATCAGTCATATAGACAGAAGATCATGGTATAGATTGAAGGTTAAACACATTTTAACCTGTGAGCAAATATGAACCAGTAAGAGATTTATACTAGTAAAATAAAATATATATTCACAGTAGAAGGGAGCCTTATTCAATGCACAAATGAAGTTGGTTGAAGTTTTTATTATTATTATTATTATTATTATTATTATTATTGAAGTTATACCTCAATTCTTTGGTTCTGTGTTTATTTACATTGACTTTGGTAAGATTTGATTCATGAAAGAGTACAAATAGTCATTTATCTGAAATTCTGCAAGGTTTATGACGTGGTTCCACACATCTTTATCTCTAAGTTGGATGGGTGGATGGGTTGACTTTCTCAAGGAGGAAATTTAAACAATTGGAAAGAAAAATTGTCATGATTTTGGATGGGACAGAGTTAATTGTCTTTGATGAAAATAATCTGGATAACACACTGATGTTTCAGCAGTGCTTACCCAGAGCAAGAAGGCTTGAAGTGCACAAGATGCTGGAAGGGGACACAGCTGGGACTGCAGACCTAAACTCACTAAGGGATAAGCCATGCCATATAGTATGATGCTTAGCAATAAAATATTACTAATGTTTTCCCAGGCATTTTCAAGTCCCATCCTTGTTACTTGCAGTTAACTGAGATAAAAATGAGGTTGGTATTTTACTTTACAGAGTTGTGGTTTTCATATCCTTGCTAAAGGACAACATCTGACCATGTAGTCAGTATGTAAGATAGGATAGAAAATACAGGTAAAGATTTTCCTAGTTAAAGCATCAAAGAATTCCTTATATGCTCTTTTTAAATAAGGGCTCAAGGCATAAAATTTATTATTTATAAATAGAACTAGGCCCAAACCAGAATACATTTGCTGCTTTTAGTGAGACAGAAAAGAAATTACAAAATACATCAATAAAAATAGTTATTCGAGAGCTTCAGGCAAAGAGAAGAGAAACAAAATATTTGAAATAAGAAGTGACAGAGGGAGAGATCCATAACACTCAGATAACAAATAAACAAGGATTTAGTGAAACTCTACTATTTAACAGGAACTGCCTGAACAGTAGTTGATATAATTAACTTTCTGACATGGTTTATCATATTTTCTTTTTTTCTTTTTTTTTTTTTCAGTGTAGCAATGTGATTTTTGTTGTATGTTGTATTAATCCTTCTTTGTTTTTGGCTCAAAGCTTGCTTTCTGAGGCATTTCTTGCAATAAGACTCTGATTTATCTCGGAGATGAGAGGTGCGTGTTGCTATGTGGCAATCAACATCACTATGTGGACAATTTTACATTTGAAAGCATTTCCTTGGAGCTGTTTGCGTTTAGAAGAGAGTGTTCAGGACTGTCTACTGGTGGAAGATCTGGCCTGTGACCAAATAACTCCAGCTTGCTATGGGAGACTGGGGGATGACACCATTGCATCCTGTGAAGACAAGATACAAGTTGGCGCCTCATGCTCCCTCTTATCTGCTAGCAAGGTCTGGAAGATGGGAACAAAAGGAGTTCCTGCTGAGATCCAAAAGCCAGAAGATGTCATTCCAAAGAGAGCTGACTCAACCACTTTGGATGTATAAATCAGTCTGTACTACCATTGAAAAGTTGTCGTCATCAACGGAACAATGCCCAACAATCCCCCACTACTGAAGATCAATGACTGAACTATTTAATGTCCACATGGAAGGGCTTTAAAACAGATAGATGCAAGTACACACTTTTCAAAGTTTTACATGCATTTGATTTCACTCTTCCT
Organism: Gallus gallus; assembly: GCF_016699485.2. Lineage (NCBI taxonomy): Eukaryota > Metazoa > Chordata > Aves > Galliformes > Phasianidae > Gallus > Gallus gallus. The sequence goes on from NC_052572.1 coordinate 71,936,177, forward strand.
GTTGAAAAAACTTTCCCAAACTCAGCTCTAGCTACCAGTAACAAAATTCCCAACTAAGAGCTCTCATATGCTAATCTCAGTTCAGCATGCTTGGTACCATACCTCAAGAAATAAATGACTGAGGGGATAGCAACAATGAAGGTATTCCTCTGAAGGACTTGGAGAACTCAACAGGAAAATTCATCAGAAATATCCTGAGATATGTAAAGCTAAGTCTATTTCGTTAAGTATTTAGATCTTAACAGATATCTACCACTTCAGACAGGAATTCTAATCCATCAGACCACAGGATATTTGAAAGTCAGACTGCTGTTATCTGGTATCTTTTTTTATATAGAGTACTTAATTACTGGGACATAGACAATGACTCCATTGCTGGCAGCTAGATCTGTCTTCTTTCTAGTCCTGATTAAATGTCTGTATGTTGGTACAGAACAGAAACGCATTAGCAGAACAGATGCAATAGTGGTGTATACACTATCAAATTGTTAAATTTACTCTTTCACTTTGAGGCCCAGTGTCAGAATTGTTAAAAGTATCTTTCTTTGCTCCTTGATTTCACTATGGATCCGCTTACCTACTTCATATCTTTTATTTGACTGTGGAACACGGGATAATTATGTATATATAATTCACAGTATATGTGGATGCTGATTAGTCCGCACAGTATAGTCAAGGGACTGTATCTCTGCAGCTCATTTAAAAAAAAAAAAAAAAGACAATAGGAACAAATATTTTTAAAAATATTCTAGAAGATCTGTTATAACTTATTGTATGAATGTTAGTCCATTAGAACAAAAGAAAACAGGAGATTTTCTTCAGATTTCTTCTAACAAAGTATAGTTGAATTCCTTATGCCTTCCTTGCTTATTTCAAGATAATACTGATGTTTTATATTAAGTGGATATGTAGACCATAGCTTTTCTACAATTTTTAGCTCATGTCTTGGGAGAGTCAGATCACCCAGTGGTTTACAGAACATAACAATATTTCCAAGTAGACAACTTTGTCTACTATCTAATTTGTTCCCACTTGACACAAGTATTTTCAGTAATCTCTCTTAGCTTAGGATCTGAAGGTCAGAGTTCATCTATTCCATCTCATAGCAAGACCTCGTAAAACAAACTCAGTGTTAAATTTTCCATATATATATGGTTCCCGTGTCGGCTATCATGTGGTTGGCTTTTAGCAAGGACAAACTAAGCTGCTACAAAGATGGTATTTACCTACAGAACAGCATGTGGTAATATGTAATGAAAGACAAACACACCTTCTCTCTCTGTAGCCTAGTAAGCTACTGTCCTGACAAGAGACTTTAATATATCTGCCCTATTTCTGTCTGATTTGAATTTTTCCCCATTGGAAAATTCTGACCTGGCTCCAGACTTAAAACTCAGAGCCTCTAGATTCTGGAAGCATTTCACATACTGACGTCAAGTTAGACTCTTGGCTTTATCTATCCTTCAGTAATGAGTCTGAAGTGATGTAATTGTCTTTCTTTCTACTTCTATTGTTACAGAAGCTCTGTCGAACATTTACTGGCTGAAGGTAAGCAGGGACCTAAAATTTTTTGCTTCAGGCCTAGTTCGGGTGACTGTCTTTTATCAAACAAAAGCCAAAGCCAATCTGTGCTATTTCTGGCCAACAAAAAGCTTGAGTGAAGACATGGCCTCTTCAAACTGTGGACAAGCACATGTTCTACATGTGCTGCTGGCTCACTTCATAGTCTTCCAGTCTGCAGAATCCCATCCTAGCAACCTCAAGCACTTCCACATTTCTCAAAATGTGGAATGAAGAGATGATTTGATATGGGATTTTGTATCATCTTTGTTCGTTTTATAGAACTTAATACTTCACCAATTCAAGGACAACTGTTGACAGTGAATCTTTTATTTACACAAGGCAACTTAGCACTCCAAAACAGAGAGCAATTACTGGATAAAAATGTCAGCTAAGAGTCATTCAGCTAAGAAAGAAAGTTCTTAGTGGAGAACATCTGCTAATACAAAGAAATGATACTTCGTGGGTTTCACCCAGGGACCCTGACAGATACTACTGGAGAATGAAAGTAATGAAATGAAAGATTAATGGGTCTGCTGAGGAGCTGGTGATTTGTCTTATAGATAAACACTACTGTTCATTGTGCAAGAAAATAAATACACCAATAAAACCCCACACATTAAGATTTACTGCAGCCTCCAATGTAAATAAATAAATAATGGAAGAAAATTATTGTGTCCCTCTTGGAGGCCAACATAAAGGAAAATGCATAGATTTACTGAAAGGCAGCTTGTAATTTAACTATCGATAGTATTTTAAGCTTTTGAAATTATTTTTATACTGTGGGCAGCACACACTGTAGCTTATATAAGTGAACCAGCTTAAATTGCTGTCTGTCAGAACACTACAAAACCAGCACAAAAAGATGGATGGGTGAGTGCTGTCAGTAATGACAGTTTCCTTTACCAAATTCTGTATAATTCTGCTGATCACATGTTGACATTTATTTTCAGTAAGATGTTGCCAAAACAGTAACCTTGTTTTCTGACACTGATTTAAAAAGAAAGAATTTTACAGATAACTTTCTATAGACATAAAGCCAGATGCTATCAAAACTGAATCCTTATTTTCTGACTAACTGAGATGAAAACAGACTTTGTAGAAAATCTTCTGTGGATATAAAGTAATCTGATAGGCATTAGGAGAGTTTCTATTCAGTGAACCTGAGTAGAACAAATCCAGAATGAATTAGAATATTCCAGCTTTCTATAGTGAACTGCTGAGAAATAATGAGATTTGTCTCTTAGCAGTTATTTGCCTGAAGCAGAAAGGGTGTGAAAAACAAAAAATAAGGTTTGGCCCTTACACTAATCATTCTTTTGCATACCACAATTGACCATCTGAAGTTCAGATCTCTCTCCATAAAATTTAACCAATTATCCTAGGAACACGCAGTGATATCCTTAGCTTATATTTTGTGTGTATTCATTTCTACTTGCCATCAGCACTAGAGAAAATATGTGGGAAATTGGCAACGTTGACATTTCAGGCAATTTCGAATGAAGGAGAAATGACACTTGAGAGCGACTAGGACACACTTCTATTGGCTGTTCATTCAGAAGCAATAGTGACAGATCAACAGAATGTTTCCAGCTGCAGGTTGGAAATAAGTCCTGCATATATGTGATTTAGTATTGTCAAGAGCCTTATTCCAATCAGGTCCTGTTTTGTTTGCAAAGATCAAATCCTGTCAATTAGAGTAGAAATAGCTTTCCAGTTAGTTGTATTTTACACACAAGAATAGCCTTATAATACTTTGGCAAAACAGACATGCAGGGAGAAATTCATGTCTCCAAATAATTCTAATCAAACAGCAGGACCTGAAGCAATTTTCAAAGGCAGTAATAAATGGAAACAATAATAGGAAACAGAATGTTTTGCTTTTAAGCTGTGTGTTGAAGAGGTCTTGTTTCCTCATGCTCGACATACTACCGTTGCAATTTAGAATTTCTGTAGACTGCTGCTAGATATAAAAAACACAGGAGATGCAGAAAACACTTTGAAACTAGATTTCTTGATCCAGAAAATCTATGTCCAAAATTTTCTAACTGTACCCAGCCTGCAAGCCTGAAATGAAGTGCAGAAGGAATAATAATTGATAAAAACTAAATTTAGGAGCCTTGAAAGAAGATGTGTTTGTTTATACCTAATGGCCCCTGATAAAGTATGCCAGCTGGTGGCTGTGGCTTCCTTGCTTTGGAGTTTTGCAGTGCAATGAACCATACACTGAGATGACTCACTGCCCACAGGCAGGGCCTGGTGTTAAAGAAGTAGAGTTAACAAGAACAGTGGGGCTTTGACAAGGCAAACAGAACTGTCAATGCCCTGTGGACAGAGCCAGAACATAGCAGTAGAATTCTTGTGTGCAAGCAAAGTGACAGTCTGCATAGAATGTGCTCTCTCTTCCATTTGCTACTTTTGTATTTTTATTTACTGTGTGTTCAGGCATATGAAAATTATTTGCCACCTAGTATAGTCTTAAGCATTGCTCTCTGCTTGTGCTTTTGAGTATATCTGTGTTTTTAATTACCATTCTGCCATTTGCCACTGCATTCTTGTAGACAAAAATTTCTGAACTTTCCTTTCAGATGAATCACACTCATATTTATTCACTTATTTGTTTGACAGTCAAAACAGAAATACTCTTTACACCAGAGTTCCCCACACTCGATCCTACTGCAAAAATTTGGCAAGGGGTTTAAAAACTAACAAGAAGGGATTCTGCGGTTACACTGTCCAGAACAGAGAGACAAAGGAGAGTTTGCCTATGGAATATGCCTACTGAGCTCTGTTCAACACCATTCAGCATCCTCAGGAGGAAGAGAATACTTCTGGATCCAATGACAATGCAACAGTCCTTGCAACTCTTATGATATGTCCTGCTAGCAGCTCCAGTTTCTGAATGGGTCCTGTGGTTGCTGGGAGCATTGCGACAGACCCAGCTGTCACTCCAGCCCTCACAATGAGCCCTGTGGTTGCTTTTGCTATGAGTTCTGAGGCTGTTCCAAGTACTGCGACAAGAAAAAGAATAAAATTATTCTCAAAGGAGCTGCACCGTGCCCGGAGGCAGAGCCCTATGGTTGCTCCAACTCCTCTAATGAGCTCTGTGGTCACTCCAACCCATGATAGACAATGGGTCCTGTGGCTGCTCCAGCTCCTGCAATGGGTCTTGCAGTTGTTCTGGCAATTCTGACAGACCATGCGGTTACTGTAAAACTTCTGATGGGCTGTGCAGGTGCCATAACCCTCACAACCAGTCCTGGGGTCACTCTAATGCCAGCAAATTATAGAGGAGCAAAACCCATTTTTCCTTCTGGAGTGACATGGGGATCCAAAGATTTAAGTGTGTTGGAGGCTGAAGGGAGCCTAATCAGAACTGAGTGACAAAAACACCCCATTGTGACTGGCCCAGATGCTATATGCATCCTTGATGTAGATTATCTCCAGAGAGGGTACTTCAAGCACTCAAAAGGTTATCAGTGGGCTTTCAATATAGCTGAACTGGAGATGGAGGAAATTAAGCAGCTGTTTAACTTGCCTGGTTTCTCACAGGACCCTTCTGTTGTGGGACTGCAAAGAGTAGAAGGACAGAAGGAGCCAACCGCTACTACAACAGTGCACCAGCAGCAATATCACACCATCCAGGACTCCCTAATTCCCATTTGTCAGCTGACTGACCAACTGGAAAACCGTGGAGTAATCAGCAAGACTTACCCTTTGATAGTCTCATATGATGAGTGCAAAAGTCCAGTGGAGAGTGGGGGATAACAGTGCTACTGTGGCCTGACTGAAGTCACACCACTGCTAAGCACTGCTATGCCAGACATGCTAGAACTTCAATAGGAACTGGAGTCAAAGGCAGCCAAATGATATGCCACAACTGGCATCACCAATGCATTTTTCTCTGTCCCTTTCATAACTGAGTACAGGACACAGTTTGCTTTTACTTGGAGAGGCATCCAGTACACCTGGAATTGACTGCCCCAGGGATGGAAACACAGACCTGCCATTTGTCATGGGCTGATCCAGGGTGCGCTGGAACAGTGGGAAGCTCCTGAACACCTGCAATACATTGGCAACATCTTTGTGTGGGCAACACAGCAGCAGCAGTTTTTGAGAAAGGGAAGAAAGTAATTCAAAGCCCTCTAAAAATCCATTTTGCCATTTTTGCGGGAGGTGGAAGGTTGATGTCTGGAGTCCCACGTGATGAGTAGTGGAATCTTCAGAAGGAAAGGGGGAATTGAGCCAATTTGCAGAAGTGAAGGTCATCCAACTGGCCTTAGACATTGCTGAACAAGAGAGGTGGCCAGTGCTCTACCTCTACACTGACTGCTGGATGGTGGCAAATGCCCTATGGGGGTGGTTACAGCAAGCCTCTTGCACATGCAAGCAGAACAGCTGGCAGCATAGATGCAAACCCAAGCCATTCTATGGTTCTGTGAAATGCAACAGCTGCGAGAATATGTGATGAACTAATTTATCTTTCTGGTCTGACCTCATGGCTGATGCTGCTTTCAGTGAGTGAGAAATAAGACTAGAGAACTCCTAAGGACTTTTCTATTCTGAATAGTTGTATTAACCTGTGATCACAAGATAATTTCCTCTTTGTCACAAAGAGTAGTTCTGTCACTGTTTACTATCTGAGTTTATTCCATCAAATCAAGTTTACATTTTCTTTCTTTGGAAATGCTTCAGTATTAGTGGGCATAAACATGGCTAGGCTTCCACAGGCACATACAAAACCATTTTATGCCTTAACCTTGCCTAAAGGAATGTAGATCCTCTTGCAGAGGTAAATATTTAGAATAATTAAAGATGTATTTTAAGGTGATTTCTAAAATATCTTATTTACATGTTATCCATATGTAATATAATTATTAACAAAAACTGAGAAGTATAGAAATCTTTCTTAATTATTAAGAATGCTTTAGTGGCAGAGAAAATATTTACCTCCTTTTATCTTGTTGGCTTTCTTATTAAAGATATCCCATTTATATGACTCTTCTATGTGCTTTCACATTCCTCCCATCACTGGGAAAGTCTGGATACCATAATGTAGAATTATAGAGTGTAGAATTATAGATCTGTTTCTGGAAATGGTGTTGACATTGATACTACTGTTGTTGACAGATTTTGTCTGTATGCCTATCCCTTGGTGATTCACCAGGGCTTCAGAAAGGACCAAAGAACTTTGAATTCAAGCTTTCAGATGTCACTAAATAACAGTATAGTTGCCCTTTCTCTCAGTTCCTTCAGAAGGAAAGTATCTCCAATATCTTTACACAGAGCTATACTGTGTACCACTGTGCTAGCAGAATTAAAATAAGGATTTTTTTTCCCTGATACTTTAAGTTCTAAGTGAACAGAGACAACATGAGGAAAATTAATTAGCTCTACTTTGCAGGTAATCTTACCAGTTCTCTGGATACAGTAAATAAGTGGGACCACCATGCTCCGATGCCTTATGTTCTTCAGAAAACATGAATTACATGGGGGAAAGTTAAATACCATTTAGCAAAGCAATTAGATAATCCCACAAAAAGTTTACTTTCAGCACATTTACCTGTGGTATGAATGACTTTGTGAAGTGTAAACCATTGATGTAGGCTTTTGAGAATAGAAACATGAGGGGTGATCTCACTACTCTCCACAGTTATGTGAAATGAGGCAACTGTGAGTTGGGTGTCGGTTTCTTTTCTGAGGTGAGAAGTGATAGGATGTGAAGATGTGAGCAAACAGCCTCAAGCTGAGACAGAGAATGTTTAGATTACATGTCAGGAAGAATTTCTGCATTAGAACAGGATGCCCAGGGAACCTCTATCTCTGGAGGTGATTAGAAGACATTTAGATGTGGCACTAGGTGGTATGGTTTAGTAGTGGAATTGATAGTGATAATGACTGGACTTGATAATCTTAAGGGTCCAATCTTAATGATTGTATGGTTTCACGATTCATGTATTATTAGCTTATTACGGGATTCATGCGTTCCAGGAAACTTACCTGAATGTCATTCTTGTACTTAAATTTCACGTGTCAAATCTTCCTGACTTCAGAAGAAAGGTTTTCAGCAGTGCATGTTCATACATAATTTCACTACATCTGTTTGTTCAAATATGTTTTTAAAGACGCAATGTAGAATTCAGCTATCTCAACATACGTATCTAGAGCAGTTTTACATGCCTTAGCATATCCTGGGCAGACACGTCACATTACTCCACTCAGACACAAGGGATCTCACACAGGCCTAGTTACATCTACCAGTCTCTGACATTTATGATCGCATAAACTGTCTCAGATATAACAAGATACCCACACCCAGGTGGCTAAGTCCAGAGCCTGGTAAACAACCTGTACTGGAGTTATGCTCCCATGAGGAAGCTGTCATTTACCTTCCTCTGTTATACATTTTGTTAATTGATTATCTTCCCCCATTTGGGAGGCTACAGGTACCAGACTCGCTAGGAGGTTGCAACTGCCTGCAATCTCACTCTTCTGGTCTTAGACAGAAAAAAAATGTGCTGTAATCTCAGGTGATATTTGCATTTTTCTTCTTTTGTTAAGCCATTTTTTTTCTAAATTACACAGGCATAGTAGAGACTCAGAATTTGGTAATGTGCTATGTCAAACAGGTTCTTGCTGTCACATTTCTTGTGACTGAAAACTATTGAGAATTGGAAGGTAGAGGCTAGTAGTATACTCACATAATAACTCATTTGCAATAGTATCCATTTCACACCAGCCAGTATATCCAGCAACCACTAAATACAACCCATCATACATAAGATGCATAAAACACTTTCATGGTCATTGTGACTGAAATGTCCTCTTGCATGTCTGGATATGCTCAGGCCACTTCCCTTTCTCTAACACTCTGTAATAGCACTCTGACTCAATTTTTGTGCTCCCGGAGCAGAAAATTACAGCCTTTTCTGTACACAGCTCAAAACACTATTTATTAGCCAAACACTGCTTTTGAGTCTGCAACTCAGTACTTCATATTAAGGCTTCTAGACAGACAGATCACATACACTAACTAAACAAAAATGTACCCCTCCAACTGTCAGCCTTTCCCAGCTTCCTGTTTTATTTTTCAGCTCTCAGACTCAGTATGAGAACTTCTCTTCCTGCAGTGCATCAAATGAATTCTAAGTAACATCCATTCCAGAGGCTTGTCTCTACCTTTCTGACATCCAGGTGGCTTTTATCCAGATAAAAGAACACCCATCCATCCCAGAACCTAAGTGTCTTACCTTTAGTCCTACCTTCAGCATCAGTTTCTGAAAGTGGAATCTGGTGCCAGCAAGCACTTAGTTGCTGCCACAAAGCTTGATTGATGAACACATTAGACATGCAACCAGTTCTTGTCTTTAGCTTGTGTCAAGATAAGCCTGGCATGTTGCCTTACTGCTGTCATCCGCTTTAGTCTTTATGCTTCCATGACACTGTTCTTCTTCTGCTTAAGAACTCAAATGTGCATCATTCACATGAATTTTCTGTACAGCACAGGAAACATGAAAGTGTGCAGATAAAAGTTGTGTCAAGTGAATGGGAGAAAAGAAATCTCTAAATGTTTCATCTGCTTGTTGTTTTGTTTTTGGTTTTGGTGGTTTTTTTTTTTGTTGTTGTTTGTTTTGTTTTTTGAATACGTCAAAATAACTGTGGTGGAATTCTGGTTTGATATGGGATTTACGGAAGGACAATTGTCTCTTTCTTTCTTCATTTCCAGAAAAAAATTTCTCTACTCCTATATCCCAAATCACAAGTGGCAATTTTGTGAGCCTTCATATTTAGCTGGCTTTTGATACCGTCCCTGATGAGCTACTTCGTACTTGGTGCTGTGATGCAAGTGCAACTGCTCTGAGCAGTTCCTTTCTGAAAAAAAAGTTGTAGCATTCTTTGCTGGCTGCATTTAGTATCTGAAACACTACCAAAGCACTTATGTGAACAATGATTCATTCAGGTGTCCTTCCAAATTGTATTAGACTAAGGTAATTGACTTCCATAAATTCAGAGCAAAGGAAATGTGTTTCCTGATTCAGATTAAAGCCATTTGATTTCCATCTTAAAAAAAAGATTAACACCAAGGTTAAAGGATAATTACGTTATCCTGCTAGAAGTTTGGTTGCAAGTTCTCTGTTTTATTTATGATGATATCTTCATGTCAAGTTTCAATACAGATATATTCAAAAGTCAGGATTTCTGAACATTAAGCATAGAACGTGTTTACAACCACAAAGCAAGTAAAAAACTTAACAAAAATCATTGTAAGGTAGTGATGAGATCAGAGGAGAATACTGGAAGTCAGTTAAAATCTGAAATCTCTACTTGGATAAACCAAGCACATCAAATGCTTATCACTTGAGGAAAAACCCTTTATCGTATATTCTTCTTTCTTGTTGATCCTTCAGTGATGTCCTTGCTTTTATTAAGTTCAGTAGATTTGATTTTCTTCATAGAAACTCATATTCTAGACAGAATTAAATCTAGCCAGGGATATAAATAGGAACAAGAAGAAATTCTACAGGTATATCTGTGATAAAAAGGAGGCTAAGGAAGATGTGGGCAGTTTCCAGAAGGAAACTGGAGACCTGGTCACAACAGATATGGAAAAAGCTGAGGTGCTCAATGACTTCTTTGACACAGTCTTCACCAGCAAGAGCTCTTGCCACACCACCCAAGTTGCAGAAAGCATAGGTAAGAACTGGGAGAAGGAAGATCTTTCCACTGTAAGTGAAGATCAGATTTGAAATCATCTAAAGAATCTGAGGGTGCACAAGTCCATGGCACCCAGCAAGATCCATCCATTGGTTCTGAGGGAACTGGTGGATGAAGTTGGCATGCCATTATCCATCATGTTTGAAAGGTCGTGGCAGTTTGGTAAAGTTCCCACTGACTGGAAACATAACACCCATTTTCAAGAAGGGAAAAATGAAGATCCAGGGAACTACAGAACTGTCATTGTCCTCTATGTCAGGCAAGATCATGGAGCAGATCCTTCTGAAGGCCCTACCAAGGCACATGGAAAATAAAGATGAGGCAATTGGTGGTAAACAATATGGCTTCACCAAGGGCAAGTCATGCCTGACAAACCTGATGGCCTTTTATGGTGGAGTTACAGCATCAATGGATAAAGGAGGAACAACTGACATCACCTACCTGCACTTGTGCAAAGCATTTGACACTGTCCCACATGACATCCAGTTCACCAAATTGGAGAAAGATGGATTTGGCCAGGACCACTGGCTGGATAAGGAATTTACTGGATGGTCACACTGAGGGAGTTGTGGTCAACTGCTCATCGTCCAAGTAGAGACTGATGATGTGTGGCATTCCTCAGGAATCAGTGCTGAGATCAGTGCTGTTTAACATCTTTGTAGGCAACATGAACATGCAGTGCACCCTCAGCAAGTTTGTAGATGACACCAAGCTGAGTGGCGCAGTTGACATTTTAGAGGGAAGGGTTGCCATCCAGAGGGACCTGGACAGGCTTCAGAGTTAGGCCCATGCCACCCTCATGAAATTCAACAAGGTCATGTGCAAGGTCCTGCACCTGGGTCAGGGCAATCCCAAGCACAGATACAGGCTGATGAAAGACTCAACATGAGCTGGGAATGTGCACTCGCAGCTCAGAAGGCCAGTTGTGCCCTGGGTTGCACCAAGAGAAGTGTAACCAGCAGGTTGAGGGAGGTGATTCTGCCCCTCTGCTCTCATGAGATCCCACATGGAGTGCTGCTTCAGTCTGGGGCCTCCAACACAAGGATATTGAGCTGTTGGAGCAGGTCCAGAGAAGGGCCACGAAGATGATCAGAGGGCTGGAGCATCTCTCCTATGGGGAGGGGCTGAGAGAGCTGGGGCTCATCAGCTTGGAGAAGAGAAAGCTCCGGAGGGATCTGGTCTTCCAGTGCTTGAAGGGGCCTAAAAGAAAGCTGGCGAGGGATTTCTTATAGTCCCTCCCTCGCATATAGTAACAGGATGAGGGGAAATGTTTTTAAACTGGAAGAGGGTAGATTGGACTATAAGTTGGGAAGAAATTCTTTACTGTGAGGGTGGTGAGACACTGGAACAGGCTGCTCAGCGAGGCTGTGAATGCCCCCTCCCTGGAGGCATTCAAGGCCAGGCTGGATGGAGCTGTGAGCAACCTGACCTGTCAAACTCCAAAATTTACAAGGAAGTATTGACTTGATTCCTGTTGGTTTTTTTAGGGTCTTTTACATTTAAACTTAAATTTAAACTTTGTAATACCGTTTGTATCACAAAACAAGTAAAGGAAAATAATTCATCCTTTAAAATTTCACTTAGAGGTCAATACATTTTTTCCATAATTCATACAAATAAGGTTCCTTTTTTTCTTCTGGAATTGAATTTTGCTTTGGTACTTTTTAATATAATGGTGCTACTACACGACAGCTGAAATATCTTTGGTTTAATAAGAATTTTTTCTTTTTTTAAGATATTCCAAAGGCAGCTTTTGTTACTCTATGATAAGCATGGTTCATTGCTTGTGTGGAGATTGTTGCATCTGAAATATTTCTGTTGAAAACCAGCAAACATGGAAGGACCTTTCTAAAACAAGACATACAAACAAACAAACAAAAACTAAGTCACAAAGGGCAATTGTTGAACTTTCACTGTTCAATACTCATAAGATATGAAACAGGTTTTTATTTTATCAGTAGGAATAAAGCTGAGGGTAGTGACTTCGTAACAGTAATGGAAATCTGCTTTGTGTTTATCCTGCAGCTTTATCAAAAGAGAATGTAACTGAGAATTTTCTGCTTTTTTATGACTTGTAATCCAAATCTTTTTTAACTGTAAGGTCTGCCATTATATCTACTGGAACTCGGGATGACAAAGATTTGCGATCTGTGCTGAAGTGTAATTGCTTTGTGGACAGGTGAAAAACTTAGCAGCTACTTTCAGAATTGTGCCCACCTATCCCACATTACCGCACTTCCTATTATTTATCCTTATTAATCAAATTCATTACAGTACATGTAATGCTTGAAATAGCTGTCAGAATTAAGTTATTTTTTGCTTTCTTTTTCAGTTGGAAAATTCTGTACCTGGAAAAATTAGCCGTAATGTAATTAGCTGTGTAATTGACTGACAGTAGTTTTGATATTGTTTTCTAAATTCATTATGTCTGTATGATGAAAGTTTATATCTTTTCTTGCCTGTTGTACATCACATACTCTATTTTTGGATATGCTGTATTTGAAACCTAGTACAAACATCTCAGCTAAAATGGAGAGCATAATGTAGAAGAAAGTATGCTAGGATGAGAGAAATTGTTAAAAGAAACAGGCATTCATTGCTATACTTTAACAGATGCTTTTTGTATATGAATTGTGTATTTTATCTCACTACACTGAGGAAAAATGAAAGGTGTCCAGACAATATTTAATAGAGATTTAGCTTATTAAAAAAATAAAATAAAATTCCTCAGCCCTTGTAGATAGCTAATTCCAGCCTCTCACTACATGCAAAGTTCTGAAGTTGTATTGAATAATGCTCCAAACTTAGTGCTTAAATATTAAATAAAAAGTGATGATTCCTCAGTTCTGTATTTTCGAGTGACTTGAATTTGAGCCTCCGTAAGAGATTCAAAAATAATTTAAGTGCATGCAGCTGGCAAAGATGAGTAGCACTCCAAGAGAAAAACAGTTCTGTCCAGCACCTTCCACAGTACATTGCAGCTGATGAGGAAACCTACACTGAGATTCAGAAGTGAATAAATGAACAAATGAACAGTTTTAATCATGCTGATAAGGTTTTCTTCACTGGGACATCTTCAGGACCATTTATATAAATATAGAGGGAAAAAATGGTAATAGATGCAGAACATTTAATAAACTTAGCTCTACGGAGTCATGAATTTGTTAAAGGAAAAGCCTACAGTCAGGGGATATTAAGATTAAATTTGCAGTTCATGGGAGGGTAAGCAGGCTTTTTCTAAGCCTGTGCAACTACCAGCCCTATGCACATAGAATTCATGTTAGCTTGCACAAAGTAAGTTAAGAGTCAAGCAGTGGAGTGTTTCTCCTTTACTTGATTTAGTCTACACCTGAAAAAACCCACTTTCTTCTTTTTTCCAACCACTTTATTTCTATGCCTAAGTGGAACAGAAATGCCATGTGACAAAATGGGAATTTGATTTATGCTGGCACAATCTGGATGGACAAAGAAAAAGATGTAAAACTTTTTGCATAAAACATACAATATTAAAAAAATATTACTAGTGTTATTAATGCTAATATACATAATATAACAAAATTTTATAAATAAACACAAAAACAAAAGAATTATCTTATCTTTGGATTCAATTTGAATATTTTTTCTCGGTAGCCTTCTGATATATTTATCCAAATCTAGATGCTATTTGTAACCATATTATGTGTTGTTACACACCATAAGGGCACATTTATTTTAAGCAGTAAATAATGGATCTCATGCAATGTTGTCACTATTGGAAAACAGCTTTTAGAAGATAACCTATTTCTACAGTGTACATAGTGTCGTCTTAGCTGTCAAATTACAGAAATTTGGAGGAAGAAAATCAACTTCTTCCCTGGTGTGCATGCAGTGATTTCTGAAGCATTACCATATGGGCTGTTAAGACTAACAGTAAAGCATTATTTTTCTAGCTGTTTCCTTTCTTTTAATGCTTTACTGAGGAGGACACAGAGTTGTACTAACTCGTTATTGGAAAAAGTTTATGCTGTGATGTGTTCCATCTTTATTCTTTCACATTTCCTTCCCATCCCAGAAGACTGTAATGTGTTTTTTTCTGTCCTTCAAAAAGCAGGCAGCAAACAGTCTCTTTTGTTGAACAGTTCATAGAACATTCTGCTGTCATCATGTAGATGCTTCCCTCTGGCTCCATGCAGTGTAGACTACAGGAGGATAGCACTAGAGATGTGTCATCCCAAGGCTCTTTGACTGACACCTGACCTACATTAAAGTCTTTGCTGGTAATCCTTTCTCTGTTCTGTTTTCACATGTATTGCTAGAGTTGCACAATGAGGAAATGTTACTCATAGTGCGCAGTATGATTGTTTTAAGTGAATTTCTTGGAACAGATGTTGTCTTACAAACATTTCATTTTCTCTAGTTATTACAAACTAAGAGCTGACAGCTAATTCCTGCTTAAATTAAGGACAAACGCTCATCAGGGAATCCTACCAAGGCCGTGGGCCATCATGTCTAGTAATTAAAGCTAGCTCAGGATGATACAGTCTATCAGAATACACTGATGTATCAATAATGAAAAGAAGGAAGAGTAAGAAATAGAGGAATCTATGGAAAACCATCAAGCTCAAGTGATAGCAAGTCCCCATGCAAACATAAATGGTCTGCAACCTTGACAAATCATGTCAACAGTTCTTCTGATAGCAAAGTTCAGAAAAATTTAGACCATGAAAGAGCATGAAATAAGGAAACAAGCAGGCAGATATAGACAAGAAATGCATGGATCAGATAAAAAAAAAACAAATATATCTGCAACATACACCTGATAGGAATCCCTTTCATGCTACTAGGCATAACAGTCCACAGTGTTACTGGGGACAGCTGTTTCAGCCGCTACAAAGCAGCTGCTGGAGAGGCAAAGAGTCTGAGGGAGATCAACAGTTAAACTCTTCGGTGGATGCTACCAGAGGCCCAGTAATACAGTCAGTCTGTTTATAGGGAAATACTGAGAAATGTTTCACTTCGGAAGAAATTGCTTGTCAGCAAGGATGACAAAATAAGCCTATTTTGAGTTCTGTCATTGAAAGAAAAATAAAAAGGATAAATTTTCTAAGGTTTCTGATGTATAAAATGGGAACTAGCAGTAAAATGATAGTTTAAATGTCAGGTAAGGTGCTTAGCTGGAGATCTGTTATTGATTTATCTGCTCCAGTTTACCCATCTGCAATACACAGGCAGAGTAAATTTTACAAGTATTACTGGACTTCATCTGCACAGTTCCCTAATAGATATATCTTGCTGACTTGTTAGAAAAAAAAAAATCATTAGAATTTTATTTTACATTAGAGATCTGAACACTGACAAATTCAGTGGTGTCTTGCAGGCAATGTGTCACCATGTCATGGGAAATAAACAGGAGCAGCTAGAAACCATGGAGCAATTGGGAAAGTATGACTTAATTTCAATCACGGAAACATGATGGGATGAATCCCACAGTTGGAATACCCTGATTGAGGACTACAGGCTTTTCAGAAGGGATAGGCAGGGTAGGAGGGGTGACAGAGTTGCCCTCTATGTTAGGAAGTGGATAGATTGCAGAGCTGTGTCTGAGGAACAGCCATGATCAGGTTGAGAGCTTGTGGGTAAAAATCAAGAATTGGTCCAGCAAAGGGCATCTAGTGGTTGGGGTCTGCTACAGGCCACCTGATCACGGGGAACCTGTTGGCGAGGACTTCTTGCTTCAGCTGCAGGAGGTGTTGCGCTCACGGGCTCTTGTCCCGGTGGGGGATTTCAACAACCCAGATATCTGCTGGGATAGTGGCATGGTGGGTGGCAGGCAATCCAGGAGATTCCTGGAGTCTGTTGAGGACAACTTCCTGGTCCAGGTAATAGATGGACCGACCTGAGGTGAAGCCTTACTGGACCTGGTGCTCACTAATGCAGAGGAGAGCATTAGAGACGTTAAGATTGGAGGCAGCCTGGGCTGTAGTGACCATGCCTTGGTGGAGTTTGTGATCTTGAAGAACGCGGGCCTGGCTAAAAGCAGAGCTAGGACCCTGTGCTTTAGGAGAGCAAACTTCTGGCTGCTCGAGGAACTGCTGAGTGGGGTCCCATGGGATACTGTTCTTAAGGGCATGGGTACAGAACAGAGCTGGCAGCTCTTTAAGGACAACCTTCTGAGACCACAGCGGCTCTCCATCCCCCAGCAGAAGAAGTCGAGCAGGTGAGGCAGGCGACTGTTGTGGCTGTGCAAGGACCTGCAGCTTAAACTGAGAGAAAAGGGGGAAATGTACAGGAAGTGGAAGCAGGGTTGTGTGCCCTGGGAGGGATACAGGGCTGTTGTCTGTGTGTGTAGAGATAGGATTAGGAAAACCAAGGCACAGATGGAGCTGAACTTGAGGAGGGATGTGAAAGATAACAAGAAGGGGTTCTACAGGTACATAGGCAGGAGGAGACGGGCCAAGGAGAGTGTTCCCCCTCTGCTGAAAGGTACTGGGGAGCTGGCTTCCTCAGTCATAGAAAAAGCTGAGGTACTCAGTGAGTGCTTTGCCTCAGTCTTCATGGGTGGTCAGGCTTCCCGTGTCTGCCAGGACCACGAGCCTCTAGGTGAGGGTGTGGGGGTTGGTGTCCGTCCCACTGTAACTGTGCAACAAGTCTGAGTCCTCCTCATGAAACTGAATGTGTATAAGTTCATGGGGCTGGATGATATCCATCCTAGGGTCCTGAGAGAGATGGCTGATGTGGTTGCCGAGCCACTCTATCATATGTGATAAATCATGGCTGTCTGGTGAAGTCCCCGGTGACTGGAAAAAGGGAAACATTACTCCCATTTTTAAGAAAGGGAGAAAGGAAGACCCAGGGAATTACAGGCCAGTGAGCCTCTGTGCCTGGGAAGATCATGGAGCAGATCGTCCTGGAAGCTATGATAAGGCACACACAAGATTCACCAAGGGCAGATCTTGCCTGACCAATCTGGTGGCCTTCTACGATGGAGTGATGGCTTTGGTGAATGGGGGAAGGGCGATGGATGTCATCTACCTGGACTTCTGCAAGGCCTTTGACACGGTCCCTCACCACATCCTTCTTTCTAAATTGGAGAGGTGTGGGTTTGATGGTTGGACTGTCCGATGGATTAGGAATTGGCTGGCTGGACGCAGCCAAAGGGTTGTGATCAATAGTTCTGTGTCAGGGTGGAGGCCGGTCACAAGTAGTGGCCCTCAGGGGTTGGTCTTGGGAGTGGTGCTCTGTAACATCTTTATCGATGACACAGACGATGGCATCGAGTGCACTCTCAGCAAGTTTGCAGATGACACCAAACTGAGCAGTGCAGTTGATACATTGGAACGAAGAGAAGCCATCCAGAGGGACCTGGACAGGCTGGAGAAGTGGGCCCATGAAAACCTAATGAGGTTCAACAAGGCCAAGTGCAGGGTGCTGCACTTGGGTTGGGGCAATCTCAGGTATTTATACAAACTGGGGAAAGATCTCCTTGAGAGCAGCCCTGCAGAGAAGGACTTGGGGGTCGTGGTGGACGAGAAGCTGGACATGAGCCAGCAGTGTGTGCTTGCAGCCCAGAAGGCCAACTTTTTATTTATTTATTTTTGCCAATCCTCATCTTTTATGTTATCTCTTTCTTTACAACAGTCTTGTTGCCTGATGTGCTACATACTCAGAGTCATCTCCATTCTTTTTCCCTAGTAACTCAACAGTACTTTGAAGGACTCCCTGGAAAGATCTGTAAAGCTACATCTGTAAAGCTACAAAATTCCTTGCTTTTTCTTCTTTCAGATCATTCTACGTCTGACTCTAATTTCCCAACTGTCATCTCAGCATGAAAAGATGTGAAGCTTACTTGCTTTCTTAGAAGAATACCCACCACAGTGTGACTTTGTTGCCTAAACAACATAATTCATATGGTTATTATGAATATATTATGAGTAATTATTAACACTTTATCGACCAGAAATCCCCACCATCTTTAAGGAAAACAAAGTTACCTCAAATGTTTAAGAAAACTAAGTTTTGTCTCTGAGTAAGGAACAATCATGATATCATATAACATAGCAGCCCATTTAAATATTTCAAAGGCTGTTTGAATAAAATACCCAACTTTTACATCAAAACAGAGCAGCACCTGGTAGGAAATGTGAGCCAGATCACTTGGTTAGTATGTCAGCTACCGAATAATCAATCTATTTCAGATACGTTGAGCAATCAATGTATTTCAGAAGTTCTGAATCACAGACAGCTGGGTGATTTCAGCATGACATACAGACTTTTTATAAACAGTCATCTGCTAGCATTGTAGCAATGTGTTGTGATACGACATAACTGGTGGTGAGAATCTTTCACTAATTCAACGTTATGAGACTATCTCACTCTATTCTTTCACAGGAGCTGTCTACTGAGGCACTCATTGACAAGCTTTGTAACCATGCATTCGCTTGTCTTACAACTTAGTGACAGAGTTAGATGTCTTCTTATTACTTTTAATATTATTATTATTGTCTTCTTCTTAATATTTTTATTGTTATATGATAAAGATTTTTCTTTTTAATACTCAAGAACTATCACATTCCCAATTTCTCCATCTATTTCAACCTCTCCCCTACCCCCAAAAAATATATATTAAAAAGGATTTTTTAAAAAATTATGGAAAATCCAATATTTTCACTGTCAAATATTTTGCTTGTATCTGTGTTATTTTCTTTGAGAATAAGTTCTGAAGTGAAGAATAGAAATTTTTCTTTCTGCCTCTTCCTATCTTCTTTTTTCTGATATATTTTTTTCTAATGATTTTCATCTCAATCCCTTTGACAGAGTTCCTCTTATTTTAATTTCTTATGAAACTTGTGAGTACAGAGCCTTCAGGTTGACTGAAAGGCCTTTCGCTCATTCCTTTCTGCTGCTTTTTAATGTCAATAATCTTTAGACATTTTTTTTCTGTAATTTTATTTTTATATTTAATCTGTTTGGTTTTGTTTGTTTGTTTGTTTGTTTTCTCTACATAGTCATAATTATGGTTTCCAATAGCACAAAAGTCAATGGGATAACATTTCTTGAGTAATAGTTCTTCCTCAAACAGCAAGTCCAATTTCCAGTCTAGAAATCTTCGGATTGTAGGAGTTGATATTATGAAGTAAGGTGTGAAGTGAAATACTAAGGCTAGGAAAATTCAAAATTAGTGGATATCAAGTGCTCAAAGTTGAGCAAATGTAAGTGAATAATAAGTAAAGCAGAGCAAAGTCATTCATTGGTCATGTCATTGTATGTGCTACTTCTCAGATGGTTTTTCTCTAACAGGGTTCCAGATCTTCTAGTCATAGAATAGTATTTCCAAGTCACCCTTGAATTTTGTTATGGATGTACTCTCACTGTATGTTAGTATCAAAGACACTTCTTGGATGTTTGAATTATTTGTGGTCCTGAGTGCTTGTGCCCATGCTTATTACCACGTGATATGTCCTTGTGGGTCTCAGAGCACAGTGAAGCCTGCTATTCACTCAGCACTCAGATGAAGAACACATCATGGCAGCCACAGTTTATAGCACTTATGTACTGTGACCAGTACCTCCTGCTCTTGACCCCTGGTGCTGTGGTTGGCATAACTAACAACAAAGAAATTATCCATAATATGTAAGCATGCATTTAATGTATACCCCTGCTCCTGCCCCCTTTCTCTTAATCTCTGCTCCCAAGGTGTGAGGTCACCTATTGTTGGTGCAACAAAGAGCATTGCTGATATCAAGACTCACGTGTGGTTTCCCAAGGGAATATGAACACTCACTGTCAGGGAGGTTAAGTCCACCTGTGTTATCAATGCCCAGGTGCATCTAGCTTGATACAGATCAGCATAAAAGTGCAGGGAACATGCCTACAAAACCAACCAGGAACAAGCCCTTAGTAGGACTTAGCTCAGAACAGATATACTGAACAGGCATGATGCATAGTAACTTATAATAAACTAGAGAAACTTCGGAAAAAAGTCCTGTTCACTTGTATATTTTTTGGATTTCTGTACACCCATGGACCAGATAATCATTTAGGTCATGATAGAAGCACTTTGTAACATGCATATTTATTTATTATCTTCAGTCTCAGTGACACTCACTTCTTTTATTCATCTACCTGATACTCCTTAACCTCTTCCTTTAAGCTTCTTACTCACCTCCTAACTCACTGTCTTTAAATTTCAGCCAAATTTCTGTCTGTATCTTGTGATTATTTCTATAAGGACATCTATGCTTTTTGGCAAGTGTGGATATACTGATAATATTATTTTCAGTGATTCATTAGCTGTGATCAATCAGAGAAATAACGAAACAGAATATCATCTACTTTTGAAAGTACAGTCAGTTAAAATAAGACTTTACTTGCTGGACCAGTGAGCAGATACAAGCAAGCATATACTGAATTAATTAATGAACTGACATTTCACAGTTATCTGAGATAGTATAAATCTATCTTCAAATAAGCATCCATGATCCTTCAGATAACTCTGTCTGATTATCTAATTTTGAATCTTCTGGAAAACCTTGAAACTCAGTGACTTAGAAACTGTTAAGGAGATATACAGTTATATTCATGATGTTTATTCAAATTAACTTTTACGTTGCTGTGGATCTACATGTTAATTAAATATTTATTAGGACTGGGTCTTAAAAAGACTCTGGCTTCAGATCCCAAATTGAGTTAAATTAAAAACTTGTGTCGTGAGCAAAAAATATTAGGAATCACACAGCTCTTAAATTCAGGTGAACAAATCGTCAGCCTAATTGGATGAGCACTAAATTATGCTAATTACCACAGACTTTATTTATAGTGGAATATCTTTAAATTAAGGTCAATACAGAGTCAGAAAGTCTCTTGCAGTTTCCTACTAGAAATAATACATTTCCACATATACATTCTCCTGTTTGTCTTTCTTTGAAATATAGTTTTCTTATTTTGGAAGTATATCTACAGTGTAGAATGTTTGAAAATAATACTGCATGGATGCTGATGTTATTTTCCTGCTTTGGAAAAGGCATTTTGAAATGCTAGGGCAGGCAGTCCAAATGCCAGGAGAATATCCTTCTAAAGACTTGTAATGGTTAAAATAATGTCAACAGTTCTACACCTTGGCTTCTAACACATGTAACGGAAATGGTCCTACCAGCCCCAGCACAAAGCTTGAAGAATTTGTTGGGAAATGCACATACTTTTCAAACCATTTCATCCCTTTTTCACATCATAGTAAATCTCAAACAACTCCTTAATGTGCATTTTAAACACTGTCTTCATTGCTAGTTAATTGAATATTTATTGTTCAAAGAACACTTTGCTAACTCATTTATACGAAATTACCTCTGAAATACATGTATATTATATATACAATTATATTGTTACTGTTTGAGTGAACTCTTTTTGTTTCTTGAAAGGATGTTTAGCTTTTTAATTGGTAGTAATAAAGCCAACAAGATCTTCTTGGTTATTCCTTAATGTAAACCGTTCTTCCCTTGAATCCAACACATGGAAATATGAATTTAAATCCAGTAATCTTAAGGGATATAGTACTGCTGTTCCAGGTATTAAATTGGTGGTCTGAGTTAAATACTGACACTGTAGCTACTCTGCAAGTAAAAATATCTTAGATGAATCTGCCTTTGAAATTCATTCCTGGAGAATATACTAACTGCTCCCAAGGCAGAAAATGATTCACTCCAAATACAATTCTTTTCCCCACAACTTCTTGTACAAGAGAAACTCTCTAAGTGGATATCTTTAAAAAATCATTCCCTTATTCTCCTCCTCTTGAAAAAGTTAAAATAGAGAAAGTAAGTTGGTGAATGTTGGAGAAGCTACATATTCCATTATGCCTATTTTATTATCAGCAGTGAGCAAGTACATGGTGGGTTTTAAATGCCATTTCTATCATCTTAATGCAGAAAGGTCTCCTCTAACCAAAACAAAGATGAAATTATGTAAGTAAACTGTACTACCTTGCTCAGATGTGCTGGATTACTACTTCTGTAGTCATTTAACTTAAGACGATTGGTGGTACAGCAGAAAAATGAACAGTCAGACAATAACTTTTGTTCTATCGAAAGAAAGAAATTGGATTTTTTTCTATTTTTTTATGTTTCACTGAGACACCTGTAGATGAAACTTTTCCATGGCAATTCTAGTCATTTACTCCAGCTGAGCTGCAATGCATAGTTCCATATGTATCCTGTCCTTTGGGCTGGAACATGCCAAAAACCTGTGGGATTTTTGGTTTGACTTTTGTTGTTTTGTTGTTGTTGTTGTTGTTGTTGTTGTTGTTGTTCTGTTTTGTTTTGTTGTTTTTTCTGTGGGGGTTTTTTTAGCACTCAAAAGATAATTTACTAGGATTACAGTGGGGATAAAAGTGGTATCTGGGTGTCCGCTCTGTTTGTTTTATCTGTTGGACAGCAGACTTGGATGGATCTTAGACTAAGCCCTATTAGATTGTGCAATTCCTTAACAGCCAGCCATTGAGATAAGAAAAGAATAGCCAGATTAATTTACAACTGTGCAAGTGTTCAGTTACTTATCTATTCAAACATATACATTTGATCCACAAATGCACTCTAACCTCTAGTTTCAGTCTGCAGGAGTTGAACGAATCATCAATCTATGTTTGATTCAGTTTTGTTCTATAGTTTTATTTAAAAATATGTAGATGCATTTGAAAAAAAGATTTTTTTCAACTCTGTATTTGAATTAGATTTAAAGTAAAGCTAGAGCCTGTGCAGTGATGACAATTCCAGATTATAAAAGGAGGCAACTAGTGAAGAGACAGACAAAATGACTGTGTCTTTACTCCTATGAGCTGAGAGGCGGATCATGCTGATCAAAGACAAGCATCATAACTGGTCATGTGTGCAGGAGGCAGTTCACAGAACAGCTCTCTACAAATTTGTATTATGTTGCATCTAAGACTGCAAAATCTTTAGCAAAAAAATTGAATTAATTTTCTACATCTTACATTGTATAGAATTTGGACAAACGGGCATAGATATGGTCATATTTTGTTAATCCACTTGTACTTTGAAGCAGCTAAGGAAGTAGAGCTATGTAAGCTTTCACATCAATATCTCAGAAATGTGGGTTTGAATTCTTGTTCTTTCTGTTCTGAGGAAAATCACCAAAATGGGGACAAAAACAAAGGACAGGAATATGTATGAGGAGAATTAAAATAACAAAACATATCTTAAGTCAGAGTTGTTGTTAAGTAACTGAAGAGAGAGACTCGTGGATAAAGGACATTATTTTAGTCAGCTAGAATTGTGTAGTTATGAGTCAGAAGATAAATCTGAACAAAAAGAAATTAAGATGAAAAGATGAGAAAAAAAATACCAGTAGTAAGATCTATTATGTGTATAAAATAATTTTGCTGGAGTAACCACAAATTTGAGTAAACTAGGGGAAGTAGAAATTCTAACTGAGAGTTATATGCAGGTCATCTTGAAAATAACGGCTCCTATTTATTCCATGGAAACTACAACAGATACAAAGAACACAATAACACTGTTTGATAGAGCAAATTCTGAGCTACAAAAGACTAGCTTTCAGCATGATCACCATTAACTGTGGTTTTTTTTTTGTTGTTGTTGTCTGTTTTGTTTTGTTTTGGTTTTGCCAGTGATAAACAAGAGCCTGCATGCTGCACTTATTAAAATATGCACCAGCTGAGGTGACCCAATGTTTTACAGCTGTTTTGATGGTACAATTACTAGGAAAATGTTGCTCATGCAATTTGTCTTTCACAGCCCAAACAGATGGAAGTCAGAAGGCACCAAATCCAGATTCTGTGATGGTTGTGATAGGACATTCCAGCCAAGATTGGTTCCACAGTCTTCAAACTGATGTGGGGTCTGACATTATCATGTTGCAAAAGGTTATCTTCTTCTCTGGCTTATCTGAAAGTTTAAGCCTTCAGCTTATTCATCATCATGATGCAGTGGTCTGAATTGTTCATTTGTCTCAGTTTCAGTGGGGCAAGGAAGGGGATCACCCCTTTCCTGTCCTAAAAGTCAGTGAACATCACTTTACTCCCCAAGGGCTGCATCTTGAACTTTTTCCTCAATGGGGAATTCACAAGTGGGCACTCCATAAACTACTGTTTTGATTCCAGTTCACTGAAGTGACATCATGTCTCATCACCAGTAATGATGTGATCCAGGAAACTGTCACCTTCACCCTCATATTTGTTCAGTGGGTCCTGACAAACTTGTCTACAGTGTTCTTTCTGTTCCCGTGTGTGCATTTGTGGGACCCACCTGGTGTAAACTTTGTGATATTCCAATACTGCTACTATCATTTTCATTCACTGAAGCTGATATTCAGTTCTGTACACAGTTCCCTGGTCATAATCTGCCAATTTGCATGGATGAGCCAATTGAGGCACTCTTCATTTCATAGTATGACAGCTATGTATGATCATCCAGAATATTGCTTGTCATTCCTTTCACTGAGACACTGAGGGATATAATTTTTTTCTGTATGGAGGAATTCAGTTACGCATCTTTTCTTCATACAGGCTTGTATGTCAGGCACCATTCTGTTCAACCGCCCCTCTGCTGCCATCTGTTACTTAATTGTAAATTGCACAAATAAAAAAATGGATCCTTTGTCATAGCTTTTCCCATAAGGCTCCAGAGTTACCCAGCACATAAGAATAACCTTTGCAAAAGAGTTATCTTTTCAAACAAAATTCCCTTGTTCTAACACCTCCCCACCCTGCCCCCAGCTCCAAAAAAAACACACATATACATATGCCCCAGCACCAAGCCCCTGGTAACTACATCACAGTGCTCCTGCTCATAAGGGTCGTGCCCACAGCTTGTGCGCTGGGCTCAGTATGCATCCCCATCATGGTGGTGGTCATCCCTGGCACTCGGCTCAGGAAATCAGCACAGATTACTCTTAATTTCTATGTTATCTGATGCTTTCACTCTTCAGTTTTACAATTTTCTGATCACTTAATGTGATTATTCAACAGATCACTTATTACTGTAGCTGCTAGGGGCTTGAGTATATATTGATGATGTACCCAGTATCTTTCATGAGAACTTTATATTGACAACATCATGTGATCAACAACCAGGCACAGAGTAACCCATGCTTTTCATTCCTGATTATCAAACAAAGTAATTCAAGCCAGCTATTTTAGCAGTATTGTACCAAGGGAACTGCTTAAACTCAGGTTTGCCACACATTTTATACCTTCGGAACATCACATTTCCTTTTAAGCCCTGGCACAACCTAGGATTCAGGTGAATGCAACAGTCTGACCATGTGATAATCCTTCAGGGTTATGTAAGCAAATGGCTAAGTGTTTCCTGTGCTCTGTCAGTTCTGAGCGCTAATTGCAGAAGCACATTCTGCTTTCTTTTCAGACTTTTACAAAAGTGTGTATCCTAAATGTCAGATGGCAGAACAATCTAAACTGTTACGTTAGAAACTTGAAAAAAATTGCTGCTAATAACAGTAGCTTAAACAGCATTTAGTTAAATGTAGTCTGTTGGTTTTATTGCTTCATTTTTAGCTTTAAAGTTCAGGATTTTTTAATCTCCCTCCAATTGCACCTTTAGAAGCATGTACATGAGCAAACTGTCATAACATTGCATCTTTAGCTTTCGCTTAGGTAAACTGAATCCTAAACATCAGCTTATTTCCTTTGTAATATCTCAAGTCTTATGCAATAAATTTTTCTGTAATGGTTTACTTTGCTGTCTGAAATTAAACTGGGAAACACTTTGGCACAGACAGTTATTTAAACTGATCCAAGATGGACCCATGGATCAGAATGAGAATAAACCAGATCGTTTCTCATAGATTACTTGTTCCGTGTCAAAAATAATGGCTTTGAACTAATCTAGGAAAAGCTATGTCTAGGGAAGGCCATTCCTTGGAGCTGAGAAGATATAAAGAGAATAACCTTGTGAAGAGCTTCTTGCATATTACATGAAGATGAAAATGAAGTGCTTTTTTTTTAACTTCTCACTTTTACTAATATGGCACTGTCAGGTATGAAATCACACTTTTATATAAAAGCAATTTATAAAACAAGTCTTGTCATATTTTCACTCTTTTGTTCCCTTTTCTGAGCTTTTGTGCTGGAATGTGATTTGCAAATGAGAATATCAATGAAAAGCATGTCCAATGTTCAGCAGTTTTGCAGTTGTCTTCAAAAGAATGTGAAGATGGCAGCAGAGTTTTTTGTTTTCCCCTTGGTAGCAACAGAATATAATCTCATATGATTTTCTTACCATAGAGGGTGTTTATTTTCATTTTTATTTTTTTATTTTATTTGTTATTTTTATAGAAGGATTTATATCCAAATGATTGCACAGATCACATCTACACTCATGTCACTGCAAACTCATGGACACAGGTATTTAACAATGTCAACAGCAAGCTAGCTTGTAGCTGGATGTTTCCAGTGCACCCCATCTGCTCTGCAAATGAAATGATTCACTCAGCCACACTTATTTAATATTTAAATTAGTCCATTCTTGCAGAACTACAAATGGAGAATATAATTTCTAACCTTAAAAAAATAAATACAGATTTTTCCACACGAACTATGGAGCTTCCTTGGGTATTTCTATTTATTGTCAGAGAATCACAGAACAATGTATGTTGGAAGGGCCCCTAAAAGTTATCCAATTCCATCAGTCCATGCCATGGGCAGGGACACCTTCCACTGAATCAAAGCCCCATCCAACCTGGCCTTGAACACCTCCAGGAATGGACTATCCACAGCTTCTATGGGCAGTCTGCTTTACTGCCTCACCATCCTTATCAGCAAAGCGTTTCATCCTAATAACTAATCTAAAGCTACCCTCTTCTAGTTCATCACCATTACATCTTGTCCTATCACTGTGCTCACTGTAGACAGTCTTTAAGTACCAGAATTTGGATTTTTCCACCAATGAGAAAAGTCAAAAAACATTTATAAAATGGTAGAAGTCTTCATTTGTCTATTATTCCAAGCTTTTGAGGATCTCATAGGATAATATTCAGTTGACTAAATTCAAGAAGCATTACTTCCAAAAACTTACTTTAAAGGTAATGTAACAAAAAGAAACACGATCAAATTAAGAACACATGCTGATAAAAACAAAAGTCAACGATCAGAAAGGAAATGCTGAATTTTTTATGTTTAAATTTAAACGATTCCCTCTTAAATCAGTAAAACAATGTTTAATTCACTTAATCCGTAAATATAGTGGAAAGTATTTTGTCAGAGGAAACACTACTTCCTGTGTTTTATTTATTTTCACTTAGGTAAACTTCAGCTGAACTCTTCAGAAAAACAGCTGTGTGAGTCATGAGCCTACTGTGCAGTTTGCTTTGTTGAAGCAGTTTGCTTCAACCTTGTCTTGAAATAGGAAAAAGACGGAATGCTGAAGTAGAAACCAGAACATGACTGCATGACTGTTTGGGTCTTTATTTAATCACTGAAACAAAAAGAGATTCCTTAGGTCATAGTGGTGATCAGTCAACACAATAACTATCAGCATCAAGATAGTTCAACATGCAATCATGTTCAATGTAAGAAAAAGCACCAATGATTTGCACAAGATCCATGTAATTTAAGGCCAAAAAATACAAGAGAAGTACTAGAGCTCTGGATGACAGCTCCTTGTGATCACTATTGCTGGCAAATGTGACGCCAATCTTCAACTGGCAAATGTGATGCCCATCTTCAAAAAGGGCTGAAAAGATGATCCTGGTAGCTACAGGCCTCTCGGTCTCACCTCGGTGGCAGGGAAGGTCATGGAACGGATAATCTCAGGAACCATCATGGACCAACTAACAGTCAACCAGGGGATCAGTCCCAGTCAGCATGGGTTTATGAACAGTAGATCCTGTCTGACAAACCTGATTTCATTCTATGACAAGGTGACCCACTTAGTGGATGAGGGTCAGGCTGTTGATGTGGTCTACCTGGACTTCAGTAAGGTCTTTGACACTGTCCCCCATAACATTCTCATGGAGAAACTGGCTGCTCACAGTCTGGATAGGTGTACACTCCACTGGGTGAAGCACTGGCTGGATGGCCAGTCCCAAAGAGTCGTGGTCAATGGAGTTGAATCCAGTTGGCGGCCAGTCACTAGCAGTGTTCCCCAGGGCTCAGTGCTGGGGCCACTTCTGTTTAATATCTTTATTGATGATCTTGATGAGGGGATTGAGTGCACCCTCAGTAGTTTGCAGACAACACCAAGCTGGGAGGGAGTGCTGATCTGCCAAAGGGGAGAAGGGCACCACAGAGGGACCTGGATAGACTGGATTGATGGGCCAAGGTTAACAATATGAGTTTCAATAGGGCCAAGTGTCAGGTCCTGCATTTTGGTCACAACAACCCTAGGCAACCCTACAGGCTTGGGGAGGTGTGGCTAGAAAGCTGTCTGATGGAAAGGGACCCTGGTGTACTGTTGGACAGTTGGCTGAATATAGTGAAATAGCAGTGTGCCCAGGTGGCCAAGAAGGCCAGTGGCATCCTGGCTTGTATCAGGAATGGTGTGGTGAGCAGGACTAGGGAAGTCATCCTGCCCCTGTACTCGGCATTGGTGAGGCCTCACCTGGAGTACTGTGTTCAGTTTTGGGCACCTCAGTACAACAAGGACATGGAGGTACTGGAGCAGGTCCAGAGGGCAATGAGGCTAGTGAAGGGCTTGGAAAATCAGCCCTATGAGGAGAGGCTGAGGGAGCTGGGGCTGTTTAGTCTGGGGAAGAGGAGGTTGAGGGGAGACCTTATTACTCTCTTCCAGTACCTGAAAGGTGCTTACAGTGAGAGCGGGGTAGGTCTCTTCTCACTGGTGACAGGTGACAAGACGAGAGGAAATGGCCTCAAGTTGCACCAAGGCAAGTTGAGGTTGGACGTTAGGAAACACTTCTTTACAGAAAGGGTGATTAAACACTGCAATAGACTCCCCAGGGAGGTGGTTGAGTCACCATCCCTGGATGTGTTTAAGAGCTGTGGTGTTCAGAGATATAATTTAGCAGAGGGTTGTTAGAGTTAGGGTACTATGGTTAGGCTGCGGTTGGACTTGATGATCTTTGAGGTCCTTTCCAACCTGAGTAATTCTATGATTCTATGATTCTATTGTGGACATGCACCAGGGATAAGCACATTGTTTTATCACAGTTCAGATGCTTTAATGGCTTTTCATTTAGTCATTAGAAAAGCAATCCGCAGCTCTAGAACTAGTGTTCTGTTGACACTCTATTTACATGGTACTTTCAGCTTTATAAGATTGTTGCTGCAGGATATTAGAAGAAACTGTAGGGTTTTTTTTATCATTCTGTCTTATTTTGATTACATTGATTTTATTTTCTTTGGGTTATAAATTCATTAACATAATAATCAATTAAAGTAAGAATAATACCTTTGTCAAATTCAGTGGGTTTTCTGATGTTTTCTGAAAACCAAGAAACCATACCACCAAACTGATCATAATTTTAAGTTTAATTTTGAAGGCTCAGAGATATTATATTAATTCCTTCTTGGATTGACTGGAATAGAACAATTTTGTGCATAAAACTTATTTGTTTTATAAGAAGCTTATTAAATAACTTTGTATGAAAATAAGCAGCTGTGACTTTTTATATATGTACACCATAAATACAGAAAACAATGGTCTAAGCATTCTGTATGAATTATTTTAAAGGCCAACATGCAAAATCAAAAACCACAGAAGAAAAATTAAAAATCCCAAATGCAGGCAACTGTACACTCTTTTCCTGAAGTCTTATTTTATTTCTAACAAACAATAAATAAATAAATAAGCAAAAGCAGAACAAAACTCTCAAAACCCATACAAATCAATTTAAGCACTTAAGAATATCTGAGGCCTTCATAGCTTCAGCAACTTGGGAAAGGAGAGGTTGCATCCTTCTTACTTAATACCATGCACCATAATCCATCGTCTTTCCAGTTTCTTACCACAATCAAAACATATGAAAGAACACAATCAAGTGAAAGCATCATCACTGCTAGATGTCTGTGGGGAAAAAAAAAATGGAAAAAAAGAAAAAGATCTTTGACTGGCAGCATCAAAAACTGTCTGTCCTGTAACTAGCTTCTGGAAATTCCAAAAGAGCTAAATATTCTGAACCAAATTTAACATCATGTCTGCTGTTGAGACTTAGCAAAATCACAACATCCTAGACACCTCTACATAGCTATAGATGCCAGTGAAGAGCTCCAAATAATTATATCTTAAAATCCTCCACAGCTTACCCTCTGCAAGTCTGCAGATGGAAGAGTGGAGTGGTTCAGCTGATACAACAGAATGAAGGAGTGCCATCCTAAGTGACCTGAATAGGCTTGAAAAGTGGGTCCATGTTAACCTAATGAGTTTCAATAAGACTAAGTACAAGGTGTTGCACTTGGGCCAGGGAAATCCCAGATATGTGTACAGACTGGGAGGAGAACTCACTGAGAGCAGCCCTGCCTGGAAGGACTTGGAGGTACTGCTGGGCAGAAAGCTGGACGTGAGCCATCAGTGTGCTCTGTGGCCCCAAAGACCAACAGTATCCTGGGCTGCATCAACAGAGGAGTGGCAGCTTGGAGAGGGAGATTGCACCACTCTGCTCTGCCCCTGTGTGGCCCCATCCGAAGTACTCTGTCCAGGTCTGGGCCCCGAGCATAAGAAAGATGTGGACCTGTTGGTGGAGGTCCAACACAAAGATGACCAGAGTGCAGAGCACCTCTTCTAGGAACAAAGGCTGAGGGAGGTGGAGTTCAGCCAGGAGAAGAACCAGGCTCCTTTGTGACCTCAGTGGGGCCTTCCAGTACTTGGAGAGAGCTGATAAGCAGAACAGAGACTAAGTTTTTACATGCGCAGACAGTGACGGAACAACAGAGAATAAAATAAGGAAGATTTTGATTAGCTTTCGTGGCAAAGCTTTTCAATCAGAGTTGTGAGGCACTAAAATAGGTTACCATGGAAGCTGAGATTTCCCCATTCCTGGAAGTGTTGAAGGCCAGTCTGTATGGGGCCCTGAGCAGTTTGATCCTGTGGCTGAAAACACTCCCAAACCAACCATTGTCCAATTTCTCTGATCTTGATATTCTATTTTTCTCTGTAAATCCACATAAGACATTTCAGATATCATTTAATGTTTGCTATAATAGACTTCAGGAGAATTAAATTGGGAAGCAAAACAGAAAAGATGTCCCCTTTGAGTAAATCTAATCTATTCACAGCCATGTCATTAATCTGTGATAAATTCCGACACATAAATAGTATGGCTAGTCATTATTCTGAGGTCACAGTTACAGGAAAAAGAATGCATTCATGCTTTTAGCATTGTATTAAAAATTAGTTTTCTTTTTCAAGAATTAGATGATCAGAAGTCATCACGAATGCAGTGTGTGCTATGTAGTCCCGTAATACTTTTTTTAGTTTAGCATTAATAGTGCAATGGGATCATGAACACAAGTAGCTGAAATTCATTTATATAGGGTATGACACGAGTGCTGTTACAAAAGCTATTTATCTTCTCAGACTTGAGACAGCTTGGATCAAGGTATGATTTAATTTTCAGATTACTTACATTACAAAAATAACTATGGCCCAAACTTACTTTTGTTTCCTTTAAAATATATTTAGTGTTTAATAGAATCAAAATACAGAAAAACTTCTGCTCTCGTCAGTGTTTCCAGCACTGCATCATTCTTATGTGGAACAGCAAAATATATACTGCTAAGGGGTCTGACGTTCTAAAAGGATATAAAAGCAACTCTTAATATCAAGGATGTTGTTTTATGCATCACTGACAAGAATAGCAAATTTTGAGTCATTGCTCTTCTTTTTTTTTTTAATTATTGACTCACTTCTGTGCCTCTCTTTTTGCCATTGTACTTGCAATATCATCTGCTTTCAACCTTCAATAACTTTCTGTATTTGCCATCAGCTGAGATTGAGTCATGAATATTTAACACCTGTAAAGAGAAGCAGCGCTTCATTCAGGACCAGAACTTTACCTTAATGGACACCTGAAACTTGAAAGTTTAGTATTTATTCCTAGATTGTCAAGTGTCAGTATAACAGATTCATCAAACATGGAAGCAGATTGCAGCTATTTCCCGAGTCTCAGGGTAACAGTCAGTGCTTGGTAGTAGTAGTTTAGAAGATGCTTGCATTTTCCATGCATTGTCTTTACCACTAATTTGATGGACTCCTTTGGCAGCTTTAGCACTAACACAGCTGTAATGGAAAAGAGGGAAAGAAAATTAAAAAATGCTCATGTTCCTTCTGGACCCTTACATACATCCCAGAAAGGCCCTAACAGACAGCAGTATGAGGGAAGGACAGAGTAGCTGCAGGTCACAAGTGAGAAAGAGTGATCCTTAAGCCAGAGCTCTTGCCCCAGTTGCCCTGATTCTGCTTGAACCTTTGAGTCCAGACTGAGAGAAAAAGGCCTGGAACACCCAGAGTAATAAGATACAACAAAAATAATAAAATAACTATATTCTTTGAATTTTATATATAATTTTTAATTGCTTTCAGTTGGATTGTGCCCTGATTTGAACTGGAATAGATCTGATTTTCTTCCTAGTAGCTGATTCGGTGCTGTGTTTCGGATTTCGTATAAGAATAATGTTGATAACACCCCAATGTTTTAGTTGTTGCTGACCAGTGCTTACACAAATCCAAGAATTTTTCATCTTGTGCTGTCCTGCCAGTGAGGGGTTGGGGGTGCACAAGAAGCAGGTAGAGGACACTGTCAGGACAGTTGACCTGAGCCAACCAAAGGGCTAGACATCAGTCAGCGGGTGGTGAGCAATTGCATTCTTTATCACTTGCTTTGTGTATTCTTTTATCATTATTTCCCTTCCCTTCCCTTCCCTTCCCTTCCCTTCCCTTCCCTTCCCTTCCCTTCCCTTCCCTTCCCTTCCCTTCCCTTCCCTTCCCTTCCCTTCCCTTCCCTTCCCTTCCCTTCCCTTCCCTTCCCTTCCCTTCCCTTCCCTTCCCTTCCCTTCCCTTCCCTTCCCTTCCCTTCCCTTCCCTTCCCTTCCCTTCCCTTCCCTTCCCTTCCCTTCCCTTCCCTTCCCTTCCCTTCCCTTCCCTTCCCTTCCCTTCCCTTCCCTTCCCTTCCCTTCCCTTCCCTTCTCTTCTCTTCTCTTCTCTTCTCTTCTCTTCTCTTCTCTTCTCCTTTTTTTCTGTCTTATTAAACTCTCTGTATGTCATATCACAAGTTTTATCTTATTTTAGTTCCCTCCCCCATTCCACTGAAGGTGCAGTGGACAAATGATTATGAGGTGTGAGCTGCCTACCAGGTAAAAGTGCAATGGTGTCATATACTAACTATGAAACACAAAATAAAATCATTAATCTCTCTGATTAGTAACATTAATCTCTCTGAGTTGCAAGATTCTGAAAACCAAAGTTCTTCTAAAAGTATGTTCATTTTTTTCCACAACATCACTTGAACATTTGCAAGAAAATAGCACAGCTGTATATGCTCAGTCTAAGTTCAGTGCCTGTTTTTCGTTATTGTGAAAAATAACAAAAGAGGAAATTTCATACTTGCAAATGCTAAAGAAAAAAAATAATTCCTTAGTTTGCATTGAGATTATAGATACTTATAAGGATGATCTTTTAAAATAATAAGATAACTGAAAATATTTTGAAATAAGAAAATATTAATGTTTATTCTAGGATACACGTGCTCTGTGAACAGAAGCATTTACTGTAGATGAAGGAGTAAAAAAAAAACTTTACAAGAGCTTCTCTAATACTTCAAAATGCTTAATGTGCTTTCTTAACAGTTTATAGACATTACCTAAAACAATTAAGGAAGAGTTTCTGAGCCTGCTCAGTAAAAGCAGGGATCTGGGTAATATTTACAAAGAAAATAAAACCCTTTTTTCCTTGTTCTATAGACCCCTCTTGCTAGAACAATATGTCTGGGAAAGAGG
Organism: Gallus gallus; assembly: GCF_016699485.2. NCBI lineage: Eukaryota > Metazoa > Chordata > Aves > Galliformes > Phasianidae > Gallus > Gallus gallus. The sequence continues at coordinate 71,970,366 of NC_052572.1, forward strand.
GTGCCCTGATGTATTGAGACATTTACCAATAATTGAAATAAAAGCCCCATGTAATGTTCTTCATAAAAATGAGTGATGTGTGTAAAGCCATAGTTTCAGTGCAATCAAAAAACTAGTCATCCAGAATTTGAAAATGCTCACAGGTTAATATTTATTTGGTTTACTTTTAAATCAATCTGGTCTCTAATACAATTAGTGTAAAGAGTTAGAGAGGTACCATCCTTTCCCCCAAAATCTATAAGAGTGCTATTTGAAATTCAGTAAATTCTATGAAAGCCCCAGGATAATACATCCACAAGTCTATTACAGACTGACTTATCTGTTAGAGTAATTGTCAAATTTCCATTTCTTCTAATGCACTGTGAACAGTTTGATGACTTAGGGCTGAAATTAAAACATTGCTCATTCTCCACTGCGACTTTTATTCTTGTTTTTATTAATGGTTATTTTCTCCTAAACGATATAACTGTTTAGAATTTTACAAGATTTTATTATTTGAGGCTTAAGCTTCCATGCTCATTGGTTTTATTTTGCTGGCTCTAATAAATGAAATGTTTTTTTCCAACCACTTACACTAGCTCCAACTCCTCCCCAGTGCTCTCTGCCCCCGTAATAATCTGGAACGGAACAAGAAAGAGTTTTATTTCCATGATGTTTTTGGTGTGGCTTCAGATCCCCCACATTCATGCTATCCTGATCCCCACATGCTGGTTTTTTAACAAAGACGTTCAACAAGGATAAAACAGCATTTGTCAAAAAGGAAAAAAATCCTCAATACTGATGAAACTGGAACTGTTTACAACACACAGCAGTGTGCTGCAAACTCACCAACATAAAGGAAACACGAGAGCATTTTCCACACTTTTTTTTTTTATTCAAAACTAAGGTTTTCATTTATATTTCTTGATACAAGGAGATTTTTTTTCCACTTAACGTTTTCACTTTCAAAATACTGAGGCTCTAGCATCATTTTCCCAATTACACTCCTTTCTCAAGGACATAGATTAAATACTGAAGGAAATATATCGTGCTGGTGTCTATACATTCTTAGCAAAACATTTACACTGCAGTTTTTGAGGTAACATATTGGTTTGTTGACTACTTCAGTGGGTAAAACTAAAGAAGAGTGTCCTCCCTTTCGTTTTCAGTTTGCTGCTTAAAGGAGTGAGTCCTTTACTTAGAAATTATTATGATTCAATAAAAATGGGATATCACAGTGGCATCATTCTTTCAACTTTTAAATGTTGTTTGTTGTGGTTTTTTTTTTAAATTAATCTCAACCCACTCGTATTCAAAATAAAAAAGAACTGCTTTGAAAGTAATGCCTCCTGTTTTGTATGTTCACCCATGATTTCGATGGGGGGCGGATGGTCAGTGGTATAGCACTAGAGGCTGAACATTCCCACCAGTATTCTGTTCCATGTTGTAGCCATGGGACAGACAGCAGCAGAGTAGTAGCCTAACTGAATGGTGTCTGGCTTGGAAGTGTGAATGAAGCAAAGGTGTGTCAGTGAATTCTTACATGCAGAAAAATTTGCACCCATTTAAAACAATTTAAAAATGAAGCAAGGCTATTTTTCATGAATATTTTTGTTCTGACTTGATCATATTGCTACCATCTTGACATGTTCAGTTGCTAAAGAATAAGAACTTTTCTTTCTGAATCAGTACACTGTCTGTATTTCAAATACTTGAAATACATTCATTACCATACAAATGCATGGAAATATCAGTAGAGCTGTGGCAACAACTAAACCACCTGTAACGACTTAGCATTAATGTGCAAATATAAGTTACACAACCAGAGAACACAGCTGTCTAATCAGCCTTTTCTTTTTTCTTTCCATATTTCTTGTTGTTTCCAATATTTGCTTCAGAAAATAAATCAACATGAAAACTTGAAAACGCGAAAATAATTAAGAACGATCTACCAGCAATACATAAGATCTGTTTTAAGATCACAAACAGACAAAGAGAGAACAACTACTTGCTATTCATCTTCATTTTACAATGTCCCATTTTCTTCTATACAAAACGTTCTTGCGTACATCAAGAGGAGAGAAATCTGTGTTTTATCGCCTGGGTATATGATGTGTATTTGACATATGCAGAGGCTGGGTATCATACATCCAGTATGCTTATCTGTCTGAAAAAGACAACAAAATGAATGTTTCCTCTTAAAATTACTCCATTTATTCACCAATTTTAGGATGAAAAATATTCTGTTTCTTTGAAAGCTTGACCACAGTAAAAATCACATTGTTAGTATTAATGGTTTATTGGTTCTTTTTGGTAGCTGTGTCAGCTTTACAGAAATATTAGATTATTTTTAGTTAAAAGACAAAATACTTCAGTAGAAATATTCACTATTGCACTAGGGGTTCTCCTTTCTCTTTCACACACTCTGTGGATTACGAGTATTTTTCCTTCTTGCACAACTACAAATTGTCGCTTTCAAAAATGTAGAGTTTTGTCAGCTCTCTATTTCAGAGCAGTTTATAGTTAAGAAATAATGCTTAAACTAATTTTTTCTGCAAGTGAGACTAGCAGATGATTACAGCAAGTAGTATGTAGATTGCTCTGAATGTAATGCCTCCAATTAATTTCCATGGAAGCTTCAAAACATATATAAAGAGCACAATAACACTATTTGATAGAGAAAATTCCCTGCTGCAAAACACTTTTTCAATATAGTCACCATGACTAGCTGTGCATTTTTGCCTGTGATGAACATGTGCAAAAGTCCAGGCTCAGGCTGAGTTCTCAGTGAATCACAACTTATTTCACACTTTTGCAGTAGCAGGCAACCTTGAGAACAGGCACATGGAACAGAGAGAGACAACAGTTTATATTTTCTACTTCCTGGAGTGAATTCCCTCCTGTTTCCTCATTGGTTGAGTACTCCAGAGTTTACAGCCTATACAATGCCTCCAGTTCCCTCAGCAGGTTCCCCTGTTTGCTGCTTGATTAACCCTCCCCTATTCTCTTTCTATTCTTGTATAGTTTTTACCTAGTATGATATGCTGGGATAACCTCTTATAGTCAACATACTTCTCTGTCTATCTATCATTCAGACCACAGAACAGGTTTGTACCAGTACATCTCCTAATGTTACACACACAAAAAAATCAGGTCTTCTTTTCAGCAAGCAGAAACAAATCCTGTATCAGAGTTCCATGGCACCTCTTCAGATCTCTTTAGAGTCATAACATCTTATTGTTACGCAAAAACAGCATTGCTTTCCCCACACAGAATTCCCTTCCAGACACCATTCAGTCAGACTGCCCCTCTGCTTCCATCTGTTGCACAGCAACAAAATGTAATGGAATACTGTCAGGAAAGTTCTGTCTCTACTGCCATACCACCAATATCCACCTCTGACATCATGGGTCAACATAATAAAATAGAAGGCATTACTTTCAGAGCAGCCCTCATATTTTAAAGAATAAAATTGATGAGCTTCTGTTGCATGGAATGTATTGCCATCTACAAGAGTGCATCTGGAAGTGCCTAACTGTGCTTCCAGACTTGCTAGTAGACATAAAATGTGCACATCTCCAACCCACAGGGAATGAATATAGAATATATATTATTGATGCAGACAAAGCCAGTGAGCCTATTAATGGTCTCATAAGTGCTATCTGATGAAAATGCCAGCTCAAAAAACCCATGCCATACATCCATTTCATATATATATATATATATATATATATTTGTTGCTATTTTGCGTTCATCTTACAGCCTGTGAATATTTCCAAAGACTTCAAATGCCATCTGCATGAAGATGATTATATGGAAAATTACTTACTTTGTGAATGAAGGAGTAGTGTCTTCCTATTAATACAAACTTAATGAAATAAAGTATACATATGAAGATTACACAGAGGAGAAAAGCATCTTAGGTGACTCTTACTTAACTGGAACAAATAAATTATTCTGTATGGTCTGGGGATACACACATAGGTCTCCAAATGTCTTTCTGTATTACTCTTTCCCATAGCTAAAAAGTAATTCAGACTAGGATTTTGATTTAAAATTTAATGGAAGCCCAAAATGGACCTTGAAAGATGATGGTATCTGGCTCTAAAACAAATAAAACCTTAACACTTTTATCACTTAATTTCCTTTTAACTATTTCATCATCTATCTGTCAATCATATTCCTTTCATGGTAACAGGAAGCAATTTTTTTTCCATTGGTTTATGTAACAGATATTAAAAGTGCAAAAGAACAGATTATTACTTTTTGCAGTGCAGGCAATTACCTACAAAAAGCAAGTAATAAAAAAAAAAAAAAACTTTAAATGTTGCTGTCTAGCATGCTAACAGTGTTGCAGATTCTTTATAAAGTATAGTAAAAGTAAAGCACGAAGGATCCAGAGGTAAAGAGATGGCATTTAACAGTGAGACCACACTGTTGTTGTCCACCTAAAGTCTAGTAGAGTTCAGCACTTCACCATAAGAGAGTCCAATATTTCATCATAAAATATGCATCTAAACTGTAAATATTACAACCACAGGTATATTTGATTAGAAGTGTTGGTATCATTGTTTGTTTGTTTTTTTAATTTTCTTCTGCATCTGACCCAAACAGGTTTCCTCACGACATGGTGAGCAGGAAGTATGCAACATAAAGCTGAATCTATGACATGGGAGGTCAAACAACATATGCTTAAAGTAACAGAAAACAAACCTTTCAGATGTGCAAATCAAAGAAACATAATGACCTGAAAAACACCACTGAAACAGGAATATGTACAAAATATTCTCTTTAACTGTGTTTCTTGGTTTCTTGTGGATACAGTTTCATACCAAACCAGTTCATTTAAAAGCTGAAACACTAATAATTGACATAGATTCCACTCATTGTTATTTGCTTGTTATAATTTTGAAAACACTTAGCAAAGATTTTATTGTGCAAAATTATTCATCCAGAATGGTTTCCAGACTTCAGTTACGTGATTGGAACAAGGCTGCAATGGTCATCAGTTAAACTGAACATGCAAGTAAAATGAGAGTTGGAACGGAATATTAAAATGAAATAGAGGCTATTGGTGAAGGAGGAGACAGCGGAGAAAATATAAGTCAAAAATAGCTTACAGTAAAATTAATATTGGTGTATTTTTTCCTAATTTCATGGAGAAATACCTAGGAAAATGTGCAACTCTATGCCAAAGGGCAGCACAGTGTAATGGTTAGTCTGAATTAAGCAGCCTAACATGAAAAAAAGGAATAACGTAAACCATAATAAGCCATGGAAAAGAAATATTCTGTAACTACTTTCCTAGAATAACACAAACTACTGTATAATGTGACTTTTACATATGGTATTTATGCTAGGGGTTGTGTCCTGCTGTAGGGAAATGAGAGAATTTTGTCTGTTTCAAATGTAAATATTTATTCAGAATTTTCCATTTTTTAGCAGAGCTAGTGATGTTTGTAGTGCATTAAAACTCGGGAGATTCCCTCCAGTTATGAAAACTTTATATGACAGGGGAAAGCCACAGATCTTATTATCAAATCAGTTAGGATAGATTGGTTTGCATTATCAAAAATTATGTCTAATATTCATCAGTCACATGAGTACAAAAGCTGTGCAGAGATAATGAACAGTTTATTTCTGCTTTGAGAAGAATGGAAATATGTCATCTTGTTATATTCAGCTAGACTCTCTCAGGGTCGTCTGATGCCTTCTGAAAGTGTTTATATAGCAAGTTTCTGAGCAGTATTAGTTGTATCCTAAATAACATTCTTAGTGCTACATCTCCAAAATATTTGCTGCCACTTCAGCATACCAGACTTCAGACACAACATTACTTATGCTTCTTTTTCTGTTTTTCTGGAAAAATCAATTAATCCTTCTTCTCACCTCTTCCCAAGCAACACTGATGTGGAGAGAAAAATATTTAAAGTAGCTTGAAGTTAAACTGGACAGCAGCATCCTTGTTCTGAAAACATTAACAGGTTTAGCAGTAAGAATTCTGTCAGAAAATTCAGTGACAGGAAGCACTTGATATCAATATCAATGCAAACTTTCTAACAAATTAGAAGAAATGTGTTTTGAGTGCTAGTTTTCAGTAGGAAACATTGCTACGCTGCCTAGACTCCATATATCCCAGTACCTTGGTTTGAAATTACTAAATTATGTCACAATGGGAAAATATTTTCAAGTCATTCTGAAATTGCAGAAGCCAGAGTTTCTCACTGCAGGATCATTTTTTATCCAGATCACTTACATCAGGTTTGCAATACCATTCCAGAAACAATGGGAGAACAAAGAAACAACTGAAGAACAGGTAGCAAGAAGACCAAATTCCCCTAATTCCACCTTCACTGAGTTAAATCCTTCAGCAGCTAAATCACCAACACTGATTGCAAAGGAGGATTCATTTCAGGTTGAAACTTTAAATCTCCATTTACCTTTGAGGCCTGGGTGTGGGAAAACAACAATAACAGGACCTTTGTTTCTGATTTTTCTGTGGCCTGACCAGGTTATCTCATCAATCTGAAGGAAGAAGAGCAAAAAGCTCAGAGTGGGAACAACCTAAAAATCAGAAAAATTCCTGAGATCTTCTCCTGGTGTGATCAGGAGGCAATGAGCCATGAGGTATTTAGACCTTATCCCAGAATTCCTTTGGGATAAAATTGCACAGCTCTGACAATAGGTCATGATCTTACACAAGGTTATCATTTATAATAGTAAATTACTGCTATCCTCTGTGGGAAATATTAGTGATATAACAGTAAAGCTGTACCTTCCTATAGCAATAAAATATAACAAAAGACAATATGCATTCTTTGTGTCCTAAAATACTGCAGCCTATTAGGACACTAACAGCTCAGAACATTAAGAAGCCTGACTCTTAGGCAATGTACTGTTTCACAATGGGTAGATCATTCTGATCAATCTGATGGGCAGCATCAGTGGACAAAGGAAGGACAGCTGATGTCATCTGCCTGGACTTGTGCAAGGTTTTTGATGTGGTCTAGAGCTCATGTGCTTGGGCTGAGACAATCCCTGATGTAAGTACTGACTGAGAGAAAAATTCCTTGACTTCAGCCCTTCAAAGAAGGACCTGTGGGGTTCTGGCGACTGAGAAGAGGACATGAGCCAGCTGCGTGTGCTGGCAGCCTGGAAGGAGTGGCCAGCAGGGCAAGCTGATTGTCCCCCTCTGCTCTGCTCTCCTAGGGCCCCATCTGGAGCACTGCGTCCAGGCCTGGGGCCCCCAACACAGGAAGGATGTGTTGGAGTGGACTCATAGGAGGACCACAATGATGATCAGAGGGTTGAGCTCCTCTCCTATGAAGAAAGGCTGAGGGAGGTGGACTTGTTCAGCCTGGAGAAGGCTCGGGGGAGATCACATTGCAGCCTTCAAGTAATGGAGGGAGAGGCCAACTCTTTATGCAGTCTGATGGTGATAAAAAAAGGGGGAATGGCTTTAAAATAGTAGAGGTCACTTCCACTTTAAGGTCACTTGCAACCTAAGCCATTCTGCAATTCTGTGATTCTATACTGGGGGCAATGAAGCAGGCTGTACAATAGACATGGGTGAAAATGTTTACTGGCATTTATTGTCAAAAAATTCCCTCCAGGGTCATTTAGCCTTCACCATCCTGTTTTAAGCCTAAAGAATAGAGTTGAGAAAGATCTGTCAGACAGAAGATATAATATGACACCTCATATTAACATTAGAAGAAGATAGTAGATCTGTGGCTATTGAAAAACATAAGTGGAAATATAAAGCATAAGGTGTTCTATAATTTCTAACAATAAAGCTTTTAAAAGTATTTTACTAGTGATAGAGGGACAGATAGGTGCTGCTGAGGTAAACACAAAGGAAAAGTGCCCAGAGCATCCATAGCAAACTTCAAGTATTAGGAAAGAAAATGACAACTCAGAGTGTCATCAGGGGGTGAAAATTAAGCAGGATCAGAAATAGAATTGCTATTTTGCTAAAATACAGCTAGTAGTAGACAAGAAATTCTAGAAATCACTGTTGGTCTCATAAGTCCATCATAAAATCCCTAAAAAATTATTAGAGTTAAATTTGCATGTTTTCTTTTATAATGTGTGTTGTTTTGTTTTCTTCTAAAAATATCCCAGCAAAAGAGGAGAGTATCTTATGAGGGATGGAGATGCTCATCTGAGAGGCAAACACCTGGAAAAGCTCCTTTTCCAGACTGTATTTCTTTAAATTCTATGAAATAGAATGAACATGAGTAGTCACATTGACTTCAGACTGTCCATCCACCTACTCAAATGCTTTGCTGTAATAGAAGTTGTGCACATAAAAGGAAATTCTTAGCTACAAAGGAAAACAGAAGATTGATAGGGTGAGATGTAACTTCTGTAAAGTTGTAATATGTTCAGTGCTTTATAAAGTGTGGCACATTTAATATTTTGTCCTTGATATGTACAAGTAGAATAGGAGTAGATTAACACTTTTGCTAAGATTAACACAATGAAATGGAGCATGTCCTCAGATACTTTATTTCTTCATTCATTTCTATCATGGGCTTCCTTTTTTTTTTTTTTTTTTTTTTTTTTGGTAAAAACTTCACAATATCTGTGCAATTCTCAACATCTGAAAACCGAGAATATTACCTAGAAATTATAGGATGAATGGAGAACTTTAACAATTACTAGGGGACTATTCCGGAAACCAGTTTGATATGCTGGAGAGCTTTATAAATGGATTCCCTAATAGGCTTTGACCCAGCTCACTGAAATAGGAGCAGAGTTGCAGTTGGAGTTCAAGGGAAAAAAATACCTTTTCTTAGAAGCCATATGGCAGTGATGCATACTAATTTATTACTGTGCTTTTTTTTTTTATCTTAAAAAATTGCTTTATTAACTTAACATTTAGCTAAATGTTGATTTGTTCTTTCCCTTCTTTGTTTTGCTAAAACATGTCTGTAAATTTGACATTTGTAAACTCACATTTCATTAATATGCTGCTAGCTGGACATAGAATTTTTCTCCAAGAATAATTGCATCACCTTTCATTCTGATGAACAAAGCAGAGGAGTTCATCTTGAAACCTTCATGTTTCTGAATTAATACAATGCCATTCACTTTCTGAAGGTATTAAGCATGGTAGTAAATGGCTTGTATTGCTTCTTTAGATAAGGCTTTTTTTTTCCATTTATGTGTTCAGCTGTTGTTGTCAGTCAGTTTTGGTCACACATCTAATAGTATTCTATGGAAGAAGGCTGGATAAATCTTAGCAGAGAATGCTACAGGCTTTTCTAAACATGATTATATTACACAGAGAGAGAATAAAAAATAAAATTAAAACATAAATCAAATTTTATGAGGGTGAATTCCATAGCAAAGTCTACATCTACTGAGTTACACTGAACAGAAGACTTCATACATTGATTATCTTGGTTTCTGAAGCATTTTCTATTCATTTATTTAATATAATTAATATACTGTGTACTGAAAAAATGCTGAGCTGCTTCACTTCGAAAACAATATTTTGAATAGAAGTTCAGTTTAGAGTCATTTGTTTACCTGTGCAGAGAGATTCAGCTATTGAATTTATCACACTCAGCATACTGGGAACATTTATCAAGTTACTGAATGTTATCTCCTTCTATACTTGAGACTTACTGTCTCCAGCTGTTCTGATATAGATTGCAGAACTGTAATTGGAATTTCTCTCCTATTTCATTATTGGACTAGGATATATGGAAACTTAATTTAAAGCATCTATACGATTCACCAAAGGTATATACTTTATTAATTCAGTCAAGGGGATTTTGAGTATTGCATTTAGGAAAGAATGATCTTCATTTTGCCTCTCATTATTTGCCTGGGTGACAAAGAATCATACCTGTATTTTAAAATTAAAAAAAAAAAAAAAAAAAAAGAAAAGAAAAGTAAGTCATTCAAATTAATTATACATTCAAGTCCAAGCTATCAAAAAGACTAAGGCTCAGCAATAGTTTGCATTCATACCTCACACCAATATAAAACCTTTTTTCCTTTTACTACATATTAGCAATCCTGGTATAACCAGTATGAAATACTTTCAAGTTAACAAAGTCACAGTTTCCAAGAGGGTATGATCACTAGAAATCCAGCTGCTTATCAGGATGAGTGATTTAGCTGAGGCCCCTTGGCTAGTATGGCACAAAAGTTTTGGAAGCAAGCAAAAGAAGTACTAAGAGTACACTAGGGGAATCTGAAATGGGATGACTAGAAACAGAGCTACATACTACGTCATATTTACTTCAAAGATTTAAAAATATTTACCCACGGGGTTATTACTGTGAAACTCCTATTGACAGAAAACTAAACCAAAAGCCTAGGCTAGAAGTAGAAATCCAAAATAAGTATAAGAATCACAGGAAGTAAAGAGCTGAATTTAAACTTGACTGGTAAGATATTCATCTCAACTGCAATTGATTTATTAAGCATATGTAGTAGCCACCCAGGCAATAGGAGTACATAGAGTCTTCTATTGCAATTCACAAGCTAAGGTACACTATGAGAAGCCTACTTACACAGAACAAATTCTGTTGTAGAAGATAGCACTTCAGATGGTTTTACCTTTTATTCAGGGTGGTGGATTGAGATTTTATTATTATCTTACCTAGCACTTGATGTAGTTAATACAACAGGACATTCTTTTGTGAATCATTTCTTCTCAAATTAGAAGCAAAACTGAGCTGACATAGGTCCAAAACCTCATGTCATCCTTAATTCTGCTGCCTAAGAATCTTACTTTATTGGCACAAACACTTCACGCATGTATACAAAATGACCTTATTTTCCCCAGAGTTATTTTAGCCCATTTGCTTTTTCCTTCTTTCTTCTCTCTCTCTTTTTTTTCCCCTATTCTGTTCACATCTCGGCAGATGTATGCTGCAGCTTTACTATCCTGCATCTTGAGAAAGGTAAATTCACAGCAAGTGTTTCAGCTCCTTAATATAACAGATATCAGGCTGAATGTTTTTCTTAGCCATACTGATTGGTCCTTGGAGAATGAGCAGATTTTGATCCCTTGCTGCTTATATGGTACATAGAACCACATTGCAACCATGGTATATGTGGCACACTCAGGGTGACGCAGCTGTACTGCTATCATGTTGAGGAGCCTGATGAACAATTCATATTACTTTCAACTGTTTTAATTCTGTCAGTGCAGGTGTTATGTCAGGTTTGCTGAATTCTTCCCGCACAGATGCAAGACAGAAGATGAAACTTCACAGGGAATCAAATTAGTAAGAGCACTTGCTAACACAGATATCTCTTGATATAACTCAAGAACTACAAAAGATTGGTGCACTGTTTGTCATGATAATGCTTTTTGCTGATACAAAGATACACATACAATTTAAGTATTTGATTTAATGGTATTACATTTATTTCTCCAGTAGAGTGTTTTACAGTCTTTTCACTGGACCCTGGAAACTAAATCAATATGGCCACAATAAAGTGTTTTTCAGTACTGCGCTATACGTAGAATGGATGTGGTCAGTCTGTAGCTGTTCTGTAGAAATAACTAACCTCCTTGTTGTTCAAAAGAACAAAAATAAGTAAGATACTTGTGAGTAGTGAGAAAATAAATGGAATTTACACTCATAGTTCATTGCTGTAAGTGTTCTCAACATCTTCTTCATAAGAAAACAGAAAATTCCAACCCCAAGAAACATTATTTTCAACTGTAAAAGTCTGCAATATGCACTACAACTTGCATATTGGCAATGAGTGCAGCTGTATGCTATGTCATATTTATACTTCTACTGGCAGCAGTATAAATCTGTATTTTAGAGTTCTACTCAGGCACTGACCTCATCTTCATCTATTTAGGTCTCATGCATAAACATGTAAACCTACTAAAAATACAGGAGTAGGCTAGAAGAGATGGCACAGGAAGGCTACAGATTCTGTAAGCTGTGGTGAGAGGCAATGTGGGAAGAGGCTGCTGAGGACACCTGCTAACCCAGTGCCTGCAGAAGCATACAGTGTTGGAGGAGGTAGGGAAACAACTGGGTGTGTAAGGTTCCTTGAATAATAAGACCTTTCTTTCTCAGCAATGTATCTTGCTGCAGTCACCATCATCACTGTCATTACATGCAGCTTGTGTTCTCTATTGCCGTGAATGTATCTGATTATGAACTTACTTTTTGGAAATTGGGAGTACACAGCTCTCAGAGAAACAGTGTGCCATCAGCAACCCCAAACAGGACAGCTTAGTAGTTGCAATCCATGAATAAACACGTCTTCTAGGAGGTGCCTGGGAATCCAAAGAGCACTGAATAATATCAGTTCTTATGGATTACAAAGACTTTGATTATTCAGGATAAGTAAACAATTGCAAGTGAAACTTATAGCTGCTTCAACACATTAACACCAAGGGCCTATTAGGAAATAATTTCTGAGCAACACAACCTCTGAAGCAAAAACAAGTTTTATGAGCATGGCTCAAGAGAACAAAAAAAAAAAATTCATTTGATTCTCAGCCACTTAGTATATAACCATAGAAATATAGAATGGTTTTAAATTGTCCAGCTCACCTGCCATGAGCAGGAACATCTCTCACTAGATCAGGTTGCTCAGAGACCCATCTAGCCTAATCTTGAACTCTTCCAATGATGGGACACCCACAGTTTCTCTGGATAACTTGTTCCACTGTCTCACCACCATCATCACGAAAGAATCCTACCTTACATCCAGTATAAATCTCTTTTAATTTAAAATCATTTCCCTTTGTCCTGTCACTGCTGACCCTAGTGAAAACTCTTCCCCTTTCTTATAATCCCCTGGTAAATACTGATTCCTGAGTAACACCACTAATAAGCGGTCACTACCTGGATTTAATCCTATACACCAGCACTCTCTGGGCCCAGTGAAGACGGCAGTGACATTGGCTATCCTCCAGTCTTCAGACACCTCTCCCATTCCCCAAGACCTTTCACAGATGAAAGAGAGTAGTTTGGCAATCACTTCTGCCAGCTCTCTCAGCACATTTCAGTGAAACCCATCAAGACCCACAAATCTGTGGGCATTGATTTTACTTAAATAATTTTTTACTAGCCCCTGCTCAACCATGCAGAAATCATCCTTTCTCCAGACTCTCTCTCTTACCTGGGTAAGAGATTTCCAAGGTGCAGTCTTATCAGTAAAGACTAGAGAAAAGGTTTTCAGCATCTCTGCCTTCTGAGCATCCTGTGTTCCCAGGACACACACTTCATGAAACCCACACTTTTGCTAGTCCTCCTTCTGTTGTTGACATACATAAAGAAACTTTTCTTATTATCCTTCACCTCACTTGCCAGACTTAATTCTAAGTTGGCTTAGCCTTCCTCATTGCATCTCTGCAGACCCTGACAGCACTCCTATATTCCTCTTAAGTGGTCAAGATCTTTTTGCACATTCAATAAACTTTCACCTTCCCATCGAGTTTATCCATGAGCTCCTTACTCATCCATGCAAGTCTTCCGCCATCTTTGCTTGATTTCTTACTCTTAGTGATGCACTAATCCTCTCATGGAAGAAGCGATGCTAATGTCAACCAACACTCAAGGACCCCTTTTCTTTCCAATGGTCTAGCTCATGGGATACCATCAAGTAGGTCCTTTGAAAGAATGAAGTTGGCTCTCCTGAAATCCAGGGTTGTAATCCTACTTCTTGCCTTGCTTCTTCCCCACAATTCCTGATCTCCGCTATCTCATGGTCACTGCATCCTAGGCTGCCCCCAACCTTCACATCCCCAACCAGACCTTCCTTGTTAATAAGAACAAGATCCATCAGCACAACTCTTTTTGTTGTTTCCTCCATGACATGCACTGGAAAGTTATTTCTAATGCATTGCAGGAAGCTTCTAGAATGAGTGTGCCCAGCAGAGTTCTTTTTACAATAAATGTTCCAATAGCTGAAGTCCCCTATAAGAACCAATTCCTGCAACTGTGAAGCTACTTTCAGCTGTGTGTAGAAGGCCTCATCAGCTTCCATCACCTGATCATGCAGCCTGTAGTAAACACCCACAATTGTGTCACACATATTAGCCTGCTTCTTAATTCTCTCCCATAAGCTCTCCACTCATTCATCCTTCATCCCTAGGTGGAACTCAGTTATTGACCCTACTGGAACATAACTATTAAACAGCTTATTGATCTCTCTCTCATCACCTTCAATACTATGCAGCCTTTTAATTGCTTCTTGTAGCTCAGCAACATGTCTTAAAAGATCATCCACGTGCACACATCTGATGCAGGTACATACTTTGTCACCAGAATGCTCAAGGCACACAGTACAATCAGTCACCTGAACCAAAGCCTCCTTTCTTTCTAGTTCAGTCTGGGTGGATGCATTAGACACTCCTGGGATTTCTCCATAGGGCCACTGCTCTTAGCCTCAGAGAAGTGTCCTCCACCATAGTGATAGAAGTGAAGCACACTTCCCCTGGTTCCAAACATGTGAGCTAGCTGCTGCAATGGAATGCTGCTTCCAGCAGATCTGAGGCAGGCTGCCTGCTTGCCCTGCCCATGCAGACTGCCATGCAAACTGCTGCACCACGCTCTGACTGCTGCACCACTCTCTTAGGAGAGTTTAAATCTCTCCCAGTTCTGGCTAGCTTGTTGGTGAAGACCCTCCTGCTCCTGTTCATCAGGTGAATTCCATCAGCTCCCAGAAAACCTGGCTTTGCAAAGGTAGATGCGTGTATACAGAAGCCAAAACTTTGAGTCAGCACACAGCCAGACATTCACCTGATCAATTCCTCTCCTTCTGATTCATCTCCAACTTCCCAAACTCATTCCTCTGACTACGAAATTAGAAGAGAACACCATCTGTGCTCCTGATTCTTTTAGCAGTATTTCAAGGGACTTATAGTTGTCTTATCACAGTATAATTACAACCTACATGGAAAAATAGGAGCAGATGATAATCTGCAGGTCTCACTAGGCTGATGGCCTTTCACTGACAACATGGATATGAGCTCCTGGTAGACAGCAAGCTTCTCTAAACAAATTGTCTCATCAGTATGAAAGAGAACAAACTAGAAAAACAGAAGAACAAAGTCAGACTCTTGCTTTCTCTGACATTACCATATATTTTTTTTTTTTTAACTATTTTTTCCTTCTTTCTTAAGGAGTGGGAGAACAGGAAGCACAAGCTATTGTGCCATGTTTGGATTTTTGGCCAGGATGGTAACAGAACGTCTACTATACTGTAGAGATTTATTTGGAGTACTCCTAGCAGTAAAAAATGACATATAGATGCTTGAAAGAGTGGACACACTTTTCACATCAGATGCTCCCATCAGTACTAGCTGAGCTTCAAATTTGTCATGCTGCGCAGATCAAGTCTAACCCTTGCATAAATATGTTGCTGCTAATTTCCGACTTCATATGCTGTCATTTGACAACTTAATGTTTTCCTTGAATACCGTTTAATACAGGCAGTTCTAAAAGTCAGCAATATGGAGAATGAAACACTGCCAGCAAGCTAGAGGAAACTAAATAACTCACAAGATACTTTAGTACATTATTTAAATATATTCAGAATCTATGGAAATGTCACATTATTCCATGAGAAATTACCATAGGGATAAGAAATAGAAAGAGAAAAAACGCTGCATACAATTAATTAAAATCTTATGAGGAAAAACTTCAGGAAATGAACTGAAACTGATGGGGAAAAAAAAAGGGCAAAACAAGTCCATATTTTCTTTTATTTACCTAATATCTATGATCCTACAAAATGCATGCAAACAGCCATGTAGTGGATTATGTATCCACCTGTAAAATAAGTGCTATACTTATAAGAGTCAAAAACACTTATCACCACATGCAGTTTCAGCCAACATTCCACAAAAGAACTCCCTGATGGATTGAGCTGCTTCTACAAGGAAGAGAAAACACTGTTAGGAAGAGTGCACATTATCTGCTAATAGACGGTTTAGAAATACATACAGTCTGCATACTTCAATAGCAGTATATATAATTTCATTAATATAATTTTTGAAGTATTCATCCTCTCCTAAGAAAAATACTTACTGATATTCTTTACTTTTGTTTCTTTTTTTTTTTTTCCATTAGAATCTTTGATCTGTAAGGACTATGAAAAGAACCTTTCATTCACAATTTAAAATTATGAATAAATAATTTAATTTAAAAAAATTAAAAAATAACTTAAATATATGTATAGATATGACCACTTGATCCTAAATATATTTACAATTTCACATTAAATATTTAACAGAGAATCACAATGGCCCAGGTTGGAAGAGACCTTAAGGATCATCAAGCTCTAACCCCCCTGCCACAAGCAGGGCCACTGACCTCCATATCTAATACTAGACCAGGCTACCCAGGGCCCCGTCCAACCTGGCCTTGAACACCTCCAGGGACAGAGCATAGATAAAACTAATCTTATAAGATTAGTTTATCCTTTGTTTCATTTCATTTTATTTTTAACCTTGACTTCCAATTGAGAAAGAATCTATAAAAGCCAAGATAAAGATTTTGTCAATACTTTCTCTCAAGAATGCATTTGCCAGTCTGACATAAGTAACTTTTCCTCAGTCTTTGCAGGATCAAGAGAAAGATAACAAAATGTGCGCAACGATTATTCTCTATGCTTAATTACCAAAATGTGGGTCTGTAACAAGCATCATAAGGAAACTAACCTTCCTCCTTTCAAGTAATACATTTCTTAAGAATGTGATCCATAACAGCCTTCTTATGAGTCTCCCTTTTCATTGTCATGGGAGGGCTTTTCACTCACATTACTGTTATTTAGATTCTGAGCTGTTAAAATCAGGGATCACTTCTATTTTGTGTTAGAACATACAATACAAAATAATACAATACAAATACAAAATAGAATGAAATCATAGTCATACTGATAATATTTTGCATTGGTAAAGTAGATATACCATAAAGGAATTAGAAGTGTTAAAATGTTTAATATATTTACATTTTCATAAATTAATATACGTTATTAAGTGCATTTGTGGACAGGATGACTTGATCCAAAGCATATTTATGATTTAACATTACAAATTTCAGATGAAAATATACATGAAGTATAACATTTTTTACATATGTGCTGGTCCATTAAAAAGTTCCTTCAAATACCAGCAATGCTGAAATCAACACGTTCCACTAGGAAAATCAGTGTGCCACCAAAGACTTTATTAACCCTTTCTTAGCTCCAGTTCCTTTTATGTGATGCCAGATCTTTTTTGAAATGTGTAATGAATATTCTTCTACTTTTGAAATAAATAGGTGATTCGAGACAAGACTACTCTTCTAAATGCTTTTCCTGAAATATATTGTATGGCTTTGTCATGCCTATGACGGACAAACAAATAAGTAAAGTCATATCATTCTTATGCTAAGAAGTTACTCTGGGTTATTACAGTATGATTTTCACTAGTTAAAACTATGCTACAAAACTTAAGCAAAACAGAACATAACATTTGGTCTGAAAAGAGGATACCTCTGGTTCAAGGATGTTAGCTACTGTATCACAGACAGACAGGTCTTTCCCTGTCAACTTACAGTTAACTTGCATAGTTGTACATCAGATGGAAATCAAAGAATTTAATCAACTTTAACTTCAGTTACTCTTCACAGTAGAGACACTTTCCCGAATCAATTCCATATTATGTCAGGATACTTGCAACTAAAGAAAAGGAAACTATTTTAAAATGGATTTGGCACCCATTCAATTATGTCTTAAAATCATGGTATGTACACTTGGTCACAAAGCCAAAGAACTAACTAGCATGTTATTACAATTCAAATGACCTTTTATCTATTTAATTACATTAACTCAAATAAGATTTTATTCTCTTTGGTTTAATTTCTCAAGATCAGAAAGCTTACAAAAGGAGAAGAAATTGTATAATTCAGTATAGTGAATTCTTCTTCAGAGATACCCCAAATCAAAAAAAATATTTTATAGAATATTTATAGAAAAAAAATTAATTTTACTATAAATGCAGTTAACAGCTGCAAAATCATGACCTGGGTATCATGAACTCATCCCCAGGGTTCCATTCCACGAAGACAGTTTTCTGTCATATTACTCGTATTTGAGTACAAGCTCAAAATAACTAACTTGTCATTTTCTCTGTCATTGGTTTGCAGATATAAATTAACCTCCCCTCAACACGAAAGCTGCTCTTGACTAACATTTTCCTGCTATGGTCTTACCTGCAGTCTCATTCTCTAGGAACGTTTGCTGTGTGACCACTCTACTTCACTACCAACCAATATCAATCTACCTTAGATATGACAGTATTTCCTAATGGAGCCTGTGATCTTTATTTCTCTATACAGTCAGGACCAGTGATGCCATTGTGCCAGATGACAACACAGTCATACGGGTCATGTCATATTAGAAATAGGGGAGGAAAACTTCAAGATGAGGCTGACAGATGGCATGGGAAGAATAGAATCTAATAAAACAATTTTCCTGCTGAAACACCTAACTTTTAAGAATTACTAACTTGTAAGTCACATGTTATAATAGCAATATGAGGAAAAACTACATTTCCTTAAAATTATGGCATAAAGCACATGTTTTATTATGATGGGAAACTGGCCCATTTTCACTTGCTTGAAACTTACATAACCTGAGGGATATTTCTAAACTGCATAAGGGGACACGCACCTTATTTTGGCCATAGAAGATCATGAATTTACAGACAATATTTACCATCATTTTTCAGAGAATCATAGAATCATTAAGGTTGGAAAAGATCAGTCAGATCATTTAGTCCAAACCTCAGTGCATCTCCACCATCTACTAAACCATGTCCCTCAATGCAATATGTACACATTTCTTGAATACCTTCAGAGACAATGACTACACCACTTCTCTGGACAGCCTATTCCAATGTTCAATGACAGCTCCTTCAGAGAAAAGATTTTTCCTAATATCCAACCTGAATTTCCCTTGACACACGTGATAACAATCTCCACTGCATCCCATAAAGGTGGGAGATTCTTCTCGGCCCTCCTCTTTCTGTTAATATATTTGTAAAAATATTTTTTATTATTTTTAACAATGGTGTCCAGATTAAGTTCTTGCTGGGCTTTTGCCTTTTAATTTTCCCTCTGCATACTCTGGTGACATCCTTGTACTCTTCCTGACTTGCCCGACCCTTCTTCCAAAAATTGTAAAGGTGGAATCTGGAATTTCAGTGGAAGTTCCCTGTTCATCCACACTGGTCCTCTTCCTCACAGACTCATCTTATGGCACAAGGGGCAGCCTGCTCCTGCACCTTTAATATTTCCTTCTTGAGGAATGTCCAGACCTCTTGGACCCTATTACCTTTCAGGACTGATTCCCAAGGGACTTCTACTTTCAGATAACTTCAAGGCAGTTATTTCTGACTCTAGCTTGGCATAAAAAATAACATCATGTCCTAAACCCTTGTATTTCTCCTGAAAAAATAGTCTAAGGCAAGCATAGGCCACTGAATTTCCAAATAGAGCAACAGGCAAATTAATCTCCCCTTCATACATACATGCTATTCATATATGTTCTCTCCTAGTTTTAAAGAGTCAAAGAATATGAAAGTTGGAATGGACCCACAAGGATCATTGAGTCCAACTGCTAATTAATTTGATCCCTATTGAGCTTGTTCAGAGCTTAAGCAATTACCCAGTACTGATGTTTGCTGTCTCAATTCCAGCCACTGTAATTTTCAAGCAAGGCACTATAAATGGAAGCTGTTGACTTCCCCGATTAATTTTCACCCTTCATAATTTCACTACACTATTGTACCTTAATGATGTTCTACAGAAATTCCTGCTGCTTTAAGCACCATGCTCCCTCTGATAACATGGAATTAAGCCAGCTAAAGAATATCAAGTGTCTTTACTTTTGTTCAAAATTCTGTGCTTGTTAAGAACACTTTTCCTTTTGCTTTTCCTTTTGTTTTTTTTTTTCTTGTGAAGACAAATTCAACCCATTCAACTCAGAATATTAATCTTAGAGCAGTACATATTTTCTCACTTCTTAGTGAGGACCATGTTAATATTTCATATGAATGTGATCTCTTTGATGTTTATACATTCTGAAAATTTAAAACTATCCATTAATCTCTATTTCCATTAAGATATAAAAAAAAAAGGAACTGTTTTCTAGCTTACATACCTAAAAGATTTATTTAATCCATGTAGGGTTTACTGTAGTTATCACTTTTTAAACTTAATACTATCAGAGACACATAAATCTGAAAGTTAATTTTCTGGTTTATTGATTTGTTTATTTATTGTATGCTGACCTGAAGGAAGCACTGAGTTAAGGAAGTGAAAGTCTGAGAGTAAGAGAATAAACATGTTTTAGTCTCCAAAGCTCATTTTCATCTCCCAGAGTCATAAATTATGTAAAGGCAAATTACAAAATACTTCTTGTTCTGAAGAAAGGAGAGAGCACAGGAAACCTTTTCATATCTTCCACTGTATCACTGCTGATTTAAGCCAATAGGGATATTCCTTATTTTCCACACATAAAGATACTGTAGAGAAAGATACAATTCTTAACCTCCAATATTTCAGAATCCATTTTCCTTCATAAAACATTCTGTACAACAGTGCTTCTGCTTCATTAAATGATGTGTCTCTAGACATTAAAGATGACATAGAAAATACATTTATTTGTGTTGTGATTTAACCTGGCAGGTGGCTATGTACCACACAGTCCTTCCCCCACTTCCCAGCGGGATGGGGGAGAGAACTGGGGCAAAAAACAAACAAAGAAACAAACAAACAAAATGCAACAAAGTAAAACTACCAAGATAGAGAAAAGGAAAATGATAGTAGTTATGACTATATTTATATATATACATGAATGTATCTAATAATTGCACAAGCAATTGCTTACCACCCCCCAGCTGATGTCTGCTTGCCCCTCGAGCAGTGGGAGATAGTGAGATGAACTCCCCTTCCATTCAAAATTCTTTCTGCATAATATCACATGGTATGGAATAAAATAATTACTTGCAATAAGAATATATTGATGCCCTACTGAGTGGCAATGAAGGTTTAGATAGAAGAGTGTTATCATTTAATCTAAGTATTTTCTATGGCTACTTGGTAGACTTTTTTAAGTACATGAGGTTTAAAAAGTTGTTCTTTACAAAAGGTTGACAATAACATGACACAAAGCAGAAAAAGATTTCTCAGATCTATAAAGTGCTGAAGTCTGACTCCATGATTTGATATCACTCCTTAGATACTTCATAATATTCAAACAAATTAGTGGGCCTCTTCAAATTCAATGACTTGCTTGCACTCCTACAAAAATTTTTTTGCTGATAAAGAAACTGTGTTTGATGAGGGTAGTTAGCAGGCTAGGAGGTTACTAAGAGTCAGTGCACTATCTAATTAGCCAAATGCAAATGTTTTAAATTCCCTTTTTAAAAGCCCTTTTTTCCTTCTTTCAGCATCAAAAACATTGTGATTTTGATCACTTGCTTAACTCTAAGCCTTTACAAAGGATGCCAAACAAGAAAAACTGCATGTAACTTTTAATTGGAAAAATAATTAGTGAAATAATAGCCTACAAAATAATCTGCAAAACATTATTTGAATGATGATGTCAGTGTTCTTTGAATACTAGCTTTTGTAAATTATAAGAAACATTACAGGTTACTAAGAAATTAATCCTCCCTATAGCTAATATTATGAAAGTTAAAATTATGCTCAATCTATTCTCTCATAATGACCAAATTTAATGTAACAGAAACTTCAGGTCACATTAAAAGTGATATTAGCACAGAAAAGAAAAATTCTGGGTATATCAAAGTATTTACAACAGAGACTATTCAACATAGTTACATTCTGTATTTTGTCCTCCAAAGAAAGTTGATTTAGAAGCAAAATCTTGCGCCATGACTTCAGACTCACTAAGAAAGTAAGTGAGACAATGTCAAAGAAGCACAGTTTATGTATGTTCTCCTTCTAAGACTTGGAAAAGCCAGTATCTGAAGAAAGGGGGTAAAATACATGCACATGTGGTAGATTTTGCCCATATGGTCTAGTAAGACATTTGAACTGCATTGCAATGATCAAATCAAAAGGAGATTTCTTAGATTGAAACATATATGGTTTGGTTGGAAAAGATCCTTAAGACCATCTAGTTCTAGCCCTCCTGCTATATGGTTGGCCTTCTGGTCTGCAAGTTCACACTGCTGGCTCATGTTGAATCTTTCGTCAACCAACACCCCCAAATCCTTCTCCTCAGGGCTTCTCTCAAGCCATTCTCTGTCCAGCATGTATCTATGCTTGGGATTGCCCCAACCCAGGTGTAGGACCTTACATATGACCTTGCTGAACTTCATGAGGATGGCATGGATCCACCTCTCAAGCCTGTCCAGGTCCCTCTGGATGGCACCCCTTCCCTCTAGCATGTCAACTCCATCACTCAGCTTGGTGTAGTCTGCAAACTTGCTGAGGATGCAGTTGATCGCACTGTCCATGTTGCCTACAGAGTTATTAAATAGCATCAATCCCAGCACTGACCCCTGGGAAAAGCTACTTGTAGTCGATCTCAATTTGGATGTTGAGCTATTGACCGCAACTCTTTGAGAGCAACTATCCAGCCAGTTCCTTATCCAGTGAGTGGTCCATCCATGAAATCCATTTTTCTCCAGTTTGGTGACTAGGATATGGGACACTGTCAAACGCTTTGCCAGGTAAATGATGTCAGTTACTTTTTACCCACTGATGATGTAACTTTTCATTATCAGGTTTTTTTAAAGTTTGAGTCAGTGTTTCTAGAGTTTGAAGCAAAATGTAATGAATTCAATAAGAAAAAATTCATTTATCTGTAAAATGCATAAACTAAAATATTCTCAGTAGACTCCCTGCTTATGGGTGCCATTGTCAAACTATCATAGAAACATAGAATCATAGATTATTGGAATGGCTTTGGTTAGAAGGGACCTCAAAGATCATCTTGTTCCAAGACACCTGAGCTGTAGCACTCACCTGGGTGTTGTCTGCAGTCTTGGTGAGACTGCAACTCTAACCCATCTTTATGTCATTGATAAAAGATGTTAAAGATGTACACAGAGCCATTGACAGGAACACTGTAGCAAAAGGAGAGAACCATAGAATCATATTATGCTGCTGCAAAGAGCATAAATCTTTCCAGATTTTTGAAGTTATTTAAACACCTAGAGACTGAGGTAAAGGTATGAGGAATATCCAGTGGTGATGAGTGTTAATATCAGCTCCCCATGAAATCAACTGACAAAACAGCTTTTTTAAATCTTTACTGCAGACAGTACATATGCTCATTCAGAGGGTAATCATGAAATTAGAGAGTTTATCATCCTCTATTTATATAAAATGCAAAATGACTTGTTACAAACTTTCAGAAAAAAACTGTTTCGTAACCATGTACGATAACCTAAATATGATTAACAGTAGGAAACCCAACACCACCAAAGTAACATCAAAAAACATCCAAATACACAGGGCCTTACCTAAATATTTACAGGAGAACTTTGCAAACTATATCAACATCACCTCAATGAGAGAAAGGTTCTCTCTTTAATTTTGCTCTAACTTTTCTAGTGTCATTTCAAAGATAGGTCCAGCTTGCCCAGATTGGAAGTATTTACAAGAAGAAAAAAAGCATTTGGAAATTACTCCAGCATCAAGTCCCACAGGATTTCTCTGGTTTGTTGTTCATTTTTCTCATGAGAATTCTGAGTTTTCATCTTTGTGTCTTATTTACTCCCTGCTGTTTATAATAGTAGAGCTACTGATAGAAAAATCATGGGGTTTTTTTGGCTTTTTTTTTTTTTGCTCATAGGTTACTGCAAGAGAATTAGACAGTGTCAGCGTGTCTACTACATAGTATTTCAAAATTGGTGAGACAGCTCAGAATATAAATAGAGTTACTCACATGGGATAAATGAATTTGGCAGAATCAGGTGCTGTAAAACTAATTGGAGAGGAATAGGATAAGTGCCAAGTATAAGTTCGCTTACGGGACAAGATTTTCAATAGCCTTGAGTTCCGAAGGGAGCTTGTTATATTCAGATGGGCGCTAAAAAGTACTGGATGGTCTTGAATAACCTATTTCATATTGATTATATAAGTCAGGAGGGAAAGATAATGGATTTTCTCAAATGCCATGCAGCTCTGGATAGCAAGATTATTGAAACACCAGCCACAGTCATATAAAAAACAAACCAGCACTAGCAAAGTGATGCCTGCCTTCATATGCTTATAAAACAAAATTTGTCTTTCTAGGAAGATAAATGGTGTAGGAACATCATAAACTGAAAATAAACAAAACGTTCACTTAGCATAAGTATTGCACCTCATATTTTCCTTTTGAGTGTTTAAAAAACCAACTCTGGCACAGCTTCTCAGAGTCTTCTTTGTGCCACTAAGACTCCCTGGTAGAAGCCTGGGCCAGGATTTGGAGGTTATTATCTAAAAAATGTAGCACAAACACGTATATAAACATTTGTACTTCACATATACATTTATACTAGCCTAAGTAATGTACAGCATTATAGTGGTAGACTTTGAAGCTTATCAGTTAGATTAAGTAACTATCATCACAGAATTTTCAAAAAACTAAACACATACATTATTGTCCATCTGCTGTTCCTTCCTGGAATTCAAGATTCACCCAGATGTATGACAAATTAGAAGTTCATGCTATTCTTGTCTTACTGCATAAATTATCAAAATTATTATATTGATTTCAATTAATTGTGCTAAGTTAGAGTTCAGAATTCTTCAGTCTATATGCCTTTTCCCACTAATTATTATGTATGTGAAGTATTAACCATTTATCTTCTCCCTTCCCTTCCCTTCCCTTCCCTTCCCTTCCCTTCCCTTCCCTTCCCTTCCCTTCCCTTCCCTTCCCTTCCCTTCCCTTCCCTTCCCTTCCCTTCCCTTCCCTTCCCTTCCCTTCCCTTCCCTTCCCTTCCCTTCCCTTCCCTTCCCTTCCCTTCCCTTTCTATTTATTATCATCTTCTGAAACACATTTTAGAAAAGTGTTGTTTTAAGCAAGAAAAAATGTGTAACATTCACCTCATACATACTCCTTGTCCCTTTATCCAATGGTGGCTGGATTCCCATTAACCAGTCTTTAAGACATTATAACAACTTGCTGACTTAAAGTTTAATATACTTGAAATGCTGAAGTATAACTATAATTACATTAATTAGATGCACAGACCCAAGTATTTTCTCCACATTATATAGAAGTATTTTGCATCATAGTGTCTTTCACTTCCAGAGAACCAAACCCACAGCTACAGATAATTTTGGAAATCACAGTCTTTCAACAAGGAGGTTGAAACTGCTCTTCTGTTCACTCTCCTAAGAGCAAATATCTGTTAATATTTAAAATTTCACAAATATCAATGATTTATTGGGTGAAGAAGAGAGAGAATGACTCCAAAGCTTGATGCTTACAGTATTACCTAGGAATCACAGCTTCAGTCCCAACACCAATAAATAAATCAAGATTTTATAGCAGGTAGAAATAGGTTAAGAAAAGAAAGTGACAGACATTTTCCTGAACATATTGTAATTTATTGTGCTACGAACCTCCTCCAGGTGGTAGGAGACTGGTTTAAAACCCAGGAGAGACAGAAGAGATCTCAAGTCAGGGTACCTGCATACCAATGAATATAACAATATTCACAGTATACGGAGAAAGAGGCAAGGATCATCCTGCTAATATGGTGGTTTTCTTTCTTTGGAAAATTTATTCCCTTTGTACGAAAACACCTGGATATTTTGGAAAAACATTACTCCATTAAAAACCCTAAAAAATGTTATTCACACAACCCTGTAGCATACGTTGATAATTTACATACAAATTTTATTTATATAGTTATTTATATTTTACATTTTTATGTAAATAGTAAGAATTTTTTTTTTTAAGTGATGTCCCAAGATAAACGTTCAAGATGGGAAACACTGACAAGAGAGCTGCAGTTAAAAACAAATGTTGACAATGAACAGATCAGGATGAGGGTGGGGGAAGGGAGGAAGGAGGAGAGGGAAGGAGGAAGGGAAAGTCTTTTTGACAACAGAGAACACTGCTGCTCTGAGTGTATTCGCTGTTGGGTTCAGACTCCTTTTCTGCCTTGATCTTCACTGAGTGATATACAGCTCTGCTTGAAAACATGCAAACAAAAGTAGTGTTTCTCATCTAGATCGCAAAATGCTATACAAAGTCAAAGTCTATCCAAAGGCCAAGAACCTAGTGACCACATGAATCAAATGATTTGACTGAAATTTGAGGTGTCCATACATGCTTTTTCAAAGAACAAAACATACTTAATCTATTTTTCATAGAATTGCAGAATTGTAGGGGTTGGAAGGGATCTCTAAAAATCATCAAGCCCATCCCATCTGCTTATGCAGGTTTTCTACAGCAGGTTGTGCAGTTATCTTTCTCTTTTAGATGATTTGCAATGACTGGAGACAGTGGTGCAGTTTATATATTCATCTTCAATTTATTTTTCATGTGAGCGGATGAGTAGCTGTCTATGTGCTCAAATATCATCCAACGTGTGCTGTGTTTTGAATGAAAAAGGAAAGAGCTTGAAATGCATTTGCATTCTCCAGCACCAGGCATAATAAATTAAATATGTGTTGTACAACACATAAATGAGTAACTGTTACATCAAAGAGAAAGATGGCCAAGCCTACAAATGCTAGAGATCTGTTTATATGAGTGTGCAGTAAGGACCAAGGGCAGTACAACCTACCTTGGTATGCTTGGTGGATTTCTAAAAAGGAGTGTTTTAAGAAGTGTTGAATACAGAAATATCATTATCAAGAGCCCAAAGTGGATGGCACTTCTTCTGTAAAAGAAGTAAACAGTCATCTTTCCCCAGATATAGAATTTCTGTTTTGAAACCAGGCACAGATCATGCCAAAGAAGCATGAAGCATCCTCTGAGGGCACTGCCTCAGAAACTTGCCTTGAAACTGCAACAGTTGCCAGCTATTTGGGGAGTAGTACTCCCAAAACAACGAACATATGCTCCCGTGAGAGAACAGTACAGTATTCTATGAGTTAGGAAACAGGATCACATTTTATGAATAAAAGCATCTGAGAACCATCATTGTAGAACCATAGTATATCCTGGGTTGGAAGGGACACACAAAGATTACAGATTTACAGAATTGTAGGGGTTGGAAAGGACCTCTGGAGACCATCAAGTCGAACCCCCTGGCAAAGCAGGCTCCCTACAATAGGTCACATAGCTAAGCAGATCTTGAATATCCCAAGAGAAGGAGACTACACAACCTCTTTGGCAGCCCATTCCAGGATCATGGATTCCAACTCCTGGTTCCAGAAAAGACCACACAAAATCCAAACCCTATGCCTGAGAGTGGTGTCCAAACACTCCACAGACTGCAGCAGCTTGGTGCTGTGAGCACAGCCCTGGGCAATCTGCTCCATGCCCACTGCCCTCTGGTGAAGAAGCTCTTCCTAGCTCCTAACCCGCCCTTCTCTTGACATAGCTCCCTGTGGATAGTTTCCTTATACCTGGGGATATACATTGTGGTACCCAACTGAAGACTGTTTAAAATGCTCTGTGTAATGATCAACAGCAAAAAATAATCAACACAATGAGTATGTGTGTATAATATACTACATATTACGTAATATTTATGTAATTTAATAATAAAAAATGAAATACTAAGTAGAATAAACAGGCTATATTTGAACATCCATAGACATATATGTGGTGTATATATTTCAAGTTTCATTGTTGAGCCTTAAAATTTCTCTTGACTTCAAGTTCCCAAGTTATTATCTTACCATAATCTGGCAGTCTCTGTTTCTGCTTTTTCTGAAGACTAGCCATTTCTTCCTTTTTTTTTTTTTTTTTCTGCATGTGGGATTCACCATAATTTTTATTCATTATGCTCACATTCAGTCATCTTCAATAGTCTCAGTGATTTATCACATATAATGTACTCTATTTCTTCAAAATCTTTGCAAATGTATGTCATTTCTTCTTCCGTTAATATACTTCTTTCATAACAATATACAGTAGTTCCTTGATACTCAGTTGCAATTACCAAAGTAATAGCTAACACTGGAATATTTGATATTTCTTGAAGACTGCTAACCGAACAAGGAAAAGCTTTATATTAAAGGTGTCAGATTGTTAATTTCTGTTGACTATTAAACATAAGAATGCATACCCCCCCCCCCCCGCGCCCCCTAAAAAAAAAACAACAAATAATCATACCAAAATAATTATTTTTTTAATGTTCTTAAAATAATTAAAAAAGTTTTGTAAGTAATCTCCTAAACAACGTTGATTTTGGTGAGTTTGCATTCAGCACAGTGCTGACTTTTGAATCAGGTACTCCAGGGGAGTGATATGAAACACATCAAGCAGTTAAAAAATTGCATTATCCTTGAGAAATCTATAGTAATTGATACTCAGATCCCTACACTTCTACCTCCCAATGTTTTATTGTGGATTTTGACTACAGAATTTCATAATATACACCATCTGAAATAAAATGTCTTGGAGTGATTAATTGAATTAATTTCCTCTACCATTTTTCCTGGAGGTAAGGTCATCCATATTTCTTCAAGATCTCCTTTGGATGTCTGCTGAAATACTCCTCTGCTTATAAACTCCTACACCTTGATTTTCATAGAAAAGAAAATGCTTTTTGTTTAGATTTTGAATGACTAACAGTATAGAAATCATGGAATAACTGAGAATTGTACAATACACTGTGGAGGACTTCTCCAAGGCACAGTGCCTCAGGAGGCATTTGACAAGACTGGGCTGAAAGCATCACACATAAGTGGGAAAAAAAATTCCTAAGACTTCAGTATGGCTGGGGTACATAACCATAAAAGAATAAATAGGTTTAGAAGATCTGGGTTCAAAATGAAAGTAAGAAGGTGAAATCAGGCAGTGCTTATGCTCTAAGTGAAATGTCTTCCCAGACAAACCTCCTGCATGTATGAAGAGGGAATGTTTTTGTTTCATTTTTTGTTGTACAAGTAGAAGTCTTATGAGGAACAACAGAGGGAAATGGGATTGTTCAGCCTGGAAAAGAGGAGAATCAGGGAAGACCTTATCACTCTCTACAACTACCTGGAGGAGGTGGTAGTGATGTGAGGATTGTCCTCTTCTTCCAGGAAACTAGTGATACAATGAGACGTAGTGCCCTCAGGTTGTGCCAGGGGAAATCCAGGTTGGATATTTGGAAAAATTTCTTCTCTGAAGGTGTGGTGAAGCATTGGAACAGGCTGCCCAGGGAGGTGGTGCACATTAACATCCATGGAGGCATTCAACAAACATGTAAATACAGCACTGAGGGATGTGGTTTTGTATGCATGGTTGTGATGGGTTCAAGGTTGGACTAGATGGTTTCAGAGGTCTTTTCCAACCTTGGTGATTCTATGATTCTATGAAAAAAAGATGGTAAATATTATCTGTAGGTTCATGATCTTCTACTGTCAGAAGATGTATGTCCTATTACACACTTAAGGATTTTCCCATCAGGTTATGTAAGCTTTAAAAGTTTTTGAAATACAGAAGTCATACAAACTTTAGAACTAAAGTTTCATTATCTCATGTTAGGGCATACTCCCAATATTATGCTTGTGCAGAGATTCTTCATGTCTTGACTTCAAGCTACCTGGCTGATATAAATCGTTGGTAAGTAACTAATAGTTTGTTTTAATCTATGTTTGAATTGCTAAGGTAGTTTCTTGGATTGATTGTGCATATATGATCCCTTAGAGATAAACTGTTGATTAAGTCCGGGACTAGCAAATCCAGAGGAACCTAGGCTCCTTACGTCTCTGGTTCAAGGGGTTTAGAAAGCAAGGGAGTCCACTCTAAACCTCATGACTCAGTGAGAGTGTCTCCTGGATGCTCCCTGCTGTAAATAGGCAAGCGTACCTTGCCATCTCAAATCTTGTTAAATTGTTCTTTAATTTATGATTAACGTTAGTTAAATCACTATATTCTACCAATAAATACATTCCTGCCTCCCACTTACATGTGAAATGTAGTTGCCATCCACGACAATAACACACTGATGTCGATCATTTCTTGCTGAATAGTGCTTACTCTGAGTCAGAGACATTTGTCTTTTCGCATTGCCCTGCCAGTGATTAAGACAGAGGTCCACAAGAAGCTGGAAGAGAACAGCTAGCAGAGCTGAACCAAACTGACCAAAGGGACATCCCAAGGCATATGGTGTCATGCTGAAAAATGAAACTGGGGGGAGCTGGTAAGCTGCTATTGCTCAGGAATTGGCTGAGCATCAGTTGGTAGGTACATCACTTTGTGCATCACTTGTTTGTTTTTTTTATTCTTGGGTTCTGGGCTTTTTCTCCCTTTCTTGTTAAACTGCCCACATCTCAAAACACAAGTTCTTGCACTTTTTCCTCTTTTTTTTTTTTTTTTTTCTATCCTGCATTCCATGGATTTCTCTTAAGAATCTGTTATATTACCAAAATGAATGAAGCATGAACTGGATATGACATACAAGCCAAGAGAAAAGCACAATTCTGGCAAGATCTAGCTGAGCTGAAGAACTCCTATCCCACTAGACAAGCAAAAAACATTGTCATAAGATGTTTTTCCAGTTGTGAACAAGACAACTTTCCCTAACAGCAGCAAAAGGTAAAGCCCCGTTTTGATTTTGAATTGGTCTGGTGGCAGATGAGCCAGCTGCAAATCACACTTATAATGGTTATTGCGTGAGAGGAAGATAACAGACAAATTGATGAGATAAAGTTTTGTACTAAAATGGAAAAAAAACAGGTATTTTCATTTGGACAGATGAAGTCTGCTGATCCAAGTGTGTGCAAAGCATCAATCATAGAAAAGCCAAGACTATGACAAGAATATAGAAGACAATTCCTCTAAGAAGAACATGGAAAATGAGACCATTTCCCTTGTTTTTGTTACTAGTAAGATTCTCTTTAAGGTTCTAGCAGCAACAAACAACATAACTGAAAGTCTTTCCAGTAAAGATCCCTTAAATTCCTGCCCTGGTGAGGCCACATTTAGAATACTGTGTCCAGTTCTGGGATCCCCAGTTGAAAAAACATGGGAATCCTCTATGTCAGTCTAGCAAAGGGCCACAAAGATGATTAAGAGCCTGGAGGATATCCTGTATGAAGAAAGGCTGAGTGACCTGGGTCTGTTCAGCCTGAGGAAGGCTGAGGAAGGATCTCATTAATGTTTATGAACACCTAAAGGGAGGTGGGAGGTAAATGGATGAGGCCAGGCTCTTCTCTGTAGTGTATAGTGATAAGCCAAGGAGCAACTTGAAGATAGGAAGTTCCCTACAGACATGTGGAAGAACTTCTTTACAGTAAAGGTGACAGAGCACTGGAACAGGCTGCCCAGAGGGCCTGCAGACTCTCCTTCTACGGAGATATAGACCCATTTGGATGCCTACTTTTGTGACTTATTGTAGGGAACCTGCTTTAGCAGAAGAGTTGTACTTGGTCTCTTGAGTTCTGTTCCAATTCCTCCAATTCTGTGATTCTATGATGACTAATTCTTCCAGCTCCCTGCATCTCTGACATGCCACAGATGAGACCATGAAGCTGTTAGCGTTGAGTCTTGCTTCACTTCAGAAAAACAAAAACAACTTCAGAAAAACAACTGCCTTCTAGGCCTCTTGCTGCAGAATATATGCTGAGGATGCAGGGAATACCTGTGCATCTTGTCTTTTGATACTGGTGACTTCTCCTTGCAACTTCCATAGCAGGGAAAATACCAGTGTTAGGAAATCTAAAGTGTTGTGAAGGTTACAACAGCAGAAACAGTCCAGTTATCTCATAGTAGAAGATACTGATCCTACCCCTTATAAAAAGGAATCATTACTGCTGATATTTTAGGGAGAGAGACTCCAAGAGGAAAGTAGAACAGTGCAGAAAATAAAAACCATTTCATTGTTGTTCTCTAACACTCACCTGCAAAAATATCTTTTTTACAAATTGAGTAACAACATTTTTTGTTGAACTTGAGCATAACTGTGACTTCATTTGGATACTGAAAAATAAAATATAGGAACAGGTGTATGTTCACAGGTGTTCATCTAGCATGGGCAATTGGTTGGCAACAAAGACTTAATGCATTTTTTCTGACAATACAATCTCTTTTTATTTGCCACTTTCCACTTACATTATAACTTCCCCAAAATGTTATTTCAAGACATGAAGAACACAATCTATTCCTTAGACAGCACCAAGGTATTCAACTATATATGCAACAACGACAACAAAAAGAAGTTCAGAAAGCTAACTGCAATGCAGATGCACTTGGTCCTCCAAAACTTCCATCACTTCCCCAAATGTTTTACCATCTTAGGCAATTTCCCACACTTTTCTTTCCTACTTTCTCCTGTTTTCTTGCTGTGAAAGTGCTTTTCACAGTCAAAGACACAAAGGTTCAAGACAATTACTTTGCTTTCCGTTCCATTTAAAACCCTTAGGCACGTCACTATTTTTTCTTGCACATCAAATATGGTGTAATCCATCAAATACTACCCCTAAAAATATAGTGCTGTTCATTTTCATAAACACTAAAACACTAAAACATATATGTTAAGTGGCACTGTTTTCTAAATTCCAGTAAAGCAGAAAGAAGGGCATGAAATCTCACTGGGTTTAATGCAATTTTTTTTTTTAATTCAACCTGAATTCTAATGCTTCTCAGCACTTTCAAGAAAAGAAAAAGAATTTACACTTCCGTTAAGAAATATAATATAAAATATATATATATATAAATGAAATCAGGAGGGAAAAAACATTATATTCTATCTATGCCAAATAATAAATAATATTTAAATACATTGCTAATTCACAGAGCAAAAGTTTTCCTAGTGCTAAAAGGAAAGCTGAATAAAGTGGTTTTGCTAACGCCTCATCCACTTGAAAAGTCTATATCTGTTTCATATAATACTCATCTGTCTTAATTTTTCTTCTGAAAGAGCTAGCCAGGAAACGTATGTCATTTGCTGTGCAGTACATCACTTTATATATGTAACTAATACGTGCTTTCAGTTGAGTGCCAATGAAGGATGATGGATTCCAAGGAAGGGTTCATTTAACTTCATACAGTTTCCAGGGAAAACGTGTGATGATTATATTAGCTGCTACTGGTACTAATAGGAAGATGGATAAATGCGCTTTAAAAATAAATTAGAAGTTCTCAAATTTCTGTTTACAAATTACCAATTAAGGTAGAATTTCTGTGACCCAAATCTTCATTCTTTTTATTTCAAAATCTCTTCTGATTCAGAAACACTGAGATTTCAACAGTGAGTCTGATGCTCTCTCACTTTGGCCTTATGTAGAGGTTGATAGCTCATGGTGAAAAAGATCACTGAGAATAAGAAGCAAATTTCAATGGCTTTAATGTACTCTGAGTACATCCATTTCTGTTTTAAGACGTCCTTCCAGCACCACTAGACAAGATCTTACAAACTTGCAAGAAAATTCAAATATTTCACATCCTTTTTGAAACTTTTAGGATTTTTATTTTAACATATGGTTGTAAAACCCAATGATTTGGCCAGTTTGTTTGGAAAATATCAGATTCTTTGAATTACCGCTGATCAGCGCTCTCCTTCTGTATCATTCTCCCACTTCAAAGAAAAGAGATGACTTAAAAACAAATCCTTGTCTAGAGCAGGGAGAAACACCAGTGAGTAAGGATGAGGGAAAAATACTGCTGTAGAGAATTGCAATGGCATAGAGGTAGAAAGTAAAGAGCATTAACTTCAGATGGGAGATTCCAAGTTTGACAAGAAAGTATTAACGTCTTGGGTTAATCTCTTCTCTTGACATTTTCATATTTAGAGAGCGAGGAATTAGATTTTAAAAAATGAGATTTTATGAATTCAGACAGAATTCTGAATTTTAACAAGTCATCTACAACTTTGAGACTTATCTTATTAGTATTCATTTCATATTCAGACTAACAGGAAAAAGTCTTACAACTAAGCTACTTTATCTAATATATTTTTACTACATTATCTAAGTATGTAAGATTTATATTTGGGCTAATGGATACAAAATCATAGAATAGTTAAGTTTGGAAAAGACCTCTAAGGTCATCTAGTCCAACCTTCAACCCATCACCACCATGCCCACTAAAAACAAATCCCTCAGTGCCACACCTACACATATATTGATCTCCTCCAGGGACGATGACTGCACCGCTTTCCTGGATAACCTGTTCCAATTCCTCATCACCCTTTCAGGGAAGAAATTTTTCCTGATATTCAACCTGAATGTCCCTTGGTGCATCTTGAGGCTATTACCTCTAGTCTTGTTTCAATAACAACATCCTTTTGCTTATTATTTTAATAAAACCACGTCATTGAGAAAGATAGATTATTATCAGAGACAGATGAGGAACAGAAAATAGACAGACCACGTGAAAAATCTTTACATTCAGATAATACTATTTAGTTCTGTTTAAGAACACTCTATGTATTGGGTACAAATAGTCAGAGGAACAGACTAATTTTTGTCAAAATTAGTAGTGCCATTCATCATAATAATTCCTATGTCTAATGTTATATTCCTCAAGGTAAGTAAAACTCAAATGCCTTTTTTCCCATTACTAGCAAAAGGAAACCTGACTAAGCTGTCTACTTGTGTTTAAATTGCATTGACTCTCCTTATTCTGATCTTCAGTCAAAGTGGAAGTTCTTTTGTGACTTCTCCATTGTTACTCTTGTTTGTAAATGGAGGGAAATTGACATTCTTTCCTTTCTCCGAATCTCTTCAACATTTTCCACATTCACTTTATTGACGGAAATAACCTGAACATCCTGACATAATTTCTACTGCTTTTACCTCCGCTTTCTCCAGGCTATTATAAAACACTTTCTATTTCTTTGTTACAGGAATGATCTAGGAGTATTTTTTCCTACCTTCCTTTCCATTGCAAGCCTCAGATGTTCCTGGCTTCTGTAGGGCAATTAAAACCATTTTGTACAATTTGGATGAAGTCATCTAATAGCTGAGACTTCAGACGAATATTCTGGTTAATCTTGATGTTGCAGCTTTCACTGGCAGACTAACTAGCAGTATCAATGACACACCAAAATTTTGTTTGACTACTATGAGGCAGGAGTGGTTTATGTCTTTAGCTGGCACTCTTGTACCTGAAAAATTACGCAACAAAAAATATTGCCTGTTCTTTCATATTGCCTGTTTCCACTTTCTTAGAAGACCTGTCCCAAACAGGTCCTCAGAATCTAACACCACGTTTCTGTTGATATAAACAGTTCAGAATACAATCGCATTCTCACAGGGCTTGTTTCTTCTGCTTTTATTTCTTACAGTGAGAGATGTATGGGGTATATTGAAGCTTCATCCTAATCATTTGCGGCTTTTTATCATTTGTATTTTTAATACTAGCAAATATTATATTCAAATAATTCCACACGCTGTCTGAAGATTGCATTGAAATAGTCCTCCCAAATTAGTGATATCTATTCCATACTTGCTGTTTCTTTTCCAGTGATAAAAGATATTTCAGAACTTAATTTCACAATATGTTAAATTTAATGGAAAGATGCAGTAGGAGCACTCTTCCATGTAATTAAACAATAATGTCTATAATTAGATTTCATTTTGATGCTGAGAATTATCAAATTTTCTTAGGCAGAACAATGCAAAATTCATTTGAATCTTAATACAGTATTCTGCAAACATAAATCAAGGTAAGATGAAATATTCAAAGAAAAATGAAATATTCAATGTAATAAAAATGAAAGGGGAAACTGTTTTGTCACGTCTTTTAATCTCCCATCAGTTAATCAAATTGAGTAATAGAGACAAATTACAGCAGAATATCTACTCAAATAATTATGAAATCAGTGGAAAAAAAGTCATTATACTGAACATAAGACTGAACGTCTTCTTGAAACACAGTGACAGGCTACAAAAAAAAAATGTATTAGAACTCTCTGTAGAGACTGACAATCATGTTTTGGCTCTAAGTGTATAAAATAAAGAAGGCTTGAGAAATGTCACACTCAAAAGTATCCTGAATCTTCCTCACTCAGGAAATACCAGATGCAGTAGCCCCCAGACCTCATTTTAATTCTACATGGTAAAGGTTCACATCCTTCCCAATAGCCTGTTATACATAGTCCAACAGGAATAAGAAGTATTTAGCTATTCTCAAAAAGACTTGATAAAGCTTTTCAGACTAACATAAGGGCATAAAGTAGGTAACCAAGTATACTTGCCTGGTAATCACAGAAGGGGAGATTTAGAGTCAAATATCACAATCTGAGCAGAGGGTGAATAAATTAAGAGGAGCAAAGTTTAATGCTGGCAAACAGAAACTACCAAACATTTCAATGGCTAACCAAATTCTGATTTTCTGATTGTTCACTTAGAAAAGAAGAGATAAAAAGGTGCTAAACCAGCAACTGAAAGTTTGAAATGCCATTTTACACCTAGTATGTCAATTGTATATGCTCATTGCTGGGAATTTAAGAATGCAAAATAAGTTTGTTTTGGTATAATTATGGGAAATTTTAGAAAATTTTTTGCTTTGCCAGATAATTACAGCCTCTTTGAATGTCTACATGCATTGCTGTCCCTTTCATATTAATGAGTAGTAACATGACTTCTGTACCTGCTTGTGTGATTAATTTTCCCAAATATTCACAGTATGAAGAAAAGGTAAATTCCTGTGGCAATCCATTTTTTTTCTGATGTGCCCCAATGATGGCAAATATTGCTTAAAGAGAAAGGAAGTTATTTTCATTGAGAAGTAAGAAAAAGTGAAGAAAACACATTCAGAAGTGTTGGATCTAGTATTGGGAGAGCAAGTACATCAGCCGTGTGCTCTGCAGAGGAGGGAGTTGATCAGCAAAAGAACCAAAAACTTAGAAGTAGAATATAAGTAATAAAGCATTTTAATTTTCAGTATTTTTATTAAAACATTTTTTAAAAGAGCAGCAACAACATAAAACTGATGGATATTTGATCCTGTTTTTGTGACTCTGATGCATCTGTCTGTTTTGATGGCAGTGGTTGCAATTCTTAGTGAGGTCTCAATGTGTTCATCAGAGATTTTTGATGAAATTTCCTTTTCATGTACTTCATCCCAGAAAACACTTGTTGACAAATGTGCATACTGCAAAAAAAAGCAGTGACATTTTTGTCTGGTAGGAGAGTTTCTACGAAAGTGATGATGAGACATGATCAGATTTTTGAGTTGAATATCTGATTGCAACTCTATAGCTTTTATTTGAAATTTTCGGGTAATATATTTATATTGACTGAAAGTGGAGTCACACATATAAATTCATGATTTTTTTTGTCAATCTTGCAGCCTGTTCTCAAATTCCAGTAACAAAATGGAAAGCAATGCTGCATCTTTTTCACTGCTCACAGGACTGTTTTTAGGCAGTGCATCAAAATGCATACAATTATTAGCCACAACTTGAATTAGTATTGCACTACACAGTACCCGTGCCCTGTTTTCAGTCCAGACAGAGTTGATAGGACACCAATGTGTGATTGTTGTTGAGTGATGGGTGTGCCTGGGACCAGGCCAAGCTGCAGAGCAGGAAGAGCCATTGCTTTCACAGTGCAAAGAAGGGGAAACCTGCATTGCTACGCGGCCCGTGGGCCATGGGTTGGACACACCTGACTAAATTTTTTAATTACATAAAGAATACTAACCAGAAAAGTTTAATTTTTCACTTCACTTAATCTCTTGACTTCAGCTTTCTGAACTGAGATTGTTACTGAGTAGTTCAGAGGCTTCTTTTCTGACTGATTAGAAGTAATTCAGAGCTAAGGAACTTCAAAAAGTTCATCACATTTTTCCCAATCTACATGCAAATGGAGGTCTTTGCTAGTGATAGATTTCATCTGCCATAGTTAGTTGTAACTTCTAACTTTTTTTGTGTACTAATTCTCTTGTGCTATTTGGCTGAATAATAAAAGAAGCCCAGCAACAAAAATTTCTGGTGTGAAGGCATTAAAAAAGCTTAGGAGCCAGAATGCGTTCATAGCCAAAGTATGGTTAACTCCTAATCAGAATCAATACAACAATAAGGCACAGACCATAAAAAATCTACATGGTGTGACTATACTCAGATCATAGATAATACACTCGGTAATTACAAACAATAAAACATAAAATAAATCATCTCTTCACGTAAAAGAAAATAGAATTCTACCAAGACTAACATCCTATGATGGTACAAATTACTTCTTAAAGTAATCGCTACAATAGAATTCTGCTAGTATTTAGTTGATTGATATCCACCAAATGTATTTGCTCACTCCAATGAAAACAATAGTCTATTGGGAAATGTCTTCTGTATGAATTACTTTCCTGTATCTACGGAGAAGCATACCATTTTCGTTCTCTGAAACTGCTTTAACTGTTAACAGCTTCTGGAATTTATTTCCAAACACACATGCTGTGACAGCTAAGAAGCAAAGGAAAAAGTAAAAAAGCACTGAGCAGTAAACAGTGCCCCAAATCACCTTCCAGCTCTTCATGTTTTTGTTAGCAGTCTCAAATATGCATCCATACTTCAAGTCCACAGCTTTAACATCCCACCAGTTTGTGCCTACTCCTCTGCCCTTAACAAATGCTGCACAAGCAGAAAGTGATATACTCCAAAAGCTTGGTCATGGAAAACCTTATTCTTGACTCTGTTCCATTCTACAACCTTTGTGATAACTTCTGGCAAACTACATACAGAAAAAAGAAAGCAATTCAATAAGCAGTTCAATTACAGATTGTTACTCTTTGGGACCAAATAAACCTAATCCAAAATCTGGATATCATACAAAAAAATGAGTCCAAAGCTTTAAACTTTACAGACTTTCTTATCAGGAAAAGAAATGATCCACATGCATTTAGGAGCTAAGCTTTGACAAAGAGAAGTGCTAAAGGTAGAAAAATTTCACTTTTGTTGTGATGTTTTTTATTCTTAGTACTAAAGGAGAAGTCTGAAATATAAGGAGTCGCCCAGAACCTAAGAGAACAACAGTACCTAAGCTTTAATGCTACTTTTTAAATCAAAATTAATTTAATCTTAAATCTGATTTAGTGAAATCAAGTAAATAGCTGGCTGTCATTTGTATTCAAAAACTATGAATTGCTTCACACAGTATTTGTCAGAATGAGTCATGTCAGTGAAAACTGCCCTTTTCACATGTAGCTGCAAAAACATAAAAGGTTGCAGGGAGGAAATCATGTGGCATATTATACTCATCATCTGAAAGGTACTAATAATCCTTGGGGTTATTGCATAATTAGGGTTCATCAATCCTAATCAACTTCATCACTAAAAACTCCTGAGGTCAGAATGGATGACAGCAAGGTAAGGTTGCTTCATCAGAAAGATAGTTCAGGGAAAGAGTCAGAGCAGCTATGTTTGAGAAGCAGTGCTAGGCTGACATGCCATAGGCTACCATACAGACTGAGAAATACATAATCAAGAGACACAAGTTTGCCATAGCTTGGAGGCATCACATTGCTGGAACGGATGTGGAGGGCAAAGGGATCCTCCGCTATGCCCACGTAAACTGTGCAACTGCTACACAACATGCCCTAGAATGAGCAGCAGAGTGCTAGCTGGCAGGCTGGAGTACTTAGCTATGTCTCACAAAAAAGAGACGGATTAAGGCTGCTTCCTTCTGCCTGGGAGCACTGGCAGCCAGTATTTATGTGTCTCCTTTTTTGACATGAGGCAGTGTCTCTGCGTGGCTCCTGAGCTCAACAAGGCACAGCTAAGGTCAGGATCTTAAAAGGTCATGTTTAATAGAATTTGAAACGTGCATAGCATTGAGCACTGCCTCAGTTAATATGTGTTCTAGAGATATTTCTAGTGCAATATCCAGAGGAGCAATGCCAGAAAAGAGAGTGAACGGGCCCAATAGGGTGGAATATTTTGCAGAACTCTTAATGCTGGGCACACAAGAGGGAAATTGGCTTTCGGCAGTTGTTTGTAAACACCAATTTGCCTTTGCAACCAAGCGATTACCCTGGAAATAGGAAGAGAAAGAAAACGTGATGAAAAGAACTTCAAGAACATTAATCTGGGGGGATTTTGCAAAATAACTTAACATGCTCACACTAAATCATTTCTAAATAATTTTTATATTTTACAAGAAACATCAGAATCTAATAAATCTAAAGCTAGTATTTGAATCAGTAATTACCTAACACCATGTTATCTCTAGAGGCAGCACAGGGAGAGAAAGTGAGAGGTAGTATTGTTCTTTATTCCTTTTTTCTTAAGCAAAAGGAGTTTCTTCTCCATGTCATACTTTCACAGCACTGCAACTCTGTTCATCTGCAGAGTTGTGTTAGGGAGCAGAAATTCAGGCCCTCTTCAGCATAAAATGATTCAAATGAAAAGAAGCACGTTCATTTTACTTAAGAAATTCAATTTCAGACGGGCAAATCTGAAAAAGTTTACAAACTGATAAGCACTTTTTGCCAGTTAGAAACCAGGAAAAATGTTTAGAAATTAGTTTTTATTTAAGGCCGGCCTTTTGTGGCATACCGTGACTAATGATCATCTCACTAAAAAGTGTAACTCAGAAAAGTATTTACTTCATAATAAATAATGTATCCCTTGAGAATCATTCTTCTTTCATTTCTTTAATGTACATGCGCTGTCATTTTCTGCAGACTAATGACACTTTGGTCTGATTATCACTCAAAATCATCTGTCCATATTCTGCTTTAACATTTATTTGACACGTTACAGGCCTGTTAACTAAGACTCACTTTCTGCAAGTGTTCTAATGCAGACAGTTTTTCAAGGAGATGGTAGCTATCTGTAAATCCTTCATTAACACACTTCCTGTCTAGTTGATTGTGCACACACTTAAGGCACAAGCTCTCTAGCACACGCATATAAATGTGGTTTTCTCCTTTACATATATGGACATAAGCATAACATTCATGTGTAAATGCAGAGTGTTCAGCAACTGTAAGACTGGGGGCTTCTGGTGGGTTTGGATGCATATAGGGCAACAGTAAACAGCAAACATTCCCATACCTATCTACCCAGAGTAGGGTGCAAGTGCAAGACTTCACGAATGATGCAGGCACGTTTGGCTACAGCTTAGCCAAGGGATCAGGGATAACTCTTTGTTTTGAAAATCACAATTGAAGACATA
Organism: Gallus gallus; assembly: GCF_016699485.2. Lineage (NCBI taxonomy): Eukaryota > Metazoa > Chordata > Aves > Galliformes > Phasianidae > Gallus > Gallus gallus. The sequence continues at coordinate 72,011,528 of NC_052572.1, forward strand.
ACACATTTTGCAGATGAGCAATTTAATCTAGTACAGAGTAATTTTGTGTTTCTGTGACTCTAAACAGTCCATTTGACATTCAGAAGAGGAGTGTTAAAGTAGAAAATGTATTTGAAGGCCCTGCAGTCCAAATGTTCATTCTGCCCTCTGGAGCACTGGCACTGCAATCCTCAGATGTAAAAGCCAGGCTCTCCCAGCCAGCCCAGCTCAGCTGGCCATCATCCTCCTTCACTGCCAGGACAACACTGATGACCAACCTCTCTGCAAAGATACAGCACTGATTGCGTTGCCCTTCCTCTTCTGGTGTTCAGCGACATTGCAAATGCATGGCATATGCTATGTGGCATAATTACAGCTTCATTTCTTCTAGGATTTTATATTTTTATTAGCTGTTTCATGACTCATCTTGCAGACGGCAAGCATCAAATAATTACAGTGCTAATTCTCCTGGTACTCAGAAAAGTCTCTCATGATTACTGTTTGATTTAGATAATGCAAACTATAACATACAAATAAGATGATAAAATAAATCTGTAATAGAGTTAGTAAAACATTGTGTAAAAGTGCTTATTTTTGTAAAAATAGGCTTGCCTGAAGAGGCTTTAAAAAACCAGACTTTCAGTTTCTTATGGAATGCGGAACTTAAGAAACAATGAGTTTCATGATTGCTTCTGTTTGAACAAGTTCTGTGTTGAACTTGTGGAAAAAATTATTGAAACTCTACTGCTGTTTCAGTATCAAATGAAAGCACCTTCACGTAAAAAAAATAAAATAAAAATTGAATTATCTCAAAGAATTCACAGATGCAAGAAGCTCCCAACAGCAAATACTGAGTAAGATGGAACAGGCTGTCCAGGGAGGTGGTGAACACACTCCTTGGAAGGGTTCAATAAACATTTAGATGTTGTACTGAGGGACAAAGTTAGTGGGAAATATTGGTGAATGGTTGGACTGCATTCTATGAATGAATATATCCACACCATAAAGAACTAGAAAGACATCGATTGCAGGAAACCAGAAGAAACGCCTCTTATTCTTACCAATGTCTTGCTTTGAGAGCTCCCTCCAACACAATCCACAAGGACATGTGCTTTTATCATCAAAGCAGCACCCTCAGCTAGTGCACTTAGTACTGGCAACCTCTAACCTCAGTGTAAAACCTCCTTGAGCTACGCTTGTCACTTTATGTACGAAACTGAGCGTTTTAGCTTAAAAATAAACTCTTAGGAGCATGGTACACTGAAACCTGCATCTACAGCAACTGTAGAGAAATTATCTGGTCAAATACCCCATTTTGATGAGTCCACTTTCTACCATAGAACTACTCCATAAGCTTTGCCTCACTTTGCTCACCTGCTGTTGAAAAACTGAACGCAAAAGGCATAAGTAATCTGAAATTCGCTGTTAAATTTCATCCTTGCACTGACTACAGTGTTAGTTCACTTTATTTTGAAATCATTCAGACTATCCATCTTCAGGAGAAACGTGAAGCACCACGAAAATAAAAACACTGGAATATGTATATTTATGTTCATTAAACAGAGATATTCTTGTCTCATTTAGAAATCCAACATAAGTTCTCCCTTCTTTCAGTATTTGAAAGAGTTGTCATAAAGCTTTACTTAAGAGCATCAGCTCTGACAAGCATTCTGTATCCATCTTTACACTGTTATTTACACTGTGAACTGAGCATGTTTCAATGTAATCAAACAGTATTCTTTCCACAACTTGAAATAAAACATGGTTAATATTTACTGGTGTTTCAAAGATGATCTTGTTTTTCTTGTTTGTTTTTTTTTTTTTTCCAAGATGTGAAATGTGTTTATAGTCAGAAACATACATTAGAATGTTTTATGCTAAGAAGCTTGTAGGTTTCACTAACCAATAATCATAACTGATTTGGCAATTAGCAACTAAGTTCCTAATTATATAGCAGCACATTTGCATGGAAATCTTAGCTGCATTACTAAGATGACTGACTGGCTTAATTTTCCCCTTCACATTTGATCCATTCTTACATACTCACAATAGGCATTATCTTAGTGCCATAAGGAGTATTGGAATAGATTTTGTAAGGCACAATAAGTATTCTTACACAAGAATTTGATTTATTCTTTTATATGTAATAGCTGTTACAACATTATGAGTTCTAAATGGGAAGCTAGTTCAGGTTTCATACACGAAAAAAAAAAGGTTAGGCTATGTTAGCTGTGTGTACATAGGTTTGGATTTCAGATGGCTTTTTGAAATCAACAAGGCAAACTTTTTTACTCCTTCAGCTCACAGAGGGTGAAGTGACACTATAAACGAGTCCTACTTTTGTGTCCATATTAAAACTAAAAATGATTTCTGATGATCATTTAGAACTCAAATCAATCATGCTCACACATACAGATTTGAAAGAGCAAGCTCTTAGAAAAGTCAGACATCTTTATCATAGGTTATGAACTTGAACTGAAAGACAAATGTTTTTCACACACTTTCTGAACTGTTAATGGATACAGAGGGATGCTATTTACGAGCATTTTAGCTCTGAGTTAGTGAGGAACAGAATGACCGTGGATGTTTACCTCATTAATGTTTGTTTTGACTGTGCAAGACCAGAATAACCTTCAGTTCAGGACCTGAGCCCTTTTTCCTTTATCAAAGCTTTGTACAGAGTGTTAAAATTTTTGACCTTAGGCCATCTGCAAATATTGGGTTGATGCTCACAATCAAACACTTCCCTCAGTCTAATACTTCCAGAAAAGCAAAGTTCTGAAACTCTTACAAACATTGTTTTTGAAAGACAGAGGCTGTTGCATACATTCATTTACTGTTCTGTAGTAATTCAGGTATTTGCAGGCAGAGAAGACCTGCCTTTGAACTTTGAGCAGGTTGGTACTTTTTTATAGCTGCAATGCTAAGATAATTTTCTTCCAGTGTAACCTCTTGGGAGAAGCTTGAGATCGCAATAAAGTTTCATCAGTCTAAACTTGTTTAAATATATATAGCTCTTGGAAGCATACAACTAAGGTGGCACACCTGTTTAACAACTCCAATCTAGTGAGCAACTCAAAATTTATCATCAACAACGTAACACTGGAACAAAAAGCTTTCCATGGGATTTTTTTTTATTGCAGTCATTTTCAGAACAGTCTAGCAGAAATATTACTGGTCTCACTATAAATTCTGTCACCGGAGAAAAATATGCAAAAAACAGTGTATATATCACAAACACAAGCAACTCCTGATGTTTTGTTGATAGTAATGACACAGTTGCTGAGATCACCCATTTTCTCCTCTTTTCTTTTAACCCATCCCTCTACTCCATTTGCTTTCCTTACACAATAATAGCTAATTGCTCTCCACTCCTCTGGGACCCCTTGCATATCTGTTTAACCAATAACATATTTATTCTTAAAATGGTCCAAATCTGTCACTCTCTTGTGTCACTCCAGCAACATCAGCTTTCACAAGTTGTTACAGGTTCTCAAATGCAATTCACAGCCTTATGGTATATTCCCAACAGCCAGAAATGTTTCTGCAAACTGCTGTCACAGGTTAACACTTCCCACTTCCAGTGCCAAAATGAAATTATATTCTACTGTGGTGCCTAACAATCCATTGTTACTTGTGGAGGTTTCTGGAACAAGTTTGTTTTTATTTAACCATATGAAAATGCTTCTAAATGATTCGTTCTGTTGCATATGGTTTTCTGGATTGGTTTGCTATCTGCTCACCCTACACCACCATCCATTTCACTCATTTGCCCCTTGTTTAAAAATTTTAAAAAATGTATTTAAGAGTAAGCTTAAGTTCCTTAGAGTAGCAAATACGTCTCCTTGCATGATCGTTCATATATGCCCTACCTATATGCTCTTTCAAAAGTGATTAAAATTTTAAGCCTGTTAATATTACAAGAATATAAGCATAACATCAAAGCTCTGTTTTGTTTTCTCACGAGTATGCTTGATAAACTAATCATGAAATTGACTGATTTTTCAGAGCTTCTGGCAATGTTATGAGTCATCTGTTTGTTCTCCTCTTGTTCTTTTTCCAAGAGTAGTAATTCACCATTGTGAATCACCATTCAGGATTTAGATGTTTCTGATGAGTCATACTTAACCTTATAGAAGGAAGAATGGTTAGACTACATAAATTGTGCACTTTAACCATGGTGTGTTTAGAAATCCTTGACTGGAACACAAAATTACATATTTCAGTGATGGAAGAAAAATCAAATGCTGAACTGTTGCCCCTACTTTAAACTCTGCATAAGCAAATCCATCTCCATCCTCTTGATTCAGTTGAAAAACAGTGGTCAAAGTATATATAAAAGAGAACTCCATTACAATTTTTTTCCATCTCTGCATTCAACTGATTAACAAAATTAAGAACAAAAATTTTTAGCATCATGATCTCCATCTGCAAAGCCTGAAAATATAAATAAATCTCAACCATGAAACACCAGAATTTGTATCCAGAGATTAAAAACGAATTAAGCGACTGTATTTTAGAAATTAAACATGCTTAGATCCACTGTTCAGGAAAATTTATTGCATTACATTTCCTTTCATCTGCTTTTCTTTGCACTGTGTGATTCAATGCTAAGAGTCTGCCTTCTGTTCCAGAAATTCCCTGTGAGGAGCAGATATTCATGATGGGCATTCACACCACCTGACTGCATGGAGTACCCTGTAGTAAATGGGAAAACAGAATTGTTCTCTCTGTTTCTAAAATTCCACTCAGACTTGGGGGAAGATCTAGCTTTTCTGAACAATGAGTGTCAAAGAGCCTGAGATGTGCAAGTGGAAAAAAATGATTTGCTGGAAGCATGTCTTCAAAGCAATTTGTTGGCTCCAAGGGGCATGGTGGTGGAGATACTGAAATGAAGGTACACCTGTACACAACAAACACAATCTTGATTCATCAGCAGGAGGGCTACGGCTGCTCTTAGAAGCTCCTGACATTTTACCTAACTGGCTCCCTGGTGAACCCTTTTTCTCCAGTACTGGGCACATCAACAGCAAGTTCTGTCTAGGTCTTCAGTCACCAAGACAGGGACGACTGAAAATTCATAGAATCATAAAATTATAAAACAGCTTGGGTTAGAAGGAACCTTAAAGACCATGTAGTTCCAACCCATTACTGTTGGCAGGGTTGCCTTCCGCTTGTTCAGGCTGCCCAGGGCTGCATTCACCCTGAACTTTTGTGAAAGAAAGAATGCTGTAAAAAAGCAAAGCAACAGTATATCATACCTGCATCTGGGAAGGGGTGTGTAAGGTTTAGTTTCATTAGTTATAATAAGACTTCAAGCAGAACTTACAAATGCTATGTAAGGTATTACTAATAAAAGCAATATATGGTTACATAAAAAAATAGTTTTCTTCCTTTAAATCTCTGCTGGGATGTAAAGAGAGGCCTCTGAATTTTGTGCACATACTGCAGGATGTCTGAATTAGCAAAGTACAGCATGAGTAAGGTTCAAGCACATTCAGATCAAATCATTAAGAATCTATCTTAGCAACTCATGATTTAGTTAACTTTAAATATTCTAGATCCCTTTATTAAGACGTGGCTGATAGAAAACCTTACGCATTTATGTTGAGGTAAAATATACAACTGAAAAAGTCACAATGGACAGAGGTTTCAGGTATGTCTGATGCAAAATACCACTGGTGTAAAGACCCTACAAAAACACTTTATTTGCTCATTTTGACTTCTAAAATGAATCTGGACAGAATGACAATACAGTTTTGTACCCAGCTGCTGTACATCAGCCCATCTGCAAAATGAACAAAGAGAAAATGGAATTAGTAAGTCCTTCGTATTCAGATCTAAGGCTCCTAACAGTTTTAAATATTGGGTAGATCACCACATGCATGAACATGCCTAATTTGTTGTCGATGTACGAAACAATGTTTTCTAATTCCACAGTATTTCAGCCTCAAGTAGAATACAACTATTCCAAAGTTGGTAGTGTCCATGCCACAAAATGGTACGTCACTACTCATTCTGTTAGGTACTGCAGTGTGAGCCTTAAATAGACAGAGGTCAAAAAAAAAAAAAGGAAAGATCAAGAGTTACCCCAGACACTGATGTGACAGCAGTTATCTGGAAATGCTCCTGTTTCAGAATGCATTCCTGCAGAAAAGCATTCTTCTCTCTGTTATATCTAGCAAGTGCAAGATTGACTTGAAACCAAAGTCTGGCCAGCAACAAAACTTGGACTGTGAAATATGTCTTCCACATTTTGCATTAGTGCCCAAAGCCTTTAGAAAATTATCCTCAACCTGAAAAGTACAAAAAGCCAACACAAATGATCATCAGAAGCACTTTTAAGAAGATAAATCATGTGTAACTGAGAAGTGTGGCCACAATGACTATGATAATTACACAATCTACATAATCATACATGCGTCATAAACTAAATAATCTGGAAAATATCTCCAATTACCTTTCGAGTCGAATCACAACAAAGAAAGCAGAGGTTTATTACTTGACAGGAAATGCTCTAATGCTCTCCAGTCTATTACATGTCAGTATGGTATTATAGCTTAATTTCCTTTTTGTAAATATATCCAGATTTATAGCAGAAGTAAATGGCATTGAGTTGTGGCATTATGTTACACTACCATATGATATAAAATGGGGCATGCCACTGAACATATGACAGCCAGACCTGCCTTCTCACCATATTTCATCCCTTTGTTTATTGAATGTGCTTCCAGAGGGCAAATCTGGCTCCCTATCTACTCTGAATTACTTTTCATCTCTAAAAGAAGAAGGTGATATGGATCCCACAAGTGAAATTATTCCCAAGTTACATCTTTCATTTTCAGAACACTTTTAGGATCAAATATTGAGGATAATGAAAAGCGAACTCAGCCACTGCATGACAGTGCTCTAATCTGCTATCATGAGACACACAAAATAATAGCATGTCAAAACAAACAAACAAACAAACAAAAACCAAACATATAAATAAAACAATTAAGTAGGAAAAAGAAATAGAAATTGAACAGAGGAACTCACACAGTATTTCAAGCATACTCAAAGATGAATACATACCTCAAGCACACTGAATTTGAAAGGTTTTTAAGTCAAAAGACAATAATGAGCCCCATCTTCATATACTACCTATCTTTCAAGTTCATATTATTATAGTTGTAATTAGTTCATTCAACATAATACAGACAGCTTTATATTCTCATGACTTCACTTAGAAGAAATGAAACATGGACCAAAGAAGTTACTGAATCTTACATCTGTTACAGACTTCAATATAAGAACATCACCAAAGAAAAGAGGAATAAAAAGCAAATGCACAAGTTAAAGCCAAGGCCAAAGCAAGAGAAAAGATGAAGGAAAAGACAGACAGGTTGGGAATAAAAAAGTTGCTTTTGTTGTCAGTTTATGTATCTAAAATAACACACTGAAATAGTGGAAATACATAAAAACAAAACCATCCATTTAAAAGACATACTGAACCTTGAATATAGCTTGAAAAAAATGTTTTCTTCCCATTCAACTAACATAACAGCAGTATGTATTTTTTTTAAGATAAATAACCAGTTGATTTTCTGACTAAGCTCAGCAGCTGCAGAATGGGTCCTGTACACTCGGGGGGCTGCCACCTCCTCATCTGCCACACACGAGCTGGACAGCCAGACCAGAACTGCACCATGGGGACAGAAATTTTGAGATCTACCCCCAAGACAGGACAGGTATGGCAGAGGTTCCTGTCCTGTGATCCTCTTGGCACTCACATCAACCCCCAGCCTGCTGGCCAGGTCATGCCAGCACCCAGGTATTCCTCCCAGGCTGCAAGGGGCTGTTGTTTTCAGTATTTTAACTGGGTTTTGTTTTTGGATGGGAATGGTCCACTTAAACCACCAATAGTCCTACACCCAGGCTTTGACATTCTCCATATGTAAAGCTAATTAGCAGCTGTTACCTGAGTTACTTCACTACTACTTGCTGACTTCCTCCCCAAACATGTTTCAAGGATGTTAAGTAGTTAAAAGTTAATTGGTGTTTCACTGTTTTTTGTTTGTTTGTTTGTTTGTTTGTTTTCCCCTGGAATCCCTAAGACTTTAAACAGAGCTGGTAGGTTCCTGGTCTGAGCTAGGAGTGATTTCACCTCGGTGTCCGTTCTGCCAAGTGTCTGTCCTTTGTTTTTCCAGTATATTCCAGAACTAGGTTATCACTGACAGCTGGACAAATATAGTTCAAAATGTATCCAGTTTGAGATGCACTTTCAGGTAGAATCTTTCAACCCATGATTCTTAGAAAAATCTGAAATGACAATCTTTCTCTTCTCGAAATGAGTTGAACACTGCAGTTGAAAACCATCTTTCTTCTCCATCACATAAGCCTCCTTGTTTACTTGTCATAGCCTCTCCGACTGATTTCATTTCTTATATCAAGCAAATCAGCTGTTTTGCAGGGCGGCTTAGTCATCTAACACTGGGAGAAAAGTTGCAGCCGTGAATCCCTTTGTTGCTTATTGGTCACGTGCCACCATGGCAACTGACCTTGCACTGATCTCCAAGCTGGTATTTCAGGGTCAGTTTCACACTGAGAGAACCAGATACATGGCTTTGAGCAGTGTATGAGCTCAGTTGCCAGCACCTGAGAGCTTTATGTGTCATTTTCTGCTGGGCTGTATAAAAGCATCCTAAGGCTGGAAGAGGCAGAGTGTAAGCACACATGACACCTATTGGCCATTCTTGCACTGAGGTCCCCAAGTGTGCTAACTGCAGAATTCTTTTAGAGAAGGATCCACAGTTTAGCTTTCATTTCAGAACAATCAATTTTGATGCTTATCGCAAGAAAACTTTGGGCTATGGGTTTCGCTGGCTAAAAAGGTGCCTCAGATTAGGTATGTCATGCTGCTATCCGTAAATCTCTTCTTGTTCCCACAGGTTCCCACCTTTTGTCCCCATAAGGACACATTTTACAGTATTCTGTTCTGAGATTTCACGTGCCTGTAAGGAAACAATTCTTCAAAGAGCTATAGAGCTTTCCCCCAGTATTTTAGTCCCCTTCTGGCTGAACGATTATTGTTCTCTGCATGTAGCACTCTAAGTTAATAATCACAACACACATCTCAAAATACTGGTACGCAAAGCACCGAATTCTTGGGACAATTATAGGCAATTTGAAGCATTTAATTTTACAATTGCCTAGCTAAGCCCTCTAAAATGATAAGTATCTTTCTGCAACTGATTCTGAAATTCATTCTGTTGTGGTTGTTAATGTTTAAAGTTGTGGGTCCCACTAGCATTAATAACCACTCACAGAATGAGTGGTTGTGTGTTTACTATGTTTTTTATTTGAAGTTATTTGTAAGTAATAATGAAAATCTTTTGGACAAAGCCCTGTGATTTTATTTTCTCCAATTTAGTTGAATTCTGTTGCTCATAAATAGTACTACCATTAGTGTACTAGAATCTCTAGACTGTTATAAAAAATATGCAAAGCCTTTCATTTTCTTGCCAATTAAATAAAGTCAAGGGAGGAGCTTGTCAAGGTTGAAAGAGAAAAACTGCATAGCTCATGTATTTTCCCAAACCTGCTAACTAGGATCCAGCTATGGGAACTGCAAGCAATGATTTTCTTCAGCAGCATGCACATATTTTGTATGATGACCAATTCTTTTTTCATCATAAAGCGTTTGACATCTGTCAGGAAATACTGGACAGTGGCCATCTGAGATCAGCTTAATGATGAGAAGTTTTCTCATCCCATGTGGATATTCTTCTGGAGAGATTTCCTTGGTATTTGAATACTTTAGATCACAAGGTTACTGATCATCACATTGGCCTCAGCCAAATGACCCAGTCTGTCCAGATTGCTCTGTAGGGCCTTTCTACTCCCAGGCAGATCAACACTCCCTCCCAACTTGGTGTCATCAGCAAACTTACTGAGGGTACATTCAATGCCTTCATCCAGGTTAGCAATAAAGGTATTGAACAGAACAGACCCCAGTACTGACCCCTGGGGAACATCATTTGTGATTTGTGAAGCTTGACAACTTCTTATTGAAGAAGCACCTACAGAATCCAGCATGGAGAGGTGGGAAAGCTCATGCTCCAGCTACTCACTAGCCTGCTTCTTCATCAGCCATCTTCAGGGAAACCAGCAGCTATGAATACCTTCATAATGACAGCCTTGATCTCCTTTTTGAGCTTGGAGAATTTAGACAAGTGTATTTCAGTTAGTCAACTGCTCAGAGTTTGCCTCTGAAGGGAAAAGGGACAGGGGGATCTTCTAATGGAGAGCAGGCTAGATCTCACCTTCTGACTGCACAGCTGGAGGAGAATTCCTAACGAGTCAGATGACAGGATTCAAAAACTGCAGTTCCAGAACTTGTTCTCAAATTTGGCTAACTCTGAGCATTATGGATTGCACTTTAGAAATACCACTGTGAACTGCAAGTTCTTGTTTAGACACACATTTTGATTTGGAAAAAGTCTAAAAATGGGATTTTTTTAAAGAACAGTAACTAATAACCACAGTAAGATAAAAACTACTAGCATATTAATTTTTTCTTCACTATAAGAAATAAAATGCTGCTTGATAAAATGAATTACATCCCTTCTCCCTAAGAAATGAGAAATTAGTGAATGAAAGATTTAATAAATTTTAATTTTAATAGAGCAATTAGCTTCTATTAAAAATATCTTACAGCATTAGCATGAAAAACTCTGACCAGCATCTGCATGTGTTATATATATTGTTCATAGTGCCCAAGCATTTCAGCGGTTTCTCATCTCAATTTACAAATGAAAATTCCTCCATAAAATTATAACGGCCTACAATGCTGCCTCCTGCTTTTCTTTTCTCTGTGTGCTGTGCCATTGGGCTTAGCAACTCAGTAACCCACCTTTGGGATCCTTCTTGGGATATTCACAGAAGAGCAGTCATGGTCCAGCTACAGTTTTCAGTTTTCCTTAGTTCTCCAGTTATTACATAATCCCCAGGGTTGAGTTACAGCATTTCCCCTGCTCATCAGGTTCTCTGCTGAGGTTTTCTCCTCCACAAGATAGCAAATTCCTTTGTGACCGGCAATCCGCACAATCTGCCTGGAGCATTTTGCTTCATCTCCTGTTAATTTCCAGCTTTCTGACTGCCACATCTATCTATCTCATCTCCTTCATGCTGGATAGGGCAGAATCTGCCTTTGCTGCTGGCTGCAGAACACTGCTCATGCAGCTCTCCCAGGCAAGGTCCCCTCAGGCCCTTAGGTGCTGCCTAAAAATTCTGCTAGATCTTGCCTGCAAAACAGATAAGAGAGAGGGAAAAAAAGAGACTGTAGAGGGAAAAAGGAAACAACATTCCCAGAAGTGAAGATTAAGCAGATGTAATATAAAACCATTAACAACAACATAGCTGTATTCCGGGAATAGCTTTGAATTTCCTCCATGAACAAAGTCCAAACCCAAACACTAAATGTCATACATTCAGAGACCCAAACAGGTAGTAGCAAATACACAATCAACTTTATCATCACAAACCTCTGTATCAAAGAGATCTGGAGGCAGTAAAAATTCCCCAAAGTAGTGAGTAAAATGGAATAAAATAAATAAAGTTGGTTAAATGAGGTTTCAGCAGAAGAAAAGGCAGGATTAGGATGATGGATAATTAGAATTTTCTTTAATTATTGTAGGGTACAAAGCCTCTCAACAATGAAATATTTGAGCAATCGTAAATAAAAAATAATAATAATAAAATGCAAAAAAAAAAAAAAAAGAGAGAGAGAGAGAGAAATCTACAAGTATTAAGAGCAATGTGTTGCTACAATAAGCAGTTTGATAGGTCTAGTGAGCATGTGCATAAATACAGATGTGTCCTAATCAAGGCAACACAGCTACAGTGACATGCTGGGTGTGTTTTGTTACTCACACAATGGAAGAACATCTTTCCATCTTGTCCACACTGCCCAAGCATTTCATTCACATGCAGTGAAATGCCAGCAATGGCTATATTTTCTGGAATAAATAAGAAACAAATGGAGCACTGTTTTCTTTTTCTTTTTTTTTTTCTCATATTCTCACATCTAGCAGCTAAATTAAGGGGAAAGAAGAATTAAAACTTTCTACAACTGAATTTCCCATCATGGGCTGAGCTGCCTGAAAATTCCCTCAGAATACTCTCACAGTGTTGATGTCATGGGGCTGAAACAATTTTTCAGGAAAGTGTGGGCTTCATCAAAGTATTCACTGAATAGTCGCTGCAATTTTTGTCCTTTCCACAGTGGTAATGCCCCATCCCTGGAGGTATTCAAGGCCAAGGATGGGGCCCTGGGCAGCCTGGTTTAGTATTAGATATGGAGGTTGGTGGCTCTGCCTGTGGTAGGGGGTTCGAGCGTGATGATCTTTGAGGTCCCTTCCAACCCAAACCATTCTATGATTCTACACGATTCTATGATTCTACGACATAGTCACGTTGGAATGAAAGAATATCAGAATATAATATTGATGCCTTTCCAGGGGTAAATATTAAAGAAATAGAACTTTTTGATGTATTTCTCCCCAGACAAAAAGAAATAATTCATTAAGCTCATAATATGGAGGACTAACAAGAATGGACAACACAATCTCTCTCAAAAAAAGATGAATCTACAGCAAATCAGAGCAAAGGAAACATTTTCTGGAAGCTCTTCTGCAATCAGTCCAGTCAAGCCACGACAACAAAGATTATCCCACTGACAACAGGAAGCTGTTAGGGAGGGGGGGAAGTTATATTACCTGAAGATATGCTAATGGTAGTATTAAGCCCTCAGCTCACTCACCCAGAGAGTATACAAGAAAACTTGACTAAAAAGAAGCAGTTACCTCCAAGGCAGTAGAATTTCAGCTGAGGTGGGACACACTTTGATGTCAAGGCACAAATCTTCTTTGCGCTTTTGAGGGACTGAGGAGATCTGAGGCAGTCATCTGTTCGAACAATGCAAAGGGAAATCTATGCCAAGAAACAATGTACTGGAAACTCCAGAAAAAAAAAGTATAGCTGACATAATGATTATCTAAGCTGATTTTTTTCTACACTCCAAAGTTGTGTAGCCACTTGTTTCTCTGTGCTGAGCTCTAGGCAAAGCAACACAAATTGGGAGTGGAAAATAAAACATCCAGTAAGGAACTATTACAAAGCAGTGGTAAAGGAACAGATTTGAACTATAAAGATGTTTATTGTATAAGTATGTAACAACTGAGTCAACAAGCAAGACAACAGTGAAGTTTTTAATTATGAGGAATGAATATAAATTAATTCTCTTTTTTATCTTCCCACTGCTTCTTTGCTTGTGAATTATTAAGTTACGGATTGTAATAGAGAGGAAAGGAGGAGGAAGGTAGAAGGTGGCATTTTATACACATTATAATAGGATATATGTAAATAACTTTCTGTTGTCTCTTGAATCATTGTCATAAGCCTTCATACAGTGATAAATGGGTAATTAACTCAGAAGAAAAGAAGCTATCAGGGACTGTAGGAGGCAGAAAAAACAAACGCAAATGGAATAGTGTGTTGGAAAGCAGAAAGACAAAAAGTCAATATTGAAAGTAATGTCAGAGGAGACTTTCCTGTTCAAGGGACAGGCTTACAAAGTTACACCGGAAGGACAGAAAGTATTAGAAGAGCCCAGGTAAATAAGCTATGAGTTGCTCATATCCTTTCATATATAAATCACATGAAAGGTCTTGGGTTCTGGACAAGATAAAAAATTAATATTGGTAATATGCAAAGAAATATTAATAGCAAAATCAAATGTCGATTGATAGTACTCATCCATAAGGGCAATGTGGACTTGCTGAGTAAATAAAACTTTACAGTCTCTAAGACTTTCTAAATATATTTTGAATTAAATATGGTATTTGAATAAGTACATGTGTATGCTCTCTTTGTCTTGTTTTCTTTTTATAGATTTTTTTATATTGCTGAGTTATCTATAAGATGATGGAAAATATCTATAAAAATATAATTTGTGATTGATCTGTGATTCTCTCTTTTTGTTTTATATGGCTCGAAATGCAGACAGTAGGTAAGATCAAATCAGGGGAAAATTCCAGAACTGGAGATCCTGTTTGAGTTCCTAAAGGACAGCCCAAATTGGAGAGGCTTTCCAAATAGCCAGGTTTACCTCTGGCAGTGAATTTACAACTGGTTGCAGATTTGCTCTTTGCGAGACCTAAAAATTACTATACTCACATAAAATCTATTTACCCCTTCATCAGCACAATATAAACAGCCTCCTAAACAGACTCATCATTCCCCTAACTAAATGAAGGCTTGTCCTGTGGAGACATCTGTATCTATCTGTCTTTCTCTCCTAAGGCTCCTCAGAAATCAGTGGAGCTCTACTCAGGCTGATCAACAGAGACTGGAATACTCTCATCTTAAGAAGAGACATGCAAAATGGATCAGCTAAATCAAACTTACTTGTATTAATAAAGCAAGCAATTAAACGATGACAAGTCTATTTGCAAACATCTACACAGCAGAATTGGCTGAATCCATGTGATGTTCTGAGTTCAAGAAAAGGCCAGTTCGCAGTGCAAAACACCTCTGCTTTGTTATCTAGAACAATCAGATACCTCAAAAACAGTTCATATTTTTTCCCCACCTGAGCTCTCTGTTCTGCCCCAAGGCAGACTCCTTTGTTAGCTGTTGTATACAGGCAGAATGCTAGAAAACTGAGTTAGTCTTTCATGCATTAACATTACCTGTATTCTTTTTAGCTGTTGGTCATTTTCTTTAGCAATTTCAATAAATGAACAGTTGTGTTTGTCATTTTACTGCTGACACACATGCAGACTGTATGTAAGCATACTTCAACATCTCCTTGTTACTGCTGCAGCAACTTTGTGTGAAATTTAATAGCTGACAGTTGCATGTGCAAATGTACAGGAAGATATCACCAAGTTCCTTAAAATTCAATTTGCAAGATAAAATATTTGAAATATACAGTGAGGGGAAAAAGAGTGAACTGGAGAAAACTTAAAAATCAATACCATAAATGAAGAAATTCTATATAGCTGCCTTTCGTTGTTAGCATACTAATGTCC
Organism: Gallus gallus; assembly: GCF_016699485.2. NCBI lineage: Eukaryota > Metazoa > Chordata > Aves > Galliformes > Phasianidae > Gallus > Gallus gallus. The sequence continues at coordinate 72,026,581 of NC_052572.1, forward strand.
CACTTTAGCTGTTCTTGTATTATTATGCAAGCTAAATAAAATCTGTTTCATCTCTCTTTTTTTTTTTTTTAACTTTTGTGCTTTAACACCGATGTGAACTGTCTATAAAGGAAAAAAGGAAAGTTATAAAGTTGTAAGAAAAAGGAAACCCCTTTTATGCTTCAACATTTCTATCAAGGGCATAGGCAGTGAGATTGAGTGCACCTCCAACAAGTTTCTGGGTGACACCAAGCTGAGTGGTGCAGTTTCAAGAATAGAAGGAAGGGATACCAAACAGAGGGACCGTGATGAGCTCAAGAAGTGGGCCCAAGTGGACCTAATGAGGTGCAATAAGCCCAAGTGAAAGATGCTGCTCCTGGTTTGGGGTAATCCTAGATATGTGTATGGGATGTGAGAGCAGATCTGAGGAGAAGGACTTGGGGGTCCTGGTGGACAAAAAGATGGACACAAGCCAGCAGCACGCTCTTGCAACCCAGAAGGCCAATAGTATCCTGTGCTGTATCAGAAGAGGGGAGGCCAGCAGGGAGAGGGAGGTGATTCTTCCTCTCTGCTCTGCCCTTGTGAGGCCCCATCTGAAGTATTGCACCCAGATCTGGGGCCCCCAGTACAGGAAAGATGTGGAGTTGTTGCAGAGAATCCAGAAGAGGGTCACAAAGATGATCAGAGGGCTGGAGCACCTCTCCTATGAAGAAAAGTTGATGGAGGTGGTCTTGTTCAGCATGGAGAACAGGAGGCTGTGAGGTGACCTTACAGTGGACTTCCAGTACATAAAATGTGTTTCTGAACAAGATGGAGACCAACATTTTACATGGTCAGATAGCAATGTGACAAGGGAAAACAGTTTAAAACTGAAAGGTAGATTTAGATTCCATGTTAGGAGAAAATTCTTCACTGAGAGGGTGATGAGGCACTGGAACAGGTTGCCTGGAGAAGCTGTGGATATCCCATGCCTGGACGCATTCAGGGCCAGGCTGGCTGGGAGCCTGGGCAGCACAATCTAATGTTTGGTAACATATTTCCATGGCAGGAGAGTGCGACCATATGATGTTCAAGGTCCATTCCAAATGAAGCAATTTTATAATCATATTACTTAATGAGATATGAAAAAAATAATGTTGTATTTCTCAAAAAGAATTTGTCTAACAGTCAAATATCTTTCATGAAATGGAACAACACGATGCTAAAGCAATATAATTACTGATGGATTCAGTATCTCCAGTCTTTATTGACACCATCTGGGACAAATTCACAGTTAATAGTCGCAGAACCTCTCCCCATTCCTACTGAGAATTTTCTGGTCTTTGTTCAAGTTATAGTTTGACAGTGCTCAAAAATGCTCCTACCGTGAAGGTTACATACACTGTAACCATCAAGTTGAGAAAAAATTATGGTCTGACTACATATGCAAGAGCAGATGGTCTGTTCATAAGCTGAAACCATTAAAGCAACAACTCATGAAGGAGCTGATCCTGTAGCAGAAAATGCTAACTGTTCATTTCCATCCACATTTTTTTTTTCTCTTATTTTTTCTCTTTTTCTTGAGGTTATGGAAAAACGAAGCAAGGAGTAGTTAAGCCTGAACTGAACAGAGCATACTCGCCACTCAAGTGCATACTATGACTTTAAACTTTGTAGATTAGGATCTGCTCAGATTGGCCTGGCACCACACTGCTTCCCTTCCCCTGTGCCTTGACTTCACCCCCAAGAGCTGTTAAAACTATATGTCATCACCACCCATCATGACCAGGATGGGTTCTGAATGTGCACATTTCTTGATTCTCCAGTTACACAGCCCTCAAGAGGCTTTTGAAATAGAGGTTGAGCTTTCCACATCTGTTGAGGGAAAGAACAATACATCCTAGCTATGCAGGTAGTTTTGAGAGACGTATTTAATATTATCTACAGTCCAGAAAGTTATATTTATTATTACTAGTGATAGCTATGTTCTTCAAAACTATGTATAGACTCTCACATTTTCTTTCTGGTGACTATGCTTAAGACTAATATCAGTTTTTATGTATAACTAACTAGTCCATTCTTAACCAAATTGTTTTTGCTGCTTTTTTATCATTGACAATCTTGCTAGAAAGCGAAACCTACCAAGTATTCCAAGACTCAATGAAAATGAGCCAGCCAAATCTCAGCCAGTTCCTTCAGAATATTTTCTTAATTCGCATGCATCAAGTGAAAACAGTATTCAGTGACTTGCAAGATACTGGGGACTAGAAGTACATTGCAGATATCTTCTGATCTTTTTCAAGCAGGAAAGACATATTTGGTGAAACCTTTTATTTTTTTGCCTATACTTTTTCTTCCTTTTTCCTTCTTTCTTCCTTTCCTGGCCTCTGGTCCTATCCTACCTGATGTCCATTTTCTCTTTTATTAATCTGTTTCCTTGAAGTTTCTCTCTCTTCTTCTTAGTTCCTTACTCTTACTCCAAAGGACATCATCTCACCTGTTGTTCCCTCTAGTTTCTCTCCCACTTGATGCTCTACTACCCTTTGTAAGACAACAGTCCTGCTGTCTTCTCTGACAAATTTTTCCTGCAAAAAGCTTTTGGGAATTTTTTGCCCTTGCTTTTCACAGAGCTATTAAAGGAAGACACTTCCCAACATTTCCATGAAAGCAGTCCCCGGTAACAACAAATGAGTAAAAACCTGGGCACAGATTCTTTAATTACCTTTCCTCTTTTTCTGTTTGGAAGTAGGAAGGTCATGGAGGTTTGTCTTGCAAGTCTTTCAAATTTCTACTAATGTAAAATGATGTAGTCTTTCATAATCCTGCCAAAACTTAAATTCTTCAGTCTATTAAAGACTGAGAATTTCATCTGTATAAAAATGACAAAATGCATCACACTGAAATTGACAGAACAGCTATAATGCAAAGGAGATGTGGCTTAATTAGAGTTCTCTCTAGATAGACTGAGATTGCCTATGTAATTTTAATTATTTCTCTCCATTAAATCAGTGGTCATCTATTATTATTGCTATGTAACACATCAGAAAAGTACTCCCTCAAGTAATACATTGTCATCTTTAACAAGAAATTATTGCTATTTTAGCATACATTTCCTTGTCATTTAAATGACTGTCAATAAGTTAAATTTAAAATTTTTTACCATGCAGAAATCTACATCTAATAGAGTGTCAGAAATGATTAAGGCAAGGAGTAACTAACTGCTAGAAGTGACAGATCAGACACTCTGTGCTTGAGAAAAAAATTGTGTTGCCTACACTTTTAACCAGTGAAGTGTCTGTCTGACTCAGTGCCTTTGTTTTCTGGCTCATCTTTTCTCATATGCCAAGTGGAGGGTGATGCCACTTTATACATTTCCTTTTCTGCTAATTTAATAGGCATATTTTAAAATCAGGTTTGTTTGTTTGTTTGTTTGTTTTTCTGTTTCTATACTTCCAACTGCAAATATTCATGCAGTATTAAACTTTATAAGTAAAATCAGTGCCAAAGATTACCAATCTATTAAGGACAGCCAGATTCATTTTAAATGATTATGACTCAAAGGACTGAGAGAATTTGTGCTTCATAAATGGCTTGTTGGCTTTGTGTCCCTTAATCAAACAATGCTTAAGTGTTATTTCAGTCCTCTATTTACACAGTCATCTGGTTATGCACACCTTTTTTCAAGTTGCCATAAATCTGTCAAAAATTCAAATTTGAAAGACAGAAAGAGAGACAGAGAGGAAGGGAGGGAGGGAGGAAGGGAGGAATACTCCAAGCCTATGTTAAAATGTTAAAAATGCTCTGAAGAAACAGCAACCATAATCATGTACCATTTTATGGAAGGCTGAGAAGATGAAATAGTTAATTTTTAAGGGTCTTTTAAAGTCTGAAGTAAATCCCCTAGTAAAACACAATTAAAACCTAAAGATCCTACAAACAACCAATTACTAATTGATCATCAAGTCTGGGGAAGTATAGAAAAGCTGAGGAAGAAGAGCTGTATATTCTAAAATGGCAGTTGATACTTGCCAATAGTAGTTTAAACATCTAACTGCTAATCCTGGATTTCTGCAAAGGCTTAAATAGAATTTAGATACAGGAAGTTAGCATCTGCACCTGTAAGGTTACTTGTACTCCTCGTAAAGCTTGTTCTGCTGTTGTATAAAACCATATCTCGGAGACACAGGGCTTGTTATCATTTATAAATACCACACATTCATAGCCAATATCCTGCAAGGATTTCTTACCCCAGGTAATACAGAGCAGAAGGACTTAAATACAGGCTTTTTTATTAGTAAACATCAAGGCTTCGGGTGCCGTCATCATGCTTTGTGGGAATGTGCATTTTCTCATGCAGTTGAGCCATTATTTGCCACATAAATTTTTGTTTTCCAAAAATGCATATTATCAAGGATTTTGATCTCCTACGTTGCCTCTGGTCAGTGCAAACGGCTCTCACTCACTCAAGGAAAGAAAATTGTTTGCCCTTCCCTGTGTGGAAGCAACCGTACAAACCTTCAGAGGCACAGGAAGATTAGTAGTTTAATTATACCATAAACATCATATGTTTTTAAGGCCTGATCACGTACCTCCAGAGATGGCTTTAGAAGGTGTTAAGGCAGAGGGGAAATAGGCAGGATCATTAAATACAAGAAGGCCTAAAGGACCTTACTAAGGAGAGGACTGTGAAATTGTATCATTTGCAGCTGCATCCACCACATTAATTTTAATTAAGTCAAATTAATTAAATAGTTGAATTAATTGCATGTTTCTGAAGTGCAATTCTGATTTTCAGTCTGTCAGATGTTCTGTCTGTCTGTACAGAAATACTTTCCACATTAAGCATGGCTGCTTTTTGGGAAACGCACCAGAGAAGATGAGTTGAAAGAGGATAAGCTACTATTGCTGATATTTTGGAACTACATTTCCTAACATTAACAGTACATTCTGGGCAACTGAATTTAAACTACAAATACAAAGTACATTAGGGCATATTTGACGAAATGAACCTGTGTATAGATCTGCAGTGATATAAGGATAGAAAGTACTGAATGCCAGAAATGACGTCTTAATGCCCATAAGTAGTTGAAACTGAAATCCACAGGCACACACACAGACACACAGATAATTCCCAGCCCAACAGTCATGCAACTTTCTGCTTAGCAAACACTATACAATTAATATTTCATTTTTTAAAAAGCTGTTTTACTTGTTAGCATTTAATATTAAAAAAAGAAAAAAAAAAAAGAAAGAAAAAAAAGATTTGTTGATGTCTTGCAGTAGAAACATGGAGAATTCTGATCTCAATTTTTGCAAATATATAAATAAATAAATAAATAAAAATTTGAAACTTTTTTTCAGTTGCTACTGGCTTTTCCCAAGAAGGTGTAGATGTGTTTCTTTTCTGACCCAGCAGGCTGCTCAGCACCACACCAAGCCACTGACTTACTCTCTTCAGCTGGGATGAGGGAGAGAATACAGAAGGTAATGGCTTGAGAGCTTGTGGTTTGAGATAAACACAGGTTACTGGGTAAGCCAAAAGCTGCATGCACAAATCAAAGCAAAGCAGAACAGGAATTCGTTCTCTGCTTCCCATCAGCAAGCATGTGTTCAGCTACTCTCAGGAAAACAGGTCTCATCACACATAGTGGTTTCTTGGGAAGACAAATATTGTAATGCTAAACATGCCCTCCCCCCCCCCCCCCCCCCTTCTTTACTCCAGCTTCTATTGCTGAGGATGCCATTAGACTTCATGGGACGTCCCTTTTACACCAGTACATCAGCTGCCCAGGGTCTGCCTCCTCCCAGCTGCTCATGCACCTCCAGCTCCTCGCAGCAGGGCTGAGTGAGAAGCTGAAATGTCCTTGGTTCTGTGCAGCACTGCTCTGCACAACAACCAAAACAGTTGTGTTTTATTACTGCTATTTCATCACAGATCTGAAATACAGCATCATGCAAAACTCCGTGAAGGTTAACTCAACGTCAGCCAAAGCCGTGACAGTACACTGTGATGTAAACCTCCTATTTCAGTCAGCTGCACTGTGCATGCCATCAGATGTGGCTGACAATCTTCTTGCATTAATAAAAAAGTTGAAAATTCCCCATTAGAGATTCCAGTGATAATTCTCTAAGATGTTATTATGATTCTGGGTACAGAAGATAACAGCTGTCTGAGCTAAAATCATTTAAGCATTATGGCAAGATGTTCATCCAGACCAAAACAATTAAACTTAGCCTAGGCCTGAAGATTTAAAACAGTTTTTTCCTTAACATTAGGAGCAGCAAAACCCAGAACAACTTGACTTTGCATTATTTATTCTTACAGTTTAGATATGTAAAATACTGTAAGCTAACTGACTTGAAAATTTTCCAGATCTGCTTTATCCCTCATACCCACCATTGTTTTCCAGTTGTCAGAGGTAATTGCAGGTATGAATACATACTCCCAACTGTTCCATTTTTTTCAAATTGCTTCCTCATCACTTGTGCAATCCAGAGTTAAGCTTTTTCCACAGGGGGACTCCAGTGTTTGCAGATCACAATATTTACAAAGACAAAAAGGAAACTGCTATCTTGTGTACCAGCGCCAGTAACGAAATAAGCATAATTATTAAAACTGCAAGCATAACGCTGACAGTAGCTACTGATAATTCAGCACATAACATTGCCATAGAAGCCCAAATCAAAGAAACAGACTTCATAATAAGTGAAAGTAAAAACATTAATAATTTACAAGCACTGTGAAATACATAGTAAAACTCTGAAGACAATATCTTCAATCAAATTACCATTACAGGAATGGAGATATTGTAAGTAAGCAGAATGGTACTGCTGCTGTGCAAGTACAGATGCTTTCTTAGCAGGTAAAAGCAGTGTGCTGCTCTTTGCACATGCTTCATACAAGGTTGGGGTGAGCGTGCACAACCACTTCTGGATAGATTCTGTGAGATATCAGCACACTAAGGTGAAAACAGCCCATGCTCCCTGCCACCAGATTGTCCACATTGTGCAACAGCAAGTGTTGCTGACTGTGTGTTTGGAACAGTGGCAATCCCTTTACACTGAGTTCCCTGACACTATGCTGCAATGAATGCCCTTTCTACATGTATTGTCTCCAGTCTGCGTGCAGTTTGGGTACTAGATTTGAAATACGTTTGTACGTCATGGATATTCACAAACTCCTTCTAACACTCATTTCCAATTACAAGACTGCTCAGTAAGCTGACAGTGGAAATAAGGCTTCAAATCTTTATGGCTTCAAACTGCACCAGGGAAGGTTCAAGCTGGACGTTAGGAAATACTACTTCTCTGAAAGGGTGGTCAGGCACTGGAATGGGCTGCCCAGAGAGGTGGTGGAGTCACCGACTCTGGAGGTGTTCAAGGAACGTTTGGACATTGTGTTGAGGGACGTGGTTTAATGAGAACCATTGGTGATGGGTGAATGGTTGGACTGGATTCCAAAAAGGTTGGACTCCTCTGCGTCTTCTCCAACCTTTGTGATTCTATGATTCTAAGGCATTTTGTGGGATCAAGGGGATTGAGCAGCAATTTCTGAATTTAACTGTTTGAAAAATGTTAATGAATTCTTGGTGTGATATTTCTACTAAGACTCTACAATATCCAGTGGGCACCAGCAATGCATCCATCAGCTAAAATTTATGGGAATATACAAGAGAGAGCAATAGAATCAGGCAAAGACTGTAAGAATGAATAAAAGTGGTGATCTTTCCATCTTTACTTGCCAGACAATAAAGATTAAAAAACATGTGAACAAGATGGTGGGTATTTGAACAGAGAAATGGGCATTCACTATTGACATCACTTTCTTAGCATCAACACTCAGATTTGCAAAGTCAATTTCATTCAATGAATAAAAGTTGTTCATATGTGTGGCAACCCATTCTTCTTCTCATCAGTTCAAATTGGTTTTTTTTTCACTTTCAACAACTTTGTTGTTACCTTTCACAGTGCACAGTTAATATGGCACCCTTGTTCTACTGTGTACATTGCAGACTTCCTTGGCCCTCCTCTTGAATTCTACCTCTAGGAACCTCAGGGAATATTTCTGAGGATGTTAACCATCAGCACTGTTAAAAATATCAAGTTAGTCTTGAGCTGTAATATAAAGGCTGAAGAGCTAGCTTTGAAGAAATATCTTCTTTTTTTTCACTTTGTCAGATCTACAGTAGTTTCCCTCCCCAAGTGCAGAACTAATCTTTCATGCTGCAGCTGTATTACTGCAAAAAAACAGAACAATAACTCTCTAAACCCTCAGCTTGTATGTGAAGAATGATGGGAGATACTGCACTGAATTATGTTTCTGGCTGGAGTTCAACTGCCAAGAATGGACTGGGAAGATGCTCATTTTACAAAGAAAAGAGGACAATAAAGCAGCAAGCAGCAGTACATTTGAAAAGCCTACTAAAAACAAGAAAACAAAGTATATTCTCTGCTAATCTGATTTGAAGTGTTGTGTGTAGGTGTATGTAGGCACATCATCAGAAGAGGAAGGAAATCCCATAAAAATTCAGTTTCCAAAATATGTTGGAAGTTGGAGTTGGACATGGCCAAAAAAAGTCACCTGGCTGACCATCCTTTGCACATGGAGTTTTCTAAAGCACACTGAAATGTTATTTCCTTCCGCTTTTCTCTCCAGCTCCTAGAAGGGTATTAGAAAGAAAAAATGATTAATACTTCTGAAAATATTGGAGTAATCAGAGTGTTGCTTAACATTCACAAAAATACTGATGACAGCCATGTAAATTTTCCCAGTTACACATGCAATGGACAGGATTTGAGTTGCTTTAAACTGGTGGCAGTCTCCTGAAGCCATTACAGCTAAAGGGACTCAACACCAGGCAGAAAGCTGGTCATCATGTTGGCATGCTTGCACAGTAGGCATAGTGTAATACCCACACAGGGAAAATCCTGCCTCAGGGTACTACTGGAGGGAAAATGTGAGGTTTACAAAAGAGTTTCCAACCTATTCTCATTTTCTGAAGGTCAGAAATCTCTAATTTCTGACATGCAGTCACAGAACTTGGTTATCAGTGGGCTATATTTTCTCTCTCTCCACAAAATACCTTATGAGTTCCAACACAACAGGAAATTATTTTAGTGTCCCACTCTTTTACATTTCAAACCTAGGAAGTCTTGTTGCTAGCATTTTTATTCCATTCTTTTACTCCTACAGCATTCTAGAAACACCAGACATCAATGCATTTGATTTTCAGGCAGTGACCTGGTTGTTTTTTTCCCTGTACCAGTTCTGAGGACATGCCCAGTCTGAAGGAAATAACTTACCTACACCTTGTCCTAGCAATGATTTTACATTTTCCCGTATGTAGGCCCTGCAGACCTACAAACATGGGCTACTTCAGCAATCTTTCTTCTGACTGATAATTGAAAGTATGCATGTATATATGTGTGCCAGCTGTTACTTCAAGCAAAACCAGAACAAGGTATTTTATTCAATCCCTGTGAAAACATAGAGCAATATTTCTTTTTTTCCAATCTCCTGAAAGAAAAAAAAAATAATGGACTTATCTTCAGCATTAGCATGCAACATACAACCAAATTGTTTCAGTTTATAGAGAAGCAATATCTCAGCTTCTAGTTCATTAGAGGCAACCATGCTCTAACTTAGAATACTGCTGAGGGCAGAAAACTGTAAGGCACCAATTGGTAAAGTATTATTTAAACATGAAGGTAAGAATAATAATTGTATTTAATGTCTATAATTATTTAAGTTTAGAGCTGAGGTTTTTCTTGTACCTGTATAAATATAGTGCACATATATATTTCATTTCTCACTTTAAGAGAAAATGCATCTTCTTTCAGCATCTGTCTTCTTCAATGTACTGCAATACAAGTTCTTTCTTATCTCAGAGGGATCCGAAACCTGTAATATTCTCCGTCCCAAATGAGATCTTGTAATGAAACTTCTAGTTTTACATTTCACACCTTTCATGCTGCCAGAGCAATTATTGGAGCTTAGAATTAATAAGTAATGTTCCAGGTGGAAAGGCTGTAATTTCAGTGAAGAGTTCTGTTAACATAACAAAATGCAAAGAAGCCATTTCATCAGAGAACACCTCTACAGTTCCAACTACTCGGGCTGTCAATTAGAACATTGTTTTACTGCATAATTGATACCAAGTTCAGAGTGAAGAATTCAGATTCAGTCTATTAAAAAAAAAAAAAAAAAAGTTGCTGGGTGATACCACAACAAAAGGAATAATCTGGCAACTGTATATTATCATCTTCAATAACAAACTCCACAGTACTGCCACAAAGGTCATAACAAAAAAAAAACCCCAAGAGTTGCTCACTGCACAGTTTAGACACAGTTCTTGTGCTTAATAAATGTGATAGTGCCTAAACACATCTGGAAATATAGCCCACCTTCAATACCTCACTTTCTCACAAGAAACAACCAGGATGGAAATTAATTAGACTAATCCTGCTCTAAATTATACAAACCTCCTGTATGACTTCTCTCTGGTCTAGGAATGTCTGGCTAAATAAAAATGAACAATGGCTTTGTCCTTAGTTTAACACTTGGGTTGAACAGGAGGTAAGCTGTTGTCAGTTTTGTTGGGATAAGAGAACTCTTGTGTCACCTAGCTATCAGTATCAACCATTTTGTCCCAGAGGATTTGCCTTCATAAAGACATTTCAGAAAAAAAAACATTGACCAGATAAAATAAAGAATCAGATATACATCAAGTAATTACAGAGTAAAACTACAAAACAAAGTCCATATTTTAATACATCGTTGAACTTATCTCTCATATAATTCTGATAAATTAATGAATCGGTGCATCTTTCAGCTAAACTTTAAAAATACAGATTTTTTTCTATTAGAAATGATGAAACCACTCTTAACATGGAAATGAGGCATTAGCATTTGATTTCCTTGAGAATTACTGGAAAAAATATTAACTTTTTTCAAGTAGATCTAATTCTACATTACATGAATTATAAATTTTCATTCTGCAAAATATTTTTAAAAAGAATAAGCCACAGACTGTAAATGATCAATATGCCCAACTCTCTTATAGGCGTATATGCCCACAGAAGCCTGCACTCCATATTTAATATGATCATGTTAACATTTTTGAAAACATATCGCGGTTACAAAGGCAAATAATACAGCACTTCCCTTAATAAGGGGAACTGCCTTTATTGTGGAATTAAACAAAGTTAGGAAGTGTTATATAAGATTCCAAAAACATCTTTAAACAATTGAAAAAGAAAAGGAGAAATTATTAAATATCCCAAAATAATTATTTCCAATAACTACTGTGTTAAGATTCCTTAACAATCTTTTATGAAAGTTTCCTGCCTCTTAGTTAGTAGACTTTTTCCAATTAACTTAAGCTCAGTAGTGGTTATAGATGAAGTCATTAACACATACAAAAGTCATTTAGAGTACGCACTTACCTGGACTTTAGAGTATGCTGCAAAAATGCATTTTCAAAAAATGATGCCCAGAGAAGAGAAAATCGAAAACAAGATGAGTACATGCAAATACAGGGAAGGCCAATTAGCTAAGTAGGCACTATGGTGTTCTCGGAAAAGCTCTCTGGTGGAAGTTCATTCAATGAGCTTTAAAATATCACCTAAAGCATCAAGGTTTTGATTTAAACAGTGATAAGAAATGTCAAGACTCATCATTCAGAAAGAATGGAATCAGAAAGGCTCCTCCTCTCATGGTTTTTCTGCAAGATGTAAAAAAACTGCAATTGCAGGAGTATGAGACCTATAGATTTTAACCTGAAGGAAAATGACTTTCATTACAAGATAATGAGACCACTATGCATGATGGACTTCTCAGGTGAATAGTAGTAGAAACTGTAAGAAAATTATATGCGTGTACAGCAATGAAAATTCTTGGGATGCAAAATCCAGTCAATGCACCCTAAATTTCTAGAAGGAAGAAAATGTTTCTCAAACAAAAGCCACTGAGATTTTCTATTGAGAAACTCAACAGAGTGCCTTCAAAATGCATGAAGATCTGGGCCTTGCTAATTGAAAACAATGTCACATAAGCAAGAAATAAAGCTTCTCCTTTCTGTCTCATATGTCTCCACTAGAGAGAAATCAATATTCTTGACATGAGTGCATTGATGTAATTGAAAAAAGGTTAAGCTGGTGTACTTCACCATATGTGCTACTTGGATCTGGCCCAGTTACATCTGCAATGAAACTATAAAAGCCATATTCTGCCAGGGCTGCAGTGGGCTGGCAAGTTCTAGGGCATTCTGCAGAGTTCTTTTGGTGAATCTCTGTATGATTGTGAGCCAAAAATTCACACTGTAACGTAGAGTGTTTCCTCTGAGCTCTGCCAGCAGCTGGGCCTGTGGCAACCAGCAAAGAACTGGAGAGTAACACATTCTCACTTCTGAGCACTAAGTACCATGGGTGCTGACAGGAAGGATCTTACCATGAATTACCCATACAGTTGAGGGAAAAAAATAAAGTTAGTCCACAATCTGCTAGAAAACATTACAACTATTGCAGCCTGGTATGTGCACACTTCATTCAAATCAGGACTGCAGGAAATCTTCTGTAGAAGGATCCATTCCCTCGTACTTCTTTTACAGCTGTCAGTTCTCAGTCCATCTCTGCAAAACACCAGTGATGATTTGACCACTCTTACTTTCAGCTTCTGTGGCCATCATGTTCTTACCATCCCATATGCTTCATGGTACAGTGATGAGTACTAGCAAGGGTAGGAATAAAAGTAAAGAATAGTGAAAACAGAGCAGGGCAAGTAGATGCCATGCAGATAATTATTGGTGTGTATTCCTTGACTGAGTAGACTGTACAGACTGTAATATGTCCTAACCAGTCTACCAATTATGACTAACTGTAGTTCATGGAAAAAAAAAAAAAAGTTGGAAAAAGAAAACAGAAATTCAGTACCATTTAATTCATTTAAAATGGGGAGTTGTGTGCCAGGTTGCCATGTAAGTGCAGAAACTGAACACAGTTTCCCTGCGTATTCTCACCTTTCAATTCCTTGCTTCAAATGCAGCGAGGCAGTCTTTCGGCTCTGTTTCTCTCAGTCTCAATTGAAATAAAGAAGCTCAACATTTCGCTTCCGTCTACCCAGTTATCACATTGTCTGTTTTCTTCAGTCTGCCATCAGTTAACAGCATCTGCCTTTTTAGTTATTAATACACCTCTGATTTAGCTTATGGGATTATAGAGCAACCTTGAAAACCCTTTGCTAACCAGACTTTTTTTGAAAAAGCTATTGATTGTAGTTTCCCCATTTATGTTTAGAATTAAAAACCACTCGCATCTTCACTAAGTTCTGCCAGAGAATGACACAATGCCAAAAGCAGTGCTCTATTATTTAGTCAATGATCAGCTTTTAACTTGGAGAATCTGAGTAAGTTTGTGTCAATAGCACAGTTGTCATGGAAACTCGCTGTTGTTCTCATTTAAAGATATAAATCTGCCCTAATTTTAAACAAGAGTTTGAATATCTATTTTGAGGACTTTATATAACTTCTCATGAACAATAAATAACTCAGGTCCAGCGAAACATGTCAACAAGACAGTCAGCTAAGGATGAGTCAAATATCTACCCATCATATGTGTATCATGTGACATTCCTGACAATATACCAGCTGCCAAAAGTGTATCTTACTTTGTACCAATCATATTTCCACACACAGACAACTGTGATGCATTCAGCAGATAGTGCAATGCTGAAGACAATGTCAAATGCTGTGTCCACAAATTTTGCTTGACTAGCCTATCAAGAAAAACAACTTCAGTATATTAATACTAAAATATTATAATGCACAATTGCTGTTTTGAAATTCATACTTTACTTTGAATCAAGAAATAGTATAACTTCTGAGAATAAAATGAAACCTGATGCCTCACTAAAGTTGATGAAATTCTGTTTAATCACACTTGCATTGATTTTGATTCTCTTATTTATGTAGAATCAATACTTAGGACAGAGAAATAGGAGTTGGATTTAAAACTAAAGGGTGGATTTGTGTATTTAAAGGGAAAACTTTTCTAAGTATTTAATGGAAGCTGAACTCTCTTCTCCTCATACCATATAAACCCTAGTATCCTTTCTTATTGGGATATTTACACAAACAAGGATTACAGAGTATAGGAAGATGCAATGTCATAGATTTCACTCAAAAGGAAATGCTGTGCAATTTACATCTCAGCAAGTATTGTGGTTGATCTGTTAATAACCAGAATATCCTTCTGTAGCTTCAACAATATAACTCTCCCTCTTTCCCCACTGCAGCTTAGCTCTTCTTTCCTGTCAACCTCTGGATGAGGGTGAAGATAAACAAGAGCTCCACAGGCTGTTTCTGATCTCAGCTCCTTTTCCTCTTAACATTGCAAAGAGTTGTGTCAGCAGCTACAGATTCTTCCTAAAAACAAGTGCTGATACTCTGGGAAGACCAAATTGCAGACTAGGGATGTGAATAGCATCCTTTATCTTGGAAGGGTCGATGAAACAAAACACTCCCTTCGGCTGCATTTTTCTGCTGCCTGGGCTTGATGTCATATGAACAGAGCAACAAGACCTCTAGTAGAGGAACAGAACAGAAGGAAGTAGAGAAAAATAATAATTTTTTTCTTCACCGTTCTAACATATTCTAACTTTATTTTCCTTGTCTAAGACTAAGACTACTGTAAAGATGAGCCTACTGAAAAATAAACTACTTCTAATGAATTTTTGTACTAGATAAGACAGAGTAAATGTACCAGATCAGTGATGCACTTCATCTCTCTCTTAGAAAATGGATGGCTGAAGTTTATTAGGACAGGAAAAGCCAGTTTTTCTCAGAGTAGCTCCTTGAGGTTTATAGACTTTCTGAGCCAAAAGTCATGTAGTATTGTGTAAATAGTTCTTAATAGACTGTCTTTCCTGTCAGTAGAAATAAGAATCTGTTTTTTTTGTTGTTGTTGTTTGGTTTGCTTTCATTTTTTATTTTCCTTTATAAATCAACATAACTCAGCATCTTGGTCTTCTGGAATGCTTTGAAAAATTGTTCTCACTCAACTTTCTAGGTCTTCTCAAAAACAAAGTTTCCTTCTGTTTAATTTCTGCTTACTTTTTAATCATGCCTGTTGAACAGTTTAATTTTGCATCAGTATATAAACTGAATCGCTAGCAACACATGTCAAGAAAAGGAAGCAAATTTAGTGCCAACCTATGACACTGTAATGGGTTAGCTCCAGCCTACAGCCAAGCACCCACACAAATGGGACAAGTAGAAAATGAGAACAAGGACCAAAAAAGTAATGAGTTTTACAAGCACAGGCAAAACAGACTCTGTTTTAGGGATTTAACTTAATTTTGAGTATTTAATTACTGAATTGGATATTGAGGAACAAGACAAGCATTTAAATAGCTAAGGAAGATACCTTACCTCCTCCTTTCCCAGGTCCAGTCTCAATCTGTGCAGTTCCTTGTAGTGTTTCTACTCTACCACTCCTCTGGTCTTGCTTTTCCTTTCTTGGTGTTTATCAGCATTCCTTGAATGTGTTTTCGCAGAGGTGTTACACATTTAGCTAACAGCTCTAAAAGCTGTGTCCTGTGCACATCTTTTTGCTGGGCCAGCTGGAATGGGATGTCTCATAAACACAGAGCTTGAGGAGGACATCTCAAAAATGAACTCCATCATTCTTAAATTGTTATATCACCTACCTAATTAAATAATTACTCCACCCTGGCCAGAGAATTTTTTACCAGTATATTTGCAGATAGTATCTAAATCAAATGTTCTGAGCTATGTCTGTAACTTCACCTTGTTGCATCAGCTTTGTGGGCTTTGGTGGTAATCATCAAAACTTTGACAACATTCTCACCAAAAAAACCCTTTGATTTTCCCCATACTCATATACTTTAAATAACACAAATGAAAAGAGAAAAATCTCTGGAACAAATGATTCTGCCTTCACAGCAATGATCCATATGACAATGTATATTTTAGATATGCAAACTCCAAGCATACAAAACACAGGAGACTGTGTAAAAAATTAAACTAAGTTACATAAGTACATGCTTCAGCATGATATTTCAGCAAATGCTGGCTCTTTCTATTGCATATATACAATGCTGGAGAACACCTCAAATTGACTGTCAGATTCCCAAAGTGCCTGCATTTCATTTTGTGTTTGACAAGGTGTCAAGAAAAATACTGTATTTTTGCAACATGCTATTTCTTGGATCATTTATACAACCAGAATGCATTTTCATTATTTCCTATTATCAAACAGGTACCATCAGTACCTGCTGCAGCATAACCATGTCATCTGTTAACCACTAAGGATGAAGGCAGGCGGCCTTAGTCTCAGAATATACCAAACAAATCACTGAAGGTCTGTTTTGTGGGATGAAGTTGGACTACAACGTATTTTAGCATAACCTGAAACTCTTCAACACACCACAAAATCAAGAGTCCAACTTGCTTATTATTTGTGCCCACTGAAACTTTGATTTCAGAGCAAATGGATAGTTATTACTGAAAGGTTACTACACTCCAGCAGTGCTTTACTTCTTGACAACTTCATGTGTCATCATGACCAGTAACTCGTGTTTACATAGCTCAGAATAGAATCCTTAGATAATAATTGTCATTATATGATTTTTTTCACACAGCTCATTATTTCTCAAGGGGAATGAAGCATGTTCCATTTTTAAACTAAAACCTAACAGAATGCAACTACTTATCCTTGTCTATTTTTTTTAATCTGTGAGCTTATTCTAATCCTTTCTTGTTATATACAACTCATAGAAGGAGGAAAACTGACTGCAATGTTACTGCAGCATAGGGAGGCCTGTGCTTAAGATAACACAGCCCTAGACATTGGTGAGAGCACAGTGCAGAGTTATTATTTATTTTAAATTAAATTAAAAATAAATATTATTTAAATTAAATAAAAAATATTACCAATCCCAGTGTTCTCTTATAAAAATTAACATCTGCAGATTTTAAATATGTAGGGATTAAAGGTTAAATGACAAATTGTTACCAATTTATTTTAAATTTTATACCAATTTTTAAATCAAAGTATTATAGTTACAGGTACTAATATTCTAGAAGGCCTTTAATTGCATGTATACATTTGAACAGTGGAGTGGCAGAGTTTGTTCATTTTTCCTTTGTCTGGACCAAGTTTTCTCATTCTGGTCAATAATTTAAGGAATCTTGGCAGCATTAGACATAGCAAAGTAAAATATATTTGTCACTTGTAAGGTATCCAGGTTGTAGCAATTATATAGTATTTACCTGGAAGAACATACATAGGTGGGCCACTAAGATGATCAGAGGGCTGGAGCACCTCACTTATCAGGAAAGGTTGAGGGAACTGGGATTGTTTAGCTTGGAGAAGAGAAGGCTTCGGGGAGACCTCATTGAGGCCTTCCAGCACTTGAAGGGAGATTAAAAACAGGAAGGGGAACGGCTATTTACAGGGGTAGATAGTGATAGAATAAGGGAGAATGGTCTTCAACTGAGACAAGGGAGGTTTAGGTTAGATATTAGGAGCAAGTTTTTCACTCAGAGGGTGGTGACGCACTGGAACAGGTTGCCCAAGGAGGTTGTGGATGCCCCATCCCTGGAGGCATTCAAGGCCAGGCTGGATGTGGCTCTGTGCAGCCTGGTCTGCACATAGCAAAGGGATTGAAACTAGATGATCTTTGAGGTCTTTTTCAACCCAGGCCATTCTATGATTTTATGATTCTTTGAAAGAGATAACAGAACTTAAGCAACTTTTGAATGATGCAGCCATCACCATAGTTAAATGTCTATCTATCTTAAACATAAACACAGTTCTTGTAGTACTTACATTTATCAGAAAATGAGCTCTGTGAGCATGATTTTAGGTGAAGGCATCTTCATACCTTTCTTCAAGATTTGCTGTGCAAATCTTTCTCAGTGGAAACTTTCATGACATATACCTTTGCTTTCAAACAAACATTTGTTTAAATAAAGTCCTGCTTATTGAGCTCACTGAAGTAACTGTATACAAAACATCCAAATCCAGAGCTTCAAGAAGTGTAGAAGTGAAAAGTAAATCTAAAAAACCAAGGACAGTGCATCAAAAAGTGTTTTACTTTTAAAAATCAAAGTCTTTTCAACATAGAGTTTTCACTTTTTCTTTTTTTCACTACACAACCTCATGCCCCAACAATTAATTCCTCAAAGAACACCCTTCACTTCCTCTACATATATTTCAACCACTCTGGTTCTTTTAGTTTGTAACATTCGTAGCAATCATTTCTCTTCACAACCAAATCAATGAAAGAGGATATGAAGGAAAAATCTTAAATATTGCATTGTGTATTTTTGGTGGAGGAGAGTGGGGGTCTTTTGGTGATTTTATTGTTTGGTTGATTCTTCTACTTTATATTATTACTTTATATTATTATTTTACTTCTACTTTATATTATTATTTTATTATATAATAATAATATATTATTATTGCCAAGAAAAATTTTATTCCATTTCAGATTGTAAAAGTAAAGTGAAAAACAAGTGCAAGGGAAATAAATAAGTATATATTGGAGAAAAAAAAAAAAAAGAAAGAAATCTTCCAATTTGAAAGTACTAAAAGTATCTTTTAGATGACTAAAACATATACTTAATTATACTTATTTTTATATATGATTCTGTGCTTTTTCATGGGATAATTTAAAACCTGTATATCCCCCCTAGCTAAAATCTGTAATTCCTTGATGAATATGTAGTTGTCAACTACTTTTGGTTTTTTTCCCAATTCCTCTAGATTTCTCAAAAATATTAGTCAACACATCTTCATTTTCCTGCTCATATTTCAACAGCTTTTATTTTTAAATAGGTGAAAACTATCAGTCACAATTTCTTATTTCATCGAGTCCTTAAATGTCTGATCAAACTAAGCCAAGAAAATCTGTCCTAAGCAAGCTAATTAAATACTTCCTCATTTCTCCATTAGAGCCATGTCAACATATCAAAGTCATATTGTTTTATAGTTGCCCAATAGCTTAAATAAATTTCCAATCATATCAATATTTTGCATTATTTCTTCAGACATAAATGGTCACAGTCCATAAGATATACATGTGGAAAGTTGGTGAAGTCAGCCAGTGATATCAATGATGACACACCTGGAAGTCTAAAATTAACAAAACATATCCGTTTCCTCTGTCTTTTGAGATATCTGCTGTGACACTCCAAAGAAAGCTTTCTTAACCATATTTCACAATAGAAAGACATTTTTTGCAGATGATTAACACAGTCATGAATGTGAGTTAGCAAGTGAAATACTAAACAGGAATCAAACCAAGTATATTCATACCACAGCTCACATTCCCACAAGAAACAAATAGTTTTGAAAAACAAAAACATGCCAAGAAAGCAAATGAATTATTGTTTTAACACAGTTCATCAATGTTTTCCCTAGAGAGGTCATTACAAAAATATACAATATGTGAAGATCATTTTCCTATCATTATATTTCTCCTTATGCAGAATATAACAAACTATGTACTTGTGATTAACAAATACTTAATTTTACAGGCTACAAAGATTAGATATAATTTCTCTGCATTGCTCCTTGCACAAGACATACTGAGGAAGTTTACAACATTCAGATTTATATTTTGATTGTTGATGATGAAATTTTAAGAATGAGAAAATGCTTGTCACATCAGTTACATCAAAATCTATGACCTACATCAGTAAATGGATGCAACTGGTGCTCTGATTTCCTATGTGTCATTAATTTAATAAACATGATGGAAAGAGTGTAAACTAACTTCACAAAAATAAGGTTAAAATTATAACACTCATCATGCAAAGAAGATGCTCAAAAATAAAACTTCACAGCTATTCATGGTGTTTTGATGACATATACTTGTTGAACAGGATCATGTTTCTAAAAAGGACCTTCAGAAAGCTTTCACCCTTCTCTGTGTTTATTTCTCTGTATCTGCAGTCCACATACTTTGATTGAACAAGTTATTCCTACATGCAGTAAAACTATTTCAGATGACTGTAAGATGCCTGCAAGATTCCTTTCTACAATTTCTATTTCTGTTCATACAGAAGACCTCGTTGTATATTTCTGTTGGCTTTACTGTCAATGTTTTAACTTTCATACAAACATTTTTATTTTTCCGTCTTTCTACTTGCTGTACCATAGCTCTTAACATTTTACAAGTAATTACTAGAGTAGACCAATAGTTTTAAACCAGTAGTTATATCTCCAATAGGTCTACGAGTTCCATCATCAAAAAGTGCTAAGTGTTCTGAGATTCAGTGAAAGACAAGAGACTGGGGATCTTCAGATGCTGAGCTCTGTAGAAGGCCAAGTCATCATTTCTGCCCTATAATTGTCTGTCACACTATGTGTTCTGCTATGAGTTGAAGGGCAAGAGTTTCTGCAGCAAGAAATATGGCCAGTCTTAATTTTGCTATGGATTCATAATATCAGACCCTTACATGGAAATAGAGATCTACCACATCCTACACAGAAGGCAGGGCAGAGCACTGCAGAGTGGAGGGGTTGGTGTTGCCAGAGAGAGGGAGTGAGAGAGAGTAAAACCTTCACTTCATAAAACCCTCTGCTGCATCATTCCCTTGGGAGACTACGTGGGCTCAGCCCTTCTTGAAATAACAAGAGACAAAGTGGATGCCATCTTTGACAAAATAAGCAGAAAACAGTTTTCTTTTTTTTTTTTTTATCTATTTACATTAACTATATTAGATATCATATGTGTAGCCTAAGACAATTGATCTTCCCTCACTGGCCCTGCTAAGCCAATATGCCAAAACCTGGACTCCCTTACTTAAAGTCTTGAAAACTTAACAATTATCTACTCACCATCATCATCATCACTGTCATCATTTCCACTACTATATTTCAGTTTTTATTCACTAGGACCTTTCCCTTCCAAGTCCATAGAAAAGTTACCAGTGTTATCCCTTAATCACAGACAACTGAACACATTTTCCATTTGGAAGGCATAAATAAAAATCAGAGAATATCTGAACAAAATCTCGTACTTGAAAGAAGACTTCCTCTAAGCATTCAGCTCTTTGAGAACTGCAAAAAAAATTATTACAAGTGACCCCAAAATGCTTTTTAAATTCTTTGAACTTATCTTAATAGATTAAAAGATCTATTAAAAAAATTTTAAAAATCCACCTTTTCGAAGTTTTCTTGGGCTTCATACGTATTCAGCAAAATAGTCTATTACTTTAGTTCCTTGTAAGTCAGCCTCTGTTCTGAGAGAGCTATAAAACTGGCACTGTGGGCTGCTATTTTCATTTGTTTTTATTTCAACAGCGAGTAAACAGTATCATAACTGGAAAACTGTTTTCTTCTGCTAGCTCAGGAAACACAACCAGCTAAACTGTTTTGCCTAACCATGGCCACTAACATCCTTCATGAAGCATGTTTCCTGCCTACAGGACAGCCACAGCCAGAGTGTGCACATGTTATGATGTTGCAGAAGTACAAGTAGTCCCTTTGTGTTCAGAGCACAGCCATAAACCCAGAAAAAACACTAGACTGTTGGGGATGTGTAAGGTTATGGGCTAGAATCCAACTTAATTTTTCCTGTCAGTGCTTGCTCTGTCTTATCAGTTTGAGTCAATGCAGTAAACCTTACTTCCATAACTTAGATTGGCAGATTCATCAATGAAAACACAAAAATACACATTTGTTAAATAATAAAAGTGTTTCTCTTATAATCACTTTTCACAGTTGTGCCACATGTTAAGTATAGACACTGAACTTGAAGGAATATCTAGTAAAAATCAGCCATGAAGGGTGTTGAACTTGAAGAATGTGGATACCAATTCAAAATCAGTACATACAGACTCAGGAACAGCCTCAGGATTTTATATTTGAGCCCAAATTAAAACCTGGTCTTTCTTGTTTCTCTTTCATCTACACCCCTTGCTTGTCATTTCTCAGATAACTCATCATCATTAACAGGACGATGACTCTCAGTATGGAAATATTCAGCATAGGCCATATAATATAATCCTGACTTGCAACAGCAAGTTCCTGTTACAGGAATACTACAGTGAAAAACTGCCATTGGGAAAAGGATGAATATGTAAAGGTATGACCAGTGAAGCTCGAAAAGGTCTGGTATGCTGAAAGAATGAGTATATATCAGTAAAATGACCAGCTACAAAGCAACAGCAAGTACTGCAAATGGGTTAAAAACTCAGCTCTCTCTTTAGTCTATCAACAATTAGACAGCCAACGTTAGCAGCCTTTGCAGGTACATGAGGGAATCTCATAGATGTGTTAATTCTATACCGATATACCAAAGCTTACACATCAGGCAAACACTGAGAGAAATATTTCATACTGTGAAGGTTCTATTTAGCATGACTTCCATTTTTTTCCACATTACTACCAATTTTCAGTGTGCAAACAAGCTGCATCAAAGCCTGCAATAAAAACAAGTAACTTCCATAGACATAACTGAGACATTACTAATCTTTTCAAGCACATTTTCTTACCATCTGAAAATAGGTAACTGAAGAAAAGAATAACTATAACACTGCATGTATTACATATACATCGCATCATGTATACATAATAACTATATTCAAGGGATAGCAAAAATGTGAAGAATTGATAACTACTAACAAATTATCAGTGTATAAATTGTACATATATAGTTTGCACAGAGAATGAAGTTTAACACATACATAATAGCTTGTATTTTCAACAAATGAAGTCATAAATGGAAAGGATGCTATTTTGGGTATAACCGATAGAAACAAAAGTCAGATTTTCAAAATCTAACTCAAGCTTAAATGTTAAACTAACAGAAAACTTTCAAGTGGTAGTAAAAACTTTTAAATATGCAGAAAAAAAAGTCCTTACACATATTAAAGAGGAATGGAAATATAAAGGGAAAATGCAGACAGGGTTGAGATACAAAGTCGCTCCTTTCTTCATTTTTTCCCCCCACATTTTGAATTGCGACCTAGATTTAGAAATCTAAATATGGATGTAAGTCCGACTTTTGTTTAAAAAGACAAAACTGAGGTTTACAGTAAAGAACAATGGCTATTAAGGAAATACAACAGCATCCTTTTGAATGTTTTTGAAATATTAGAGAATGTCGCACTTAAGGTTTCAAAACTGCAGAAAATAAAATGAAGAGTGCTAGATATTACAGGAGCTATTAGAAGATATTTAATTACATATTAGATGTGGGAGATATTTGGTAGTGTGATTTCCAAGAAATATCACTTGCCCCTTCCACCCCCTTAACCTTCCTGCTACAGTGAGTGATCTGCAGTGAGCTAATTAGCCAATATTGGCTAGTCAGTCTGTCTTAAAACATAACTTGATTGATAACCAAAGTTAATTCCATGAAATGTCATGCTTTCTAGTGGTAAGTTATATCCATGTGGTCACTTAATATACACATTTGTGTAAGCACAGTTAAAACATTTTAGTGGCATCAGTTTTTGTGGTTTTCTAACACTGAATTTTCTGACTCAAAAAATATATATATCTATTTGAGGAAGATTAAAATGAAAAAATGAACAATTTATCATGCCATGAGTATGAACAAACCTAGACAGAATTAATCCTGTGTTTTCTACGTCGCCTTAGAGTCATAGAATCATAGAATCACTAAGGTTGGAAAAGACCCACAGGATCACCCAGTCCAACCATTTGCCCATCACCAATGGTTCTCACTAAACCATGTCCCTCAGCACAACATCCAAACGTTCCTTGAACACCTCCAGGGTTGGTGATTCCACCACCTCTCTGGGCAGCCCATTCCAGTGCCTGACCACTCTTTCAGAGAAGTAGTATTTCCGAACGTCCAGCCTGAACCTTCCCTGGTGCAGCTTGAAGCCATTCCCTCTAGTCCTATCACTGGTTACACGAGAGAAGAGGCTGACCCCCAGCTCACTACAACCTCCCTTCAGGTAGTTATAGAGAGCAATAACGTCTCCCCTGAGCCTTTTCTTCTCCAGGCTGAACAATCCCAGCTCCTTCAGCCGCTCCTCATAAGGTCTGTACTCCAGACCTTATAACAAATAGGCCTTTATAATAGGCCTTTATAACATGAACATCCTAACACCACTGAAACTAACTTGAAACTAAGAATTGTTGGAGCAACAAATTTGTCCAGACTTGATTGAAGACATGTTGAGATAATCAGCCAAAGTTTAAAATTACAGTAATGTATAGGGATTGTTTTATTTTTAAGTATGTCAGAAACAAGAATGAGCAAGAGTTTGGTTGCTGCTTTTGTGTATCTGCAGGATTTACAGATTTTTGTGCAATGCTCTTATCAAGTCCCCAAAGATCCCACAAAGTCAGAAGTTATTCCTAGCATCTCTAGAAACTTCAAGGGTCTAAAATCATTTTGCTCTCCACCTGTCTCTGAGATATCATCTGGGATAACATGAACTTCTTTTATGCTTTTGTGCCTCACGGTAAGTACCAGCTGAGCCAGTTGGATTTTATTAATCACCAGGCTGACAGCATCCTTCCGCTTTTCACCCTGCCCTAACAAAAAATAAAAAATGTATGCTTGAGCATTTTCCAGGATAAAGCAATTTTCTGGTCCATCAGCAACAAAGATGTGGTTAGCTGCAGTAGAGCCTACTCTGGGGAGAACTGCTGCAAACTGCTGCACAAATCAAAGAGAAAGAAACACACCTGACTGCTTCAACCAAGTCTCAGCAGGCGCACCGACTTCTTCAGAAAAGACAAGGAAAAGTTACTGAGGTGCACTCTTCAGGTTGGTTCTGCAACAGGCAGACATTTAGAAGTGTTTGCTAGAGAGTTGCAGCTAACTGGGAAATCTTCAAAAGAAGTTTGAAATTATGGATGGGTCTCAGACCAAAATGCCTGCCTGCCAGTCCCACCTGAACTACGTCAAACACAGTAATAAAGGCTAAATATCAAAGTGTGACATTCACTCTAGACAGAAAGAGAGGGGAAAAAAACAAAGAAAGAAAGGGACGCCTACTATCATCGAAATAACAATACTAACCTATAGTGAGATTCTGTTCTAGCTATGGATCTCAAAAGTCAGAATGTTTGTGTTTTTCTTTTATTGTTGCTGGGTTTTTTTTTTTTTTTGGTTTGTTTGTTTGTTTGTTTGTTTTCTGTTAGGCTTTAGAAATGATAAAATTTGGTCTTTGGGAATGGACAAATTTAGATCTCCAAAGAAATTGCCTTTAATATAGTTATCAGACCAGGATGAACAGAAAGAAAATTACTAAGCAAATGACAGCAGTCAGTATCTTATTTTAGCAGAACCATCTGCTTTTATATCAAATTTCCACTAAAAGAGTAGGGATGGGAGAAGGAAGAGGACAAACATATCATAAAATTTCTCATGATGGGTACTAACAGATTTACACAATACCAGTGTGAATTCTCTTTAAATATAATAATTATATTGTTATCTAACCACTGAAGAACAGAGATTTAATTCACTTCAGAGTAGTAATAGTACAGAAGCAAAAGAAGTAATGCAGGCTGCCATCGAGGACAGGAATAAATTGCCGAGCTCAACTTTGTGCAAGATGAGGAGGTGATCTGAGACAGCCAGCACAGCTTCACCAAGGGCAGATTGTGCCTGATCAATCTGGGCAGCCTTCTGTGATGGAGTGAAAGCACAGGTGGACAAAGGAAGGGCAACTGATGTCATTTATCTGGCCTTTGACATTGTCCTGCACCACATCCTTATGACTAAATTGTAGTGATTTGGATTTGATGGATGGACAATCCATGAATAAGTAATTGGTTGCATGGTCACAGCCAGAGGGTTGTGGTCAGTGGCCCTGTGTCCAGGTGGAGGCCAGTGATGAATGGCATTTCATGGGGTCCACCTTGGGATCAGTGCTCTTCAACACCTTTATCAGTGAACTAGATGCTGGGTTCAAGTATACCCTCAGCAAGTATGAGGATGACACTAAGCTGATAAAACAGAAGAAAGAGATGCCATACAGAAGGAGCTTGACAAGCTTGAAAAGTGAACCGACATAACCTAATGAGATTCAGCAAGGCTAAGTGCAAGATGGTACTGCATCCAGGTCTGGGACACTCAGAAAGATGTGGAGCTGTTGGAGTGGGTACAGAGAAGGGCCACAAAGGTGATTAGAGGGCTGGAACACTTCTCCCATGAAAAAGGGCCAAGTGAGCTGGGCTTGCTCAGCTTGCAGAACAGCAAGCTCTGGAGAGACCTCACTGCAGCCTTCCAGTACTTACTTAAAGGAAGCTTATAAACAGAAAGGAGACTTATTTTACATGATCTGATTGTGAAACGATGGAAAGGTGTGTGGGAGGGTAGGGGAGATCTTTTGAATTAAAGGAAGGGAGATTTTTGTTAGATATTGGGTAGAAATTCTTTACTCAGAGGGTGGTGAGGTATAGGCATAGCTGCTCAGAGAAGCTGTGGATGCCCTATCCCTGGTGGTGGTCTAGGCCAGGTTGGATGGGACCCTGGGTGGCCTGAGCTGGCAACCCTGCCCATGGCAGAGGTTTGGAACTAGTCCTCATGGTCTCTTCCAACCCAAGACATTCTATGATTCCCACAGTACCTACAAAGTACTTATTTTCCACTTAAGGAGACAGAGAGTTTTCAATACCTGTGATACATTTTTTTTATGATGCAATTCTGACTCCTGTGAAAATGTGAGCAGGACTTGTTTTTGCATTCTCTTTTCTTCACCTGTTTTACTCTCTTGATGAAAATATATCATCTTCTCCATACCAGTAATGTGAAGAAACAGTCCAACTGGAATGCATGTTCAATATTAAGAATATTGAATATATTCAGAATAAATTGGTTACATCATGTCACAAAGGTGTTAAAGAGGAAACAAAGTTCCATCACTCTAATAGTTCCTGTTTCATTTGTCCTCCTGAGAGTTACAGATTTAAGATGTATTTGACAGGTTGAAATTTCCCAAATCCAACACTTAAAATACTAAATAACAAGTGAGGTTTCTTTAGACTGACTGATTCAAACTTTTATTTTGGGGGGAACCAGTGTATTTACATAATATGTGTTTCACTGGCATTTATAACTATTAAGCAGAGAAATCTTAGCCAAAACCATTTCTTGGAAAGCAGAAAACTCAGACAACTTTTTTTTTTTTCTTCCCTCCCCAGTGAAAAAGCTACTGGAAACAATTGCTAAGAAATAGTACAATGAATATGCCTTCAAAATACAACAAACTTAAGAAAAGTCATACATCCATCTTTCTCACATACGTAGTATATAAGAGTAGACTTCACTCAGGTCTTGGCACAAGGGAAAGGTAATGAGCATGCCAATTATTTTTTCAGGCTATACAGGACAAGATGAAGATTTATTTTGTTTTCAGACTTGATAAAAATGATCTGAACTGCCCAGAAGACCCATGGGTGAGCTGTCTTCTTGAATCCAGATATTCTCTGTCAGAAAAATCCAATTTCAGTACAGAAATGATGTGTGAGAAATTCCAGGCCATATCCCAGAGAACATAAATCATCATTCTAGCTTAGAGGAAGTAATGTGAAAACAAATCACATACAGGTTGTACAAGGGATTAAATACCTTGGCCATGGTAAGAAACAGTGTAATTGCATGGCAGTTGTACATTTGATCTTAACTTGCAGAATGATGAATGGTTTCAGGTCCACATAACAGCCCACCACAGAGATTAACTTCTAGGATACAAGGGCTGCTCTGAAAGTAACGACTCCTATTTTATTATGTTGGTCTGTGAACTCAGAGGTGGATGCTGGAGGTTGAGGTTGAACCTTCCCGCTAATATCCCATTCATTTAGTTGCCACGTGCCAGAGGGACAGTCTGACAGAATAGCATCAGACGTGGAAGTGCATATGGAGCAAAGGTGTGGAGCTGAATTATTTCATGCAGGAAAAAAATGGCACCCACTGGCATTAATTGATGCTTGCCAAACTTGTATAGGCACTGAAGAGTGGATGTGAGCATAGTGAGGTGGTCGGTGCTGCATTTAGAGGTAGTGACAGCAATGTGAAAAACAAGGCACATCCCAGATGGCCATGCAGATTTTGAAGAGCAGGGTGACTATGCTGAAAAACAGTGCTTTATAGATGAGAATTTGCTCTGTGAAATAGTGTTATCATGCTCTTTGTATCTGTTTTAGTTTACATGGAACTAAATAGGAGGCATTACTTTCTGTGTGACCCACCCATACGGAAATCCACTTTCAGGTGAGTTGGTATAAGCTGAATAAGATGCCAGTGCATGGATGTTAGTATTTTCCTTGATTTTCTGCACAGTTTTCTAAACACAAACAGTAAATACAAAATGTTTCTAGTAAGTCCCATGTTAATTAAACAAGGCTCATCAGTACTTTAAAAATATAACCCAACATCCTGCAGCATACTGATTTCTCTTCCTAGGAACTTCTGATATAAAACAATCGAATGTAATTACTTAATTATGTCAGTTATGTAGAAAAAAAAGTTGTATCTGTCAGCAGAGTAAGATTATGAAGTTTTCTATAATGCAAACGAGTTAGCTTCTTTTACACACAGCACTAACATTTTTCATTGAAAGCCACAACAGTGAACCAACATAAAGCTATGGATTCACTGTAACATTCCAAGAACAAATGTAAGGACTAAAAAATCGGGCTTTGATAGGTTGGTTTTCACAAATTCTTTCACTGGGTAGAAACTTGCTCCTGTCACAAGGCTGCATCTACTCTGGTAGATAGGTAGTGAGCAGGTAGATAGACATATGTGGTGATTCCAGGAAAATTAAAGTCTCGTCTGTTTATTTACTACAGCTCCAACGAACCACAAAGCTTCAGGCTGCACAGGCTTTAGGTGCAGTGATTTATACTGGCTGGACAGAGGGCAAAGGAAAAAGGAAACAGACTGAGAAATCGGTTGCTGAAAAAAAGAAAACTGGTAATTTTTTTTCATTTTTTAAAATTTGATAGAATGTTTTTCAGATGATGTGACTTTCTTAGGGCAGATCAAACATGTAATTCCCACCCAGTGTTGTTTCCAGGGATAAGATGTTGAAACAATTTAACTATTTCATTAATTTGGCCTGCATTTGATGTCTAGAAAACCACAATGACAGGCAGTGTTTGTCCAAGGCTTGGAGTCAGGATTTTACCAAATATTCAGATTAAAATAGAATAAGAGCAAAGTACAGCTACTTCAGCAGCAGTCATTCTACAAAATGCAATGTACTCTGTAAGTTGGGTAAATCTCAATTGGCTACTAACAGAATACCCAAAAGTGCCTTGGCCATGAAAACTTAATTTTATGTTAGAAGGATTTTTCAGTAACTTCAAAATATGACCCAGCATCTGATGGCACAGAGCTTTGTCAGTTCACCAAGTGCTGTAGCACTCACGATGCAAACGTAGAATGTAATAAGCATACATTAATTCTAAAAGATAAACAAATCTATATGTCTTCATGGCTCTGACTTCTACCCTTTCTAAAGTAACAGCCTGTCCTTTCCCCAAGCTGATTGTATGACAGACTTCCATCTTACTCACTAATGATTTCTCTTTTTCCTTCCATTTTCATGATTATTTTTTGAAATCACCATTTTTTCTTCAAATGTCACTGAATGAATTAGTTCCACTCTGTCTGCTAGGGAGAGCGTAGAAGTGTTATGAGCTTTTTCCTGATTTTTCCATGACTTTTCACCAGAACGTTAACAAAATGAGGCTTACCAATTACGTTCAGTAGCAGTGTAGAGCAGAATATGAAAGAGCAGAAATGTTACATTATTCAGTTTTCAATAGGCTGTAATATTAGAGAATGGAAGTGGCTATAATAGGTACATAGCCCAACCCTCGAAAAGAGCATAACAACACTTAAGAGTGACTAGTATGTTCTGCAAAAGGACATTCTCCCCCTTTCAGCAAAAGCATTCATTCACAACAAGTACCTGGAGACTTGGTCATTATGTAATGGAAAATTGAAAATGGATCAGCTCTACTTTTATATCTGTAATTTCACTCCCCATGGAGTCATCAGTGACTGATTTTCACTAAAATGGTTTTTCTTTTAGTGACTACCAGGGTAAAGAAAACTCCCCTTAAAGTGAATTTACTCCCCTGCTTCTTCAGGGCCCTGCACAAATTGTCTGTTAGCAAAGTAAATTCTGTGTGTTGGAGGGGGTGATGTCTAAGACACCAGCTTTAAATCCTTTCTTTCTCCTTTGCAGCACAGTGAGCCACCAGTGTCATATCAGAAGCAGAAGATCTGAATTTCAACAGCATCGTCCTCCACTGCAAATGTTCTCAAGCTAAAGCTACCTCTTTTTATATCACCATCTCCACAGCTGTTTTTCCTCTCTGGACATGGCACCCAGAGAATACATGCTTCAGTCTGAAATGAGGAGAATATTCCCAAATATCTCCAAGTTGGTTTTCTTCCCAATTGCCTTAAGTACGCTTTAACTCAGACAATTTTTCTCTCCTTTTTACACCAGTCACTAGATTTTTTGCTCTGGCCTGCTCCTTTCTTAGCAAGAATTTTCTTCCCTTTGTTTCCTTCTCCCTTGAGCCTGGATACCAAACCTGGTATCACCCTGTGCAGTAGGAAAGGGTCTTTGATAAGGCCCCAGTTCTCTTTTTTCTTGTAGTTGTTTTAGGGAAAACCACCTCAGTGAAAATCAGTCATCGTTTGTTGACAGCACTAGGACATTCTAGAAAATACTGATAACTAGGAAAATTGTTGAGTGAACAAAATTTCCAAGTCAATGTTGAAACAGATAATTTGTGGTTTTTAAGATAAGTCTGGATAGATTTTTACATCTATGGTACACAATGTCTGCAAAGGAGGGCATGATGTAGCTCCAGAAAGCTTGATTCACCACCAGCCTCCTCTTCCAGCATGACACAGCAGGCTAGCAGAGCCCTCTTACACCTGGCTGCTCATTCTCAGTAACATAACAGAAGAAATTCCTTCACTAATCATTATGCCTTTAAAATTTCATTGTTTATATCAGTTTACTATGAGTTGTTTCCTATGTTCTAAGCGTATAGCAAAAAACCATGATTATTTACATTATAAAATTAGACTTATTTCCATTAATGAAAAAAATAATAATACAGCTGTGTAATATGCTCTGTTATATATGAACATAAAAAACCCCTAAAACAAAATGAGGTAACAGACTAGAGCAGCACACTGCATTGACAAATTTGCTAGACAGTAATGACAATTAATGTTAACTTGGCATTTTACCTTTTTTAAGTAATTTGATTAGTGTTCTAAACTACAGTAAAATGTTTGCCTTAGCATAATATTTATTAGAGTGAGAAATACCAATAACAATTAAAGCATGCAATTTCACGCTATTTTCAAGGTTCTCAAGTTCAATAAATTTTAGCATTCCAAGAAGATGCTCTGCCCTTTAGTCTTCAGAAATGAAGGAGTTCACGTTTATAAGATTACTCTGGCTTTATATACATATTTTTTAAATTAGGATAAAACTGTGTGGCTACTGGGTAGTGTCCACTAAGCTGCTTATGTGCAGCACAGTTTGTAACGGGTACGCTATCCAAGGGCAGTGCAAACTAACCTGCAGTCACTTGATTTTTTCCAGGAAGCTTTTCAGCATAGAACTGACCTGAACAGGTTTCTATACAAGAGGAAGAAAAGAAGATAACACTAGTACATTTTCTACAACCTCTTCCAGGGTGAAGTAAAAATGATTTCTCGCATACATTTTAATGAGTGCTCTTTGATTGCTCAGTAAACGCATAAAATGTTAGGTGTTATTCAGAGAACCTGATTTAGCATAAGTAAAATTTCCTAAAATTATATGTAGAAAAAACATATACTGTAATTAGAACTCAAGTTGTGCAGAGCTATCACACAGCACCACCAATTTTCTATGCATATATGTGGTTTAAGAGGAAATTTTCAGCAAGTAATACAGTAATTGAGCTCATCTGAGAATCTAGCTTCTTCCTGTGGTTTAAATTTCCTTCTTACTTATGTTCAACATTCACTCAAATCCATCACATTCCATTCTTGGATTAGCATCTAAGAGTTCATAACCTTCCCACTGAACAAAATTGTTTTTAATCCTTAGTTTACTGTTTTTAGAACTGGAAAATGATACAGTACTACAGAAGTGCTCTCCCCAAGATCTTTTTTCTTTGTTAAAAATCACATACATACATGTCACTTCAATCTTTGCACAGTAGCTGTATAACCAGCACTGCTCATTCAACTCTCAATCTTCAATTTTAAAAACTATTGGCAGTAGCAGTGTTGTGGTTGGGAGAAGCCAGAGTGAAGCTGATAAACAGAGAAACCTTTCATCCGAACCCAAGAGAGCAGCAAGGTGTCCCTCTGATTAGAGATGTTGAAACAATAAAAGCCACCACAGAAACTGCATGCTACCCTGGAATTCCTTAAGGAATTTGAACTATACAGGCTGATGGTAAATTTCAAAGAGGAAGGACCAACTTGGCTGCAATTTCAATACTTGTGCACATGCTCAAAGCAATTAAAAGAGCCGTGGTAAGGAAAAATAAAGCACAAAACCTGTAATAATAATAATAATAATAATAGAAATAGAGTTCTGCTGCTTAATATCATCTATTTAGATGTGAATCTATGAGAAAAAGTAAGCCAGTAATTTTTTCCTGACATTCAATTCTCATGTGTGTGGAGGTATTTAACTGTTCTTTTGTTGTTTCATTTATGTGTTTGGTTTACATTTTTATTTTTTTTAATTCTGAAATGAGATTGTGTTAAATATCCAAGTACATCACCAATTGCTCCTAGCCAGGAAAATGCTGGATCACAGCACCTAGATCACGTGTAAGATCAAAAAGCTGCCACTCCCCATCATCTTTAAGAGCATCTCTGGAACAAAGTGAAGGTCAGGTCATACAAAGCATCCATGGCCAAGCAGCTGGCTCATTGGTGTCTGTGAGACAGAAGCAATGGTGTGAAGAACATGGGAAAGTGCCAACGTGGAAAGGGGAAACTCTCCAGAGAGAAGAGTGCTTCTCCACAAGAATCGACTGAAATTAACAAACCAGATGTGACAGGATGTGTTTTTTCACTTTTTCACATTCTCACAAGTCCAAAGTATGAAATATTCCCATTAGGACAAAAAAAAAAAAAAAAAAAAAAAAAAGGCAGTGCAATGTAATCCAAGGAGAAAATCAAACCAAGTCTCCATGGGTGACCTGGGGCAGAGCATTTACCTAATGGCACTTGGCCTTTGTGGTCTCTGTAATCTCTCCCACCAGGATCATTGCTCAGTTCTCCTCTAGCTTCTTTTGCACTGCAGGCTTTTGTCTGTCTGTGTTTTTGACACAGACTGTCTGTATGCTTTTTTCCCTTTTCTTGGTGTCTGTCCTTCACCTCCGCCCTGCTGATTTCCAGCCATCTCTCTCCCACATACACGCAGCGTATACTTTTCCAGAAAATGACAGTAATATGATACAAGCAGCCTCCTCCCCACCAGAACTTCCTCTTTGAAACAGAAATGCCGAATGCTCTTTGTAAAAGGACAGTGAATCCTAAGTGATGTGTTCTTAAGTACATGAAAAAAAAAATGCTGTTGTGGAAATGTCTGATGTTCTCCAGGCTGTGGCTATGTCAAAGACAAAAAGCAGGTAATCACTTGTGATTCAGTTAGCATGACTTAAGAAGGCTATTATTTGACAAAAATCATATATTGCTGACCTAATCAGAATAAATCAAGTGCTAAATTGGCATGAACTCTCTGTATGCCTATTTGATCGGAACTTTTTGAAGGAGTTTCAACAGAATGGTTTCTTGACAAGCGCTTCCTTCCATCACTTTCCTCCCACAAATGTCATGGTGTTACTGGCATTCCTACATGTCTGACAGGAAGGAAGGCATGGCCTTATGGTGCCTGACAGCAACTTAATTGTGACAGCAGGTGGATTACTTCTGTACATTCATAAGCGTTACCAAAAAATAAGATACCTTCAATTTTGCACTGCAAATAGAGCAAAAACGTATGTTTCAATAAAAGATTAGAAAAATCTGCTGAGACTAAAAACATTTTGGTTCATTTGCTGGTGTCAGACTGCATCCAGAACAGCAGCAGGATGTGCCACGCAGCACTTGATCCATCCCAGAAGTTTGGCCACCTCTGCTTATCATTTTCTATGAGATCCAGCACATCTCCTCCTCAGTTCTGTTTCTGTGCTCACTTCCTCTTGCTGACATAGCATCACCTCAGCTTTTCACTTGGACCACTCTTTCTCTATCACTATAGGAGGAAAAGAAGCAAACAAAACAGAAAAGTATTATATTCCCTTATGAAGTTTTAATGAGCCTTGCTCTGTACACTGCTGAGGTTTTTTATGCTTTGAGATCAGCAAGAACTGTATATGGATCAAATGGTATTCAGCCCCGTGAATGTATATGTTAATTAAGGGTGGCTGTAAGAAAGTAAATGGGCAAAATATGCTTTGATGAACTTGCGTAACGTAACGTCCTCAAGAAAATGTGTTATGAGGATTCTTGAAACAAATAGCTTTTTTTCTTAGCATACGTTTTCACTTTGGGACGATTTTAAACATTGACATGCCAAAGTTCCAAAGCTGCCATGTAGTTAATATGGTGAATTTCCCACCTGAAGAACTGTGGGAAATTTGATTTTCTAGTCACTATTGAGCAAAATAATCTTCTGATTTAGAATTTAAATATTAGGTTAAAAGGCCTGCTGCTGATTTAAAAATTGCCAGTTGTGGAGATTCTGCTATGATTTGTTACTTAGTTTTGCTTCAGCTTACATACACTTGATGCTGTTACACTGATGTCTCTTGGAGATTATGCAAATTTTGGTATATATTGCACTCTTCTGTTTCAGATGTTGTACAGTTGTGCAGACTGAATTTGTGTAGATTCCCATATAGCATGCTTTAAAACTTTTTTTTTTTTTTTTAATAGCTTTGTCAACTTCTCACCAATATGTCAATTTTCATCCCAAGGTATTGAAACTGAACTTAATGCGTTTGTCAGTTGTCATCTCAAAGTATTGGCACTGAATTTAATGTAACTTTAGAGTCTTAATGGTGAGCGACTGAAGTCCCCAGTTAAGATTTCTCTGTTAAATCAGTCAGAAAGAGTACACCTCCTCTTAAACAGAGAACTGATGTTCAACTTTTTGCCTACTATAATGCCCAAGTCTTTTCTGATCCTGCATCTTTCCAAGACAACAAATCATTGTTAAAATGTTAACTGGCTTTAGTTAGACCAGGTTGATTTTTTTACAAACGTAGGTAAATTAGACCTACTGTTCTTCCTTCTTCCTCTTTCTAAAGCAATTTAAGTGAGTCCAAGTTTAGCCAGTCTGTGACTTTCTACTTCAGTGACATTTCTAACTTGTCTGAAATATGATGTGCTTTCAAACTTGCAGAAGAATATCCATAATCAGAACATTTGAGTCCATTTGGGAAAATAAAAATAGATGTTGTATTTTGGAGGTTTATCCTCCTGTCTTCATCCTTGTCTTCAGAGCTGCTTGGCGGCCCGTGTCTAAGCCATCTTATTGTTATCTATGCATCTTCAGTAACAGATGCTTTATATTACCACATTATCACCTTAACAGCCATCCATTTTTCTGCTCCCTTATTTCTGTGCCTGTGACGAATATTCAGGCCACACTTTGTACTAAGAGCATGGAAATCTAAAGTATTTTAACAGGTTGGGATACTAATGACGTATACTTGATGTGAAAGCAGAACAGTTTGTTCCTTTGGTTCCCTGTTAGTAGTACACAGTGAATTCCTTCAAACGTGTTAGTTTCTTTCTTGAATACATATTTATTTTTTCATCTAAGGGCAGATAAAACAATGCAATTTGAATAAAAAGAAGTACAACCTAACAATATTCACCTCTAGTATCAACCTATGCATCAGTGAGTCTTCTCTGCAAGGCAAGATATTTTCCTTGCTTTTTAAAGAAATATTGAGTTCCTTTAGTTCTTTTTTCATACTTTTAATGTGCTTAAATTTTGATCATATGTCTTCAATCTTCATTTGAAAGCTACAACGTAAATTATGAAGTAGAAAAATACCTTCCTGGTACAAGAGAATCCTTAGGGGAATTTGATGTTGATCTAGCAGTTAAGCAAAAGGCAAATTTATAATAGCTTTCCTATTGTTAGAGTTAGCATATAAAATTAAACAAGTTCTGCTTGGTCTCCAGAGTTTTGAAGAGAAATATGATAAGGATAAAAGCACTGGGAGATCAGACTTCTGCCCAACTTCCACCCCCTCCTGACCTTTTGCTGATGCTTAGATGATTCTCAAAGCTCTGCTAGGATCACAGGACACACTATCCTACGGGGTAGTGTAAGGATTTCTTTTCTGCTTTATTATACTGATATTATATTTACATCATCTGGAGGGAACACGTTATAAACTACTAATGCTAACAAATCAACTTAGAATAAACTATTCACATGAATAAGAATATTCACAAGCAGTGCAAGATATGGCGGAAAGTAAGCACTGAAACAGGAGAGATCTCAAGCTGGTGAAGGATGCAAGAATTTTTATAGACAAGCCAGAAGATAAGAGAAATTGCACAGACCGATACCTACTGAATAAAAGTGAAAACTGAAGAAAATTTTAAGTCTTGGCAAGAAACCCTGACCAAAGTAAATTTTTTTAAGATTCCAAAGAGCCAGTAGAACACAAATAAAAATGTTTGGAAGGAGATCAAATTTCATTTGTAACACAATGAAGTCAATTTAGTTTTAGCTCCAAAGGCAAAAAATAATAACAAAATCATGGAGGCTCTAGACTCATAAAATATATTCTGTAGTTCAGAGTGGTTATCCTTCCTGCACTCTCCCACTCCATCATTGATCAAAAGCTGTACACACATCTACTGTTAAATTTGAGATGTAGAGGGTCACTGGGCTACAACTGATTGATATTCTTCACTCTCTCCTCTAAATCTCCCCAGAAAAACATGGCTGACATTTAGAGTATACACTTGCAGTGATATTTGCTAAAGCTTTAAATAGTTATGAGCCTTAAATTCAGAGATGGCTTTCTCCAGAATGCTTGATTAGTAGAGAGATGAAAAGCCATACTCTGCAAATTTCTGGACACACCTGACGTATTCCAGGCCCATTTTCCAGTCTGCACAGCAGCCTGAAAGGGCAGTTGTTGAGAAGCAGTTTTCAACTGGGGACTTGATTGTGAAATCTAAGGTATGCTAAGGAGCCAGCCTAGCGGTAAAGTGGAAAGACACTGCATGTTTAAGGTTACTACTTATGTTTTAAGGAAAATTGTTCTTTCTTTCATGTAACTTCGAGTACCTCCCATGTAAGATATATGCAACAGAAAGTTTAGAGTTTCTCTTACTGCACTTGTGTTCATAAAAAATATTTAGACAGTAAACTTTGTTTTCCTTCAGGGCATATATATTCCATGAAGCACAGATGTCATCTTAAATCTATTTAAAGAAAGTCTTCAATACGAAGATCTCAAGCTTCACAAATCACAGATGGTGTTCCCCACAGGTCTGCATTGGTGCCTTTCCTGTTCAATACTATTACTGATGACCTGGATGAGGGCACTGAGTGAACTCTCAGCACGTTTGTGGATGACACCAAGTTGGCAGGAAGTGTCAATCTGCCAGGGGGTAGGAAGGCTCTACAGAGGGATCTGAACAGGCTAATCACTGGGCTGGTTTCAATGTGTTGAGGTTAAACAAGTCCAAGTGCCAGGTCCTGCAGTTTGGCCACCGGCAACACTACAGGCTTTGGGCAAAGTGGCTGAAAGACGGTGTGGAGGAAATGGACCTGGGGGTCTTTGTCAACACTCAGCTGTGCATGAACCAGCAGTGCGCACAGGTGGCCAAGTAGGCCAATGGCATCCTGGCTTGTATCAGCCAGCAGGAGCAGGGAAGTGATCATCTCTCTGAACTCAGCACTAGTGAGGCCGCACGTCAAGTGCTGTGTTCAGTGTTGGGCCCCTCACTACAAGAAAGATACTGGGGCCCTGGAGTGTGTCCAGAGAAGGGCAGTGGAGCTGTGAGTGGTCTGGACCACAGGTCCCACAGCTGAGGGAGCTGGAATTGTTCAGCATGGAAAAGAGGAGGCTCAGGGGAAACCTTCACTACAACTACCTGAAGGGAGGTTGTGGCAAGGTGGGGATTGGCCTTTTCTCCCATGTAATTAGTGATAAGACTAGAGGGAATTCTAGATAAGACTAGAGGGAGGTTCAGGTTGGACGTTAGGAAATACTTCTCTGAGAGTGTGGTCAGGCTCTGGAACAGACTGCCCAGGGAGGTTGTGGAGTCATCGTCCCTGGAGATGTTCAAGAAATATTCAGATGTTGTAATGAGGGATATGGTTTAATGAGAAATATTGGTGATAGGTGGATGGTTGGACTGGATGACTTTTGATGTCTTTTCCAACCTTGATGATTCTATGATTTTATGGTTCTAATCAGTGTCCTTTTTTCAGTTGAGCCACATGAAATTAGGCATTGAACATGAGTAACTGTCAGTGTGAAGCCGGAAGGGATGCAAATTTAACCTCTGAGTGCGAAAGGTAGGAGGTACTTCACTACCTACTTTGCTTCTGCTTAGAGTCCAGCAAGCATAGCATTTCAGGGAGATATCTGAGAGAGTTCTTGTTTTTGAATGAATAAATGTGGTCATTTTTCTTCTTCAAATTTCATCTCAGAACCCATTACACTCTTCAACAGTTTTCCTCTTTGTCCCATCTGTTTTTTTACAATTCTTTTTAACCACTTCACTCTCATGTCACTTTCAACCTTATTTCCTATCTACTTATTCTGATTATTTTGTTTCAGATTATTTAAAGAAAAGGCTATCACTGCATCATAGTCATAGAGCTCCCCATTAAAAAGCTGAAAACTAAAATGGATTCACAACCTTCTACTTATAAATCTAAGGAAATATTGTGTTTAACATCCCCAAATAGTTTTGCAATAATTTCAGTATATAAGAACATATGCATCAAGTCTATAAACCTTCTACTGAATTATAGGTCGAAATTGATCAATTAAATTAAATTTAATCAATTAAAGCCTGAAAACTTTAGAAGTTTCTGACTTAGAACATTTCTAAAGCTCTGCTGAATTCCCTGTCTTATACATGTTCCTTCACAGAATGATCATTTATACAGAATGCAAGAGCAGAGACATCTTGTGGTGTAATAACTAGAGGTATGCAAGCAAAAGACTGAATTCCACTTTTAGATACTGAAAACACTATTTAGGTAAACGGGATACAAATAGTAAATTAATTAACTGAAAAAAATTCAATTAAAAATATTCAAATGCTTCACTGATTCAAAAACATAAATGACTTATTTGAGGGTTTTTTTGGCTGAACCAATGCTGTTCAGATTTTATCTGTGGTTAAAAAGAAATCCAATAAAAAAAGATTTATCTCTGATTGCAGTAAACACAAAAGGATAGTACAATTTACATTTACAGGCAAAATAAATTTAAGAAAACAAATATAAGTAAAATCACTGTCAGTCTGACTGAACCAGCAGGTCCTGGGTCAGCCATGTCAGTCTCTTGCCTTCCTTTCCTGACTTGCTGCACCTGGAGATGGAGAGCTCTAGTTCCCCGAGGAAAGCTTCCTTAAACATCTGCCATCTCTGCTCTGCACCCTCGCCCACGAGGACAGATTTCCAGGGAGTTTTGTTCAGTAATCCCCTGAAGAGCTGGACATTAGCTTTCCTAAAATCATTATTTTACTCCTTGCCTGTCTCATATCCCTCCAGAGCATGAACTCAACAATAGCATGGTCACTGCATCCCAGGCAGCCTGATATCCAATCTGATATTCAATCACCAGCCTGATTGGTGATCTGATATCACCTCATATCAGATCCTGATATCATCAATCAGTTCATTTATGTTGGTGAGCAACAGGTCCAGTATTGCATGCCCCCTGGTGGGGCCTTCTATTACTTGACTCAGGAAGTTCTCCATGCATTCCAGGATCCTGCTGGATTGCCTACTGCTCTCTCTGCTACTTTTCCAGCAGATGTCTGGGTAGTTGAAGTCCCCCAGAACAATAATTACTTGAGATCACGATGCCTCCTGTAGCTGGAGGTAGAAGACCTCAAGAACTGGCTCCACTTGATCAGGTGGCCTGCAGTAGACAGTGACCACAAGGCTCCCTTTGCTGTCTCGGTTTCTAACTGCCACCCACAGGTTTTCAGCTTGCTCATGTGTATTCACTAAGGACAGCTCTCCACATTTTGCTCTTTCCCTGATGTAGATAGCAACACACCCTCCCCTCTTTCCTCACCTGTCCCCTCTGAACAGCTTCTAGCTGTCAATAGCCAAACTCTAGTCATGGGAATCATCTCACCAGGTTGCAGCGATGACAACTATATCGTGGTCTTCTTGTAGCACAGTAGCTTCCAGCTCCTCCTCTTTGTTTCCCAAGTTGTGTGCATTGGTGTAGAGGCAATTCATCTGTGCAGCTGATCTTGTCACTTTCTTAGAGGATAACTCCTTCACCTCTTTCAAGTTGTTAGGTTTCCCCATTGCCTTCTGCTATTGCCCCAGCAGCCACTGCATCACCATCATAGAGTTTTGTATGTGCTGCAGTGTTGCCAGCGCCTCTCAAAGCAGAAGGCCCTTCAAGGCCCCTGCCAGCACCCTGTCCCTCAAGTCTAGCTATACCATCCCACACCTTATCATGGGAAGGCTCACTATCCCCCACCGTCCCCCTTCACACCTAGTTTAAAGCCCTCCCAATGAGCCCCGCCAGCTTTTCCCCAAGGACCCTTCTCCCTCTTTGAGAAAAGAGAACCCCATCCAGTGCCCACAGACCTGATGCCATAGGGGCCATTTTGTTGAAGAAAAAAAAAAAAAAAGAACAACAAAGTTCTGGTGACAGCACCAGCCATGAAGAGAGGTTAAGAACATGATCCTGTGGTTTGTTCCTATGTCCTTACCCAACACAGGCTGCACCGAAGACAAGACAATCTGCACATTGATTCCTTCAGCTGTCATTCATTACTTTCATCATAAATGGTATCCAGATCACTATGAAAAACATAATAATCCAATGATAATCCAAGGAGATTTATCAGATAATACAGGGCAAATTAAGAGTTTTACAGACTGATTCACAACGACATGGATTACCCCAGTAATGGGAGTGATCCTTACAGGCAGCATTGGTATGCCTCCAGGAATCCAGATGAGCACATCTGGTTGGTAAATAAACTCTCTTGATCAGTATTCTTCTACCATATTTATTCTTTCCTTTCAAGTAAACCTACAACACTGCTGGGAAACACTTCACCTCAGAGCTACAAACACTGCTCAGTGCTGAGTGACTGAGGGATCCTGGCATTTGGGAATGTTAAACAC
Source organism: Gallus gallus (assembly GCF_016699485.2). Taxonomy (NCBI): domain Eukaryota; kingdom Metazoa; phylum Chordata; class Aves; order Galliformes; family Phasianidae; genus Gallus; species Gallus gallus. The sequence continues at coordinate 72,067,926 of NC_052572.1, forward strand.
GCTGACCTTGGTCACAGAAGTCAGACGTCAGATTTGGTAAAACATCTCACACCCTGGATTCTGATTTTAACAGCAGCTGACAGTCTTTCGCAGGCATACCATTCACGTTTTTGTTCATTGGCATAAAATCAGCCATGCGAGAGAAGCCGAGTTTTACAAGTTATCATTAAAATAGATAGGACCAGCTCCAGAGAAAGGAGTTGAAAACATTTGACTATGTTACCTGCTGGAATGTAACAAAAAAATACCTACTTTTTTCAAACAGAACACTAAATTCCTGACGCTCTGCCAAAAACAAGAGGATCTCATGCACAATAACAGGTTAGTGTAATGAAGAACAGCATTGGGTGTGAAATGATGGATCAAATTGAAAAATATTAACAGAGGAGATTGCTATTAACTGACCTGAAAGACAGCACAGGCTATTTTGACAGCCTTCTAGGCAGTCACACCTTTATAGAAGAGGCAAGATATTGCTCAGGAAGCATACTGCTCCTATTGCTATTATTTATTAATATTTCCTTTATTTCAGAAGATCTAACATTTCAGTTCAATGTAGTTTCCACAGGCTGCAGAGCAGGAAGTAAACAGACAAGATCAAGATCACTTATTTTTGTTTTCATTAATTTTTCATATCTACAGCTTGATAGTGTTAATCCAGCTCCCACTGATGAGTACAGATGTAAGTCAGAACACACACACAGATTGTTTTAAAACCAGATGTAGCATCTTTAAAGCAGATAAAACTTTGTAAAAGAGAGGCAATCATCCTGTCAGGAGGCAGTCAGCCCTCTTCACACTGTCAGTTGCAGTAACAAGGAAGAATAAAACATGACAAAATGTTCTGTGATCCACCAATGAAGAGATAAGTCATGCCTAGAGCTAAGCTCTCCTTTTCTCTCACAGTTGCTTTCAGCTAAACCAGAGCTTACACATCCTTCCTAAAACAAAAGAATACAAACAAACAAAAAAAACGAGATGTACTTAAGGAGGGGGTAGGGTAAGACAGAAGATCCTGGGGAGCCCTGACTGCAACTGCTGGGAACAAGAAGGATTCAAAGCTTTAACAAGGGAGCTCTGAAAGTGATTGATGAGTGATAATGAGCTTCTCGACCAGCATGACTGAGTCAAAGCACAGTTTCAGCTAAGCAGAGCCAGAATAACCATGCTGCTGCTAGAGATAAATGCAGTAGAAGTGTGCCACATGGGGAGGTGCACACCTGGCCACCAGCCCTTCCAGCACAGCACTGATGACTCTGAGGGCAGCTGAGGCGTGGAAGTCTCTCGTCCCACCTCTCTCACTGGAAGAGCCCTCTTCTTTGCCTTCTTTGGGATGGCGTAAATTAACTAGAGGAATAGACGTTCCTTTGGTAGCACAACAGCAAAGTACAAATTCTCAGCCTGCAAGAGACCAGGCCTGAACAGGGAACACTGTGGTGAATTCTCTTCTCAGCAGAGTGAAGACATCGCTGCCTATCCCTGCATGCACCATCCCTTACTGCTGCACCAGGTGAGCAGAGCCGGCAGTCCCTTCAGGTGTGCTCCCTTGCAGTGCTGGAGGACCACTGCCTGTGCCAGAACACCAGGTACAGTGAAATAGTATTTCTTGCCCTCACTTGCCAGGGTCATCCTGTAAAGCAAAGGACGATTACATATTCTGTCACTCCTAGGTAAGACGGGGATTCTGAATGACTGTGTGCATGAAATCGATTGATTCTAAACATCCATAATGATTTTGGAGGGTGAGCAGTGAGAAGACAACAGCAATCAGAGTGGATTTCATCTGCAGCAGATGCGCAGCTGGAGAGGGCTATGAATGTACCTGCTAGCTTGGTTGTAACTCATTGCAAATAACTCCTGCTGCCTCAGCAACTGCTCTGTAACTCCAAGATTTTGCAGAAGCTTTGAGTGTGCTGCTCCGAATATCAGAAAAGGAAGAGCAATTGCTCAGGAAAGCGCCTTGCTCTGTACTCGATCTATCTTGTGGTCTGAAACATTCTGCTTCACTGCTGGCTGCATGTATTGCAAGAAATTTGGCACAGAACTGCAATAGAAAAACTACCCCTCGGACTGTGAATGAAGTGATACTCTGACAGAAGGCTCCAGGCTGATTTTCCTCCACTAATGACATTTCTCCTGCCCCTAGGTGTTGAATCTTTTGCATGGTATATCAGCTATTCACTGTGAGATACTGTTTATTAAAGAAAAAATCTAGAGAAAACCATTCCTATAAAAACTGCCTATTCTCATGTGAGAAAATTAAAGGATATCAGCTGAAATTCTTCCCAGTCATTTAAACTGGTTTTGAGAAGTTCACGTTTGCCAGCATCATTGAACGTATTTATCACTCCAGATTCCTTTCCAAATACTTTGAAACCTTCAGCTGCCTAACTAGTGCTTTTGCCTTGTAAACAATTACCACAGTCCAGGCAAATCTTAAATACTTATGTCAGACAGACAGAGCAGCAAAGTATCTGTCTCAATCAATACATTTTTACAGGCTCCCCTCTGTTCCAGAACCTGTATTAAACTGCTGTTCAGTCCTTACAGTGTCAAAAGGCATGAGTTCACTGAGGGCTTTTAATACACTTATGCACAGAGCAATGCATGATAAATTACAATCCCTTGCACAAATGCATTTATTTTTTACTCAGGCAAATACAACAGATAAACTACTTAGTTCTCTTATATCAGAAAGTGTTTATCCTGAGATGTTGCATGTTATGCTTAATTGTATGAAGCATAGAGTTGCACATGACTACTCAAATGAATGCTCAACAAGGCTTTAATTTTCAAGGATTATTCGAAGCAATTTTTTAGTGCTCATTTAAATGCAAGAGCAGAGGTCTGTGACCTAAAGTATCTACAGCGCCTTCCTCCAAATGAACAAAGAGGCATGTTGGGAGAGCACCAGTGTGGGAAACCAGAAGAGAATGCAAACAACTGTGCCAGAACTTTCAAAATGAAGCAGATGACTACCATTTGGGGTTATTCTGGGTTTCAGGAAGTCCCGGAGTATGGCAACAGCTGCTATATGCAGAGGTGTTCAGAACTCTCTAGAGAATAAAAAACCTAATACTGTAACCACATCTGATGCTCAGTCGTGAGGTTTATCTGGACTAACCCAGAAGTAAAGTAGGGCCACATAGACAACGGATAGCAAACAGATCCTGTGAAAATGAGTGGAGAGGAACTGGCAGTCCTGCTGAGGAGATGGGATGGCACCAGCTGTGGCTGCCAGCTCTCTGCCCTGCTTCTCACAGATGGAAGTGGATTAGGTCCTTGCAGCAGTCTGTCTGTAAACTCGGATGTCACTAAGATTCTTAGTTTGCTCTTTGGTTATGTGAGCAAGCAAAATCTAGTTCAGTTCATCGATTGAACAGCAATAAAATAGGTGTATTACTGCAGCTGTTACGTGGAATGTTTTTAATTGTTTCTGAAACAAGATATTGTGTAAGTTTACAAAAAAAGTAAGATTAATGCATGCTGCTTGCTATTATTAGTAGTTCCAACCTAGCTACATTAAACTCAGTATGCTTTCATTTGTTTAATCTGGAGGAAACAGCCAAACATAATTGACACAGACCTGCAGTAACCTGAGTAGTATTCAATAGGCAATGGCCACAACCCGACCAGTGGCGAGCCGGTCATTATGTCTGCTTGGCATGCTCCAGATGACTTGACAGTTGCATTGGTTACTCTGAAAGTAACTCTTCCTATTTATGTACATGGAAACTACAACAAAGAGCATAATAATACTGCTTGATAGAGCAAATTCACACTTACAAAACACAGTGTTACATGTTTTGCTCCTAAAAATCTGCATGGCTGTCTGGGCTAACCTTTCTTATTGCCGTCACATCTGCTGAAACGCACCACCCACCTCTCACTGTGCTAACATCCACTCTTTGATCTCCAGAAATGTTTTGCAAGGATCGGTGAATGTCAGTGGGTAAAATTTTTCCACCTGGAGGAATTCATTTCCACTTTGCTTCATTCTGACTTCCATGTCAGACATCATTCTGTCAGACTGCCCTTCTGCTGCCATCTGTCACACAGCAACAACATGGAGTGGAATACTGGCAGGAAGGTTCAACCTCTACTGTCATACCATTAGCATCTATGATGCTGTGGGCCAACGCAATAAACTAAGAAGCATTAATTTCAGAACAGCCCTCATACGCCAGCATCTCTCAGAGCGTTATGCCAATGCTAGACATTTTCCTTGTTGACACTGCTCTGGGTTTGTAAGACTACTTTCATCAGCAGTGCTGCTGGAACATTTTGTAAATACTGGTTTTTAAGAGGTGATCAATCTGTGTCTCTGGGGTTGGAGGCTCAGTAGCAGAGCTCAGACTGGGCCTGGTCCTTCTGTAAGCATAGTAGTACAAATATAATGGTATCAAAAGACATAAAGAGGCCTAGGGCAGCCTGCTCCATTTAGTAAGGCCCTCCCTTAATATCAAATAGAATTAACATTTCAAAGAGATTTTGTGCAAATTCCCTAACTCAAATTCCAAAATTTCCTCCTATCTAGTGAGTTAAGTGAGACTGAAGTAATTCACTCTGAGTCATCTTAGATGCAAATACCAACAACCAGACTTGCTGGCAGAAATTAGATGCGAGAGAAATGCATTTCACAGGCTGAGGAGATGTCTCTTCAGATTTAGACTGCAGAACAGAAGAAGCTGACACATGAAAGTCACTCAGAATGCTAGTTGTACATACAGAGCTACAATGGCAGGCAGGAAGGAGACACAGAAGGCAGCACTGAATAAGCAGAGCAGGGCAGGTTCCTTTGTGGTGGGTCTAGCTCAGTGAGAAGTGTGGAACTGCAGGGGTTGGTGCTAGATCTTGACATGAGTGCCTTGACAAGAAAGAACATCAGAAATTGGCACCAACTGCTGCTGAATGTCAGATGTAATTTCCAGATAGCTGTCAGTGATGCTAGGCTAGCATTGCATTTATTCTGCCTCTCTGTTAGTTCACCTGCTTCCACTTTGATGTTGAGGTAATATGGGTGCATGGAAGAAACTTTCATTTTTAAAATGAATTCTCAGTTGGTTTTAACTCAACCTTTCCCACATCCAGAAAATGTAATAAGGAAGAAAGAAAGAAAGCTTACTGATGAGAGAGAGATTTTATTATCATACAAAGATGGGAACTTTCAACTTGCAATAATATTTTAAAATAAATTAATTTTAACACAATCAGTAAGATTGATAGGCCTGATTTCTTCACATTAAAATGTGAACACAGTAATAAAACACGGAATAAGTGTCATTAAAAAAACAATGCATAATCCAGGTCAATATGTCAAAAAGCATTTGTATTATCTTCCAAATTTCTCACCAAGCCAGTGTTCAGATGCTGGAAATGTCTCTTTGCATTTGGAAATGATTCTTTCACAAAGATCATCAGTTCATGTATTTTAAAAGATTCTTGCACTGAATGCAAAAGATCTATTACTCACAGGTTTTGAAAAGACAGCACAGAAGAGCACACTGCAATAAGAATAAGCGTATCTAAAGACTTTAAGATCCTCTTCAAGGCTTCTTGGATTTTCACAGCAGTGATTAATTGCACCCATTCTCCAAAACCAAAAGCAGAAAATGTTACCTTAGCTGTTAGAAGCCCAGACAAGCATACTTCAATCATGTCTTCTATCAAACTAGCCAATATATGATGCACAAATAAATCTGACTTTGTCCTGTGTAAATATGTTCACCACAACTAGCCAGGGTGCACCTTGTGTAGTCCTTCACATAAAAAGTTCAAATCCCTAATGAACGTTTTTTAGATATGAAGAGGAAGGGGACTGAAACAGAGAGAATAATTTTCAGTGTTTCTTACTACTTCACATAAGTACCTTTTCTGTCAAGCAGTGATGACTCCAACAATTCAACATTTAACTTAAGATTAAGTATACATCGCTTTAGAAAAGAGATGGAAAAGTATAACTGTTTATTGTCCTGTATGGTTGGATATGGGAACTGTGTTTCTGTAGTAAATGTGATTATAACAAAACAGGGGATGATAATAGCACAGGTATTGTTATTACACAGCCACACAAAGGTTTTAACTTGTTTCCATTTGCTCCAAAGATAAATCAATTCAGTGTATATTACTGGAGCCTGATAATATGAATACCTGCCAAGTTAGAAGAAATGCACAGTTTGCAGACAGAAACAGTAGGATGTGGCTGTACCTGACCACCAAATACCACCAGAAGACAGCTTATTTTTTTATATTCTCCTCCATTTCATTTCGTGATTTTACTGATTTGAGGCAAAATTGGATTTCTCTTTCCTTCTTATTTAAAGCCCTGGTTTGGCACAGACGTTTGGAAGGCACGAACTCTCATCAGTGTATTACTTAATCCTTGAGTTTTCCCACAATGAGTGGACTATTGCATCACAACACATCAGTGAGAAGTATAATTACTCAAAAAGTTAAATGCAGCTTTGTAAGTCTGAAAATTACCAACCCAGATTTTGCTCTGAAAATGCCCCACTAGGTCAGAAAAGTGTATCACCATCATCTCTCTTATTAAAAATAAATAAATAAATAAATAAATAAAAAGAATAAATATCACTTCAAAGGACAAGGTTAAAAGTTATTAAGACTGCATTCAAGCACTTATTGGTGAAGCTTCTCAGGAGAGCCACAGTGTGTGATTTGCAGCGTTCCCTCTTGGAATAGCAGAGGCATCCCTCCAGTTCCTGAGTAGGCAGCAAAAGAGGGAAGAGGAAACTCAGTCCCACTCTGGAGTTTAAAATACAGAACATCTTTAATAAGAGATTTACGATTCTGCAGTAGAAAGGAAAGTTGTTATTTACACCGAATATTTGGAAAAGCATAAGGTTGCATGGTTGTTTGTTTTCAGGGCAACATTACTTACTCCTCAGTGAAGCCTTTACCTCGCTCAATTTAGTGCAATAAAATTATAGCCTGGTTATGAGCAGATTTCTCTCATGCAGGCACTGATTCTTAAATAAGCAAAATCAGATGCCTAAAAAGACAAGATAGAATGCCATGGACTTTGGGAATATCTTCCCTCTGACTCACAGAGCCTTTAAGTTGATGCTAAGTTACCAAAATCTAACAAGGAATTTTCTTGAGTTCAGCAACATACTAGCTCCAGATTGCCCAGGTGATCTGGTTTTTATTTTCCTGACTCGTGGATATGGGCAGTGGCAGCACACTGCTTTTGTTCTCTGAAGTCTGAGTTAATGATTGGAAATGTCAAATTTCCTGCTAACATACACGGAATTTGCAGATCGGGATAAAGTATGATGAGCACATCTGAGTGTACCATTTTAACACTTCAGGTTCAGTTACAGAATGGAAAAAGAAAAAAATAAGTGATTGCTTCAGTGAGAAACTAAGAAAATAGAATAAGCTGTCCTTGCTATGAGTGGTACCTGTGACTCCACTTGTGTTCAAAGGAGAATCCAGCATTATGCATGCAGCAGGATTAAATTCCAGAGTACGTCAGCACCAAGACAAATGAGTCATCTGTACCAATACATGTATGTTACTGCACACTTATTTGTCATTTGAACTACTCCAACATTTTTTAACAAATTAATTTTTCCAACAATGTATCTGTCATCTTTTCCTTTGCTAAATAATAAGAGAATTTCCATTTTAGCTCGTTGAGGAGATCTAATATATTTACCTTATTCGTGATTTATGAAGCTTTCCATCAGATTTCATTCATTCTGATGCTGAAGATTTGTTTTTAAATTAGTTCTTTTTTGACATGTATCTATGCATGACTTTAAAGATATATCTATGCTGATACCACGACCAGTGTATTGGGGAAATATTTGTAATACTTAAGAGAGTGTTATTAATGCAGCAAAGAAGATCACAACAGAAGAAACAATTTGAAGACACCGAAACCTATAACTATATATATGTTTTATTATCAGAAAGAAAACACTGTTCAAAAATCTCTGATGTTTGCAGCTTTATGGAACTATACAGCTTACAGTGTATAAAAGACTGAAAATTTTATATGGTTCTGATTTGGGTATTTTTGTACTACATCTCTCCATCAGGAATTAGAAAATGAAAAGTGGAAGAGAAACTCAAAATTGTTTGCGCACTGTTAGGATTTTGGAGAGTGAGCTTAATATCCATGTAATGACTACGAGCAATTCAGATAGACAGCTTCCATGTGTGAAATATGCCCATTATCCTGATGAGTTTAAAGACTACGTAAGTGGAGACTATAGAAGCAATACCAGCAGGAAAATATCATCTGGGTAAGTACTGCCCAATTAAAGTTTCAGTACCACAACAGAACCAAAATCCTTATGCAAGAGGCTTCAAAAAAGATTGCCATGAACTTGAAATGGAGGTCATTTCCATTGCACAGCAAGATTTCCAGAAGCAAAAAAACCTGTAGAAAACATAGGATGAAAAATAATTGTAGTCATCAGTGATAGGTTTACTCTAGAAAAATTACTAATATTGTGGGTTTTTTCAATTAATGTAATGTTTTTTCTTGCCACGTGTTTCAACTAAAATGAAATTTAGCATAATTACATATAGAAGTACTGCAGAAAGATTGTAGTGTTTGAACATAGCTAGGAATGCACTCCATGTGACCATTCTGCCAGAATGGAATCAATATTCACCCGCAAACCTGTATGAAGGATTCTACAGCACTGCTAATGATTTCAGTCTCCTTCCTGGGTGGATTTTTAATTAAGGAAAATATTTCAAGGAACTTTCAGAGTGTACTCTTCTTTTTCTCTGAAATGATTGATCAGCATCACTGCACTTGTTTTAACAATACTGGAAATCAATAGAAGTAATTATGCTTATAATACAGTACATGGAGAAACAAAAGATTTAATGAAACCTTAAAACTTCAGTTATTCCTCTAGCTAAACAATATCGCTAAGTCACTATCTATATTAATGATTTATCCTGCTGGCCAGCCCTACTGTTCTTAACCACTTTCCACGCTAATTAGACAGGCTACCTGGGGTTTCTGGCTTTTTCCTTGTTCTCTAATGCAAAACATTGAGCACACACAGTACTGGTGGGTAAGACCACAGTTATAAGCCTGTTATCATAACTTTGTTTTCATTATCTGACTGTAAAGAATAACACAAGAGCAACATTGATCTTCAAATTGTACAAGAAATAATGTTTCTGGATGAGTAATAATACATTTTTTGTCCTCATCTAAATGCACACAAATGGTTCCAAAGAATGTAGAATGGAGATATACGTTCATCTAAAAGATCTATGTGTTTTAATTTGCTTTTCCTGGTTTCTACTACACAGTCTCAGAAGTTGAAGTGTTCAGCTCATTCCATACAACACAGACCTGCAGCAGGACCATAGGAGATGCCCTGAATTTCCCACAACCAATACACTGAGATACACAACATCTAATCCTCTCTTCCCATCTGATGGAAGGGCATACCCTCCTTCTCTACATCTCCCTTACCTCAGCTGACCAGAAGAGCTCCCAGACTACTGAACAGAGAAACTAAAATGAGTTTTAACCAGATTGCCCTCTCAGGTTGACAGGACTTCTTGTACCTATGCCTAAATGTTGTAAGTCAAGTGGGAATTAATCTTTGTACAAGCTTTTGTATAGGCACCCTTAAGTATTGCAGATACATACTTTTGTCTAGGACAGGTTGAGCATCCTTGAAACTGCTGGAAGTGTTTCAGAAAAAGAGCTCCTAATCGCGATTAGGCTACTAATCTTGTCCTCAAAGGTGGGAACCTCCTAGAAACACATAAACTAGACATATATCTAATGAGTATGACTAGATTAGTCAGCAGAAAGGGAGATTAGCCACATCCTTAACAGGACTATGCTCATTATAATACTAAAAATCATACTCACTGCCTTGAAGACCAATGTCCATCTGGAGATCCTTCCCAATGAGCATGTGAAATATTAAAAGATACTGTGCATTAACATGAAAATTAGGGAATGAGTCATAGAACTGGATAGTGGTCAAGTTATAAAAATACATATAAAAAGCAATGTGGAGAATCCCTGTGTGTGCTAGCTTGAGAGACTACCTTGCACTCAAATTTGCACCAGTTTGTAATAAACCAGTATCTCATCTCCGTGTGTGAGATGGTCTTATTGGACAACCTATATATGTTTGAATGAATCCTTTGTATTCTAAGCTTCAAAGGAATAATTACAGTTTCAAGAAGTAGGATGCGCATAAAATTAATATAGTATGTAATTACTTACTTACATGCTACGTAACGATACTCGATAATCAACTTAGAATTTCAAGCTATGTGTACATTTGTGTATTTCTTAATGATCAGAGAGATAGAATAATAGTTTCAAAAGTACGTTGTTTCTTAGGCTTGGAGAGTGATACAACAGATTTCGTGAGCAAAACTGATCAATGTTTATAACACTGAGTTTATTAACTACTGCTAACGTGCAACTTTCTATGGTCAGAATTTTGCTAAATGTAAGTTACCTTACAGAACTGTTTGTCAACTGAGAAGTTTTAAATTGGTTAGTGCAGTTTGCATGACGGTGACTTCAGCTATGTGACACAATATTTATCTTGCTTTGAGAAACACTGGAAAGAAGGTGAAAAAACATTGACAAGTTGTGAATTTTAGATTTCCTGGTAAAGAGCTTTTGAAACTAACAATGAAACCCCACGCACCACCTGTCTGTCCCAAACAGACCAGCAGGAGGTGGAGGCAGAAGGCAGAGCTCCAGCTCAGAGAACATGGTGGAAGAGAGATCAGTGGTTCTGTAGAACAGAGGAACACATCCTAGAGGCAGACACAAGGACATCAAATTATGTGCCTGAGCTGCAGGAAGGCAAAATTCCATTTGTCACAAACTAGCTGAAAAAAAAAAAAAAAAAGAAAAGAAATTGGAAAGGACTTTTTCAAATTTTTAAAGACCCTCATCAGGAAGGCCAAGGGCATCCAGGCCTGTAACAGAAATAGCATGGCCAGGAGGACCAGGGATGTGACCATCTGCTAGTACTCAGCACTGGTGAGACTGCATCCTTAGTACGGTGTCCAGTTTTGAGCCCCTCTTTACAAGAAGGGTACTGAGTTGATCAAGTGTGTGCAGGCAAGAGCAACAGAGCTGATGATGAGATGAGAAAACATGAGTTACATGGAATGGCTGAGGGAACTGGGGCTATTTAGTTTGGAGAAACAGAAGGACGACCTCATCACTCTGTATAGCTGAAAGGAGGTTGCAGTGAGGAGGGGGTCAGTCAATTTTGTCAGGTGACAAGCAATAGGGTGCAAGGAAAGGGCCCCAGGTTGTGCCTGGGGAGGATTAAATTGGACATCAGGAAGAATTTCTTCACGGAGAGCGTTCATACTTTGGAACAGGCTTCCAAAGAGGTGGTGGAGTCTCAATCCCTGGAGGCATTTAGGAGACATGTGAACGTGGTGCTTAGGGACATGATTTAGCAGTGGTATTGGCAGCGTTACGTGGATGGTTGGACCTGATGACCTCTTTTCCAACCTAAAAATTATTTGATTCTGGGATTCTAGGAAGATTACTGTGAGAAGAACTGAAATTGCAATATGACATTATCATGAAGAAATCCAACAGGACAACTTGTATGCCTGCTAGAATCTCTGAACACAGTGGGGGAAAAAGAAAGTTTAACAGTGGCCAAAGCAAAATAATGCTAGTTTCAAGAAAGCATGGTTCCCAGCAGTTACACCAGGGATGCTGGAAGGCAGACACAGCACATTTGAGGGCAGAGCATGGGCTGCAAACACCAGCTCGTTACTGAGATCAGAAGGGGACTGTTCAAACAACTCTGCTGGCAGGGTATACAGATACCATGATTTTTTTTTGCCATGAAAGCTTTCAGTTTTTATTAAAAAAATAAAAGTGCTAAGGTAGTTTGCAGCATACAATTAGTTCTTAAAATCAAAGATGGCTTCTCTCTAAGAATAAAATTTCCTCAGTTGTTCCATGTAAGACAACTACCCCCTGTGAAAAAGGCACCCCGTAGAGAAGTACACAATGCTATAATCCCATAAGTATATCTTTGCTGAAACTAATAAACTCTAAGAGAAAAAAAAAAGGAAATTAAGCAGCATGTAACAGCTAAATTTACTAGGAGCATTGTATTAGCCAACATGCAAAAATAAATGCCAGAAAGGGATCCATTTCCCTATTAACTTCAAGCAAAATGCAGAATATGAATACACTGAGCTAATGTAGCCATAATAATTACAGCACTTGAATCAGAAATGTGATTGGCATTAGCAGAGCATAAAAGGGTGACAGTAGGACACATGTACCTTGGGTGGGAGGGGAGACACAAATATTCACTACCTACAGATCCCTGAGGATTTCACTGAGACTGACAGTGGAGGAAAACACAACTTACTGCAAATCTAGCATCTTCATTAAATTTGTGCATCAGCGTTCAGAGTCACACTGAGGCAGACTCCTGGTTCCCATATCAGCACAGGATTACCTCAAAGAGCAGAAGTGAGAGGCCAGAATCAGTGCAGATGTTTTCATGAGAGATATTTTGTTAGCCCATTATCAACTGTGTGCAAAGTCACTGGTGCCAACATGATCTTTTGTAGTCTGGTTTCACTTGTTCTTCATAAAGCAACTGTAAAGTCTTTGTTGGACTGAAGCAGTGACGATGTTGATAAGGTATGGCCTGATCCCATCAGGAATTACTTAGAAGTAAAACGATGATAATGTAAAGTCACTTTTGGCTGTTGTCTCTGTCAACCACCTTGCAACCCTGACAGAGATGTTAAAATGCTTGAAGATCAGAGAATAGTAAAGGTGTTTACAGCCACATTCCCTTTACACAGTGGCTAAATTTAGATGATAGAAACCACCATCCCACAGCATTATGAAGTCTGGGAGGAAGATAAAAATCTTAGGTTTTGTAGACCTTTGTTAGAAGGTTCCTCCAAAGGCCATGTGTTCTGTGCTGCACGAACACTCAAAGCCCAGTTTTGCAAAACTGGCAACTAGGTTTACACAAACGGCCGTAAATAACAACAGGACATCATCTTTTGATCTTACACTGTCAAACATGTATTCCTTTAAAAGAACTCCTGACCTCTGAGAAGTGATTTCACCAGTGTAAAAAACTAAATAGAAACACGCCATTCTGACTCTAAGTCGGTATTTCTTTTCAAAGCAGACTATTATAACAATTAAAAACACTGGCCTCAATTTCGAGGCTGACTTTGGAAAGTACTGAAACTACAGATGCATTAAGTGGCCTAGAATTACTCAGAGAATCATAGAATCACCAATATTAGAAAAGACTTCCAAGATTATGCAGTCCAACCGTCCACCTACCAGCAGTATTTCCCACTAAGCCATGTCCCTCAGTACCACATCTAAACATTTCTTGAACGTCTCCAGGGCTGGTGACTCCACCACCTCCCTGGGCAGTGCGCGTGAAGCTGGAAGTTGCAAAAGACTTGTAAAGAAAAACCTACCAAAAAAAAAAAATCCAAAAACCAAAAAAACACCAACTTTGGACAAATGACCGAAAGTAATGAGATGTGATTTTACTTCAGATGAGAGCAAAAACATCCATCACCAGAAGAATTCTAAGCCAAAGTGGAGCTTAGTCAGTGTTGAGCATTATTGGCCCCACAAGTGCCTTCTAGGTATTCGCTTAACTCAATTGAATTTCTGGTGTGAGTCACAGAGCACAGCAGGAAGACATCCCTTATTATTTAGATTTTTTTTTTCCTCAGAAAATGAAAAATAACAAGAAAAGTTTGCTTGTTTTTGTTTCTCTTGTTTTCTATTTTATTTCTATTTTTTTGTCTTTTTTTTTTTTTTTTTTTTGAGGGGAGGTATTATTTTCTTAACGTATAGCTGTCCCTGCTGTGCTTTGTGACAAATGTGAAAAGCAACACTGAAAACCACTAGAAATACATTCTAAGTTTGCTTTGGGGTAGGAAGGCTATATTTTCTCTGACATAATACACAAGCAGCCTCATCTTATCTTTATTAAAAAAAGAAGCACCTAAAAACCCACATATGTTACATTCAATCAAAGTCTGCTATACCCTTTTATCATCTTTTTCTAACAGGATTATGATGCTCTCAGCATCACAGCTATTACGACCTCTGATAAGGTTACAGTAGATATACAGAACTGCATCGTCTGTTGCTCATAAAAATTAGGCTGAGTTCCACACAACAGGAGTCAGAACAGTGTAGAACTCAGGCTAGTTTTGACCAGAAAAGAAAGAGACATACGGGAGCTAAAGCCAAGGGAGTCAGGCAGCTTCGTGAAAAGGTCAGGCTGCTCTGTGAGTCACATGCTCTTCATCTTAAAGGACAGATGAGCACAACTGAAGAGCAACAACAGAAAAAGATCCCTGTAAGAGGAACATGCTTGCATGTGCTTTGAGACTTAACCCAGCCATGTTGACTGATGCCAGTAGCAATTCAGATTCTATTTTCCAGAGGGAATGTGTTGTGCTAATAACAATGGTACTAGATTGCAGACTCCAGCATCATTCAAATGTATTCTTTTTTTATCCCTCCCCTCTAATCCTGTATGTACAGGCAAATATTTGGTTAAAATAAGACAGAAGATGACTGATTGTCTCCCTAACTGTAAAGGTAATTTGAGGGTCTTTTGAATGGGCCTTGGATAGGAACAAAAAGTTAGAGACTTAACTTCATTTTTAACTTAGTCCACAGAAATCCTGCAATGCAAGACTTTTCTGGTAGCACCATACCTGTCCAGACTCAAGATTCAGTGAGATTCAGGTGAAATCTAGGTGCAACAGAAGATTGTTCCTTCCCATTCCAAATCCTTGATTAACTACAGACACTGATACACACACCTATGCAAGAGGTCATTTATGTGCAAACACAGTCACATCCATAGTCTGCTACATTTCTCCTGACCTCAGGTTATCTCATGTCTCATGCTTTCCATGTCACTCTTCTGGAGATACAGCTGAGTGCAGCCCTGTGGAGAAGGACTTGGGGGTCCTGGTGGACGAGAAGCTGGACATGAGCCAGCAGTGTGCGCTTGCAGCCTGGAAGGCCAACTGTGTTCTGGGCTGCATTAAAACAGGAATGGCCAGCAGGGAGAGGGAGGTGATTGTGCCCCTCTACTCAGCTCTTGTGAGGCCCCATCTGCAATACTCCATCCAAGCCTGGGGCCCCCAGCACAGGAAGGACGTGGAGCTCTTGGAGGGGGTCCAGAGGAGGGCCACTAAGATGATCAGAGGGCTGGAGCACCTCTCCTTTGAGGAAAGGTTGAGGGAACTGGGATTGTTTAGCTTGGAGAAGAGAAGGCTCCAGGAAGACCTCAGTGCGGCCTTCCAGTACTTGAAGGAAGCACGTAAACAGGAGGGGGAATGGCTGTTTACGAGGGTGGATAGTGGTAGGACAAGGGGGAATGGTTTTAAACTGAGACAGGGGAGGTTTAAGTTGGATATTAGGAAGAAGTTTTTCACCCAGAGGATGGTGACGCACTGGAACAGATTGCCCAAGGAGGTTGTGGATGCCCCATCCCTAGAGGCATTCAAAGGCCAGGTTGGATGTGGCTCTGAGCAGCCTGGACTGGTGGTTGGCGACCCTGCATATAGCTGGGAGTTGAAACTAGATGGTCATTGTAGTCTTTTTCAACCCAGGCCATCCTGTGATTCTATGATATGGTTCTTCATTGCAGAGAAATCACTGTGGAGAACTCATTTTCACGTGAGTAAATGTGAGTAAGGAAGATACCTGCAGCAACTGAAGAAAATAGTGCAGGAACTGGGAGATATTAATATTTCCTCTTCCTTTAACCCTTCCAGGTATCATGAACAGAAAGAAAATTTCAAGGTCAGGTTGGATGGGGCTGATTTGGCAGGTGGCAGCCCTGGCCATGGCAAGGGGCTGGCTCTGGATGGGCTTTAAGGTCCTTTCCAACACAAACCATTCTGTGAATCTATGAGTATTGAAAATAAAGCATTAATTTAAAAAGTTGGTTTATCTGGATTAGGAGAATTAGTTGCAGCACTGAGTTCTTCTATTCCACAAGACATTTTAACTTCTCAAGGTAACTCTTGAACGATGGATAGCTGTTTTTACAAGCAGTTCAGTCCAACTGACGAACACAAATTGCTCTTAAGAGGATAATGCCCAGGTGGAAGGTGGGAATAAGCATCAGAAAGGGCCACAGGACATGGAAGTCAAGTTTAACTATCTGAAATTCCTCAAGTTTACCTCTCTCATGCCTCCCACCCTCCCTCATTTTGCTTACTGTAATTGTTCTCTGATTATGAATGCAGTCATCAACATTTAAAGAGCTGTTACCTGTAAATATAGATGATACCTGGAGGAGGTATTGAACTCCACTGCAATAAACAGATTAAGAACAATTGTGGGGACTGAAAAGCATAAAATTCAACACAAGCTTGTTTGAAGCAGATAGCAGTCAGATTATAACTTTCCTCATCTGTGCTCACTGCTCTCTTGCTTCAGTCAGTGGCCTCATAAACAAGTGAAGAGGACACACATCTGTGGAACTCAATTTAAGGTTTGAATGATGAACATTTGCAAGCCAGATGGAAGATTGTAATGAAAGTATGGAGAGGAAAAAGAGGAATAATAAAAAAATGGACCATAATTAAAAAGCACAGCAATTCATGCAGCCAGATTTCGCTCAGACACGAGTATTCCTGGAAGACAAACAACTGAATTCTTACCTGGAATGCCCACAATCCAGACTTCACATAGATGCCCAGACAGATCATTATTTACATGCATATAGAATTTATCAAAACACGATAAAACATATATTATGATGAACAGCAGGCAGCCTTGCTCTTGTCTGTATTAAATACAGTGTATGTGCCATTAAATTTTTTAAAGCTAAGATGTTTGTAAGGGCCTCTTCATCTCTTATAGAACATTGCTTTATCGTAGAATCATAGAATGGCCTGGGTTGAAAAGGGCCACAATGAACATCTGGTTTCAGCCCCCTTCTCTAATACATTTTTTTAGAGAAATAAAAGTTTTAGTCATAAAAGACAACATTCAGTATTTGTCACAGAGTCGCTTCATAAGGTGGAGCTCTGCAGTACAGACAATGATTAGAATCAACACAAATGTACTCACTGGCTTTGGATGGCCCCTTTGAGGTGGCACACATCACGCTCGTTCTGTTTCCCATCTACTGATGATGCAGTTTATGAGAGAGACTCTAGTTGATGTGTCACTTTAATACTTCTCTATCTGAAATAAAAAATGGCTGGTCGTTTAGCCAAGAAGAAATACAATTTGTGGAGGGCTGAATCCAGTGCTACAATCATAACATCTGTCCTCAAAACATCCATTCATTTACAGTCTCAACAGGCTCTTTGACAGCTACAGTCCACTCAGACAGCTGGGCTGGTGTCACATCTCCTAGTTCAGGCTCAAAAATATTTATATCTTCCATTTGGTGTTCATGTGACAAGCAGTATACGTGAGCATGCTTTCTTCAGGAAAACATGGCCACAGATATCCCAGCTCTGCCCCTATGAGTGAATTACTCATTTTACACATACCTGGTATCAAGATACCAGCCTTTATGAGAATGCATCTACGTGAAGAATAGTCTGGCTGCAGGGACAACCTTTGGTGCTGTGTAATACCTCTCAGATGAAAATGTCCTTCAGCATCTTCATGGTCCTTTTTTGGACTCTCTCCAGTATGTCCACGTTTCTTTTGCACTGTGGCACCTCACCCGTGCTGCGGAGAGGGGATCATCTCCCTCCACCTGCTGGCAATACTTTGCCTAACACAGACCAGAAAACCTCTGTGGCAAGGGCACACTGCTGGCTCGAACTGGTGCCTACCAGGATGACCTAGTCCTTTCCTGTCGAGTTGCCACTGGCAACCCCCCAGCATACACTGACGCATGGGGTCATTCCTCTCCAGGTGCAAGAGTTTGCACTTTTCCCTGTTGAACTTCAAAAGCCTGCTGCTGCCTCACTTCCCCAACCTACCCAGGTTCCTCTGGATGAATCCTATGATTCCTCCCATTTGGTCTCATCATTTATTTCCTACTAACTGAAAGAGGGAGAAAAAAAATGAGTGCAGATTATAAAGGCAGGAAGCCCAGCCTGACTGAAAAAAGGCTCTGGACTCCTGTCATCATTCAGCAGTTCTTACAGGAATTAAGCATAAATTATACTGGTGGAAAAAATGCACATGAAAGTGAGAAACACATGCCATGAGCAGTACAGAGACTCTCACAGTAGCTGTGCTAACTACCTCTTGTCATTTCCTATACCTAGGTGCTATACTCTATTCACACTACTAACCAGTTACATATCTTTGCATCCTAGTGTTCCATATTGAAAGAAATTGTTACCCAGTATGAAAGAATGAACAGATAAAGCTTTTTTTTAAAAAAAAAAAAAAAGCCTTCTGTAATACTCAAGCAATTCCCTTTAATAAAATTGTGCATGTAGAGATTATCATCTTAAAAAAAAAAAAAAAAAAGAAAGCCTTTAGTTCAGTGTGAAAAGCCCCTAATTGAAATAATAAGGGAGCTACGTGGAAAAGCCTCACTGAATTTCCATGTAATTTACAGAAGTAATATATATAGGATTGATTGTCTAAAAAAAAGGTGGGCACAGACGAATTTTAAGGGCTTTCTCCTGTACAGAAACACAACAACACAACACAAATAAATACAATGGACTTCCATGTTTTAGTGGGACCACGAGAGCTTAAGATAAAAAAACTTTTTAATTTTAATAACAATCCAGCTAGATTCATAGGAATTAGGATGCCTAAGGTAACATAAATGAAGACAAACAGACAAATAGAAGTTATCAAAGAGGTACAATCATTTAATTTTCTTTAGGATTAATATAGAAATATATGCATCTTTGTAAGAATTTTTTATTTAGATACAGATGTGCAATGAGAGAAGAATCATTCTTTACTGCTGCGGAGAAACAAAGGAGGGATATTAATGGTTATAGTCATTTCACCATTTTATGTCTACAGCAAGTAAAATAACTTGTATATTAGCAATATAATGAATCAGATTAATGTTAAGTAAACCGCAAAATGTTTCGATTGCTGCTTTTGAAGTAATTTAATCTTTTGTCTTCTGTAGTTCTTCACTGCTGTGGCAGATGATCAAGAAGTTCAGAGTTTGGCGTAATCCTTCAGGATCATTTCCAGCTTCTGGCTTAGCATGATGTTCCCCTTCACTTTCAGTTTACCAGAAAAGAATGCCTAGAAAGACGCAAGAAAAGAAAAAATGCATTCACCTGTCCATTCACAATCCCAAGAATTGCTATTACCAAACAAAAACGCAGTGAAAATTGGGGTTGTTTTGTGCTATTGTCCCTAGCTCACAGAGCTATATATGTTGTTTCAATTCCAGAGTTATTATTATTATTTTTTTTTTAAGTTTTGTTTCACTGTGGCTTCGCAATTTGAAAGCTCTTCAACTGTTCTCAAAGGAAATGCTTTTGCATAGCCCCATTAACTTGAAATAGATTCAAATCAGGAAGAGCGAGACGGTAGAATAGAATTCAAATAGATGCTTATAGCTCCTTTAGATGAGGAAACTCCACATCAACTCAAAGGAATGACTGAAGTCCTAAGAATAGATAATACGCCTGAATTGCAGTCACAGCTCTCTTGCTTTCTGGAGATTACCTGTCAACATCTAGGACTTGGTTTATGCTCTATGCTTGCTATATAGAGAGGGGCACAAATGATTTTATTTCTTTAGTATATTGGACAGATTCTAACAGACATTTGCCATCATTGTTAGTCTCCAATTTTAAAACCAATTCTCTAACAACTTCTGTTTGGGATCAAAGAAAACAAACCGTTCAATATATGATGAACTAATTAAAGTTCTCATTTGCTCAAGCATTAAACTGTATGCTGAAATGCTACTTTTGTGACGCTTTAATTTACTCTTACACATGGCATTTTTATTGGTAAAATTAGAAGTTTTAAGCAGTTCATTACCCTACAAAACTGAAAGTACAAACTCTGGTTACAAAACTTGCTTAAACCTTTCCCTCAAAAAATGACCTAATTTTGGTGAATTTATGCATTTATGCATTGTTCATCATTTTTCCTTACAGCAGTTGTAGCAGTAAATTGGAGTACTGCAACAAATACCAGTTTCCTGTACTATGACATATCGAAACAGCATGAGGAGTGGTAAAACTATAATCTTACAAACCATACTGTGAAATGTCAAAGGAAAAAAAAAAGAAAAGAAAAACAAACAACAACAACAAAACTTTGTAATGTTAGGCTTTCTATCATTTGAGGTACTGTTGTCCTCCTTAGAGGTAAAGATGGCATAAATTCCTTTCCATGGCTTCTGACTAATTCTGTACAAGGCGTGCTTATAACTAATCTGAGTCTGGTCTGCAGTATCCAAATGCTCAGCATTGCAGAAATGCAGTCATAAGCCAGAACTGGATTTTAGGCAAACTTCCCAGGCAAGTGAGTTTGTTACAACCATTTTACCTTCTGGGGATTGGTCTTTTTTTGCACCACATCCATAAAATCCTGGTCTGAGAGTGTGAAGGTGGTATCAGCAGAACTTCTTGCAGGTCCCTGGTACACAGATCCAGAACCATTTTTCAAGTCAATTGCTGAGAAAAAGCAGCAAAATGTAGTTTTAGTTCAAAATAAAAATGACATTTTTAGTTTGAAGAACATTACTCTCCACACCCATTATTGCAAAGCATCCAGCCTAAAACATAAACGTCAAGCTAACAATTATTTAGGAAATGAAGGTTTTTCTAATCCTTCTTCGTTAATGAAAGAAAATAACAGAGGTTAGGAAAAAAACCCACCCACTCCTGTGCTGTTTGAGCAAATCAGATATATTCAGACAGTGAAAGTGTATGTACCTCAGTCACAAGCGCCTAGCTTTATAGTAATCAAAGGGAGTACCTACATTACCTTAAAAATCCTGCCATTTTATGGACACAAAGTTTATGCATCAGCAATGCATGACTGCCTTGTCATTTAGACTTTTCCAGTGTCTGCTTAAATAACTATGCTAGATTGAACTTTTGATATTCAAATTAGACTGGTCCCTGTCCTTAAAACATGCTTATTTTAGCACAGCAAGTGATTAAGGGGCATGTGCACTTAAATCTTATTACTTTATCATGGTTCCATGCACACGAGTTTCAATAATTTCACTGTCATCAGTATAATTTAACACAGGTAGCACAGCAATTTGGATGGGAACTTTAGAGGATAAAAGGAAAATAAATCCACTGATCACATAAGGCAGGAAAATATCTGTTTAAACAAAAACAGAGACAAATGCTTGGTATTAAAACACTTCTTGAAGGAAAAAAAAAATGTAATAAGAAAGTTTTCAATTAAATCTCAGCCCTTTGGTTAACTCTAGAAGACATGCACAGATTGTCTACCTAAGGAGGATGGGAACTTACAGGAAGGACTGCCATTTTAAAATTGCTGCACAGACATAAGAAAACATTTTTAAACAACATCTAAGAGTCCCAAGTTGCTAATGACTGCAAAAGATTCCAAAATGGTAATGTTAGCAGCAAAGTTGTGAGGGTTTTAAGCTGGTATCCTTTAGTCAGAGAAACCAAATGTGGTGGTTGCTCAACATGTTTGCACTTCCCTTATTCTGTGTGACAGGCAAACATAGCCTGTTTTGCTTGGTGGAGAGAGCATTTCAAGCCTTGCCAAACAGCTGTCCTTCTCTTCTGGAAAGCCAAAAATTTCCTAAAGTGCCTGGAGATTCAGAGTGTTGTTTTCCCAAATGAAAAGCCCTGACAAAATAATCTATTACAACAAGGCTAACACTATCAGGTACAGTGTCACTTGTTTAAAATATTTTGACAGGTTGTGATCTGCCAACTCCTTATCAGATTTTGCAAATTCTCAGCCTTTCTCTTCACATATTTTCCTTCTGACCCCCCCCTCTTTCTTAAGTACAAAACAAAATCATTACTGAAAGATATAATACCTTTAATCAGGAACAAGGATTGTCAGACAGCTTCTCTTAGTTGCCAAATTTTAAGGCAATTTTAAGGCCTAACTGTGGAGACTAAAAACTGGCTCACCTGTTGTTTTTCTGAATACTATTTCTGAAAGGTTAACTACACCACTTTTGTTCGTCTGTGGCAGTTAAAATCTTTCATTTTCTTAAATTTGTTCTAAATATTATTTTTTCCAGTTAAAACTAGAAAGAGAACTAAGTGTGCGGTGATGTTCCGTGCGAGAAATTACATACTACATAATTATTAATCACTTTATTATTTATTATTAAGGTATGTTGTGATTTTGCAAACAGGTTTAAAGTACGTCGCTACCTTGACACAAGAATAGAAGGGAAATTACCCAAACACAGATAAACAACCTGTCATCTATCGTAAAAGAATGAAAGCATACCAGTAGTTAAGATATGGCTATTCAAGATACAAGTAAACCTAAGAAATATTGTAGACTTCCTTGTTCTCTTTAAAATCATTCATGTTTTTTAGTTTTGTACTCTTCACAGGTAGTGAAACAAAACTTCAAGTTCTGCTTCTTGCCAGGTCTTCCTCCCCAGCATATATATTAAAAAAAAAAAAGTGCTTAAATATTTTGGTTGCAAAGATCCACAGTGTTGACATGATAAAAATCTGTTTAAGATAAAATATTTGCTTGGCTTTAGGGCCACATCAGGTTTTCTATACCTCCTTTGTTTGTGGGCTGGAGCTGTGTAACGTGCTTATAAGCCATAAACCATGCCACTGTAACCTAACTGAGCTCAGTATGAGCCACATAAACAGCACTGACCAGCAAGTCCTTCTGTCTTGGTTTGACCTCAGATGGCTGCAAGGAGCCACAAAGCCATTCTCGCTCCTGCTCCTCACCAGGATGGGAGAGAAAATACTCTGTAAAGTCTTGTGGGACAGGGACAGATCACGCAACAGGTACTATCTTTGCAAAAACAGACTTGACTCAGGGAAGATTTACTTCATTGATTTTCAATTAAAAATAGGGTAGGTTAGTGAGAAATGAAAACTCAACTAAAGTATCTTCCGGTCTTCTTTCCAGGCACAGCTTAACTCCCAATTCCTCTACACCCTCTCCAACTCTGAGCAGTACAGGAGGATACAGAAATGGGGGTTGTGCTAAGCCCACTGCCATTCCTCTCTGCTATTTCTCTCACCTCACTCTTCTCCTCTGTAGGTCCCTCAGGAGAACCTGCTCCTGTATGGGCTCCTCTCCATGGGCCATCACCTCCTTCAGGCCACGTCCACTGCTGCACCTCCAGGGCTACATGCTGAGATCTGCCAATCTGCTACATGTAGAGCCCAAGGGCCACAGGGGACAGCCTGCTCCAGCATGAGCCTCTCCTGGGCTACAGGGAATTTCCGTTCCCTGCCTGGAGCACCGCCTGGACGCTTCTGCATTGACCTTGGTGCCTGCAGCGCTGCTTCTCAGAGTTTTGTCACTTCTCTCTCTTAGCTGTTGTGCAGTGTTTTTCACACTTTCTTAAATGCTCTGTGACAGAGGAACCACCAGCATTGCTGATGGGCTGAGCTCTGTCATGAGGTGAATCAGTTTTGGAGTTGTGATGGCTGTATCCAACATGTAGGTAGCCCTAAGTCTCTTCTCACAGTGGCCAACCCCTGAGAGCCACCTACTTAAGAAAACCTTGCCACATGCAACCCAAAGGTATAAATTCACAAAATGCACATGTGCTCTTACAGGATGCTTAGAGTTTCTAATAAACTGTTTTTAATCACTTCTGTACCTTAGAAATAAATAAGCACAAGTCCTTTTTTATGCTTCATTTTATAGTCATTACTTTTTTTCTTGGTTGTTCCTAATCCCAGCCTCTTCC
The DNA here is from genome assembly GCF_016699485.2 of Gallus gallus. NCBI lineage: Eukaryota > Metazoa > Chordata > Aves > Galliformes > Phasianidae > Gallus > Gallus gallus. Next base: position 72,091,781 of record NC_052572.1, read on the forward strand.
AAAAGTGAACCTAGGTGGTGAAAATATGACATAACATCTCCTAAGACACAAAAGACCCTCTTTTCTCTACTGAGCACTGGCTAGAAAGGCAGCTTTGATATATCCCAATTACATTTGTTGATCAGTCTCAGTATTGTAATGTTTAGAAGACACAAAGTTAGAATGAAATGTTTTAACTACTGTGACAAATTCTAAAATATCAGAACAATAAAATGCATAATACATTGTGTTGCAAGGGCTGTTCTTTTCTAATTCACCTCTGAATCACATCAGCATTGCTTATCAAATCATTCCTATAAATATCTGTAAGCTCCAAAGGCACAAGAACATCTTTAAATTCTGAATGACCGTGGTACATGTTCAATCATATGAAATCCTTAAATCAACTTTAATTAAAAGTTATTAGAAAACTTTAAAATAAATAACCTATTAGTATGTTCTATTCCAGATATATGAAAACTATAATTTCCATTTCCACTTTATTCTCTTAAATAGTGTTACTATATTCACTAGAGAAGAAAAAATAAACATAAAAGTAAGTAAATCCCAGTGGTCACAAATGAAGAGCTCTGTAACAACTAATCCTGCCAGTTTCATGAAAACATGAAGGATCTTCTCCTGAGACTACAGTGCCAGCACACAGAAAAGTGGGTATAAATTAGCAATGAAAGAAATGAGCTGAATACCAGAACAGATTCCAATCTTCAGAGCAGAAAAATTCTAACTTTCCAAAGTGATTTAAGACCAAAGATACTGCCTTCCTGTAAAGCACACCTTCATGAGACTAAGGCAAATAACACAGCTGTCTGCTGTAGAGGGAAATGGTCTTGAAACAAGCCTCCTATATAGGTTTCCTACACAAATCTCCTGGATATGTGTTTCTGAGATTCAAGCTTGTATGTTGCACAGCCATTACAGCGGTCAACCTAATAATGATGTGATATTGGTCTGTCTATGTCCCTGCTTGGACTTCAAGTAGTTCCTCAGGTGTGTGGTGGCCTGCGTAGCTGCCCTTGTACGCTGCCAGCATAGCTCCACAGCTTACAGAAACAGCTGAGTAGCTTCAGGAGGTCCCAGCTTTTCCCCCACCCACTCACAGAGCTGACCTGCTTCATACAAAAACAGAAGTTTGAAACAGAAGCACGCTACTCTTCAATACTCTGTGTAGGAACTTAATTTAAATGAAACTTAAAGCTGAAATCCCTTTTCAAAATCAATTAGCTTCCCAAGCTAATATTGCAGTAAATACATAGAAATTATTATTCTCCGTAAGATGTGCTTGTAAGATAAATAATTAAAAGGTCAAATGTGACATTTAACCAGATTAAAACTCTATACAATGGCTTTCAACAGCAAGTAGCCCGAGAGTTGGAAAAATCTAACACTTATGATTTGGCTTTTGCCTTTGTTTTTAAGACTGCCCTAGTATTCATACGAGAAAGCTATCAGGTGGTCACTTTTTTTTTCCCCCTTCACCCCAATTCTCCCTCACAGAAGAGAAGTAACTGCAATACAAACCTCAGCCCGAGAACACACAGAACAAAGCATCATTCACTCTTCACTGCCCAGAGTTACTTTGCATCATAAATTATTAAGCAAGCTTCCTGGTAATTTTAGTGACATTCACAATGAAACGCACATAAACTTTCCTATAAAAGTTTTATTTTTTCAAGAACTGGAAAAGAAGAGAAATATTTTATGCCCTCAGCATGATGCAAAGCAACAGAAGAGGAAACTTCTAAACTTCTGAGCACTGTTCTAGAGATTCATTAACTATCAGCTAATAAATCTCAATGGTAATGTCTGAAAGCTACTGGAAACAACCAAAGCAATTGTACAGCATAAAATATGCAGAAGAGTACAGAGTATGCTTTAGGTAGTGAAGCTAATGGGAGAAGCTGCAGTTAAAGCTGGTGGGTGTCTAACAAGAATTCTACTTTAAAAAATGACCCTTCAATTCTTAGCTTATTCCTTACAGTTTTGATACTGACAGAATGCATATTTATTTATTTCCATTTTCAGCATCCTTGTAAATTAGAAGAATTTGTTTCTGTAAGAGAAAACCTGTAATTAGGATCAGTTGTCAATAGCTACAATCCAACACTTTTCAGACAGTGAATGAGCTGTCAAAAAATTTGTATCATGGAAAGCTAGATAAAAATAAAGATCACTGCTAATTAAAAATACTATTACTAATACTACCATCAGAAGTGCCTCTGTAACAAGAGTTCACACATTCTGTTTAAGATAATAAAGATTTCGGTTTACTGCGCAAAACAGAGATCAAAAGGTTAGAGTAACAATTAAAGTACTAAAAACAAATAATTTTAAAAAGAAAAGACAATGAAAAACAATGAAGCCTTCAAAGTTTGGAAAACACTGGAATGACTGCCTGTATGAGAAAAAAAAAATAAATCACAGCAGTCTATGATACTGTTTGCTTTCTTTTATCTGCTTCCCCTCTCATCCTCCTCCAAGATCTCAAGGACATTAGCAGGAGATGCTACAATCATCAAGTGAGACAGCAATGAGCTACAGGGCCCAGATTGTTTCTAGCACTGTCAACTGCTGCAGTTTTCCCAACAGCACAAAGCTGTGTAAAAGTGACAAGTCCAAAGATCAGAAGACAAGCCGCCACAACTAAGTAATGAATTTAATAAAGGAAAGAAGCCCAGCAGGTAGCACAGGAGAGCCATAAGCACTATTTGTACAGTCCTGGGAGGCTCTCATAAGTAGAGTCTTAGAAAGATGATGTATAATAAAACAATTAGTACGAACTCAGAGCTCAGAGCAAAACAAAAACCTCTCCCAAATTAATCTCCTGACATTCCAGTTGTTAAGATGTTCAGTGATAAGAATTCTGAACATACATTGAAGGAATAAGCGATATTTACTCACAGCAAACAAATTCTAAATTAATTTTAATTCTCAAGTAATTTTAATTTCATATGCTTCTCTGCGATATTGTACCTATTTATTTTACAGGATCTCACTCAACCAAAGGAAAAGCTGACACATAAAAATTATGTCCATTTAATAGTTTATAGGCAGTGAAACATTCACTGGAAGAAGGCACAACTTCCCTCCTACTGCTTCTGTAGCAAACAGAAGAAAAAACAGGGATGGATCCTCTCTCTCTGGATACAGAGGCAAAAACATCCAACCATTTCCATAGTCTCATGAAGCAGATAAGGCCACTGCTGAAGCCTCAGTCTTTCAAGCATGTCTATTCTGCGTTCAGCAGTTTGTAGCTTACAGTCTTCCTTAATCAGAGATTTTGCACATCATTCTTTGCCAGATTCTTCTTCCATTAATTTATCCATCCTCTGTACATAATATTTAGCTACTAACAAAACTATTTCAAATTTACAGACAACAGTAAATCATTTTAAGGATGACGTCATTTCCTATTTGTTACTGCAAACACAATTGTCCCTTATATTACTTTTATTTACAGATGAAACAATAGATGAGAATGATGTAGTTAACAAACATAAGTAACCACTTCAAGGGTTTTGGAGTCTAATCTGCATATTTGTAATGTATTTTCTAAAAATTCAGGCAGAAACACAGAAAAGACTTCATAAACTTTCTGTCCAGTTCTAAACATCATTTAAATTAACAAAAGTGTTAAGAGTAGAAGACCAGAGGAGTGGTAGGAATGATTAAGTGTAGTAATAAGTTGCAAGACATCTTAGTTAAATTATGCAACATCCTCTCTCTCATTTTGATTTATAGGTACTTGGCATTAATCATCTACACAAGTATATTCAATACATTGATTAACTGCTACCCAAGTGTAAACCTCTCCCCATCCCTTAAAAATTTCAGAAAATGCAATACAGGTAAAACGGAACTATGTTGATCAATCTACACATGACGTTTTCCTGACCCTCAGCAGGAGTCTTGCTACTCAGAATCTTTGCTCCATAGAATTAAGTGAAATTATAGGTCCTAAACTGCTCTGGAAACACAGTAAACATTTCACGAGAACATGACATTATACAGACTCAACACTACTTAAAAAGCAAACCAAAATAACAACAACAACAACAAAAAACCCAAACAGAAATAACAACAACAAAAAACAACCACAATTTATAGGACAAAGTGCAAAAAAGACCAGATCTGACCTAAAGGATCAGTATCTCCTGACAGCCTGACAAAGGGAAGCCCGCCACACCAGCATCTCCTAAAACTATTCTGATTGGATTCAACCTTTGAAGCCAATTGAAATCAAGCTATGCAAGGGACAGGCTTGACCCCAAGATTTGCATTTCTCCACGAAGAAGACAGACAGTCCTGCAAATTACAACCTGTGTCCAAATGACACCCTTCCCTCCCACACACTGTCATTACAAGCTCTAACTTGTTCATCAACCCTGTCCTTCCCCGAAGGATGGGCAAACAATGTTTACATTCATTAAACTTTCAGATCAGAAATTTCACATGGAAACAAGTTGGATGATATTTTTACTGAAGGCACAAGAAATAGATACTTGCTCAGTACAGATTAGTTGGTTTATACACTATCAACAGACTAGTTACTCCAGCATAGCACGCCTAGAAGACCTAAGTCCAGTGAGGACCTATTCTGGAAAATGTAAGCATAAATGCCCTGAAGTTCTAGAAGATAGTGTGCCTATGTCTTCATCTAAATAGGCAAGTTACAGAAGCATACTGTTAGAAAGTTGAAAGAAACTGCCATTATGGAACTTTATCTGATCTCTTCAATAGCTGTGTGTTCAGTATGCAGTCAGATTTTTAGGTCCTGTGAGCATTCATCCACTATTTTATCCTTATTTTAAAAATAACAGTTTAGTTAGAGTGAATATAATTAATCTCACTTCATTTAAAAAAGATGCACTGGGACGTTATATAAGAGCTATTACTTACTCCATTGCACCGCTGTTTTTCCATCTTTAGTGATGTCCCACTGGAACACAGCATTTACTTTCCTTACCAATTCATGTCCAACCTCTTTGATGCGACGGCCAATTTCTTCAAACACCAGGTCACTCTGCAGCCCTGCAGTCTTAAAAAAGAGAGCAGGAAGAATTTAAAAAGGAAAGCTCTTTTTTTTTTTAAAAAAAAAAAAAGCATGTATGACTATTAGTTTAACCACTGTGTCCAGGAAAGTCTCTACTGCAGAATTATCCAATGCAATTGAAATGTTTTCCACTACAAATAATTCCTTCTAGCAATCATCACCACTAAAGAGTACACTCTAGCAGGACATACTGACAGATTCTAACTGGAGAATTATTTCACATCTTGCTTTTACAGTTTTTGTCATTTATCACTATAATTTAATATATGTTTTACACTCAGGATTTTTTAACAGCTTCTAAATTGCCTTTTACTCCATTCAGAGGATAACCATTGCCACTTTTTCCATGTTGAATGGAATATTAATTTTCAGAACACAAAAAATATTTTCACCAGTATGTTACCTTGGTACAGCACGATAGATTATCAGAGACTGCAATATGAACACAATCAGAACTCAGTGCAGTCACAGTATGTTTACCACTTCAGAGTGGGATCAGCCACATTCAAATTTTTAACTTTTCCAAACATGATGTTATGCAAGCATTTCATTGCTTTGAACTCAACTAATATTTGTACTTGATAAAAAGCTCTACTTTAAGAAGCTCCCCTGAATGATGTTTTTATCCAAAAAGAACTGAAGAAAGAAGTTATCCTAGCTTTATTTTTTTCTACTGTACTATCTCTTCATCTCCACGGTTATGACTAAGAAATATTTTCTATCATACAACATGATTTCTGATGGCATGTGTATTTGACAATCACTCAGGTGAGTTTCCCTACTGCATGACTCAATCAGGAAGCTCCTGTCCAAGTGCCTTAATTTCTCAGAGTCATCTTGAAGAAAGAAACTGTTCTGTCCATGTTAAGCAAACTTCTGTAATTATTTCACTGAAATGTTCTAATGCTTAAATGTCTGAACCTCAAATATAGATTTGGCAACAGTTCAGAACATCAAAGGACTGAACACAAGCAGTGTAAAAACACAGATTCCAAGGATGTATCACAAGCTTTCGATGAATGTCGCTATCTCAGTATTTCATAAACTTCAATGCATTAAATTCTCATTCTTTGCACACAAAAATCAAGGTTTATTAAGGCAAGGTACTGTGTACCCAATTCTCCAAAGACCACACTAACAACCCTGAAAGACATTAGCACGTGCAATTTTGTTTTTTGTGGAAAGTCCAGTATCCTGGGTATATACCACTACCCCATCCAGCCTCTCTCTCTCTCTCTCTCTCTCTCTCTCTCTGTCTCTCTCTTTCTCTCTATCCCTCTCTCTCCTTTTCAGAGAGAATACACACTGTGAAGTACATAATGTGTGTTAGGTCACATGCACAAACAGCATTCAGAGCCTTCTTTCAAAAATAATTCAATAATAAAATTGTTCTTTCTGTGAGGATTTCATTTTCTATTTCACTATTTCATTTTCACTTGCTCTTTTCTCCTAGTGCTTTCCTGTCACTCTCCCCATGAAAACCCAAAAAAACGGGGAAAGAAAAGTCACTCGTTTTTACAGCTTACAATGAGTTCAGTCTCTATCATCTGCAAAAGAAAATCAATATGCTCGTTTTACAGGCACTGCCCTAATGTGTGGCCCTGAATGCTGCATGTCTCTCTTGTTTTGTAAAACGCAGAGGAATGCTTATACTAACAGTTCAAATGGTATAAAGAACTTCAAACTCCACCAGGTATTCTGTGGATTCTGTCCATGTGTTTCCTTCAAAATACATCCACAAGCCCTACACAATAACCACAGTGTGTGCTCGTATCTCTGAAGTCATATACACATGAAATCTTTGTGAATAAGACTAGCAAGCGATTCTATTATTCCTCTCCTGTTTCTCACAACAATACAGCCCAACTATGCTCCTTTACAAGTCAATGCTTCTGTTGCTTACAGGCTCCAGTGCAGAAGGCTTATCCAAGGCTGATACTATATCCACATAGCCCCCTGCAATAGCAAGGTCTCCAGTCTCTTTGACCTGTGATGGGGAAAAAAAAATTACATTGAAAAGGTAGTGCATTGGAAAAAAAAAATAAAAATCACAATAAGCTTTTATTTACATTTTAAGCCCAGAGGTGAAGAAAAGAGAAAATATAAAGGTTTCGGTGAGAAGAAAATCATGAAGTTTAGTTTTAAAGCAAATTAGTATTATACTATTTGCATACAGGTCTGCAAATGAAACAATTCATTGATTCTTGACAAATTAAATCAAAAGCTAATGATGGTTTCCTGTTTACAAAGTGATCTAAAAGCATTATGTATCTGAAAAATTATCTCTGATGCAATTAACCATTAGTATTTCTTCCTAAATAGCACTGAGAAAAACACATTGTTACAGAATGATTTTAGTCAGGTAGGCAAGCAGTTGACAGTATCTTTAGGCATCTTATGCTAAAAACAATTTTTTAAACAGATGAAAAAAAAAACCTGAATTCCTTTCTATCTTTAGAAATAGTTATATGTCAGATATGAAACTGAGTTTCATTTTGGCACTGTTTCTTAAATATGGACCAACACACAAACCACTTTGACTTCCAGACAGTGAAAAAAAGGCAGCAGCAAAATGATTCACTGACAATGCATACGGAGAGTTATACGATAAACTGAGAAGACTAGGCAAAACCATAGTCTACCTTACTGCACAGACGAACTGAATTTAGAAAGAATGTACACTAAAGATTATTCAAGTCATTCCTAGCATCTTGTCACCACCACCAATGCAACTTCAGGCAGTGTTGAAAATGAATTTAAACCACTGTATCACAATTAAACGTGTATTTTCATTTTGATTTATCTTGAGTGCACTACATGTACACAGATGACTTGATTTTAGACTACTCTGAAATACAAAAAGCAATAAAACTCAGCATAATTGCTTTGAGCAAGCAACTGTTGAAAAAACATTGTTTTCTATAATCACGTTAAGCACTACAATCTGCCTTCAAACTAAGTTATGCTATTCCCCATTGAAGCTTACTAAAAAAAAAAAATCAGTATCAATATCCCCCAGAGCTCTGCATATAATGCCAACACTAAACCAAGCACAACAATAAACCCAGCATTGAACACAATGAAGGATTATATTCTGTATACAAATTTCAAAGGGCTGGGAAGCATACCCGGAACACTGCTAGCTTAGACTGTACACGCAACCCTCAAAAGTAAGATCTAGACATTCTCTCAGGGCTGAGCAGCAGTAACCTTTAAATATTGGTACCTATCTCTGTGTCTCTAGTACAGTAGCTGTGCGGTAGCTCCAGAGTTCATTTAAGGCATTAAACTGTCTTGTTTACTACTAGCAACCTGAGATAGAGTTTGTATCTAGTATACTTAACACCGTCCATATTATGAAATTCCATAGCTACTAGCACTTATCAGATCTGCAAACAAAATTTACCTTCACTAGTCGACATGTATTCTACAAATCTGTGTTCTCTGGAATGGATATCTATCCTGTATCCTTTGATTTTGCCTGCCCAATCCTCTCTTTAGCTGCTTCTATCACTGCTGCCGTACCCACTGATCAGCAGTTTGGCTGCATTTTTACAGAGATATGAGTAGCAAAACTTTGGCCAGCCAAAGCAATGTATACTATCTGTACAAGCTAATGCATGCTGACAAATAACAGCAGCAATTCATGATTTAAGAGAATGCCAATGGCATAGGACTCTATTATGGAAACAATGAGAATTTACTTTTCACCTCCACATGAAATATTTTTGCTTAACACTGAAATTTTCCACCATTACAGGATACTCATACAAAATGCCAATAGCAAATCCAAAGAAAAATGAGTAATAAAAAAAGTTAATTTATAAAAGATTAAGATGTGTTTTACTGTAGTTATTATGTCTGCCTGTGAGGAAACTTCAGTTGTTAAGTAAGTTCTTCTGTGTAGACGCAGATGAAGTTTAACTCAATTTAATTACATTTTTTTGAAATTTCATTTACAGTCAGGATTTCATTTAAGCAAGCTAAACAAACGTTAAAAAAAGACACATGAATAAGGCTAAGATTATCTGCAAAAACCAAGGGCTACTGACTTAAGAATGAGTGCTTTTTGCTTTTTCCACAGTGGACAAACCAGAAAACAATGAGTTCTAATACTAGTTAAAAGAAGGAGCATATAGAGTCCTCTAGTAATATTTTTGTTATTTTACTGTAATCTTTGTGAAATAATAAGTAGAAATATTTAACTCTCTTCACTTTATTTCTTCCCTGAGTCTTCTTCAATGGTGTGTTCAATGAGCTTTTATCACTTTCTGTCATACCCACAAACTTTTACATGAGCCGCACTTTTCATTCAAGTCAACAACAGTGGCTGCATTCTCACCTTGGTCTGAAAATGAATTCTATTTCCTTCCTTCCACATTTCTGTTTGTAAAGTCTGCCCCGGAAAGACTGGCTTTGCAAAGCGAACCTGAAAATAAATAAACGAATAAAAAGATTAAAGAAAATAAAGTAAAATTTTGTCAAATCTGTCCCATAAAGCTTAAAAAAAAATAGGTTCTACCATACTGAAAAAAAAGAAAATGAGTCAAATAGTGATGTAAAGCATAGAAATATTTCAGGAAACATAGTAGACAGAGGCATTAAAATGCATACAATAGTAAGTAAGAGCAATTATGGCAGTCAGGACAATGAAAATCCTATTTCCACCCTAAAGAATTCTTTTGGCACTAAAATAAAAAAAATTAAGAAAATTAATGGCTAAGAACAAACTTACAGACCTTGATTGCCTTGAATCTGGTCACATCATTGTTTGCAAACTGCTTCAAGACGTTTCTAGCAGCAAACCCAAAGGTGCACAGTCCATGAAGTATTGGCTTTTGAAATCCTATTTCAAAAATTAACATTTTAGTGATTGTAACATTAGGAGTTTGCATGTCTCCACTACAAGTATTTGTGTTTTAGCTGGAGTATTTTATTCCAGTGACATTCTTGAATTAGTCTAATAAAAGGATTATCTTACTGAAAAAGCATCTGTAACTACTTATATTAGTACCTCAAGGCAAAGAAATGTGTTCATTGAGAACTGAAACTTCAGCACTGAATATGCCATGTAAGACTCAGAAGCAGAATGAGCCGCTGTCTAAACCGGAGATAAAATGAAAATAAGACTATTTGTGTTACCCTGTGTGAAAGGCACACCAGATACATCATCACAAGGATGTCTGCACATTTATAGCAAGGGGTACAGTAACAACTGAAAAGTGGTGACACACACACACAAAATGCTTCATATTTTGAACTCCTAATGATAGTTGCCAAACATCCTCACATTTAGTACAAGATTCAGCAACAGCCTTAGCTTGTTTAGAAGGGAAAAAAACAAACAAACACTCAAAAGGGTTCAGGCATTCAGACTGAAATGAACAAAACAAAAGTTACAACGTTTCATTCATATTGGCATTTTGCTGGGGCTTCCTTGAAGCATCAAGCTTTGCAGCAGAAGCTGGGTCAGGGAAGAGGATAAACTTTATACTAGTAATTAATCTTCTTCCAGTCCTGCCAAGTCTGACAAAATAAGCCTTTAACAATCAGCCTGACGTGTGCTAAAGCACAGTGATTAAGTTATTAAAATACAGCTTGCACTGAGTACATTCTGATCCCTTAGTAGGTTGCTCTGACCTCACTGGGCATGTGAACAATAATTGATCATGCTTCTAACAGCTCATGGATCTGGATCTGAGACAGGTCTGTCCAGCCTTCGCTCTGAAAATAGATGCTTTGCCTGGAACTCATCTGCCACTCTCAACTGTCAGAATCTGTTTTTCCTGAGGTCTATGAACCTCACAGCATCTAAACATCATGAAAAGTTGTCTCAAGGGACAACAACTAGGAGAAAACTAGGAGAAAAACAAAAAAAGAGAGAATAAATAATAATGTGAATATATATATATATATATAGAGAGAGAGAGAGAGAGAGAGAAAGGAGAAAGACTGGCCTGAGGAGAGTCAGAAGAGATAAAAGACACCACTTTCAAGACTGAGACAAAAAGACCACTAGCATTTGATGCAGGGAAAGACAGGAAGCCTAAGACAGAGCGCCCAAAGGGAAGATGAGACTACCAGGAGTCAGAATGACAGAGATTACGAGTGGTTAGGTTAGGAAAAGAGACATGACAGAAGGACAAAAAATACATACTCGAAGAAAAACCCCTAAGGTAATCAAGTGACTTTTTACCTAGACTAAGTTGAAAAGAAAATAAACGCTGTTTTCACATTTCAATATCTTAGACGTATTCACATGCTATAGGAATAAAAACACAAAGATATCAACATGTTTTCTTCCAATGTTTTCTCTGAAACATTACCTATCTGCAAGAAGGCTTAACAGTAATCTTGGAATCACCTGACTGCATTAAGCTTTATGCTTCCTTCCAGTGCACACAGGTAAGAGGCAGTCATTTAAAAGACAAGGATGAATTTAAATGCATCCTAGGAAAAAGTTTCTGTATAACTAGAATAAATACATCTAAAAGATCTCTTCAGTAATTTTCTTTTTCATTTAAACATAAATCTAGTATAGATATTTGAGTAGGAAACTGCCACAGTTGTAAAATCCAGCATTACTTTTAAGTATTCAGATAGATTCACGTACAGAGTAAATTCTGTTTTTCACTGTAAGTACCAGTGCTCTTGGTATGCTGAAGAATTTTACTCCTTCTGCAAGGACTTTTTTATGCAGCGTTATATAGATGGCCAACCTACTGTGTTTCCAAGAGATCTAGGTATGGAACTTTACAAGGAAAATCTGCTATCCACTCCATCCTGCCCTCTTGTCATTTACTGGAGTTGTTAAGACTACACAGAAGCAGAAAAAGCTACACCAAGACAAACATGATCTCAAAATCATCTAGATGGAAAGAATGATCTATCAAACAGCTTATGTAGTTCCCTCCAAAGCTTCTGATAGTTAATTGAATTATTTCTGCTTACGAAAACAGAGATTGAACAGATGGGAAGGTGGAAACATCCAAACTCCAGCAGGAAAATAGGAAAATAGGACAAAAGATGGGCTTCTGCTGTAGATAAGAATCTGAGCATTAATCCAAGCATTCCCGGCTACATGAAGCAATGCTTCTAAGCGAGGCATCACACAAAACTTTGAAGACATCTAAAGGTGACTTTAAGGACACCCATGAAAAAGCACTGCTTTTCCCAGACTCTTAGACACTTACTGATAAAGTGAAAAAAATAAAAATACATTTGCATCATCCTTTATCCAAATATAAATACAACAGGATCCCACAACTCACCTCCCAGTGCAGCAAAACTTGGATCAAGATGCAAGGGATTCCAATCCCCACTAAGCCGATACAAGGCAGCCTTCAGAAGCCAAAAAAAAAAAAAAAAAAAGGGAGGTTAGCTGGGCTTGTAGAAACCAGCAAAATTACTTAAAACTATAGATGACCAAACTACTCAAAATTTGTTTTACTAGCTCTTAGATAATAAACTCTACAGTCAACCAAATAAAAGTTATGTTTTTGTACAGACAAGCTGCCAAGGTCCAGAACAAACTAACAAAACGTGAGGTGCCTTGGTACATAATAAAATAATGACCTGCTTAATGGGAGTAGAAAACAACATATTCAGGAGACAGGCAGATCCAGCTTCACTAAAATTTGACAGCAGGGAAGTAACATATTTCTTAGAATTAGTCAGTAGGTTCACTTGCTTGAAGTGTACTTTTAAAGAGTTTTCTTGCATGACAGATCCAGTCACATAAAAAAAAATATGAAAACTTTCAAAATAAACAACAACAAAAAATGCTACTGTGCTTCTCCAACACGTGATGCATCTTACAAAGGTCAGAAACATTCTTTTTCCTTGCTTTTTAAGAGTAACACAACAAAGTAATTGCGATAGTATTCTCTCAGCAACTTCCAGCAGGGCTGATCCCAATATTAAGCAAACAAAAGTCCCCAGAGTGACAGGCCAGGTTTTCTAGAAGACTTTTGCTTCATTTTAAATATTTTCCTTCACAAGGAAAAAGACAAGAAATACAAATGTATTGCATATACTGTGAACGTGGATAAACCTGAGAAATGATAAATGATGTGGTTGCTGTATTTTAGTTTCCTATGTTTGTATCTATGTTTCCACTATCAAAACCTATATTTGTTGTATGTTTGAACTGGCCAGAAATCCGTAATGTGAGAAGAATGGCAAGTCAACCTTTTCCACGTTTTTCTGGTCTAGATTATTCCATGGTCATGAGATTTTCAGTGAAAGAACTAAATCATGAAGTACTTCTACCATAACGTTCCCAACTGCGCAGAGAAATCAGCAAGTAACATTAGTGAAGGGGCATACAGAAATTGATCAAGAGTTTAACTGAATAGAAAAAACAAGTTTTATTTTAATAGTGCATATTGTTATCAAAAAAGTTCTCTCCCAGTACTCTGCACCAAGATTATATAACAAGGTATGCGATTACACAAATGAGGGTAAATTGCAACAAAGGAAAGTAACAATCAGAAATTAATCTTATAAGATCAACAAAAAAATTAAAATAGCTAATATATCTTGCGAAATGAGAATAAAGTCAAGATCTGAAGACAGTACCTTTCAGTGCCATGACACTACAGCTAGCAACCTACAAGCCCAATCCAATCAAGCTGAAAAAAGGAAGTTACTGTCAATGGCTCTGATGTCATAGATGCCATTCCAGAGGGGGCCTCCAGGGAGTGTGCAGTGAAATACACTGTGCTGGTTGAGGGGTCAACAGGGAAGCACAGGAGAAAACTGAGGTTAACGTAAATACTTTCACTGCCACATAGAAGGCAGCTGGATTGAACAGTGGAAAGAGACAATTAGAAAGGGGTTAATTATTACTATCTGTGGAGAGCATCTCCTCCCTTCGCATACCCCTAGAATTATAAAATTATTTGTGTCAAAAGGCATCTGAAAGACCATCTAGTTGTAACCCCCCTACAACGGGCAGGAACACCTTCCACTAGGTTAGATTGCCCAAAGCAACAACCAGCCTGACCTTGAACACCTACAGGAATGGAGCATCCACAGTTTCTCTGGGCGATTTTTTTCTGGTGTCTCACCAACCTCTGAGTTAAGAATTTATTCCTAATGTCCAATCTAAATTTAATCTTTCTCCTGCACCAACGCAGGTGATTCACACAGCCCCAGCTCTAAAGCCTGTCAAGGTCCCTCTGGATGGCATCCCTTCCCTCCAGCATGCTAACTGCATCACACAGCTTAGCATCATTCTGTCTGACCTCAGTTCTCACAAAAATTGAAGAAAAAAAAAAGGGAACTAAGTGTGGCACTACACTCCCCACTGGTACACACAGAAACAGCACTGGTTCAGAGAACACATACATCCTGCTCTCCTGATGTGATGCATCTTCACTTGTCCCCACTCTTCTGCTGAGAAGGAGTTCAATTTTGTTTTCACTGTCAAAAGCCAGAGTGAATAGCAGCTCTGAGGTACCACTGATTCCTTTGCTAAGACCTCTCTATGGTCTTAATGACACACGAATATCGAAGTTAGTTCATTATGACAGAATTCTTGGTGGGAAGCAGACCCTCGGTTTCATTTAAAAAAAAATTACAGCATAACAATTTTAATGAAGTTGCTGTCAACACAATTGAACAAAGTAGAGTACCATCCTTTACTAATGAAGTTCTTTCAACAGAGTCAAAAATGTAACAATCACCACTCTTTAGAAGTTGAAAATTAAAGTTGCCAAATGTGAATTGCGCAAAATTATGACATTACTTTAAAGTAAATAAACCACTGTCAAAAGTCTTTTTTAAAAAAAAAAAAAAAAAAAAAACTTTCCACAAAGGAGCCATTGCAATCAATGTTAATTGATACTAAATAACAGTTACAGTAGTGGAAAATTCTATTTACATAAGAGATCAAATTTCAAGTTAAATCTAGCTATGCAGCTGTTTCTTACTGAACTTGTAAAATACACTACTCCTTTATTTAGGGTGATAATAAGCAGTACTTGGGAGACAATACTTACACCAAGTGCCTTTCAAAATAACCATGGTGAAAAATATTAGTACGCCACTAACAAAATAAATGTAGCGTTTAGGATATAATTTAGTTCAGGGAATTAAATGTGTTCAGTGTATTTTACTAAAAACCTGGCACCCGAATATAGGAAATACTTGGGCTTTTGTATTTTTGACACTTGGAAGTGGCCCTGATCACTGTCAGAAAACACATCGCTTGGAACGAGTAATGCAGTTATAGAGCAGGCTATTCAAATGCAGTGCAGTCACCTTAGGTCTGCCAACAAACTTTTTTTCATTTACCACATTCTTTGGTATTACTTAATTATAGAAAATTACATGAAGTACATACCACATTGGAACAGAATTGTTGTAAAGCCTTGTTGGACCTATTTTCTATACCCCTACAATAGCATTTTCTGAAATCTTGAGTGACAGCACAAAAGAAAGCAGAGCAATGTATCCTTGGAGGATGACAAGAGCCAATTGAGGTGGAGCATTAGATTGAAGTCACTCATAATATGGTTAGATTGTTCTCCAATTAATAACACAAACTGTCAAGTCTAATTTCCTAATAATTTAGGAGTTCTGCCAGACAACAAAAGGAAAGGCGATATTCAATCTGTCTGTGCCAACATTTCAGTCTTGCCTGTGGACTGCAATAAAGGTCAGTGATAAAGCTAACAAAAAATGAAGCCAACTCTCCATATATTTTGCATTCTAACTTGTCAGATAGAGCTTTGCCTGAGAGCTTATGCTTTCAAGTGCTTTTGTGTATGTGCATGTGTGTTGATGTGCATGTGTGTACACTTTACTGAACAACTTGTTAAAGAACTGCAAGCAGCCAAACCATCTCAGAAAGAAAAAAATAGCCACAAATCTCACCTACATTTCAACGAGCTCTTACTTACATTCATAACAATGAATGTTTCCAGGTAGACTGTCAGTGCTGATGAAGGGATTAAATTAACTCAACTACACTTCAACCTTTTGAGACCTCCACTTGCTATAACTTCTTTTTAACTATCTTTTTAAGTCTAAGTATAGATATTGACAAGGAGCAATGAATAAACAACACCACACCGAAAAGTAAAATTGTTTGTTTGTTCCTTCCAGTAACCATTTTTCTCACTAAAGTAGGTCTATGCATAAAATATAACAGATGCTATTAGTTGTCCATAACAGCTTCCAATGTCTGAATGTTTTGTGGAAACCTGGTTCACATACAGTTCTATTTAATAACAAGACTAACTAAGAAAAACAAGCGTAGTTTCCTAGACCACTTTAAGCTTGCAATTAAATTTTCTTTGTTGTCTGGACAACCTAAGCTCAACACTCCTCTGGCACAGGCTTCAAAGAACATTAGCTATTTATCAGAAGCACAGTAAATGTACAGGAAGCCTTTTCTCTAGTGGGCCTCCCAGTTAAAAGGTACAAACCATTTCAAATCATCTTGTTTTGTAGGAACTCAAATGAAATAACAGTTTTTATATATTTTTGTAAGACATCCATAGACAAGGGAAAGAAATCAACTGTTGGAAATGAAGATCATCTTCATTTGCTTTGTTTAAGCAAAATCACTCCTATCTTAGTGCCTTTTCTTTTTTTACAATCTTACCACACAAAATTCTAGTATAACTGAAGCCACCAAGTATTTTTCAAAGCCATCATAATTAAAAAAGTATATTCTGATCTTCCCAACAGGGATAAGCATGGACACACATACACATAAAAACAAAACAAAGCAACAACAACAACAAAAATCAATCAGGAACAGCAGGCATCATAATATGTAATGAAATCCAAATGTAATCATTCACTAACTGCACAATGTCAAGGGTCTGAAGAATATATTGTGTCTGCATCCTGAAACCTCTAGACCAATTAAGAAAACATTATCAAGTCTTTGCAATGGGTTCACATTCCGTTGTTCTGCATGTATCATCCTTAGTCGTTAAGCACATTTTGTCAGGCATGCTCTCAGTATCTGCGAACCTACTGCAGAACTTTGTTTTCATTATGAAACAAATTATTTATGCTACAAATAGCAAAAATTACCTGAGGCTCTCAGGAGGCTCTCTGGCACTACATTCTGAAGTTAATTTAAATTTACATGTTTTCAGGCAATGCTATACCACAATCTTTACAGAACAGGACATAAAGAAACATTTGTCCTGTAACCATGTTTTCCCCATCCACATGAACATGTTTTCATCATCATCTCTCTCAAAGGAGAATATTGCATTCATTCAAAAAACAGCCTTAATTCAAAACATTCCCATCCCTCTGTTTGTTTATTTTTATTCTAAGCTGTTAAAAATAAGAATAAAATCTCTCCAGAGAAACAGATAAAAGCTGGAAATAACTAACTTCTGTGCACACTGTCACAATGAGAAAATTACATATTCTACCTACATCTAAATGTGCATCTACCTACATCTAAATTTTCTAAAAATGCACACCCATATTTAGGCTTAGAATGAAAGCAGATATGAAATGTGTTGTATAAATGATTACTTTCCACAGGTGAGCACCAACATCCTAATTACAGAGAATCTTGTAGGGGTCTTCACATTTCATGTGTAAAGCAGTGTTTTATAGCACTGAACCTGCTGACAATGGGTGGACAACATTTTACAGTAGATTTCACTTCAATAACACACCAGACTTTTAAATGTTTCCTCAACACATCTTTCCATCGAGATATCTTTTTAATAAGGTTTATTTTGAAGTCCACACTTTTGCAATAAACTTATTTTGTACGTTGTCTTCACGATTGTTTCCACTTGGACGAAGAAGTGTGGTTTTGACAGAACATTAGACAGTGAAAACTCAAACAGCTAGAGAACAGCACTAAATGGAAGAGGACAGCAAGACTGAAAGTCAGTCAGGAAGGGAGAGTGCTGTGGTTTAAGCCCGTAGGCAGCTAAACATAGCCTTTCACTCACTCCCACCACCGAGGCAGATAGAGGAGAGAATGAGGAAGAAAAAAATGAAGTAAAACTCTTAACATTGAAAGAAATAAAAGTAATGATTATTATATGTATAATTTTTCCATATATCTATGTATACGCACACAGTCATACAGACATTTGCCAAACAAGTGATGCATAATGGAATTTCTTACCACCTACTGATTGATGCCCAGCCAGTCCCTGTGCAGTGCTTCCTCCCCCTGCCAACTCTCCGCAGTTCTACACTTTTAGCACCTGTCATAAAGTATGGAATATACCTTTGGCCCGTTTGGGTTGGCTGTCCTGATTCTGTCCCCTCTCTCAGCATCTTGTGCCTCCCCTACTGGCAGGACAGCATGAGAAGCACAGAAACAGAAACACCCCTGGCCATGCACAGTACTGCTCAGCAGCAACTAAAACATCAGTGCATTATCAACACTGTTCTTTTCCTAAAGCCAAACTACAGCATCATATCAGACAATATGAAGAAAATCAGCTCTGTCTCAAATGAAACTAGGACAGAGGCAGACTCCTGAAGTCATCTTCACAGGTGATAACAACACTACCTGAAATACTGCAGGTATCAATTCTTTTTCTTCTTTGAGAAGAAAAACACTTGCATTTTAGGAAAAAAAAAGACAAAAAAGGAGCAGTTTATTCACATCTTGTTAGCCAATGTTTGATCTACATGTGGCTTTATGCAGTTTGTGTATTTTAAATCCAATCAGACTAGTTTAAGTGTGGATTTACTGAATCTTTCTGAAAATTCCTGAGTAATTACAAAATCATTGCATTTCCTAAAGCTGGCTTTTCTATGCTGCTTTGTATCACTGTCTTGAAGAGCACCAGACACTGTACATCACTTCTTTAAAGACACTCTGTGGAATTAAAATGCCTCATGCATTTATAAACATCTTTACCTTACAGACAGAAAACGGTAAGCCAGCAGAAAAGGTCAGAATTGTCAGCAGCACAAAACAATTCTGGCTCTCTAGTGTAACATTTGATTAAAAACTGCATCATGAAGCATTGCATTCACAGGGTATTACAGGTATCACAGGACTAACTCAAAGCAAGCTTTATTTGCTTTTTTTTTTTTTTTTAATCTGCAATTCTCTGCAACACTTAAAACCTTACCAAAATTTTCCAAACAAGATCAACTCATAAATGACAGGATATCAAAACGCTGTACATCACCATCAGTCTCAGTTTCAGCAGCCCTAACAACAAATTTCAAAACTTCTCGAAAACAGATCTACTCAAAAGAATGACCATTTTTTTTAGTCCCCTACTAGAAGCGTGCTTGAGACAGCTAAGTTGCATGGAGAAGCAGCAGCATGAGTATAATTTGTGTGACAAGCCATATGATGCTGTTTTGCAGAGGCATACTGGGGGTGCAGCTGCCTCTGTATACAGTTTCTTCCAAAACAACGGGAGACTGAAGACACTTCAAAATCCATCTAAACAGTATTTTCTGCCTCTGCCTTGCCTGTTTCTCATCAATTTAAGTAAAAACAAGTACTCAAGATTAAAAATTGAAAATAGGAGAATGCTCCAGTGAAATACAGGATACTGACACAAGAAAAGGTAATTTTTCAATTGATAACCATTTCTTTAATACTAGACATTTTACTGAACTAACTTGACAGTAACGAAAATCTGGAAGTATTGCAAACTTCTTGCAGCTTCCATTTTTCTTACTGACAAATTGCAAAGGAACACAGAATAGTAAAACCAAAAATGCTTGAAAAACAATTTTATGGGATAACGTTTGCTTACTGTGACAATATTGTAGATGCTGAATATTCATTTTGATATCTGAAGTTAGATAACAGTTCTAACTAGCAGTTAGATACAGAAGAAACCAACCACACTGCACAATATTAGAATAATGTGGCTTTTTCCCAAACAAGCAAACAAACAAAAGAAAAACTGAAAGCCCCCAACTCAAGACCCTATACTTTTTTCTTTCCTCAAAAGTGGCCTGCATCATTTGGACACCATGAACTTCAAATACACACTACAGCTTATTTTGTGTTCGTCATCAAAAAATGAGTTCATAGAATCACAGAATGGCCTGGGTTGAAAAGGACCACAATGATCACGTAGTTTCAACCGCCCTGCTATGTGCAGGTTCACCAACCACTAGAGAATTCCAAAGAAATCAACATATTTGTGAAGGTGGTGATAACTCTCCAGAGATGCAAGTGTGTAAGAATTAAGTGCATCTAAATTGTATGAGGAATCATTTACCAAAATTTGTTTGATTTACTAGCATAAGTTTCTGGTTTGAAAGCTGGCAAAAAAAGGAGTAGTTTGGTGATACTGAAGATCTGCAACTGTGTTATACTTTCCTTAACGGGCTGAAATTGTACGAATCATTTTTTGTTAAATGGCTAATAGTTAAGCATTCTCTAGACTTCTTGATCTTCTGTCAAAAGCTCTATTTTTACTCCAAAGATTTATGGAAGTATGCCCAGTAAAGCAAGGCTCTGGTTACAGAGAACATGTTAGAAAATTCCACAGTACAAGCATATCTCTTTAACATAGGAAAAATGTCAATAGCTCTTTACAGAGAAAATATTTTATTCAGCAGGATGCAATTTTTAATCCTTAAACATCTTTAGAAGCTCAGATACTTATCTACTTTTCATCTTTCATCAGCTCACAGTGTGGTACTTCAGGTCACTCATTCAAAAGCACTGGCTGATGTTAAAATAACTTCTCTGCAACAGGCAAAGTTTAGAAGGGTAAAGATTTATTATAGTACCTTACTATAACATCAAATTAGTCTTCAATACCACTAACCAAAGGGATCAGTTTGTTCTGTCAGTAGACACTGACATAAGAAACAATCGTATTTGAGGGAACTGTAGCTGGCTGTAACCTCCATTGTGCAGCATATACAGTGAAGGGCTAAAAACAGCTGTTGTGCCTATGTTCCCAGTATCCTCTTCCCTAAAAAGCACCTAGTCCTGTGTGGAAACATTAAAAAGTACTCTTCCTCTCGCACTCTAACTTTACTCAGAGTTTTCGGCAGTCTTGTTTCCACAGAGTGCACATACAGCTGCGATGTGCACTGTAGAGGGAAGGCAGGGAAATGCCTACACACAAGTAACAGCAAGCAGTTAATTTAAAATTAAATGTAGCTTCTCAAGCGGAGTCATTGAATTCAGTAATTCTGTAAATATTTTTAAAAAGATGCACGATGATCCAGTTATCAGGAAGTTTACTACGTGATGAGACTGTGAGAAGTGAAAGGGGACAAAACTGTATTTTTCTTAAGTAAACTGTGGTGACTCAAAAACAGACTGTTGAATGACACAACAATCTCTGGAACCTAATACAGCTCATGTTAACAAACTGTCTCCTCAAACTCTTAAGCTGTTTTGATGGTTGAATGGCAATGGTCATTTCTGCCAACACCTTAGGCACTTAAACACAAAGAAGAAATAAATTCCAGAAATGTTAATGCAATTTGCATGCCAGCTTCTATTTACAAGAAGGATTTTAGGCAGTTACATGTCATTCCACACACACAGAAATGTAAAATTTGATAACGTTTCCCCAACTTGTCCAACACTTAAGAGCCTGTACTGTTCCCCCATATAGTTCCTGAGATCTGCATATTCTCCATCCTATACACTGGTATCATCACTTGAACACAGATGCTACTGAATAATTTGACAGATAAGCCTTCTAATGCTGAAAATCTATTGCCTTTGGCTCCTGCAAGATCTAATGTGAGATGAATTATCATTGTATACTTACCTGTCAGAGCAGATAATGAAACAAAAGGAGTGTGATGGCTATTCTGTGCCAACTCCTTTATTGCCAAAAACCTTTTTGCAGTAGCAAAGCTTCAAAATTTCTGCATCGTAGGATCACTGCCACACAGCAGCCATTCTAGACAGACTCTAGCTTGAGATTTAGGCTCAGAAACTAACCTAGGAATGAGGGGTCACAAATGTCTTCTGAAAGTTGATGAATCTGGAATTAATCCTGAAACTATGACATAGAGAAGAATCTGAACTAGCTTTTCAGCACTGAAACAAGATGCTTTAACTACACGGCCATTAAAATTGCCGTGTATTACTTTATCTCTAGTAAAGTCTCAGTTGCCAGACAGCATCGTCTCTCCACGTCCCTGGAATAAAGTATTTACTCATTTTCCCCTTTCTCTTGATGTGCTTATGTGCTTTTGATGAAGTCTATTCAGAACTGGATGTCTGTGTCTTTGAGATTGACACTTTGTCTTTTGCAATGCAGCAAGTAAATTAGTGACAGAAACAGGAATGCTGATCTAGTGTCTGTCTTGTTTAAGTGAGTAGGGGTAACTAGAACTTCAAGTATATAAATCAGCTGGATGAGACTTCAGTTGAATTACTGTGTACGTAACCAGAGCCAAGCAGCCATCATGGTTACCACAGCTCAGCTGACGCCCAATAATTTACTTGAACATCTCCAAAAGGTATAGACTCCTGTCAGGACTGCACTGCTTTTGAAATTAATACTCTCTGTCTTAATGCTGGCACCTTTCCCCTCTTTCTTGTCTTACTCTTGCACTTCTGCACCTTCAGAGAAGGATAGATTTTATTTACTCAGGTTTTACTTTTGTAAATTAGATGCCTGTGATTCATTGTGACTGTGGATGGAAGGAAACATATCTAAACAGACACTTGTCAGTATTTCAGGTTTACCTGACAGTAACTACTAAAGAAATTCAACTTCTCAAGGCCTCTTATTTTTTTAAGCCACTAGATGTTTGCGTGCAGCATTTAATGTAAATTTTGAATTTCCCTTTTTTTTCCTACAACAGAATACGTGTTCACTATGTTCATTTCCTCTACGTAGAATTTTGTAATAAAAAGCATAAGTGTCACCATCTTGTGAAAAGAATGTTTTAGGACATTTAATTTACTAAGTAACTTAAAGTATCAAAAATTTTGCCTTCTAATTATACATGGAGTACAAGGATATATAAATACCTGTGGTACAACAGAAAACTGGAACTATTAGTATCATGCAAGACTAGTTTTGCCAAGTAAAATGAACATTTTTAGAGCTGAGCACGTACAACTCTACCTGATCAGATGTTGTGACGTCAGAAAGTATAGCATCTGGAGGTCTCTTGGGTGGATTCACTGTTACCTAAAACAAAAGTTGTTCCATCAGTATTTCACCACAAGAAACCTTTTATCCGAATTACAGTTAAAAACGTACAGACAAAATAGCACTTACAAAGCTGTTAGGGTTTCTCCCAACCTTTCTTCAAAGACAAGTAGTAGAAAAATAAGTTCTGAAACTCATCTTGGCATAGACAGTGAACGTAAAGTAACATCAAGATAATCATTTTAATTACATAAGAATCAAATAAGAATTACCTCAAAAACTAGTTGTCTCATGCAACATGAGTATTTAGGAATGCAGATATAAAAGTAAAGCTTTTAAAATTATATCCAAAGCTCAAAAGGACACACAAAAAATTATTTCCTCACTTAAACTGTACCACTTTCGGTCCTTTAAATAGCCTTTTCCTCCCGTCTTTACAAAGACATGCTGCATATGAAACCACACAGTGTTCTGAGCAACCTACAGCTCAGGATTTTTTTTATTATTATTACTTTTTTTTATTATTTCTTTTTTTTTTTTTTTTTTTTGCTCATTCTTGATGATAGGAACTTTACCAGCATACTGGTAAAGTTGATTCATAAAGTTTGATTCGTAAAGCTACAAAAATTCTCTATGGTTGATATAGGTTTAATTTAAAAACAAACAAACAAACAACAACAAAAAAAAAAAAAACAAAGAACATCCCCTGCTCTATTACAAATGTACAAAAAGTAGGCATCATGAATTAGTGAAAATGCTGAGCTCACAATACCCCATGTTGAAGTGACTTACTACTGTAGTACCTCAAGGCTCCAGTTCTCAGTAACAACATTCTGATAGAGCTAGCACACTACCCCTCAATACAGCATTAGAGGAAAGAGAAGTTATAATCAGAAACCTGACAAGTTACTGCATGCATCTGGACATGCACACTGTGTGTTCGTATGACATTATTCATCACTTGCTAACTCTCCCCCAGAATGCAGGAGCGCCACTCCAGCAGAAGCGAGAAATAAAAATGCTCTCTGTTCTTACATTTTCCAAACCTCCTTCATATGGACACAAAGATTTATGAAGAGCTGCACCTAGAGTTTTCTTGCAGAAACTGCAAGTTCAAACCCAACACTCCTCAGCATTTTAGCAAGCTAAGATTTTCACCAAAGCCATGTATTGAAGCATTAAAATGTGATCAACGACTAGCACAAACTTAACATATGAAAAAAAAAACAGTAAATGAAACATTAGTACTCTCTTTATACATACACAGAATATTGCCGTTAGATATCAGTTATTTTTAAATGAAAACAGCCCCCCCCACCACCTCACCCCTCCCAAACAGAAATAAAAAGAAGTTCTGAAGTAGAGGAAAATAATATATTGCAGTGATAAACTGATGAAACATGGCATTATGGATTCCAAATTGACGTTATGAACTTGAGGCAGAAATGAAAGTGTGGTCATTACAGCAAAGTTGGTGCAGAATTAAAATCACACACACAAAAAAGACTGTTATGCATCTAGATGGCATAATCCCAACACCTCAGCAGCAGGCCTCCAGGCAAAGTCTCTAAAATCTCAACTTCCTTCTTGTCACTGACCTCACTGCTCATGCTAAAACAAGAACAGCCAAAAATTATGAAGTTATGCATGAGAAGTAAAGCTCCCAAAATATATTTTTACAAATAAAAGCCACTTTACTGCTCTTGCTCAGATCTCAGAGGCTTTTAAAAATTGCTCAGATCAAGAGTAAATTGAGAAGAAACACTTTCAAGGCTAACTTTTGTGAAGAAACATGCATTTTTTTCTCAGTCTGTTTATTGAGCATGGTTGACAGTAATTAAACATGAGGGTTGCTCTGAAAGTAATGCCTCCTATCACGGCCCATGATGTTAGAGGTTGATGTTGGTGGTACTGCAGAAAAGGCTGAACCAGTATTGTGTTCCACGTTGTTCCAGTGTGTTTGATAGAATGGGCAGATGGATCAAATTTAGCTACCTCAGGTTACAGCCAGCTAGACTGCCAACTTCAACAGATCCTCTTCTAAAGGACCTAATATGAATCCTAATACAAATTGAGGAGCCTCCTATCCACATTATACATTTCATATTAATTTCAATTTCATTGAAAGACATTATTTTCTAATGACAAGTCCACAAATGATTGCAAGTTATTGTAAATACTCTCAACACTAACTGGTATCCTTACTAATGTCACAACAAAATCTTTATGTAATACTTGCTATTAACATGTCATAGAATTAGTCAGCTAGAGAGAAGCAGACAGCTCCTCACAAGTCCAGAGTGGTACATAATATGAAAACACCAGTTCCCAAAACTTCTGGTTTTGCTTTTTTGTTTAGTTACTAATACAGCAACGCAACTTAGTTCTGATTCTAAACATTTTCCACAGAATTGCCATCCTGTATTTAATTAGGATATTTTGTATTTGTAATTTCAAATATTTTATTGTAGGAATATCTAACCAGTAGCATGCTGAGATTCACTTTGTTCTCTAACTATAAGAACATATGCATCGATTGTCTAGGTCCTGAACAGTACCTTTTTCACAGGTTCTTACTGTCCTCATTTCACTGTGAGGGTGGTCTAACACTACCACAGGCTGCCAAGAGAGGCAGCTGGTGCCCCATGCCTGCCAGTGTTCAAGAGGCATTTGGATAATGTGCTGAATAATATGCTTCAGCTTCTGGTTAGCCCTACAGTGGTCAAGCAGCTGGATGTGATCTCTGAGCTATCTTCCAACTGAGCTATTCTATTCTGTACTACTCAAATGCTAGCATATCTTTCCTAGTTGAAATAGCAAGTATTTTCTTGAGAATGACAGAATTATTATTTCTTAATACAAATGTGCTTTAACTTACCTTGGCCTTTTCTGATGTTCGTTTTCCACCAAATCCTCCAGCTCCAACAAAAAATAAAGAGAACTGGTTATAGCACACTAGATCCTTTCCGCAATAGGTATTCACTGAAAAACAAGAAAAGAGAATGGCTGTATACTGTACATTTTTTTTCATGTAATTATCATGCATTGGTACAAGAAAATAGTTTAGATTTAAATATGACAAAGCTCACTTTAACAAGTTAAGGAAAAGACAGTGGTTACACTTTCATACTGCATTATTGTGAATCACTTCTTGGCTAGCAAAAACTGATCAGCTGTTTTGAATATTATCTTGAATTTTATCTATATGGAAGCAGTAAAATTTAAAAATGAGCTATCAAAATGCTGATGACATTTAAGGTGTTAAAAATGCAGTGCTGCAATTAGTATTTATTTCAGCATTTCACACAGCATTAGCAATTTATTTAATAGGATAGTCTTGAGCTATAAAATATGAGTTATTAAAAGCTATTAAAAATTCCTAGTGTGTAAATTATGCTAGCAACTCACACAATATGTAATACCAGCCTACACTGAATGGTGCATTAAAAGAGCTCCTGAGCAAGTTTTACTTTAAGGCCACTCATTCCTGAAGCTAAACATCTCACACTGAATCATTAAAACTCAGGTCCCTATTTCCAGTTCATGCATACTCCACTCCCTCACACTTTAGACTGAAATTTACTGTATTGACAATAATGCCCACTTTCATTTCTGTAAGGAATTTGAATTCCACCACCATTCTGTTCACAAAAAGAACTCAAGCCCAGGGTGGATGGGGCCCTAGGCTGTTTGATCTGATGAGTGGCAACCCTGCCCACAGCAAGGGGTTGGAACTGGACAGGCATTAAGGTCCCTTCCATCCTAAGCCATTCTATGATTCCAAGTTAGGCAAATAAGGAAGTGCAACACAACAGGGAGGAACAGGAACATCTTTATAAAATTTTTATCAGTAGACTTAGAAAATAAAAACTTAAGAGTGATTAGAGAGTCACTGACTATTAATCTGTTCCTGCAGTGTAATTCCCCATGGGACCATGGTATATCACACCTAAAGATTTCAAAATTCAGAAAACAACCACTTAGCAACTTCCAGAAATATTCTGATCCCTTAACTTGGATACAAGAGGAAGGGAAGTTTTGGTGACACGTGTTCTGTTGTTGAAGGGCAGCAGAATTGAAAATGGCTGCCCTCAGACAGGACTATTATTAAAAAAGAACTTCGTTCAGTTTGCACAATGCATTATTCCCCTTGTAGAGGCAGAAAGCAAACCTTCTCCGCAATCTTTTTTCAAAAAACAGTGTTCTTAATCTCAATACCTTAACTGCCTAACCATTATCTACACAGCTATCAGTAATTAGCTCATTTCTCAGCTCTCATTAACATGTAAGACGGTTAAAATAAGATTTTATTATGGGAAGTCTGCCAGTTACTGTTACACCTAATTAAATACCGAGCCTGTGAAATTTTAGTAAACCTCCTCAGAAAATTATGAACTTTCTTACCATCTATAAGCAAGACTGCTCCAGAACCCTTGTCAAGTAGATCAGCAATAGTTGAAACTGACCTTAATTCACCTGTAAGAGAATAAGAACATATACACATTTTAGAATCATAAGGTTTTGCTTCAAGAATGCTTACAGGTCACTAGTTAATATCAGATTATAGAATCACAGAAATTTGAAGAGAATCTTATGACTCCATATGAGTAATAGACCCACATATACTACATTTTCTTAATAATTAGCTTGTTTCTTTTCAGGCTACTGAAATTAAAAAAATAAACAAACAAATAAATTAAAAAAACCCCAACAAATGAAGAAGTAAAAACCAGCTTTTACTATTTCAAACATTAGGCATGAGTTTTCTGTGTATACCATAGAAACATAACACCAGAGCTCTACAACATGCAGTTTCTTATTCCCTTCAATAGCACAACAGTTTGCCTTTCCTCTCCCCCACTTCTCTTGTAATTAGAATATTTAAAAATAAAAATAAAAAAAATTGAAACACAGCTTCCCTCTACTTTTAACACAACTACAAGAAAAATTGACATGATGACAAGCAAATCAGCAACACAAAAGGACTGACCTGAGGTTGGTAATGGTTTATACAGTTCCAGGTACTGCTCACCATGCAGCATCTACGTAGAGAGGGGCAACGGTACAATAAAAACATGCTCTGTACTCTGTTGCTCCCCATTCCCCCCAGTCCTTGATGGCAAGGAAATCAATATTTTAGAATGTCATGAATTGTGTGGTGTTTTGTTTTGTGTCTGTTTGTTTTTTATCCCCAGCTTCATGTCCAACAGCAAGCATTTTCGAAATTATATTTAAGCTTTTTTTAGTACCATCTTATGAAGAGTCAGCTCACATAAGTGATGTAAATTAGTAATTTCTTATGATGAGTAAATACAAACCACTATATTTTCCTTTTCTAAAACAGACAGAACTTACTAGTATTACAGATGTGCTAATTAAAGTTTATTTATAGTTACAGAAAGAACAAACAAAATTTGACACTTAGCTCTTCCATACCTTTGCAAGATCCATATCTAGTCCCGGAATAGAAGGAACACCATCAAACATTGAAGTCTGAGCTGGAATGACTCCAAAGGTGGGTAAACAGCAGAATTCCTCACTTCCTTCGAAGAGAAATTTCAGGTGATCTGGATCCTTAGTTGACATTCCCACACCAAGAGCATACAGAATAGGCTCCAAGTGAGTATATTTATACACCTTAGTAGTCAACTCCCGGCCAACAAGGCTTGTCTGAAAATCAGAAATCAGTGTAAAATAAAACTTCATAATACCTAGTAATGCACTTGCACTCTTTCTATAATTCTCATATCAAGAAAAATCCACATTTGAGCATTTTCTTAAAAGTATAGTACGAGCAAAAGATGCTGTAATGTATTATTATTTTTGTTGCAGTACAAACAACCCTACCATAAGGCACTGTATCTTACTGCAAGCATTTTACTTTGTTACTTCATGTGGCTCTGCACCCAGCAACGTACAATGTACAAGGGCACTTTTTTTTTTTTTTAAAGACAGTCAATGAAATAGTTAGTACTAATAAAATTGAAAAGAGGAAAAAAATAGCTGTACTTTAAAAAGGAGACGGAGTAAAAATTCACTGCTTAGTGCATGTCCTCTGCCTCCAGCTTCCTCAGAGGGAGAGGAGCAGCAGGTACCGATCTTTGTTCTCTGGTGACAGTGACAGGATGTGAGAAAGCAGCACAGAGCTGCATCAGGGGATTGTCCGGTTGGGTGTTAGGAAAAGGTCCTTCACGAGAGGGTGGTGGGCATGGAACAGGCTCTCTACGGCAGTCAGTGGTCATGGCCCCACGCTGCCAGAGTTTAAGTGTTCAGACAGCACTCACAGACATAGTGTTTTAATGCTAGGTGGTCCCATGTAGGCCAACAGTTCTACTCAACGATCCTTGAGGGTCTCTTCCAACTTGGGATATTTGGTGATTCTTATCTGAACCACACCTAACTAAAATGCTTACAGAATTTACAAGCATTTGCATTCTACATTATTCAGTCTATTTAGCCTCAATTTTCCCGATCAATGATAAGAACAGTGAAGAGTGGAATCCACTAAAATTTCTTATTCTGCTCCTTCACATCTTTCATTCTGCAGTTAGTAAGCTAGAATAGAAGCTAATCACTAACAAGTGTTCATGCCCAAGGTTTTCAGCTAGGTTTAAGCATGTCTGGTAGACAGAAGTACTCACTGTGTCAACTGCTGAAGAGACCACTGATCTAGAATTTGTGGAATTCATAGATATACTCCCTTGTGACTCTATCTGACTTAGCGCATCATTCAATACACTTATAGATTCTAGAGAAAGGAATTCAAAAAAAAAACAAAACACATTTGAAATCATACATAAATGAGATACTCTGATCATACATGCAACAAACATGCCAGCAAATAAGATATAGCATCTCAGTTCATTTTTAAACCCAATACACACCTGCAAATTGACTACAGTGCTGTTTTCTACAGACATTTACATAATAGCTGATAGTAAATGGTGTCTACACACATGTAGTGGTTTTAATCTCAGAGAGCAGCTGAGCAACACGCAGCTACTTGGTTCACTCCCTGTCTCAGAAGAAAGTGAGAGCTCATGTGTTGAGATAAGGACAGGTTACTAGGTAGAGCAAGAGCTACTTACGCAAGCAAAGTGAAATGAGATTTATTCACTATCTCCCATCAGCAAGCAGATACTCAGCCATTTTCAGGAAAGCAGGGTTCATCATGTGAAATGGCAAACACTATCACTTCAGGCATCACCCCTGCCCTCCCCACCCACATTGTTCTCTACCTCCATCTTGTACTGCTAAGTATGACATGCCTTTAGCCAGTTTAGGTCAGCTGTCCTGGTTCTGTCCCTCCCAGCTTTTCATGCATCTGCAGCCCCTCACTTGTAGGGTAGCATGAGAAGCAGAAAAGTCTCTGTGCCAGGAAAGAACTAAAAACTGAAATATTGGTGTGTTATCACCACTGTTTTCATCGCAAATAGTGATGGTGGATGAGGGAAAGGCTGTGGGTACAGTTTACCTAGTCTGTAGTTAAGCCTTGGACTCTGTCTCCCTGTGTATTTTCCTGGAGAAGTCCATGGCTTGAACAAGCATAGCCTTTGCTGGGTAAAAAAGTGGCTGGAGGTCTGGGCCCAGAGAGTGGTGGTGAATGGAGGTAAATCCAGCTGGCGACTAGACACAAGTGATGTGCATCAGGAGTCAGTACTGGATACTGTTTAGTATCTTTATTGATGACCTGGATGAGGGGATTGAGTGCACCCTTACTAAGTTCACAGATGACATCAAGTTGGGTGGAAGTGTTGATTTGTCTGAGGGTAGGAAGGCCCAACAGAGGGATCTGTACAGGCTGGATTGACAGACTGAGGTCAATGGGTGAAGTTCAACAAGACCACGTGTCAGTTCCTGCACTTTGGTCCCAGTAACCCCACGTCTGCAGAGCGGCTGGAAAGGTACGTGGAAGAGAAGGATATGGGAGTGTTAGTTGACAGCCAGCTGAACATGTGCCAACTGTTTGTTCAGATAGCCAAGAAGACCAATTGGATCTTAGCTTGTATCAGAAACAGTGCAGTCAGCAGGAGCAAGGAGGTGATCGTCTCTCTGCACTCAGTGCTGGTGAGCGCACCTTTAGTACTGTGTTCAGATTCAAGCCCCTTACTATAAGAAAGACATCCAGGCCCTGAAGCATGTTTGAGGGTGATAAAGCTGGTGAAGAGTTGGGAACACAAGTCTTACGAAGAGTGGCTGAGAGAGCTGGGATTGTTTAGTCTGGGGAAGAGAAGGCTCAGAGAAGCCTTCACGGCTCTCTGCAACTACCTGAAAGGAGTCTGTAGTGAGGTGGATGTTGGCCACATTTTCCAGGTAGCTAGCGATACAGTTGGACTAGATGATCTTAGTGGTTCTATTCAACCTTAATGATTCTATAAGATAGAACTTTGCCAGTCAAAAACCCCTCTACCTTACTTTTGTCTTCCAGAGACTGCAAGAGTAACATGAAACTGAAGTGACTCAACGTATTAATTCATTTCAGTTTTCACTGGAATTCTGTTGCTTGGTGTAACAAGCTGGACTAGTACCTACAGCACTAGATTTACAGTGAAATTCTAGCAGTTGATCAGATATCAGTCCTTTGTGTGAGGCAGAGTTAAACCTTAAAAGCTATAGCGAATTAAACTTTTGCAATAAGAAGTACAAAGGTTGTGATTAGGTACATTGTTATGAGCTAATACCTGGCCAGAAATGGAAGATTACAAATGCACTGACAAGTAAGGTTTTTACACAAGTACAAACTTGACTTTTCAGTAATCTTCAAACTGTCCTGATGAACGTTCATTTTGAGCACTGAAGTAAAATAGGAATAAAGGAATTACAGAGCGGTATACTTTCTATGTGTTTTAAATTAAGCTGCTCTGTACTACAGAACAGCCTTTTAAATGTGTCAGCTGGTGAGGATACTCAAGCACCTAGACAGCCTATAAAAAAATAAAAAAAACACACGTAATATATAAGAGCATTCTAAAGACCTCCAAGATGCTAGATTTAGCTAAAATGGCTCATCTCTTCACAACAGTGGTAAAAACTGAGGCAGTGAGAGAAAAAAAAATTGCCTCGTAAGAGCGGCAGAGAATTCAACATACAAAATTCATCGTTTTCCTAAAAAACAACCACAACTACTAATTTGTGCAACACACACTGCACTATACTGTACATAGCATACAATCTGCAACACAAGTTATCTTTCACCTGTCACACAGCAGAGTTTAAACTTGGCCTCTGCATAACAGAAAGAAACTGACCAACACTAGCAGAAAGAGCCAACACACCAGTGTGCTATCTTTTGCGCAACTGTTACCTACTACAGGTGACCACACATTCAGAAGCTTCTGTATCGTATCTAATACAGCTTTCTACTTATGCATTGGAGTCCCAGATCTCTAAGAGCCAACTGCAAATGAGTCTGATCAATAATCTTCTAGCACAAGCTAAGCCAAGTCATGTTATTTTGCAACTGTTGCTGCCTGAGAGCAATAGTTTATTACACACAGCTGCTTACAATGGCTTGTCTGACATAAAAGAAGGTGAAAAGTCACTGTAACTTAGTTCAATGTCCCAACCCCACAGACATGACTATGCTCTGCTTACTTTCTTGAATGACTTCTGAGCTTGCTCTGAATTGGCAAAATAAGCTAGAAATATGATTTTAGTTTAATTGTTGGTAAGATAACATCATCATCCAAATCAGGAAAAAGCTCTGTCATAAGACACTGCAGATTCACTGTTGCCTTAGAGGCAGTGACATTTTCACTATATATAGTCACATTTCAATATTGGTAATGTGGCAGAATCAGCAAAACAGATTCTTCCATTTCTTTGTCTTCCTAACGGTTAAATTCTCATACAGCTTGAAGTATAGAACTGTAAGCATGATCTAGCTAAATAACAAATGAGTGTTGGATAGACAGTGTTCTAAGATGCATTACATATTACTTACGGAGTCCTTAATTTATTTATTTAAGAGGAAGGCTTTCCCTTATGCTTTATATTTAAAAAATTATAAAATTAATCAAAATATTTTGTTATTATGGTCATTACAGATGCGGGAGAAATTATTTTTCAAACACAAAATGCTCCTAGTTTTTATAATCCACAAGGAATTAAGATTCAAATAGATATTAGTAACATGCCCAAATTTGAACCAAGATTAGCATCTCTTACTGCTAGATTTTTCTAGTACGTTATAGGCAAATACTTTCTCTAGTTAGCATTTTCTTTATCATGGTACATAATGGTTAGTATGATTGCTCTTCCCAGCATCAAATTACTTAATTAACTCTTCTGAGAGAGCTTTTAACTTGCATATATTAGGTACTGTAACTTATCATTTTTAAAGCAAGTACTCTAATTAGTTTCTCATATTTAACAGTTCAGTGCCTTCAAACAATAAAATTGAAATACTGACAGTATGAAGAACTTTTAATAAAGAACTGAAAACTAAAGTCTATTTAGACAAACTCCTCATGATTTTGCTCAACCCTTCTGCTAAGTCTTGTATCTAGCTTTAATTCTACATATAATTCATCCTTGCAGTACTTCCAGCTTGATGTGACTAAAATGACAACGCTATACTTCAGTCTAAGCTCTTAACAAAACAGAGGCTAATACATGAAGACACACTAACAAAACTTACTATTTCCTAACTGCAGAAACCTTCTGTGTTGTACTTATATCTACTTTAGAAGTCCAAAGTCTTGTCCCATTTTTCTTCCATACTGCAACAAGAAGCACATGTGCTTAAGCTGAAGTAACTTTCAGAACAAATTCCCAACTACAACTGTTTCTCAAATTTTTTTTGGCTTGCAAATAATAAAATTAATGAAGTACACAGGACAAGTTGGTGAACAGATCAGAGCTATAAAGCTGAAATGACATTTTCATGAATATCATTCCATAGCAGGAGAGCTAACATTTATAAACTTCGCACACACTTGGAAATGGGATATCTGCAGTGGAACAGGGGATAACAGCGAAAAAAGTATGGTGACACAGAACCACTGTATGACTTATTATATCCCTCCACCATGGGATATAATTCCCTCACCAGACATGAGGGAAAGGACAAATTCTGTTGTTCTAGTTTTAGACAGCTAAAAACACATCCTTGGAGTTTTGTTAAAACCCCTAGCAGGCTTTGAGACCAACAGTTTAAGCATCTACTGAGCTTTCTAGAAATCTAAGTATGTCGGACGTTCAACAGGCATTGTACAGAGGATGCCCTTCTCCCTTCTCCCCTAGACATGTGCACAGTGGCATTTCCTAATTTAACAAATACTCAGTTCTTGGCCTAAATAAACACAGGCATAATAATTAAGCAATCACAATTTAACTCATATTAACAAAATACGGACGTAACATCTTGAGAATCAAAAATAAACCATCCAAACTAAATTTACACAGACAGATAAGGCAACAAAGACACAGTTTGGAATTTGAAAGCAAAGTATAGTAACAAAAAAAGAACAGGGTCATTTTGGCATAAAACAGAGACAGTAACAGGAAGGAAAATAATGAAAGTAGCAGAAAGGATACAAAGCATTGGAAGACACTGATAATGGGGCTGATGCTGTTCAGGAACTGGAGTCAACATGACAAACTTCTTCACTGTTTATACCACTGCTTATACCAACCAGAGAGCTTTTTGGTATGGAAAAGCGTACCAGAAACAAAGACTCCAGAACTGAAAAGAATGTGTGACCTCTCAGTTTCACTGCTTCCTACCTGTATTTGTGTCCAATCAAATAACACATTACCTCTAATCTGGCTGTAATACATAAAATAGCAGTAACATCACATACATAGAAAACTAGCTCAATTATACAAGCAAGAACACAAAAGCTTCCTTTATAATATCTTATTCCACTGAAACAGCAAATGATTAATATTACACATTTACAAGAGACTTCATCGGTTTTGTAGACTATGTAGATGCATGTAAAAAAGTATTCACTTCAAAGTTTGCTTGCTCCAACTATTGAGATTATTAGAATTTCCTTTACCTTGGATACTTCTTGGTTTGCTGGCATTATTAAAGTCACAGACCTTCTCCCACTTGTCTCTCACTGCCTCAGGAGTCATTGGCTGATCCTTTCCTCTGACAATAGCACCCAAGGATCGCTCCCAGCGCACTAATTAGAAGAGTAGAAATGGGAGACATTGGTAAGACAGCTAAAGCTGGCTGTCATGGTATAAAGCAAAAAGTCATTTAGTTTCTTTAAGTACTCTTCCTCTAGAGCACTACTTTAATGAGAGGACACTCCTGTCTAACTTTACAATGTAACTTGAACCTGGAATAAAAAGACTCACCGGTTTTCATTAATATTTAGAAAAGTAATAGCAGTGATCTTAAATGTTATTAAAGCCAACAACGGACTGCCTGTTCGAAATATTACATCAGTTTTAGAACTCTGTCCAGTGAAACCTTGCTAGTGCACATCTACATTGTTTTCTGACACGATTTTTTGAAATGATTGGCTAGTTAGGAATTTTCTGAAAGCCTTGTAAAACTATACAGAAAATGCGAAAGTCATCTGTTATATATGAAAATCGTTAATACCAATAGCCAATAACAGTCCCTGCAGCCATATTTTAATACTGCCATTTGAGATAAGTTGTTAAGGCTAATGTGAAATCATTTCTGGGAAGATACAGATTCATTGGATCACTCTCTTAACCAAGGGTTAAAAGTTATTTAGGTATATTTAATTACCGCTCACCAGCTTGAAGTATTTCAGAACACTTTCTTAAATTAGCAGTTTCCCCCATGTATCATGTAATTTTTAACTTCTACCTAAAATAAGCAGTTCCCTCAGAATGCTAACAAAAAATAAAATTGTTTAAAGCAGAGACTTGCTGCAGAAGTTTGTACACATTTGTTGGCAAATCAAAAACAAAACCAGTCTTGCAACAAAAGCTACTTACATTTTCCAATCCATCCTGCTCCCACCTGTCAAAAGAAAAAAAATAAGAAATTTGAAAATCATCAGCTTATCACATCACTATACAAATTTTTTATAATGTAGGGAAACCAAAGTATTCCTCAGAACAAACTGAATATAATAAAAAATTCTGAACTACCATTAATTGCATTTAGCAGTTTAAACAACGGAATGTCAGCAATATAAAATGTAAAGAACAAGATAACAGTTTCCATTCAATTTAAGAGCTAGCAGTTTGATGGTAGTACTTACGATGTAGTCCATAACTAATTCATCCTTCCTGCCAATTGATTTGTATGGTTGAATGATTTATAAAAAATACAAACTTTGTTGTGAAGGGGCTGCTTTACAATCTTTTCAGACAAGATTACAATAAGAATTTTAGCAATCCATCAGTAATAATGTGGGTACTCTCCAGAATTTGACAAGGTTGCTACGGACATACGTATCATGAACAGCACCTCTTGTTGTTCTCTCTGTGTTTAGTATTTATCATCTTACTTGACAATTTATTTTAGCAAAGAGGTTATGACTGTAGAAGCAAGTGACTGATTTTCAGAGGGCAAGGTGGTAGGAGGGAGGAGGATAAAAAAAGAAAAAAGAAAATGAAATATTACCTCAAAGAGACTGCCATTCTCCATACAGGTCTCATGGCAAAGCCAAAGAACTAAGGGAGCAACATACTCTGGTTTGAACGCATCAATGAGATCTAAAACAAATTGGAGAAAGGGAGATCATTAAATGGAACTACTGTATGATTTCACCAAATTGTCCTTACTTAACACATTCTGATGAATGGCAGAGACAAAGCAAGTTTAATCAACAGTATTCTGTCATAAGAAGAAAGGACAAAACTAAACACCTGAAGATTCACTGTAAAATCCTTCAACACAAACAACAGAGTGTATGTCTCCAAACCAAACCATGGTGGTTCTGAGCCAGACAGATAAAAGACATTTAAATGCTGGGAGCACTAATCCCCAGACTGCAAAGCCAGAAATCTTCCTAAATTTCCAGTTGACTAGCAATCTGAAACAAGGACAAGTCAGCCAGACATAAACCTGACAGAAATGTACCTGAGCAATTTCAATTTCTTCTTCATTTATAACTTACAAATAGTGAGAATGCTTGCAACTGCTATTTGAGAAATATTCCATTTCAAAATCACAAAATCTCTCAGTGAGATATAGGGAATTGCCAATTCTACTGATTTTACATATCAACTTATTTTTTATTTTTTATCTTCATTTACATGGTCATCTAGCACAAAAGAAAACAATCTGAAAATGGAGAAATCGCTGAAGACCAAAACTGGCTGTCCAGGCAACTTTAACCACATATTCAGCCCACTTCCTGAAAATGAGGAGTTGGAAAAGTCTGGCATTACCCACGCTTCTATAACAACATGATGAAGTGACACAAGTTCAGTTTTGTGAGTTCCACACAGGTAACAGGAAGCACAACTGCATTTAAAATAGAGGTTTTTAAATATATCTCAAATGCTGTAGTTTTTGCTCAAGTATGGTACACCACACAAAGTCAAAAAAGTTGGCAGTAGAGTGCCATCACTAATGCTATTGATCTACTATTAAATAAATTAAGAAACAGCTGATAGTTTGTTGGGATTCAAAAAAAAAAAAAAGAAAACTACATTTACAGTCACAGCATTAACAAAATTGAGTGGACCAAACTACATGGACAACCGCTGCTACACTACAACACAGCTGTTTGCAGACATCTAAGGATAGATAACAAGGAAGTATTACGATCATAAAGTTAATTTTACAGGACATGCAAAAATATTTTGAAGGGAGACAGCCAGGTATGGAATTAGTGATCAGAACTTTAAGTATCTTACAGTGAGACCTAATAACTTCAGTCTGCTTTAAAAAAAGATTAGGAGTTGGATTTATTACTCTCTGTAAAAACTTTCAGGAAATTTATCTGCTGAACACTTCTTTAAGCTTCAAGAGCTCATGGCTACAAGCTTAACAATTCAACGTCTCTCTAAGTGGCATCTGGAGCCTATAGAGACATCAGATTTTCTGATCACTTGTACTACTTAGATCTAAGGCAGGATACTTCGCACAGAACTTAATCAGTGAAATAAAATCATGTATTCAATATATGCAAAATACATACAATATACAATACAATATATACATACGTACAAACTCTTTTTGTTATGTTATGTTTGAAAAACTTAATCATTTTCCTGGCTGTGAAGTGTCTACAACTAGGTAAAAGAACCAGAGGGGTGAAATAAGCTGACAAGACAACATTCTGGGAGCAATTTCTTTTTAGAGAGTTTTTTTTTTTTTCATCAAGTTCTTTTTGCTTCTCCAGTCATTTCCGAAATACATAGACAGTCTGTTTATACTAAATTCACATTTTACACACAGCTGTCTCCCACAACATACTCTATTAGTAACTTCTCAGGTGCAGTGTTTTGTTAAAACCTGTTCAAGCATTCAAAGTTGAGCAATACAGAAAAATGTATTAGGCAACTCAGTTCATTATCACTAATGCTGATCATGAAACAAAGGGGTACACGTGTGACACGTTGTGCAAAACATAGTATCTGTAAATCACAGAATTGGAAGTGCACACAGGCTATGCACACATGTGACTCCACAACTAATAAAATAAATGTTTCCACTATTTAATAAAGTCCTGAAAGAGAATACAACTAAAAAGCCTTGAAACATGGAATTGTTTTTTGTGAATTAGTAGGCTGACTGTTCAAAAACAACAAGAAATTAATTAGCAATTTCCTAAGTGCGAGGGATTTGCTTTTTCTAGTAAGAAAGTTAGTCATGCTTCAATCCGCTGAAAAATGTCTAAACAAATACACCTTAAATAATTCACCTTGTGGCATGACAGTCTGGGTCAGTCTGGATCCAGCAGTAGGTGCAATGGTGTTGCAGTGGATGTTATACTTTCGGCCTTCAATTGCAATCGTGTTTGACAGACCCAAAAGGCCAAGTTTTGCAGCACTGTAGTTGGCTTGACCAAAGTTTCCATATATTCCAGCAGCTGAAGAAGTCATAATTATTCTTAGGGGAAGAGAAAAAGAAATTACATTATTTCATGTTATTTAATTCTTGACAGCAAAAGGAAAGTGTGGAAATAAGAATCAAAATGTAATTTTTTTTTTGCCAGAAAACAAGGTGCTTTTTTAATGTGTGACTGATGGAGAACATTGGACAAACCTTGAGTTATCAAAGCAGAAAACAACTAATAAAGTCATGAGCCTTTTTGAGTTGTATTATGAAACTAGAATATATGCCCTCTTACAATATATTATGATGTAGAAAGAGGTATTTTTCTTCTCTGCTCTAACTGTATTTCAAATTATGATATCAATAACAATTGGCTTTAGTGGTCAGGACAAATTATTTCATTGAAAGTGCCTTTGCTTTAATATACACTTGGTAATACATGAAGAAACATTATTACAGAATAGAAAATTTCAAAGAAGCCTAATGTCTATTAACTACCTAAAAGAGGAGGACGACAACGTCTTGTCTTTTGCTGTCCCTTAACATTACTGTGGAGATGACCAAACCGCTCACAAGACATTTCTAAAACAGCTGCAGTTTATGCAAGGATTCCCCCAATAGTAATGGCTCTTATTTTATTACGTTGGCCCATGATGTCAGAGGTGGATGTGGGTGACATGGAAGTAGAGGCTGAAACTTCCCACTAATATTCCATTACATGCTGTTGCCATGCAACCAATGGCAGCAGAGGGGCACTCTGACACAATGGCATCTGACATGGAAATGCGTGTGAAGCAAAAATGTGTCCCTGTGGAAAAAACAGCACCCACTGACATTCACTTATGCTCTCTGAATATTTATGCACGCCAACCAGTGACTGTCAGTAAAGTGAGGTGGTGGGTGGTGCATTTCAGCATTGGTGATAGCAGGTCTTCTGCTGGTGCAGGCTTTTATGAGCACTGCATACAGACTCTTATTCATTGCTGGCAAAAATGCTCAGCTAACAGTAGTGACTACATTGAAAAATAGTGTTTTGTAGCTAAGAATATGCCCTATTAAGTAGTGTTACTGCGCTCCTTGCTTTTGTTGTCATTATCACAGAAATAAATAGGAGGCCTTACTTTCAGAGCGACCTACATAGCTGTTTTGAGGCAAGAATTTTCTCAAAAAACGTATCTTTTCAAAAAACAGAACGCAAAAGCAAAGTGTTTACATCTTCACCTTTAAAAGAAGGCTTATCAGAATCGGTTCTACATTACTGTAAACACACTGTATATCTGAGATCAAGTCATTTGCCTCACTGGCAACAACCCATTGTTTTTAATCTAAATAGAGGTTACAAGTACTAACTTTACAAGTATTAACTCAGTATTACCAAGATGAAAAAAGCTACAAAATCTATACAAAATAGGCATTTTGCAGATGGCACAAGGAAGACTAAAACTTAAATCTGGCAAGGGAGGTCAAGGGCAACAAGTGGACAGTTGGACTGGATGATCTTGTATGATTCTAAAAAAGCCTTCTCTAAGTATATTAACAGCAAAAGGAAGACTTTTAGGAATGAGAAAAAGGGAAAATGCAGGCCTGCTGCTGAATGAAGTAGGTGCTCAAGTAACTGAGCACACTGAGAAGGTGAAGTTACTGAATGCCTTCTTTGCTTCAGCCTTTACTGCTGAGAATCCCAGACCCTGGAAGAGAGAGAGTCTGGAAAAAGGGAGACA
Organism: Gallus gallus; assembly: GCF_016699485.2. Taxonomy (NCBI): domain Eukaryota; kingdom Metazoa; phylum Chordata; class Aves; order Galliformes; family Phasianidae; genus Gallus; species Gallus gallus. Next base: position 72,132,560 of record NC_052572.1, read on the forward strand.
TCCCCTTCGTCAAAGAGAATCTGGTCAGAGACCGTCTAGGCAAATTTGATGCACACAAATCCACAGGCCCCAACAGGTACACCCGTAAGTGCTGACAAAGGTGGCAGAAGTCATTTCCAAGACATCCTGTCATCCTTGAAAAGTCACAGAGAATAGAAGAAGTTCCTGAAGATCGGAGAAAAGCCAATGCCACTCCAGCCTTTAGAAAGGGCAAGAGGGACGAAGTAGGAAACTACATGCCAGTCAGCCTTATCTCCATCCTTGGGAATCTGACAGAACTGATTGTTCTGAACGTCATCTCCAAGCAAGTGGAAGAAAAGAGTAGAAGGGCCTCCCAGAATTGCAGTAACATGCACCTAATACATATTTCTAATGAGTTCCAATGAAATGAAATGATATTTGTACAACCCTACATGGAAACTGTAAACATAGCAGTGAGGGGAGCAGAAAGGAAAGCTCTTTCCTACTGGAACAGATTTTGTTTCATCTCAGTGACAGTGAAAGAAAAGGATGCAAAAAATCCTTTACATTCATGGCATGCATCAGCGCACTACTTCTTAGTGGGAAATAAATAAATAAATAAATAAATAAAGTCTTACCTGCCAAATTTCTGATTTTTCATATGATTCCATGCAGCTCGAGTGACCAGGAATGATCCCCTCAAATGAATCCTATGAATTATATCTAGGAACAAATTAATGACCATGTAATAAGCCTATAATTTCATCTGTATATTTGAAATACATAACTTGATTTTATTTCATGACAAAGCAGCACTCTCTTCTCAAACTGTGTGTAGTATAATCTGAGCATATGCTGACCGTGCCTTGCTTTCCTCCTTTTACAAGCCAAACACAAGGCAGCAGAACACAAGTAACTTATTACTAAACTTTCAATGCAAACATAATCGTTTGATCTAGCACAGACAGACTTTCCCCTCCTGCCTCCCTCCATGTCTAAGTGGAGGATGACGTACCTTCCATCATCAACATATTATGTATTGTAGTAGGCGTCAATTGAAACACTGAAAGCAACAATTATGTACATTTCAAAGTTTATCAACTCACCCCAGTCTTCATCGCTTATCCGAACAAATGAACGGTCTCTTAGAATTCTAGAAAACATCATTAGGAGAACAGAAATGAAAAATGAAACAGTGCTTATTCAAAAGTGACATGCCACAGTCATACAGACAGTATCTTCAGGTTCACTTACCCAGCATTGTTTATAACAATATCTGCAAAAAAAGAAAATATAACTAAATGAGTGCACTGACAAATTATAAGCTTACTTTCATCATTCTCCGATTCAAAAAAAAAAACAACCACCCAAACGACCACATATAGAAGAGTTCAAAACTGCACACATCATGTCCTATTCTATAGCACCTTCTTCTAGTTAAGAAAACAATAATTAAGACAAAATACTCGAGTACTGGCAAGTATCAACAGAACAACAAAACAGCTTTACAGAGGAAAAGCTGAGAAGTCCTGACGAATTGGGAATACACTTCCTACAGGATGCAGCTATCCTCCTCAGTTTTACAGCTTACTTGATATTCCACAGTACTCCAGATATCACAGTTTGTACTACCATCTTTGTCACAGTAATCTCAAATGAAAGGTAAAAGCACCACAGAGTTGCACAGCCACTAAGACAACCTGGATCAAAAGCAACTTTTGATCAAGTATTTAATTTTGCTCTTGGCTTTGTTCATATATAAATTTTAGCCATTTAAGAATGGGCTAAAATTACATAAACGTCACAGGTAAGCAGTGGCAATCACATGCAAAACAGGATCTTTATTTGCTAAACAAAATACTTCAATACTTTTAATTTCTCTTGGAGCATTTTGATCTTCACATAGGCAAAGGAGCTTCCAATAGGTAACAGAGCCTCTGATACTTCAGCTCAACCTTTTATTCAGTGTTATGCAGCTAGTTACAATAATTGGTAGGCGATGTACTTTGAGACAGAAACTATTAGCAATTACTTAAATACAAAAACTCTGCAGGGCAGGAAAGCATGAGTTTTAAAACTCCTACACTGAGTTTTAAAATTGTGCAAACAGTATCGAAAACAGAGAAAAGATCTCCATTCAGATTCAAAGCAGCAAGCCTCTACAGTCTAAGGAGATCAAGAGCTTTCGAGTTCTTCTGATGTCAAGCTGTACTTCTTACACTTGTTAACTGCAGTGCTTATAATGGTTCTGCACTCACAAACAAGTTAAGACAAGAATTATGCGACTGTACCTATCCTCCCAAAAGCCTCAAGTGCTGACTTCACAAGCTTTTCACCATCTTCCACTGAATCTGTAAGGAAAAAAAAAAAAAGTAAATTTAAGTAATGAGCTACATGCACTGCATGTCCAGAAAACTAATTCCATGGATCTCAGAAGATAAATTGCATAAAACCCCAATATAAAATACATCTAGCCATCACTTGCACATGGCCTAAAGCATACTCTGCTCAGTAAGTCTTAATGATGAAGTCTTTGACATTGCAAGACAAACAAGCCAGACAAGTAAGAACTATCCGTACCCACTCTGCCTCTGACAACTGTGGGTAGATAGGTTTTCAGTGACCCAATGTTGAGACAGCACATAAGAAAAAAAGGTATTGTTAAAAGAATATTAATTAGAAAAATGTTTATGCACTTGCTTTTAGCACCTCTGCCAACTTGCTCCAGCTTACAGCCTACCTGTTTCATTCATATGGTATTGGTAAGCTTGAAGCAGTCCTTTATTAAGTAGTGTGAACCCTTCTTTTAAGATGTCCACCATGCCTGCCTATAGACCACTAAACTAGTCTGGAAAAACAACATACCATAATTGGGTACTGCTTTCCCTCCATTTGCTCTGATTTCACTGACAACTTTGTCAGCAGCTGAAGAGCTCTTGCCATATCCCTTGAAGTCACCTCCAAGATCATTCACTGTGTAAAAAGAAAATATTGATTTTTGATTGTTGATGGTCTCTGCTTATCTCATTAACACAATTGAAGTTCTAAGAGGTGTTAATAAAATCTGCTGCTATGGATTCTACAGAGAATTTCAGATTAGTAGAGAAGAGCAGGTCACATTATACTGGCTCACAGAGAAAATAAAGTAGTACAATATACACTATATTATCTTCTTAAAATAACACATGAAACAACTTTTCTTTTTTCTTTCCACCACACACACAGCTTACTTGCTTTGTCCAGGCTACCCCTCTGCATTGTTGTATTTCAAAAACAAAGATTGAGATAGCATACCAATTACAGGCAGTTAATTCAGGTCTGTCGTCAAACTGCCATAGCTACTGAATGAACTGTAAAAAAAAAAAACTGGGAAGACTGTGCGCCTGTTTAACACAGTAGGTGAAGCATTACTGGCAATCTTCATGATAGAACAGGTGAAGGAGCCTGAACAAAAGGAGAAGAGCCTGCCCTGGGACTTCAGATCCTGGTTCTGCAGGGACAGGAGGGCCACGTGACACAGCCAGCTGCTCTGTTTACTCTTGCAACAGGTCTGATAAGAAACTGTAATACAAAAAGAACTGACTACAGATTAATATGCAACATCAGTCCTTGGTCGTAGTGAACTTCAGCTTTGTGCCTTCCACTTTTGCAAACCCCTCAAGCAGCCAGCTGCAGTGAAATTTGCTTTTTGCTGGTCTTGGTGCTCAACAACAACTGTAAATCTGCTGTATATTCACAAAATAAAATAAATTTCCACTGTTCCTCTTTCCCCTCCTTTTTATATTCTACATTTGCAGAGGAACATAGCTTGCAGGGCATGTAACAAAATCATTCTCCATTACTCAAACCAAAAAGGCCTCATCTAGAATCCTGAATTAAATTTCATGCACAGCACTTCAGAGATAGATGGAAACACTGGAGAAAATCCAAATGTGTGAAAAAGAATGCCAAATCCTAGAAGAAATGAGTCACAGAAAGGGTCAAGGAAGGAAAATGCACAGCCTGAAGCAGAAAGAATGAATACAGAATGTGCTGATATGCTCAAGTACGTTACAAATCTGATGAAAAAAGAGAAAGGAAGCAAAACCTCCAAACTGAACATATCAATATCTAATATTTGGAACTTGCAGCCAGCAGAACTCAGATGAGGCATTAAGAAAATCAGTTCTAAGTGCAGCATTACAATAGGCAAGGCAGGCAGACCATTTAGTCCTCAACATCAAAGGTCTTTAATTTAAAGAAAATTAAAGAAAAATCAGTGAGGATCAGGAGTGGGAATTGTACCACACCCTGTGTAAGAAGAGTGGATAATTTTGTGCTAAATGTTTATACATAGCTGTTCAGTTAGTCTTTGAAAGGCACTATAACTCTCCTTCACTTCAAAAGTAAATTTCTGAGAACAGCTTAATTAATCACTTGTGGAAATTTGCCAAGTCAGGAAAGTACCTGGGGCTGAGTGCAGGCACTAACAGAACTGAAGCCATAATGAGTATATGAGAAAGAAGAAAGCTATTCTGAGCTTTGGAAATGATAAAATAACTCTGAAAGTGTAATAGAGGAAATAAAACAGCACATAAACAACTTTATCTAGACTCAACCTTAACACCTTTTAATTTTCAATTACAAAAATCCATTACAAAAGACAGACACTGAAGGAGTTGTGACAGAGTATGGTTATATCCTGAACTTCAGAGAATTCCTCTGTGAGTACACTATTAGCACAAGTAGTGCAGAAAAGCAGAAGCAGATCTGTACTGTGAAATAGCTGGTGCTGAGCACCTGACATCCCAAGTACACCCTTTTGACAAAACAAACCATTCAATGACTATCTGTAAGTTGGAGCTACAACTCAAATATTCATTTGGAGGAACTTGTGCACGCTGCTAAATTTCATCTTCCGGTTTGGTTTCCAAAGAAACTCCATTCCTCCAATTCAGTACCATCCCACAATGCAAATGAAAGAGATGTGGTCAAGAAAGATGCAAGTAATCAAACTAAAACAGCAACACAGAAAAGCATGCACGCTGCAGATACACTGAAAGGAAGAAACAGCAGGATCTGGACATAATTCAGCATGTGAGACAGAAAGCATTTCTCTCTTCATGATTACAAGTCTTTCTGAGAGGAAATATGAAAAATACAAAGCATGACAAAAAAAAAAAAAAAAGTGACAGCAAGCAACCTTAACAGTAAAGGAAAAGGGAGAATTCCACTTGGTCACACTGGTCAGTCAAACCTGGCAGCAATTCACACAACAGAAGCTGGGACCCCACTACACCTCTGTGACTGGAGCATTTGCTCATTGTTTTTGCATACCTTCTTTTCTATAATTAAAAAAAAAAAAAAAGAATTTGTTTTCATGAGAAAAGGCACAGGTCTCAGTCTCATATGTTTTGGTTGATAAATTCAGAAGTTCACAGAAGTAACTTCTCAACTCTTTGGAGTCAGAATCGTAAGAGAAAAAGAATAAGAAAAATAAATAGAGGTATGATAATAGGAGACCACTCCTTTACAAGTTGAAGTGAGGTTCAATTTACAGATAGAAACAACAGCCTTCCCTTACAGTTAATTCGTATCATGCTGATTTAGCTATTGTGCAATAAGGACATGAACTAAAGCAGTACTAGCTGTTGTCAGGCAATATAATAGATTCTCTTTCAGATCATTCTGGAAAGTCAGAACAGTACTAACTACAATCAACATTACTAAACATTTTGACTATTTAGTGACCTAATTCATGCTAAATGAGAACTTGTGACAAAGTATTCAAGTTTCCAGTAAACAAGGTAGATATCAAAAGTTTTTTTTTTTTTTTTAATTTAATCATGAAAGTAAGTATAGTCAATTTTTATGAAAGTATGTAGACTGAGATTGGAATGTTCATTTAAAAGCTGAAAAAAACATCCAGCAAATTCTTGCCCACATTCAACAAGCTGTTCAAGCATTTAATCTTGAACTCATCAACAGTATCTGTACAAACTCACTCACAGGCAGTGAAATGGCAGAGGCCAACTGCCCAAGAACATAATAGCCTTTAGAATCAGCTTCTGACAGGGCATTTGGCAGAGCTGAAGAAGGTGAAACACCATAAGCACAAAACCCTCACAGAGAGAGATCTGTTACTGTTATTATATTGATGGCTCCTGTGTAATGCTCTGCAGAAGGAAATAACATTGCCACTTCCAGCACATATATCTTACTTTCTGGAGCTACCAGTACTGCATTAAGTTCCAATGTATTTACTCTCCTGGGAGAAAGTAGCAGAAGATACATATAAATAAATAAACCTTAGAATCTAAACAGCAAAAGATAAGACAAAAAACTATCCTATGAGAAAACCTACTGTCATAAAGGGTGTGGACTGCTGAACACCAGCAGTCCATAGGAATGGACAATGGGAAAAGGTAAAGGTTAGAGTCTTGATCAAGTTAGTTACAGTAGAACTTACCAACCACTGAAGCTCCTCTTTCGGCAAAAGCAAGAGCATAAGCTCTGCCCAAACCTGGTTTAAAAAAAAAAAAACAGAAGTTATAAAAGTGTCAATTTCTCTCCTGAAGTATAATTCTAATAAAAGCTAAACAAAAACACAATGCATGTAGAAAAAAAAATGCACGAGATCAAGACAAAAATCCTGCAGGTTTTAAGTAAAATTTTATCTCCCACTGGAATTGAACTTTCACATAATGTCAAATCATAAAAGTTAATTAGCAGATAAGTTCTTGACAGACAAGATGAAAAAAAAAATTGCCAATGATTACTCTTTGTCACTGCACTCAGCAAAACCATGATGGAACACGGCCTGATGCTATCTCTTTGTTTGTGATGGAAAAATGCACTGGTAAGGCAGAAAGTTGAATGTCTTGACACAAACTCACAGAAGGGGATGTTTCAAGTTAATTAATTACATTCTAAGAGAATTCCAGAGTTAAAGTTAGCCTTTAAGATCTGAAGAACTTCACAAACCAAACTGAGACTGAAGACGTACCGACAAAACCCCTCCAAGTATCTGGGTACAAAGCAATCTCTCAGTACCACAGCTAGCCAGGTACAAATAGCTCACCTAGCCCAACAGCAGAATGTAATTTTTGCCTCACATACAAAAGCAAGTCTATTGTACTTTTGCTCTGATTTAATGCTAGGTGGGTTAAACATTAGTTATTTGTAGTGACAGATGATTTACTCACAGGGACATTATGCCCCTTTCAGTCAAAAGTTATTGAAATCCATGATGCGGGCTCTATTTCCATGCAAAAAGAAAGTTATAATCAAAAGGTTATAAAACAAAGAATAGTATGTGCCAGCGCACTCAACTGGCAAGAAAGAGCAGAGCGTTTAAAAATAAAAAATACAGGTCTCACTTTGAAACAAACTACTGATGCAGATGTTTTAGATAAATTTTCAGCTCTCATCTGTTCACTGCCATTCAAAACAACCAATGTCAACAAAAAAAGGCAATTAGCAGACTATCACAGAATCATAGCATATTCTTAACGGCTATCTATACCAACTCTCCCATAACAAATAGGGACACCTACAGCTAGCTCACAGTGCTCAGAGCCCCACCCAGCACCTTCAGCGTCTCCAAGGATGGGGCATCCACCACATCTCTGGGCAATATGCTAACTACAATGCTTTAAACTAGATAGAAACAAACCAAGAACTAACCTGACATTAATAGGGCTTCTGTTTACCTTTGCTTGGATTTAATCATCCACTTATCAAAAAACTCTTGTGAAATAAACATCCAAGGACAGTTTTCTCTGTTTACAAACCACCTACAAGCAGCTGAAGACCAGAAGTACAAAGGTCACTGTACCCATACTTACAACAAGCAATTTTTGTTCCACATGCTGCTTTCTAGAAGTTTTGCTACTGAGAAAGGTGTTTATTTGTTCTGTTTTTCTATTAGCTAAGAACTCAACCTCTACTTCAGTGACTTTTGTACACACAGAGAGGCACATCAGTATAGGTATGGTAGAAGCTGACAGGCACCACACAAAAACATGGCCTCCCTTAGCTTTTGTCAGGGTCAGCCCCTACAAGCAAAACAAATCAATCATTTATTGCTTTCCACAAGATTTTTTATGCATGGTATTTACCCAAAAGACATCACACCCAAGCCCCAAAAATAAGCATATTAAAAACAACAAAACAAACAAACAAACAAAAAAACAGGAAAACTTCACTGTATTTTCTCCTCAGAGGATAATGGAAAACTAAGAACAACTACAGATTTTGTCACTAACTCCTCAGAATTCATGAGGTTCCACGAGAAGTGCTGCATCCTGCACCTGAGGAGGAATAACCGCATGCACCACCAGTACAGGTCAGCAGCTGATGTGCTGTATATAGGAACTCTGTGAAGAAGGCCCTAGGTGCCCTGGTGGACAATGTGGTCAATCGACCATGAGACAGCAGCGTGCCCTTGTGGCCAAAAAGGCCACTGGTATCCTGAAATGCATTAAAAGAGCATGGCCAGCAGTTGAGGGAGGTGATCCTGCGCCACTACTCTGCCATGGTGAGGCCACATCTGGGGTACTGAGTCCAGCTCTGGGCTTCCTAGCTCAAGAAAGGCAGGGATATTCCAGAGTCCAGCAGAGGGCCACGAAGATGATTAAGGGTCTGCAGAACTTCTTGTGAGGAAAGGCTGAGGGAGCTGTACAGCCTGGAGTACACTCAGAGGGATCTTACCAATCCTTATAAATATCTAAAGTGCAGAAGCAGATGGGGCCAAGCTCTTTTCAGTGGTATGCAGTGACAGGACGAGGGGCAGCGTGCACAAACTGGAACACAGATAGTTCCATCTGAACATGAGGAAGAACCCCTTTAAGTGTGACAGAGCACTGGAACAGGCTGCCCAGAGAAGCTGCGGGGTGGCCTTCTCTGGAGATATTCAGGGCCCATCCAGACGCCTTCCTGGGCAACGTGCTGCAGGGAACCTGCTCTTAGTGGGGCTGGGCGTGATGATCTCCAGAAGCTCCCTCCAAAAACAAACAACACACAACAACAAACTTAAAAGCCTGGTGGAAGCAGAGCCCCAGCAGAGGCCAGGGCCCACTGGCAGCACTGGGACACCTGTGCACCCTGCTACTGCCGCTGCTCTCTCCCCACACACCTTGGATGCACCTCGGCTGACAGCCGGGTGCTACCTGTGCTGGGACACAGCAGTGAGCGAGCGCCAAGGCAAGGACTGAAGGAGGTGGCACACAGCGTGGGCACGGACTGAGATTCCCCGCTGCCTGGTATGAGACAGCTGCGGATCTGAAGGTGCCTCTAAAGAACTTCGCACATCTGCAGGGCGCACCGACGCGTTTGCTTTTGGCAGCGGCCGGCCCGCCTGCACACAGCCCTGCAGGAGGCACCGCGGTCACCTCTGCGCAGCCTTGGCACGGCCCTGCGGCCCCGCGGGATGCCGGACAGCCCCGGCCCGGCCGCGCCGCCCCCGCACCCCCCTCCAACGGGAGCACCCGTGCCTCCACCGCCGGCAGGGCACTGGCCAGGCCTCAGGCAGCGACAGCCCTGAGGGCCAACAAAGCTCCTCCACGGCATGGCACAGCACGACACAACGCAACGCGGCGTAGCATGGCATGGCGTGGCGTAGCGTAGCGTCGCTCACCTCCTCCAGCGCCGGTCACCAGCACCACCCGCCCGTCAAACCGCAGCCCCGCCGCCATCGCTGTCCGCTCGGCTCGCGGCCCCGCTCGCAGGACGCGGCGCCCAGGACGGCCCAGCGGTCAGCGACTGGGCCGGCACCGCGCAGGCGCAACCACCGCCCCCGAGCGGTAACGTCGGCTCGCGGAGCCGAGCTGTGTGGCGCTGCCTGGCGGGGCGGCCGTGTGGGAGGTGCAGCTCCGCCCGCTGTAGGTACAATGCGGCTTGAGAAATGTCGGGGCTGGGCTTGTCCGACGGGCTCTCCCGCAGGCGGAACCACAGGTGTCTCGAGGGGCCGCAGCTGGCGGGGTGTGTCTCCAGAAACACGTCTAGGCAGTGTTGGCAGGGGAGGTCTGCTCCCGAGCCGCCTATTCTCCAGGCTGAGCAGTCCCTGCTCTCTCATAGCAGAGCCTTCAGCGTCTTCGTAGCCCTCTGCTGGACTCTCTCAAGGAGGGGCACGTCTCTTTGATGCTGCACAGCACGCATAGGGGCCCAGCACTCCCAGCGTGGCCTCACTGCTGCTCACCACCACCTCCCTTCGACACAGCTCTGCCTGTCAGAGTCGTGGCATTGCTCTTCTTGTGGCAAGGGCACACTGCTGGCTTGTGTTTTACTTTGGTGTCGACCAGGACCCCAGGGTCCTTATCTATCAGGCAGTTTTCCAGATGGGTACCCCCAGTCTGTACTGGTGCCTAGAATGAAAAGTAAGCCAGTGTGTGGGCCTTTCTGAGAAAGTGCGTCTAAGAATGTGCAAAACACATACTGCAGCTGCTCCAGGAGAGACTAGAGAGCTATATGCAACAGACCCTGAGTTATGGCAGAAGGAAGGCTGGAGATGCTGCAGGCAGGGAGCAGATGTTCCCTGCAGCCCAGAACAGGCCCATGCTGGAGCAGGCTGTCCCCCTGTGGGCATCATACAGAGCAAGGTCTCCACATGTAGCCACAGAGGAGCCCACAGTGCAGCAGTGGATGTAGACTAGAGGAGGCTGCAGCCTGTGGAGAGGAGCCCACGCAGGAGCTGTGGTACTTGGGAGACTTTCAGTGGAGTGGTTTGTTCCTGGTGGGCTGTCTCACGTGGTGGGGACCTCATGCAGTAGCAAGGAAGGAGTGTGAGGAGAAAGGAGCTGCACAGGGGAACTGCTGTGAACAGACTGCAACCCCTACTGCCTGACTCATGATCAGAGTGGAGGTAAAAGAGTCAGGAGTGAAAGGGTGAGGTTGGCCCTTAGAAGAAAGGCCATGGGGATTGTTATGGTTTAACCTGGCAGGTGCTGAACACCACAGTTGTTCTCTCACTCTGTGCCTTCCCAGTGGAATGGGAGAGAGAATTGAAAAACAAACAAGCAAACAAACAAACAAAAAACCTAACTGGCAAAGTTGAACTCGTGGGTTGAGATATAACTCTTTACTGAGATAGAGGAAAGGAAAATAGTTATGACTATATACATATATAAATGTATATAACAAGTGATGCAGAAGTAATTGCTCACCACCCCCCCAACCCCAGCTAATATCCAGATAGTCCCCAAGCAGTGGAGAAGAGCAAGATGAACTCCCTCCTTCTTCAAAACTCCTTCTGCTTGATGTCATATGTTATGGAAAATCCATTTGGACAGTGTAAGCCAGCTGTCCTAATTCTGTTTCCTCCCAGCTCCATGGGCTCTTTACTGTGAATGGCTTTGGCTCTGTACAACACTGTTTCGCAGCAGCTATAAGCATAGGTGTGTTATCAACATTGTTTTTCTCCTACAGCTAAAACATTGCATCACACTGGACACTGAAGAAAACACTTCTGTCCTAGTTGAAACTGAGACAGGGATAAGATATTTTTACTTGCTTTCTTTGTTTCTCAACATCCTACTTTTTTTTTTTTTTTTTTTTAATTGAGAATTTTAATTGGAAATTGAGAATCTTCCCCTGGTCAGTTTTGCCTGAGATGAGGGATGGGGACTGGAAAGTGATCTTCCTGTCTCTGTCTTGACCCAAGCATTTACTTTGTCCCTGTCCTGTTTTGGGGGAAAGTGGTCAAGCAGTTGCTTGGGCAACCCACTGAAAAGACTTCAGCTAAGGATAGATAAACACTAAGTCTCTGAGAATCTAGACTCTCCAAGAATCACTGCTGTGAAAATATGCCAACACTGGCGAACAACTTTCAACTTCCTGTATTCTCACATCTTAAAAATTGATTGTTTTCCTTGGAGATTACAGTGATCATAATGTAGTCACACCCACAACTTTCATCAGTCCTAATCAGATTACTTATTCACAGATATCTAACTGCTAAGTTAAAATATAGATGGGGAAGGTTTTCTATGTTTTTTTTTTTCCTTTTTCCTTGTTTCAGTCATAAATCGACAGTCTGCCATACCTTACTGGAATTCGGAGTAAATATACCTGGATGCAATTTTTCATTTCCAGACAGCTAATTCATTTTCTTTTAAAATAGTTCTCTAACATCCATTTTCTGTTGGTCTGTTTCATTGCTTTGGAAAGTCGGTTTAAAGAAATCCATCGGTGAGCACTGTCTGAGGATATAAATGAGTTCCGTAGAAACATCAAATATATTTGCTTCTAAACAACCCTGCAAAATGATCAGCTTCCCTTTTACAGGCTGGAAACCACAGAAAGATGTGTAACACATATGGCTGTGGAACTCTGAGTATATCATTTAACCTCTGGGTAGTCATCTGAATATTTTTTCCTTAAAATTCACTTTTAGCAGCTGCTGCTAACTGTGTATTTTGTGAAATCAATAACCTGCATTAAACAGGAGTGAAAATACCTGTTCTTTGTATCACTGCAGGTAAGACACGGTGTAAGACTCATTCATTCAAAGTGTAACTGTATTGGCTTTGGATCCCAGCAGCGGATCTTAGCAGGATATTCTATCATTACCTACCCAACTCTGAGCTGACGAAAAATGGACAGGGACTTCACAGAGTTCTTTCTTCTTACTTGCTCACCCTCCCAGCTGACTGAGAGCATCATCAGCTTTAGTCTCTAGGATATGTAAGCTCCCTGGAGTATAACGTAAGGAGTGCCCAGAATTCAGAGCAGCTGACAAGCTTATTTCACTGGGGAAAGCAACAACATACTCCCTCTGTGCAGACAAATTTTACTTCATGATAACACTTCTTGCACAGTTCATATTGTTTGGATTATTTTCGGAGCTAGCAGTAAGATTTTTAACTGTTGTTGCACATTATCTCCTTTGCTATTGGTGCATTATTGTGTATACTAAAAGAACGGATAGTTACCTGCATGATAGCTACTAGAAGACTTCCAAACTAGAAGAAATTAGAATTTCTGACCTCAGGTAGTCAGTAACATTTGCCATTTTAGAAAAAGTAAGAATACAGATGTGTTGCCTGTGATGTTAATACATAAAGTTCTGTTTGAAGGGCAAGGTTAGACCGAATTAAGTCCTACAATTGCAATTTATAGTTTGGACACTAGAGGGAGCATGGTGCTACAACAAAACTGAGATCCATACATTTACAGATAGAACAACGCTAGTAACAGAATTTGCATCCAGCAAACACAGAAAAGATCACATCGAAGGGTCTTTACTTTTATATACACTGTTTTTGCTTAGCCAATAGGTTTGCTTACATGATGGCATCCTTCTGGCTTCATAGACATGTACTGCAAACTACAAGTAAATAGAACAGCTATTAAAAGTTTTAAGTGTGAGAAATACTGTTGAATTTTGTGCATAGAGAGTCTCTTGCGGTGGATGCATGTTGTGCTGACATTGTGTTAATCAGAATAAAATACCACAAGAAGTAATTCTACTTCGAGAAATTGTGTTTCATTTTAATGCAGCTCAACATAAGAGCAGATATCCCTACAGCATGAGGACCGGTGCAATCAGCTGTCTGTTATCACAAGAATATTACTGACTGAGTCACTTTGCAATTGCTTTTCATGAGGAAGTAACAGATTGAGCTCCTGTGAGCTTTGGCTCATTCTTGATATTTTCTTTATTGTTGCTGCATTGTGTGGTCAGGCTCCCACTGGGGAGAGGGGAGGAAAGTCTCTCAGCACGAGACTGCTTCTTGCTGCCACAGGAGCAGTGCAGTGCACAGAAGAGAGCCTTGCACACATGTAGTTAATGTACTATCTGTTGAACATATTGCACTCTTTCCCATGTTTTTATCAGGGTGCCAAGGGTCATGTTTCTGTACTGTTCAGCAGGTTTATGGGACCATTTCTTAGAGAAATCCATAAAAACTAACAGCAGAAATATCCAGCTTAGTCAACTGTATATGAACTTCTGTAAATCCCTAGTTAAGACTGAAAATAGTAAGACACTTAGATAGGAACTAACTTAGTCATCCTTACACTATCAGCAGTATTTGCATAATCCTTAATGTAGTGAATGTGCTGTCCAAAGTGGTGTAGTTCTGAGAAGAAGGCTATAAATCAGTCCTTAGAGATTGGTTTTGGCTTCTTCCATGATCTTAAAGAAGGCATTTGGGTTCCATTTGCTTCTGTGCACTTTTTATTAGATGATGGGCTATTCAGGAAGAGGACTCTACTCAGGAATTTGCCTAGAAGTTAGTGATTACATGCCTCTAAATAAGATCAGGCTTGAGGTACTTCTTATAGCAGATCATTTTTTCTTCTTGTGGCTAACATGCCTTGTTAACAACTCAGGATCTTCTATAGCTTTCTCATTTTGATGTACATGCTGTTACTAGAATCACAGAATCACAGAATAGAGTGGGTTGGAAGGGACCTTAAGAATCATTCAGTTCCAACCTCCTTTCCACAGGCAAGGTTGCTACCCACCAGGTCAGACTGTCCAGGGCTGCATCCAAGCTGGCCTTGAGCACCCTTGAGGGATGGTGTATCCCCAACTTCTCTTGGCAGCCCACTGCAGTGCTTCATCACACTCTGAGTAAAGGATCTCCTTCTAATAGCTAATGTAAACCTCCCCTGTTTGAGTTTAAAACCACACCTCCTTGTCCTATCACTATCAGATCATGAAAAAAGTTCATCTCCCTCCTGATTATAAGATTCTCTCAAGTACTGGAAGGCCACAGAGAGATTTCCTGGAACCTTCCGTTCTCCAGGCTGTGCAACCCTAGCTCCCTCAGTCTTCCATCATAGCAGAGGTGTGCCAGCCCTCCAGTCATCTTCCTCGCCCTCCTCTGGGCCTGCTCCAACAAGTACACATCTTTCCTGTGCTGGGGACCCCAGACCTGGAGACAGTGCTACAGATGGGGCCTCACAAGGGCAGAGCAGAGGGGGACGATCACCTCTGTCTCCCTGCTGGTCATCCCTCTTCTGATGCAGCCCAGGATACTGTTGGCCATCTGGGACACAAGCACACACTGCTGGCTCATGTCCACTTCTCGGTCTCTAGAACTCCCAAGTCCTCCTCCTCAGAGCTGCTCTCAAGTTCTTCTCCCAGTCTGTATACATGTCTGGGATTTCCCTGACCCAGGTGCTCCACTCGGTTTGGTGTCGTCTGCAAACTTTCTTGATCCCATTGTCTGTGTCACTGATAAAGATGTTGAAGAGCACCAGTCCCAAGACAGAACCCTGGGGGACACTACTACTCTCTAGCCTTGACCTCACATACAGTCACTGACTATAGCCCTCTGTCTGTGACCATCCAACCAATTCTTTATCCACAAAATAGACCACCCTTCTCTTAAGTTTAGAGATAAGGATGTAGTGTGAGACGATGTCAAAGGCCTTGCACAAATCCAGATATTTAGCATCAGTTGTCCTTTCTTTGTCCACGAATGCCTGATATTCTGTTATAGAAGGCCATCGGATTGGTCAGGCACAATCTGCCTTGGCAAAGCCGTGTTGGCTGTCTCAGAACACCTCCTCGTCTTTGTGAGAGGTAGATTGTGTTTTTGCAGTGGAAGTTTCCAGTATTTTCTGTATATAGCATAGGATAAGTAACCTTTTACAAAGAGAACTCCTGAACAGAGTAAAGTTGAGACTGGGGCGTTCCAACCTAGGTAGAATTGGCGCAGGTGCTAGGGCAAAGGAGAGACAGAACAATTGAAAATATTGTCCTCCTACCACCATAAAAAGTACAGAACATACCCAAAGACAATGGGTTGGTAACAGACATTGTATGGAAGTATAATGTAGGTATGGAAGTGTAACTGTAGCTATGGAAGTGTAAACGTAGCTGTGGAAGTGTAACATAGCAATGGCGTCTGAAGACTGTGAGCCTGAGATGCACAACCAATGAGTGCCAGGAGAGGCTTTACCTGCATCGGACCCAGGGTGTGTAACAGGATGGATTTTACTGACTACTTGCATAATTTCTCCCTTGTCAGTAGGGGGTGTGCACCCATTTTTGCAGTAATGAATAAACTGCTCTTCACAGAGATCCTGGCCTGATTAGAAATTTTTCATCTTGAGCATGTTTCTCACAATCTTGTATGTGCCTTAGCATATCTTCCAAGAAGATCTGCTCCATGATCTTCCCAGGCACAGAGGTGATGCTTATCAGCCTGTAGTTACCTGGGTCTTCCTTTCTCTCTTTCTTGAAAACTGGGGTATGCTTTTCTTTTTCCAGTCACAAAGGGCTTTGCCTGACAGCCATGACTTTTCAAATACGAGAGAGCGTCTTGGCTCCTCAGCCAGTTCCTTCAGGACCCTGGGATGCATTGTCCCTTGGCCCCATAGTCTTGTACACATTCAGCGTCATGAGGTGGTCTCTGACTTGCTCTGCTCTACAGTGGGAGGGATTTTTCTACCCAGCGCCAGCCTAGAGGTTCGGGGACCTGATGGATGTGGGAGGGACGTGAGAGACATGGGATTCAGCAAAGATCTGAAACTTCAGAACTGTAAATAAAATTGCATTTTCCTTTACAGATTTGTGTGTCTGCGTGTGAAAAAAACATAGTAGAAAGTGTACTAAAGTGAAAATGTTTCACCGTCATTTTTTTAAATGACCTGTAAAAAAATCAATATATACAGAGCCCCTCAAACTGCAAAGGAATTTGGTGGGTTCCCTTAACAATGGAAAATAATTTGTTCTGAAAGTCATAGAGCTGCCAGCAAATGGAAACGTCTCAACGCAAAGCAATACCACCCATAGCCACAGTGCGGTGATGTTAGGTGGAAAATTGGATGGAGTAAAGGTGTTAAGCCACAGATCAGTAACAAACTCAGTGTCAAACTGAGTTTTAAAATGAGTGAGTCATAGCGGGAGAGTAATAGCAGGATATCCAGTTTCCAAACTCATCTAGACAGGGTTTAAAGGGGTTGAAACTGATAACAAAATAAGTGAGTCGAAAAGGACATTATTTTATCTCTTAGTAACCAGCATGAACTTTGTCATGAATATTTGTCATTAACCTTTTTACTGGCATAGCAGGCTGTAAGAAGTGCATGAAAATTCACCAGAAATAAAAAAAATCCCAGGCATTGACCCCGTAGCACTGAGAATAATTCATTTTGTTTTCTGTTACGCCTCTTTCCCTGCCACAGGTGGGTTGTTGCATAAAAGCTGAATTTTCACATTGCATAGTAAAACAAATCTGATGTACATTGTACAACCATTCTTTCAACTAAGAGGTTAAACAGCTGGAAGTTTGTGGGTTTTTTTTACTTTGTCTTTATTTTTTATTTTTTTTAACTCAAGATTGTGTGCACTGTGGATACTGCAAGCCTTCTAATGTCACTCAAAATGTTTCCTATTGTCTGCTGCCACTGACTGTGAGCAGAATAAGGCTGTTGACAGACCTGCTTTTACTTCATGATTTTTGATATTGCTAAAAGATACACTTCAGTCATAATGCTCGTTTTTGAGAACTTAATTTACTTTCTAAAGGTTTTTGTTCATGGTGGTAGGGGACAATCAGATATTTCTCGCTATTACCAGAAGCTGTATATTGATTCCATGTTAAAAATGTGGCAGCTTTCAATAAGCAATACAAAAGCACAGCATACAGAGATGGTAACACCCCACATGTGGTAACAGTCACAGAGCTGGAGAAGTCCCTGGTGTTTTTAATACAGATGTTTTTTGCTCTACAAAACCATTGTGCAGTCTCACTGTCGTTCCCATTTTCTCTCTCACTGCAGCCCAGCACTGTCTGTCAGCTCACAGAGGTCACTGGGATGTCTCAGCCTGTAGCTCATCACAAAGGCTCATCTTACAGGCAACGCTGGGATGGCTCACCTCACCCTATTACTCTCTCAGTGCAAGTGGTCAGATAAAACGATTTGTTTTGATTAGATATACTATTTTGTGTGATATAGTCCCCCCACTTAGAAATTTTCATAGTTAGCGTATATAGTGATTCTGTTGACTCCCTTACCTGTAGAAATACCAAGTATGTGGTTCCCACTCTAACTCGTCTTCTCCTGTGTTCACAGACCTATGCTGGTTTGTAAGTGGGGCTTTCTTTCATTGAATCCAACGTTCTTCACACTCAAAAAGTAGCTTTCATGATGTGATGGTGAGGAGCAGCATACTGTGCAGCTAGCAGGGGGTGTATTCTTGTGAGCTAATTACAAACGTAAATGGAGATGTTTTCATAGCTTTTGTCAGCAGCCTGCATCATAAGAGGCCGCATGCCCCTGTTCTGGTAACAAACACTAATTTTTGGATTTGTTGCCCATACTGCTCTATTAAGTGGAAAATCCATGCTGGGAGCATAGGCGGAGCACTGTGGATGCTCTTCATTTGATTCCATGAGAGACTCAAGGTTTAAAGGAGACAGAAGCCCAGAGTCAGTCAGAGGTTGGTGGATTGCTGAGCTTGTATGTAGCAACACGTTACCATAAACTCATTAAGCAGAAACTTTTTGCATGTGCACATTCATAGCTTTGAAAATATATGTCGGGGAGATGTCAACAAAAGGTTGCTCCTGTAGCACAGCCCTAAATTTCACTCTAAATGTTTCTCCATTAGAAATCCATTGATGTCCCTGAAGGAAAAAAAAAAAGGGGGGGGGGGGGTGGGTGGGATGACAATAAAAAACACATGGACTAAAATAAGAGGTAAAGAGAAAAGGAAGCTACATCTGCTGCATGTTGGCTCTGCTACAAAGTTATGGGTAAAGAGATTCTACAGATTCTAAGATGTGGGGGTGGTCTGGCTGTGAAATCCATAACCTCATTGACGGCCAGGGTGTATTTGTCTGATCTGGCTGGCTGAGTGGGTGTCCCCTTCTTCCCTCACTGCTTTGTGAGTCCCACCCAGAGCTGTGCACTCGGTCAAAGAGAATTAATTCCCTGATAGAGACGCACATTCATACAGTAGCTGTGCTCCCCTGCTAGAACCTCCAAGAAAGTTCTGTAATGCTATGAGATAAATCTTTACTGAATAGATGGAAGAGTTGAAATTCCTCCTGAGAAAACTGATTCAGCGCAGTCGCTTCCTGAATTAATGGCCAAACTGAGCTTTGCGACAAAAAATTCCAATGGGTTCTGTCGTTAGGATAGACTCAAGCAGATCCTCTGCTGAGCAGAAAATCAGTACAAAAGATAAGCTACTTTCAAGCTGTGCCTCCAAAAATCAGTGCTTTCCTCAAGCTGCCTCCAAGCACATTCCAGGCTTCTTGTTTCGGATGCTATTACAGAAGGATTTTTTTGTTTGTTTGTTAGTTTTTATGCGGAGCTGCACAAATAAATGTATAACCTCTAGCTGAGGCAGACTTCCATCTGTCTCTCAGAAATAACCAGTCGACCAGCTTCCACCTCAACCACCCCAAAAATGTACACGAAAGCCGAACAACCCTGGCTTAGATCAGATGTATTCTGTAGTGAGGATTCCTCCCCAGTCTCAAGAGCAGTTTTAGTTACGACTACATGAAGTATGGAACAGTTGATTAATTGAGAAGCAGGATGGGTAGGTGGAGTCAAGTTAGCAACGACATAAACGCCTCTTCCTTCAGCAGCCATTACTCCTCCTCAGCCCTTGCTTTGTTAATCAGGAGTGAAGTGGGACATCCTAATTCCCTAGCCAGAGTTCTAAAAGAAGCAGAAACTACTTCTCATCGGTAACATTTTGTGAGAAGGGCTTTCTTTCCAGTTTCAGCTTTGGGGTAAAATGTAGATTGCAGTGCCATAGGATACTGGAACTGTAAGATTAAACATATCGTCTTACTCAGCCAGACAAAGACATGTGCTTACGGTAGACAGACCTTATCACAGTGAAGAAAGCAAGGCAAAGCTATTGAAATCGTGATGTCTCATCACAGCCCTTTCTCCCAGGAAAGTGCTGAGCTTTCCTTTCCCCTTTTCCCTAATAGTTACTCTTTTGATGGCACAGCCAACGTACCTTTGGGAGTGTCCATACCATTGAAATAGAGGCAAGCCGTTTATAACTGATGCAGATAGCTTTTGAGTTGGGCAGATTCCCTTTAGTTCCAAGAATGAGATCATTTTGCCGTTGCTGAATTATCAAGATCCTTGAGATACAGAACCAGCTTTCTTGAAATGAGCAGCTAATTTCACGGCATGTCCCAGGACCAAAGCACTTCCCCTGGTTCAAATCACTGCCTCAGTCTGCTCTACTTCTGCAGTCTCTTTGAAGGTCTAGCAGATGAGACATAGTATAGATATTGACTCCATAAAACAACAACTACCCTCAAACAAAGCAAGAAAACCACAGTATCTCAATTCCAGACAGTGAAGTAAACTGAGAGCATCAGCTAAGCACCTCTGTACTGGGGAATCTGTGTCTCTTCATATCATAGGAGCCCCTAATTTAAGAGTGGTGCACGGCAATGCCAACAGCCAGGGAAGATTCTCCTCAGGACCAGAGCCAATCCCAGACACAGAAACTGATCCATCAAATGAAGGGAGACTAAATTCTACTCACAAAAGACAAGCAGTTTTTCAGCACTATTTCAAAATGGGTAGAACAAGTCCGCTGCCATTCCCTTGCCAGAACAGAAGGGCTGGTGTCGTAATATGACATCTTCTGACATCAAAATTCTGTGTTAAAAAACTTAACACAGCATAAACTTAACAAGATCTTTCATCCGTTACTAGCTGTGGCATGGCTAGAACAATCAAAGATAAATGAATTCTGAAAAACTTGATACAAAATGCTGTGGAAGGGCTGCTGCAAATGAGCTCTAAATTCCTGTGCTTAAAGTGAGTCGGGCTGCCAACAGGAACTGGAGAACAAGTGGGTGAAAAGCCAGCAGTCTTCTCTTGGAACAACTTGCAGGTATCAAAACCTTCAGAATTGCAACTACCCAAAAGATCTTTGTAGAGCACAAAATGCCCATTTAAAAAAAAAAGGAAAAGAAAAAAGAAAAAGAAGGAAAGAAAGAAGGAAGAAAAAGAAGGAAAGAAGGAAAGAAGGAAAGAAAGAAAGAAGGAAAGAAAGAAGGAAGAAAGAAAGAAAGAAAGAAAGAAAGAAAGAAAGAAAGAAAGAAAGAAAGAAAGAAAGAAAGAAAGAAAGAAAGAAAGAAAGAAAGAAAGAAAGAAAGAAAGAAAGAAAGAAAGAAAGAAAGAAGGAAAGAAGGAAAGAAAGAAAGAAAGAAAGAAAGAAAGAAAGAAAGAAAGAAAGAAAGAAAGAAAGAAAGAAAGAAAGAAAGAAAGAAAAAGAAAGAAAGAAAAAGAAAGAAAGAAAGAAAGAAAGAAAGAAAGAAAGAAAGAAAGAAAGAAAGAAAGAAGAAAGAAAGAAAGAAAGAAAGAAAGAAAGAAAGAAAGAAAGAAAGAAAGAAAGAAAGAAAGAAAGGAAGAAAGGAAGAAAGGAAGAAAGGAAGAAAGGAAGAAAGAAAGAAAGAAAGAAAGAAAGAAAGAAAGAAAGAAAGAAAGAAAGAAAGAAAGAAAGAAAGAAAGAAAGAAAGAAAGAAAGAAAGAAAGAAAGAAAGAAAGAAAGAAAGAAAGAAAGAAAGAAAGAAAGAAAGGAAAGAAAGAAAGAAAAAGAGGTATATTGGAAAAAGATCCGCTGTACGGGGCTGCTTTCTTTTCCTTTATTTCAGCTCACACTTACGTGAATATTAAAAGCACTTTTCAAATCCAAATATTTAATTCAAATCAAAATGGGAAATACTTCGTCTTGAAGCCAACAGGAAATACAGTCTTAAAATCCAGCACTAGGATTCTTTATCTAGAAAGTGGAACATTTTATGTGTGGTGGTAACAGTAATTTATATCAAACAGCAACTGTAGGAAGCTCCACCTCTCTCCTCCACCTACAGCAGCACGATGTTTCCACAGGGGAGGACAACAAACAGCAAACAGATTGTGGTTGCTTGGGAAAACTGGGCAAGCAACTTACCTCCTCAGCTCCATTATTCTTTAATTGTTACAGTCTGCTTCTTTGCTTGGTACTGCATGACTGCGGGACACCTCACAGATAGGAGCTGCCTCTTTTCAGTTTGCTCCTTAACAGGAGTAAATGCCAGAAGGGACACTTCTCAAGAAACGGGGGTGTAATGAAAGGAAGCAGAAAATTACAGATTGTTAGAAGATGTATTTCTTTCCCTGTATTTTCTGGTAATGATGAAAGCACGCATTATATAAAAAAACAGCACCAAATGCTAAATTGAGACTTAGGTCGTTCTTGCAGATTTTCAAATTACTTTGAGAAGGAAACCACTATTTAGGCCTGCTGTTTGCATTAAGTGTGTAATCAATTCCATCTAATGTTCTCCTTAGATGTATACATAATATAATAGAGACAAAATGAACAAGGAGGGAACAGATAATTAGACATGGCTGAAAAGCAGGTACTCCTGCTGCCTAGTAGGCAGGATAACTACGTAAAAGCAAAGGAAAGCTATGGCAGTAGGTCACTGGGTGGTGAATGTTCTTCAGTGCGTGACCACCTAAGCCTGCAGTGTGCAACTTACCTCTTTTTCCTAACACTGTCATCTTTGACCATGGTGGAGTTACAAATACATGACCATGAAAACAAGCACGTTCCAGTTTCTTGAGGGGTTACACGTACAGGTCATTGCAACTGGAATGGCGATAACTACCAGTGCTGTAAAGCAGCTCCATCAAACTGGCATTAAAATGAGACCACTCCTCCTGGGACGATGCAATCCTTTTTTTCCTTTGGGAGATGAGAGAAAACAATTGGCTGTCTCTTCATTCTTTTATTCTACAGGACTTTAAGGGAGCGGCTGAATCTTATTTTAGAAAATATGTGATTTGGCATTCTCCTAAATACAAGCAGTTCCTGAAAGCTTCTGGCTGATAACTTCTGTACTTTCCAAATGGAGAAACATCTCCAGAGCTTTAATTAGAGAGCAATACCTTTATCATGCCTAATTGTGTCTTCTGCACACACACACATGCTTTACAAACACGGTTAAGGGATGGTCAAAAGTTCTCGTGAAGTGTTGTTAAGATGACACACACAAAATGGGCACGATAACCATCCTGTCTCTTTTTAATCTGTATGGCTGAAATAACACTGTTATTTCTGTTAGAGAAGTGATGCATCAGTTTTGCTGCGCACAGTAATGACATTATGCTATCTATAATCAAACAGCACTACTGGAACCTTTTCATTTTTAAACCCGGGCAGACAAGGAATGTACCAAATCTGTACTAGAGGGTTGATGCAAGGACATCAACCTAGGAAAAGTACTATCAATTGATCTCTGAGTTTTGATTCTTGAAGTCATTCTTTATTTATGCTGCAGGAAAAATAAAAGGACTGCAAAATGGCACAGCTTAAGTGCTACGCCATGCTATTTACGAAAGCAAGTCTTTGGAAATCCAGTACTGTATTTTCCTTATGATGTTGTAGCCCTATAAATGACTTCTGGTGGGTAACCTGCAATGTATTTACTACTTCAGTAGAACAGAAGGAGGGACAGACCTTAACTGGCACTCATTCAGATGTCAAACAAATAATCTAACTCTTCTCAAATTTTGAGGCACAGTTCTTACATCATTTCCATGTTATTCCAGCCAAGCAGTGCAGTGTATTAATCAGCTCTCCCTCTTGTATTCTAATGACTTGTACAGGAGTTTGTATTTTGAGCACACATTTCTCTGGCAAATCTGTAGTGCCTTTTGGGGGATATTCAGAGCCTCGTGACTGTGTGAATATGATTTAAAGTGAACTCTGCACTCTAAAAATTGACGAGCGATGCTGAAGCAATATGTCAGAGACGGTAATGTTCTGGTTGCCTGCACACTCCAAGTACTTTCTTGGTAATTCAAATTGCAACAGGGAAAAAAAAAAAACAACAAAACAACCATGAAGAGTTCAGAGTGCAAATATTCTTTGGTTTACTCATTAAAACAAAAAGACACAGCAAACAGCAAAAAACTGGCAATTAAATAAACTGCAAATTCTCTATATGCTTCCTAACAAAAGTCTTCAGGTGTTTGAAATGTATTAACTTCATACTTCTAAGTACATTACAGTGTCTAGAAAGTCACATTTATTTACCCCAAGGGCAAGGGAGGGAGAAGATGAGGGAGGAAGAGGAAGGATGAAAGGTAGGTGGGGAAATGAGAATAGAAATTGATTCAAGATATCACTCCTCCAGTAGTTCAAGAGCATATAACCCCCAAATGATTTGTTTCTAGATACACCGTAAACAAAGCAAACTGGCTTGGAATTTATTTCTCAGATCATTAAGCTTTCTGAATGTACATAAGCCCAATGCGTAAAATAAGCTGACCTGCACCTTTGCTGAAAGAATTACGCCATATTAGCAGGATTCTAACAAACTTAAGGAATCGCAGAAGTAAGTCACTGTGTTTTACCTCACAATTTCATATGCACACACTGTAGGTTTTGTCTAGGGAGTCCTTTTTCCCCACTTAGGCTAATTCACTGTAGCTTATTGTTCCTGAAACAATCAAAGGAAACAAAGCATCTGCGTACATCTGCAAGGATCACCTGATAGCCTTTCAGACATTACTGAGCTGGAGATACACAAAGCAGCTCAGACGCTGTGGCAGCATCAGTGGTGTTAAGCAAAACCTAATGTTTTGCAAGGGCAAACTAGGAAGCTGTGATCTGTGCAGACAGCATGAAAGAATACAAATGAATCAGATATAAATGTTACAAATTAGTTGAAGAAATTATAGAGTATACCATGATACCATGTTACCAACATTACTGGACTCTGATGGTTTATAAATATTTATGTAAATATTTGGATTGTCTGACAGCAAGTTAGTTTGTTTTCTGTATCTGCCTTGCACGACTTGTACTCTACTTGGACCTTTCTATTCTATTCTCTTTATCCAGCTGTTCCCACGGGCAAAGCACAGTAAAAGAAGGTAATGCGCCATCTTTCTTTCAGATGGACTGCAAATAGTAATAGATAGCTCATAAGAAGTAATCAGTTTAATAAAGATCATTTTGAAATATTTGTCACAATATAAAAAAAGAAAATCCCCATTTTCATGCTCCCTTATTCCTTCATAAATCAACAGTGTTCCATCTAGAAATAACACACAGGCTGTCAACTTTAGCACAGGTGCCTATATGTTCCCCTCATCTAGCATTCTGTTGACACCATCACAAAGTTTTTGCAAATGAAGTTTATAAGGTCCAAAGGGATTATACAAGGCAGCCAAAAATTCACAATCAGAGAAGTGATCAAACACATTGTTGACACGTCCATGCGATTTCGCAGTTAGGTGACGCTGAATGATCTGATGAAGCAGCTCTCTACAGTCATTCAACAGTTTGGACAAGAAATTCCTGTCAAAGGTATAATCCACCTGATGGAAACTGACCACCGTCTTCGCCAGCTGATGAACTTTCTTCTTGAACTTCTCCATCAGTGCAATTTCATCTTGATTAAATTGATTGTTCCTGTAGAGAATTGCCAATTTGAGGACTATTTTAATGAGGTTTTTAATGATCTTCTCTGCTTCTTTTTTGTTTTGCGTGTATTCCTTCGTCACTCTGTAGAGCTCATCTAAAACATCACTGCTGGTATCATCTATCAAAGTAGTTGCTATTGACTTGGATACCATTTTCCCAAGGATCTTCTTCTGGGCCTGAATGGCCAAGCTTTTTGAATTGAAGACATCCGTGGCCACTAAGGAAGGAAAAAAACAGATGAATATGGAGTCAATACCTCATCACACACATGCTGTTCGAGGAGCATTTCCATGTCTGGCCGTTCATCTTACTCCTCACTATGGAAATAATACAACAGAAATAATACAATCCTACTGAATATAGTTGCAGGAAGATCTTTCAGTCCCTAATATTCCGTTGTTTTGGGTTTATGTTCTTCTAGATTGTTATAGGGTTGAGAAAACTGAAAAAAAAAAACAGAACTTGCTCAAAATGATTTTATATATATATATGTGGATTGATGGAATATCTGATTTGGACAATAAACCTACCTTATGTGGTTACATGATTTGTAACTTTTTTCTGATTTTCAGTCTTGTATTGAAATCTGAAACTAGATTATTTGGCAAAATCCTGTCTGTATTTTGCAGGGGAACAGCTGTGAACCAAACACTAAGGGGACTAAGAAACCACGAGTAATGACAGCTCCCAGTGCTATTCCATTAGAAACACTAATTCCCTGTATCGACTACTGTAAATCTTCCTCTTTCACTTTTCACGTAATCAGTGCGTTTCAGACCCCACAGTATACGTAATGTAAACAGAAATCCCTGTCAGAAGCAGTATGGAGATTCTCTGAGTGCAGTCTGAGGCTGCTGGTTTTCAGAGCAGTAAGTCTATGTAGCACATACACGTAAGCTCATCTGTGTCTTCTGCTGACTGGGGAAACAGCCACAAAGGATGGGTTGATGGTTTCCCACCACGCTCGCTAATACCACCTTATTAAGGAATCCTTCATGTGAGCATTTAAGTAGATCCCAGAACACATTTCAACCTCCAAAACTACACTTACGTGCACCTCCTGCAGCAGCTCAGGGACAGACAGCTGCCTTCCTGCAGCCCCAGCAGGCCCAGCTTCAGCCATTCGCATGTATTTCACATACGGAAAGTTTACTTTGTAAACACAGGGTCTGGAAACACTGTTTTTTCCCCTCCTCTTCTAATGAAAACATAAACTCTGCAGATGCCAAACAGAGAATCCTTGAATTCTGAAATAGTTTCTTTTTGACTGTTAGTGCTTGGGCAATCGGGTGGGCTCCACCCCAGGCAGGGAAAGTAGGCCGTCCTCTGAGACAAGCAGTCACAAACCCCTGCTTCTTCTCCAGCCTTCACTGAAAATATAAAACTGCAACTCCTTTACGAAGGACTTTAGCAGTACAGCGCTAGTCAGCTGCTTCTTCCCTGTGTGATTACACGTTTTCTAGTTTTATGGTAGAAAGCATACATTTCACACTTCAGCATCTCAGTCAATCAAAAAAGACCTGCTAGCTGCTTTTGTTCCCTAAGCGTATTGTTCCTCACCACCTATGTTCGAAAGAGCTACAGGCACTTAAGTCAACCCGAGTTTAACCAGAACGCTCGCAGGACTCCTGCAGACTCGGCACACAACCTTCCTCTTAAGAAAAGCAATTACTTACTTGTTCAGCAAATGGAATTGCAATTGTCAACGCGGACGGCAGTATCCGAGGAAAAATAACCCAGTGAAGGGCTTATTTACTCTGCTAAACGTAGCGCATGCTTTATGATGCCCTTATCAGCACTGCCAGAAGTGATCACGGAGAGGACGCGCTTTCCTCCCGCCCTCCATAACAGCCACTCTTCTCAGCCACCTTTCTCCTCTGCCCGAAGTGCTTCATTTTACTATGGCACCTCAGAACGCAAAATTACATCTCAGTGGTTTCACTTCCTCTAACGGAGAGCTGGAAGGAAGTTGCAGTGCTGAGCAAGCAGCGCGGCAACGCTACCGCTAACAGGGAACCACGTTGGGCGGGTGGGGGGCAAGCAGCCCAGCACGAGGTGACGGTGATTTAAGCATCTCATGGGCTGCTTTTCTCATGACTTCCCTGAAACTCCTCCGGGAGGCTGCCCAGTGCAGTGGAGGTGTCCCTACGGGAGGGCGGACTGAGGAGAGCAGATCTGAGGGGGAAACCACGGGACCTTTGGGATGACAGGGACATCAGAGGAGCAAACAGCTTCCTAGAGGCTGTCTTCTGCAAAGATGGGAGCTCAGTCATTACAAAACTTCTTGATTTTTTTTTTTTTTTGCAAACAACAGTATTGATGCTTGACATCAGTTATTTGGTGAATACAGAAATACCGCATATGCAGCATTCCAAATGTGTTTTCCTCCAAATATATCAGGGTTCCGCCCCCCTCCTCCCCTTAAAACCGTGCTGCAAATGTAAACCTTTAGTGAAAATGGAGCATTCAATCTTAATGGGCTCTCAGGAGCCCGGTGTAAAAGCACTACGAGGCTGTCACCGTGCAATGCTCATTCTCCCCTGATGTGGAAGGCAGTATTTCTCCCCCTGCACTGTGGCAAATACCTCTTACCAAACACCCTATTTCTCAACACTACTTAGGCTTAAAAGAAAACATATTTAAAGATACAACAGCAACAACAACGTAGAATCAGATGACTTCACTGCTTTAAGCCAAGATACAATTATTTTTTTCCCGTAAGATAACAGGAAACTGTAAATGAATGGTGCCAGCACAGGCTCAGTGCACTCAATCTCATGCATACTGACAACCAACACTTAAGTCACTGAACATTTGTAAGCTTGCTGTCATAAGGGCAGACATTAAAAAATAAAAATAAAACCACCCAATAAAAACTTCCAGTGAACCCTGCTAAATACCGTGGGCAAGTCAGGATCGGAACTTTTTGACATGGGCTGCATTTCTGATTTATGTACTCAGCGTGTCGGCGCACAGAACTCGACTGCAGAGCTGTTATGCAGCCACGCAGGACTGCTTTCACTTTAATGGCTGGCGGGGCACATCCTGCACTGACACTCCGTGAGCTCCAGAAACCACAGGGGACTTCGGGTGAGGGACACAGGACATGTCCAGGAGAAAAGAGATGTAGGAGAAAAGCGACAGCACCAACCGAGCACTTCAGGCACCATCTGAAAGACTGCACCACACAGTTTTGAGAAATGTGGCAACTGATTTCCTGCCTGGCTTCCTGTGTGGACAAGCATGCTTGCCTCTGCACAGGCTGCAGGTTGCAACTGAAGTGAGAAGCAGCAGCATGCCTTGCGGCTGGAGCACTGCCTGCCCGGAGGAGGATGTCAGGAAACAACCTGAAGCACAGCACTGTATTTTCCAAGTTTGTGTGACCATCAGCGATGGTCCTCCAAAATCCCAGAATGTCTCAGATAACCAGGGGACAGAAAAAGGACTGACTTTTCCTCCGTTTTCATGAGCTTCCTATTTAATTCATAACTTCAAAGTACTGAAATGCCAAAACAAGAAGAAAAGGAAAGACCCACTTTCCAGAAGCACGCACTACAGAAAGCAGAAAACAAACTTTCTTTCCTTTTTCTTTTTTTTCCTATCAAGAGGTGAGAAGAACTGCCAAAAAACAAAACAAACAACAACAAAAAAAAAACCAAAGTACCTGCAGGTTAAAGTCAGTCAGTGCTGCAGGAAGGATGCTATTACCAACAAGAACATATGTGCAGTACTGCAGTCCCATGAGAGCGGCCTATGCCAACAAGTTATTCTGGTTTTACATGAGCGTGCTTCCCAGAGCCACCCTGTGCAGCACATGACACATGCTGAAGCTGATGCAGAAATTCAAAAAGCCTTCCTGAAAGCTTTTTTTTTTCCCTACAGCCTCCGTATGTACTTTAATTCATAGGTCATACACTGGAAGAGGCCGCCCAGCGAGGCTGCGTATGCCCCTTCCCTGGAAGCACTCAAGGCCAGGCTGGATGGGGCTGTGAGCAACCTGGTCTAGAGGGAGGTGTCCCTGCCTATAGCAGGGGGTTGAAACCAGGTGATCTTTAAGGTCCCTTCCAACCCAAACTATTCTGATTCTATGAGTAGTGTCGCTTTAATAAGAAAAAAAATCATATTAATGTCTGATGACTGTTACAGAGGCATTCGATTTCAGCTCTTGGCCATTGTAGGGCTACACAGAGTTCCTCCATAACTACACTGAACAGCAATAGTGCACAAATAGTTTCCTGTGAAATAAAGCACATTCTAGGTCGTTCCTTCAGAACAAGCAAATGGCATGCAGATAGTCTGTGTTTTCTGTCCAGCCTCAGAAACATGTACCAAACTGCAGAAAGCCAAGTCTCAAGATCCCTAACTCAGCTGGCATTTCCAATAAAATAATCAAACCATTAAAACTGCATCTTTTACCAAAAGTCACAAGTTTAAAAAGAGACATCCAGCTGCTTTTAGAACCATGCCAATAATGGGAACGTCTCATTAACAAAATAAACCTTAGCTGTAGGCACAGGAAGTAGAGCTGAATGCAAGAGGAAAAGCACAACGAGAGGCAGACCGAGGGAACTCTGAATGCATGAAGAGACTTTGAATTTTACCCAGGAGAAGGAAAAAAGAAGAGGAAGTTAAAGATACATGTGGCAAAAAACACGATGAACTGATACCTGCCCACAAGGTAGAGAGAAGACAACAATCTGGCCTGAGAGCAATAGGGAAAACAATTGCTAGAACAAGCAGCAACTTCACAGTAAAAATGCAAAGAGCGTGTATTTTGAATAGCATGTAAAGAAAGCCACAGCAGAAGGCAGTTCAAATGAGAGAAAGGTCTGTGAGTCTTTCACTGACTTTGAAAATGATGAATAACGCTTTTCCTGTATTTCTCGTTCCAGTCCTCTGTTGTTGTCAGCCTGAGCCTGCGCTGCACTGTCTGCATCCTGCAGACAGGATGGCATCCCACCGGCACCTCCTCTTCAGCGCAGGGCTGAAGGAAGACCAGGTTAGCAGCCTGTGCTTTGGCTGCGTGTCACTCTCCCATCTCCCACTTGACAGCACCTCGGCTCTCGAGTAAAAGCAAAACCAGCCTTCCTAGATGCCTCAGAGATTGGTTTTACTTTAACATCATTAAAACGTGTCTAGTAAAATACAAAGCGAAATAACATTTTGATATTTAATACTAGAAAACTGTTCTTCTGTAAAATT
Organism: Gallus gallus; assembly: GCF_016699485.2. Lineage (NCBI taxonomy): Eukaryota > Metazoa > Chordata > Aves > Galliformes > Phasianidae > Gallus > Gallus gallus. The sequence goes on from NC_052572.1 coordinate 72,163,128, forward strand.
AAACCTTCTGTTTAAGTAACGCACGCTTATAACACGTTTCTGTGTCAGGCAGTGGTATAATTTGCATACAGAACCCTGTCTGGTACACAGCAAAGCAATAGCAATTCTGTTTTTAAATGCTGTAGAAATCAACTAAATACTAATGATAACTATAAGGGCTGCTCCAAAATTAATGCCTCCTATTTTACTATGATGTCGGAGGCGGATGGTGGAGGTTAAGCAGAAATAATGTCTTAGACTTTACATCTTAAACTACAAATAAGTTGAAACAAACAAAAAATCATGAGTTTGAGCAGCTGTGAACAGAGACAGTGGATAATTCCCAAAGAGGTAAGAATTAAGACTTCGGCTCTCGTGTCTACAGCCAGTCTTCTCCAAGCTCACAGCCTTTCCTAAGTGCTGTGGACTAGGAATTATAAATTGTGGCATGCAGAACATTTAGAATGTGTGTTGAAACTGGTCTTCTTCTGTCATAAATGGTATTAGAATCCATTGGGAGAGATATAAATTATGTAGGTTGCTCTCAAAAGTAATGCTTCCTATTGATTTCCGTGGAAGCGACAACAGATACAAAGAGCGTAATGACACTGTCTGACAGAAGAAAGTCTCACCTACAAAGCAGTATTTTTCAACACAGTCGCCAGCATTAGCTGTGCATTTTCACCAGTGATAAGCAAGAGCCAGCATGTCACGCTGATAACAATCTGCACCAGTGGAGGTGACCCACTGTAACTGTCACCATTGCTGAAATGTACCACCACCACCCCACTATGCTCACATCCACTGCTTGGTCTCCATTAAGCACTGATGAATGTCAGTGAGCGCCACTTTTTTTTTCCACATGGAGGAATTCAGGAAAACCCCTTTGCTTCATCCACACACCCATGTCAGACACCAATCTGTCAGACTGTCCCTCTGCTGCCATCTGTCACATGGCAACAGCATGGAACGGAATACTGGAGGGAAGGTTCAACCCCTGCTGCCATCCCACCAACATCCACCTGTGACACTGTGGGCCAATGCTGTAAAAAGGAGCATTACTTTCAGAGCAGCCCTTGTAGTTAGCAGTGTCAAACCAAAATACAGATTTCTCCTACCGGTGTGCAAATAAGACTGGCTTATTGTTGTTTACTGAACTGTAGAGTTAAAAACATTGATTCTGAGTTCAGCAACGGGTAAGGAAGAAGGTTTCCAAGAAACTTCCTACATTTTGTATCTGATTCTCTCTGCGCTATACCTGCAGAATACAACTTGTGAAGATCCCTGGTTCTCCAAACAAAACCTGCTATTGCATGCAGGGCTCTCTCCATTTCACTGTTGGCCAGTCAAGCACTAGAAATCAGCACTCAAACACAACTACGACAGGGAATCATAGAATGGTCGGGGTTGAAAATGACCACAATGATCATCTAGTTTCAACCCCCCCTGCTATGTGCAGGGTCGCCAACCACTAGAATCAACTAAAGAAACTGAACCAAACCAAACCAACCAAACAGTAAAAATAATTGTTACTATCAGTATGTATAAAACTAACTGTAAGGTTGGAGAGATTTATTAATGCCAGAACTTTCTGTATAAGCACTCAAATTTCTCACAAGGTCACACACAGCAAGTGTTGCTGCTAACCATCTGTACACCTACTGCATATCATGGAACTGTAAGCATCCAGTCAAGGGCAAATGTGAAAAATTCACCCTTAAAGACAAACACAGATTTCAAATGCATTACAAAGCACATCAGGTCATTTTTAACCTTCTACTTATTTTACTGAATGCAATGCATGGGAAAATATAAGTTCTGTTGAAAAAGCAGCTTAAAAATTAGTAGTTTTTTCATGCCTCTCTATGAAAGGCTCTCTCTTACCACAGATTATAAAGCAATTGTAAAAAAAAAAAAAAACACTTCAGAAGGTTGAGATAATACTTGGAATATAGGTTTCGTCTGTTTTAATTATTAGCCAAATATATAGCTTATATAGTAGTTTACAGTTACCCTAAATGAGAGGGAAAAAGGCAACATGCTTCTCAGAAAGCCATATTTAAAAACCCTAATGAACTCTAAAACCGAACTCATCACGTTTGACAGAAGGCTTGACCAAATGGTAATTGTTACTAATGAAAGCAGTGATGGATGAATTCAAACTGAAGAAAGGAGTGGCTATTGGTGTCTGGGTTCTTCCTTACAATATCACTGGCTCATGGATTGCAGATATGGAGTATTCTTAGAAGCCATTCGTTTAGCCAGCTCCTGAACTTGGGAATGACACTGTCAAAGTACCGCAGCTTTTCTGAATGCAGGTGAACTCCTGGAAGTGGGAAAAAAAAGAAAAAAAGAAAAAAAAAGAAAAAGGAATTTTAAAACAAAATGCCATCCTCCTGTCCGTGGAGCACTGTGTCCAGTTTCCTCCTGCCTAGCTTCTCTGCTAGAGGAACTGACACACTGAAGCCTATCCAAGGAGGCATGGCCAGGGAGCTAGCTATAGCACATACTGTGGAGAACAGGCTGAGAGTGCTGGGCTTGCTCGGCCTCGAGAACCAAACAGGACAACTGACCAGTAGATCCATCTTGTTACTGAAGGGTTATGGGGAGTGTGCAGCCAGGTTCCTCTTGGAGATGCACAGAAAAAGAGCCAGAGGCAACAGGTGGATTGTAGTAGAAGAAATCCCCACTCGACGTCAGGAATAAATTCTTCACAGAGGGAGCAGCTAATACTGGGGCTAAAGAAGCTGTGGGAGCAACACTCCTGAAGATGCTGATAACCTGACTGCACACAAACAGCCTAAGCAGCTTCAGCTAACTTCAAATTTGGATCTAGCTTCAAAGCTGTCTCTGCTTGGAGTGGGAGATCGTGCCAGATGACCTCCAAAAGCTCCCCGCAGCCTACGTTGTCTTTGCTTCTCCCTGCTGATGGCCCTCTCTTCAAGGAACCTTATTCACAATTAAACACTTAAGTCCTGCAGTTCACTACAGATTAAAAGATTTGATTGCGTAAGCATAATTATCCTAATTATCTTTCTCAAGGCAGCCTAGCATTCAGCCCAGCAACTGCAGCTAAATGATTAACCTGTTCGGAGTTTCAGTGGTTCCCTCAAGCAGCCTTCCACCCACAGCCAGTGCTCGTGCCCCAACCTCTATTCACATTACCACCTCACTCACCCATCTACCCGCACTGCACAGGGAATGGTATGTGGGATATGAAGTCACGACAAGCGCTCTGCAGGAGACAGCTGCTCAGTGTGGACTCTGTATGTCATATACAGCAAAAAAATACCTGTAGAAGAGGCAATGGGAGTCACAGAATCATAGGATCACCAAAGTTGGAAAAGACCTCTCCGATCATCCAGTTCAACCGTCCGCCCACCACGAAGTCGCCATCTAATCTGTCCACAGATAGGTTATCTCAAATATTACCCTGTCTGGGTGAGGAAAACAAAGCCAGCCGTTCTTTCAAAGTGCTCTGACTGGGAGCGGCAAGTGCCTACACGAAGATGTATCTGCAGCAGCTATATTACAAACCACAGAAGTTTATCCGTGTCCTCAAGTCCCTTTTATCAGGCTTCCTGTACCCTGCTTTGTTAAATGTACACACCCCCCAGACTACGTTAGAAACCTTATGTTAAAATGATTTTGATTTGAGTGGGTACCTGACATTATCTCCTCCAAGTTTCTCCTCCGCTGAGGCGCTAACTTACTGTTTTGACTGCACCCCTCTGCACCTCTGGCCGTGTTCTCCTGGGAGGTTTGTGGTAACACGTTACACTGTCCAGACGATAATTATTCCTTCTTCTTTTTCATAAACTTCATTTCTTTCCCATCCCTATCTTTCCCACGTTAAGATTAAATATTTTGCCTTTATGCTGTCCCAGGAATTCGTGGGCAAATCAGGACTTCTCTTTAAGGAGACCTTCAGTTTTGCACTCACAGGAGCAATCAACCACACACTGTGATAAACGGCTTAGAAGATGATGTGCTGTTGGTAGTAACTGCCTGAGTTCCAAATTATGTTAGAATCTGTGCAGTATCAGCTTCCCTTATGCAAAAAGCACACAGCTCTACTCTTCATGAAGTAGAGACAGCTGAAGGATTCTGAAAGTCTATTTCATGCTGTGTGCACTAAACCAGTGCACAGGCACTGGTCTGCATTTTTAAGTATTGTGATCAGTGTTATCTTTCACATCATGCTCAATGTCATGAGGCAAAGCAGTATAAGAACTTTATCACTACAGATTTATCCATGTGCCCCAAACCCTCTTTTCTCACACTTCTCAATTATTCCTTTAGAGATGGAAATGAGTGACCAGGAATGCACTTACCGACGGACTGAAAACTCTTCTCCCTGGTATCTTCATCTCATCTTCCCATCATGATTATTAATGTGTTTGTGTTCAACTCCAGCCTATTAAAATCACTGTGCAGAAAACCCCAACTATTTTCCCAGCTGAAAATAGCTAACCGAGAAGTTATCCCTCCTCTCCCATCTCAGTCACCTGCTCCAAGTCCTTTCTTCCCAACACGAAGGTCCTGTCATCTCAAGTTGGATCAGACCAAACAAAATAACATGCAGAGAAAGACACACATCTTATCAGTGCATTTTCAGATTCCGGGTCATCTAGGAAGGTAAAAGGTTTCTTTAAAAAAGGAAAATTTACATTTCAAATGTAGGCAAGCTTGTAAAATGGTCTGAAGCTTCCTGTAAGTGAAGCAGAGCGCTGGTCCTGCTGTGGCACACTTGCTGATCTCCTGCAATACCAAAGGGGAACGTTCACACGGACACATTCTTTCTTACACATTCTCCTTTCATGCAGTTTCTACAGAGGAATACTTTTTTTTCTGTTCTGAAACGCTGCCTTTGAGCTCACCCATTCATTCAGTGAGAAAACTAGGGAATTAAATTAGAAAAGTGGACATCTTTGTAACCCCCTACTATTATCTGGGTTCTACTACGTTATTACCACTAAGTTTGACCCAGCCCAAACCGACGGCAAGAAATCACATTTTTGTGCAAGCAAGCAGACAGAGGTCCCTAATGATGTTGTTCTTGAAGAGGGGAAGTTGTAAGAATGTGAGGGGAATGCCAGCTGAAATTCTCAAGTTCTTGTTTCCACCGAACGCAAAGCGCCTGGATTACCTGCTGCCTGCTGAGCCACACTGGATCCCTATCAGTCTGAGCCTCCGCAAGGACTACTCGCAACCACGAAACACTGTCTGTTCCCTAAGAAACCCACACACGGCTCTGCTCCCCCCCAGAACCAGCAGCCTCTGAGGGCAGGAGCTCAGAGGAAGCCCATCCTCCCGCCCGACACCACACGCAGCCCTCAGCCCTGCGCTGCTCACAGCCTGGCGGGGAAGCGAGAACCATCTATTCCCAAAACAACGACCTTTCGCTTCCCCCCCGCACCACTTCTTCTTTTGTCAAGATACAGCACTTCCAAAGCCAACAAAACCTTCCTCTTTCGATACTCTTCGGCTTCAGAACCTCTGCTTCTGCCACCCAGCAGCGCCGCGCACACCAGGCCGTTGCCAGGGGCAGGCAGACATCCCCGGCTCTCCCTAAGCGGTGATTTTTCGCATGCAGGATGCTGCTCACTTCTCCCTGTCCCCCGTGCACCCAGAAGCTGGCGGGGTCGCCTCCCTACCTTCCCGGGACTCGTCCGCCTCCAGGCTCATGGCGAATGGGCACCAGCAGCCGAGGTGCGCCCTGCGGAGCTGCAAGCAAACTTCTTGAAAAATGGAGGAGGAAAAAAAAAAAAAAGGAAAGGAAGAAAGAAAAAAAAGGAGGGTTGGGATTTTAAAGGGAAAAGTCTGTGAATTCAGCAAATCAGGGCTCAGCTGCTCAGGAGATTCCGCCCCTTTCGGAGCAAGCACACCAGCCGCCGTCTGGAAAAGCAGCAGCACCTCAACAGAAACTCTCACTTCCCTTGCCAGCAGTTGCTGGTTATGCATTTCAATCTCCCTGGTCTCTAGAAAGGGTGGAGTTTTACTTGTTACAGCTCGCCAGCGGGGTATGAGAAAACAAGCACAGGGGGCCAAAAAATCCCTTGGCAAGGAACAGTCTGTGATTGCAGCAACTGGCTGACAGACAGGGCCGTGCTGACCGTGGCAGTTACAGCTAACTTAAATCAACTGCTTGCAAAGCCTGAACTGTGCATTTCTACAGCAGCTGCCATCTAGAATGTGGCCTGTAGTATCCTCAAAGAATGGCTTGGGTTGGAAGGGACCTCAAGGATCATGAAGCTGCAACCCCCCCGCCGCAGGCAGGGCCGCCAACGTCCACGTTTAATCCTAGACCAGGCTGCCCAGGGGCCCATCCAAACTGGCCTTGAACATCTCCAGGGACAGAGGAGTATCCACAGCCTCTCTGGGCAGCCTGTTCCAGCACCTCACCACTCTCATAGTAAAGAACTTCCCCGTCATCCAACCTAAATCTTCCCTCCTTCCCTCTATCCTCAATGACGCCAGCTAACACGGAGTGAGTACATGAATGCTCACAGCGTGAGGAGCAGCAGCAGTCTTGTTCAGGCAGCTTAAGCTGAAGCTCAACAATTTTTGCCTTCCATCTGTGCTCAGAGCGTGGTGTGTTAACCACCCTGAGCAGTGCAATGCACCTCTGCTGCCTGAAGAAACCGCCTGATGCCTGTGTGCTACAGACTGCTCCAACATCATTTGTAATACCACACAATGCTATTGTACAACCCGGCAAGAGAAAGGGTCCCCTGCAACAACTCCACCTCATCACACAACAGGACAGAACATGCACCCGTAGAACAAAAGCAGTGGGAACAATGCGCAAGCTGATTTTCCAAATGGCACTGTCTGCGGTGAAATCACAGTCAGAAGGAACCTTATTTTCCTACTTATTCACTGAATTTATTTTTAGTATGGTGAATGGGACAAAAGCAGAGTGGAAGGGCTACAGCTGAGATGACAGCAGCGGTGCGCCTCTCTGCAGAGACTAGTTAAGATGTACTTAGAGATGAAACCAGAGGGCTCTGAGCTGTACAAAATCGGGGTGCATTCAAAATAATTAAGGAAAAAAGAATAAGCAAATCGAATTGCAACATTCATCTGTGTTCATAAAAGACGATCTAAGCAGGAAGGATGGTCTCACAAGTAACAGCACAGCGCTGGGAAGGTTGCTATCAATTCTTCACCCACGGCACATTTGCTGTGCAGACCAGGGTAAATAAAACTTCAGCAGGTGAGCACTTCTCGTGCTATTTTGAGTGATTTTATTCATGATAAGGGCTGCCTTTTGCCATGTACTTCTCCCGTGGTTAAGATCTCATTTTAAAGGCACTTGGCAATGCAGAACCTTTTTTTACTGGCATGATGCACAGCTCCACATGTCTCTTAGGACCATTCCTCCAGCAGTTAGCTGTCTCCCATAGGTCTCATAGCCTCCAATGGAGTGCCAAAGGGTGGCAGTTGCACCCTTCAAAGCACAGAGAATGAAAGCAAATATGAAAGCCCTACATGATATCAAAGAAAGAAAGTTGCTACACTAGCTAAAGAAGCCACATTTTCAATTAAAAAAAAGAAAAAAAATTAAATTACTCCTCCACATCTTGCTGCTCCCTGACCACACGTTCGGGGTAATTACTGGACAGTAGACTGAAACCACCCAAAAAAACCCAAATGGAATAGAGAAGGAACAGGAGGAAGCATCATGCTAACCAAGATGGACTGCATCAGCCTGTGGGGTCCTTAGATTAAATCTAAGGGAGTGCTGGCAGAGACATAGAGTAGCCAGAAGATCATCTGGTACCATAAGCCTTCCAGGAACAGATTTGCACAACAGATGTCCTCCATTATTTTAGATGATGGATAGACATGGAGAGTTAATGCGACTTGTGGCTAAAGGTCAACAACTTCAGCATATTTACACTTCTGCAATCTCGGAAACTTCAGAGCTATTGGGACAGATGAGAAAACAATGATGTTTAACTTTAGTTTCTTCCCTACAGGGTCAAGATGACATCTCCTCACTCAGCTCCATTCCTCAGACTGAGGAGAGCTCAGGGAGGTGGTTTTTCTCATCTTGTGTTGAACAGTGACTCCAAATGGCAGTAAATCATAAGGACATTATCACCTTTAGAATCTGCAGTCTGTGGATGAACTGCAGTAAACTTCATTAGAGCACCTGCAGAAGTAACAACACAATACAGATTACTAAAAGCTAAGCAGAGCCCATGCACAAAGTCCTTGCCCAGGTAAGGGATGACACTCTTCTCTCCTGCAGCTGCCACAGAACCTAGGCTGACTTCTAGTCCTCTGATGAATACACAGCCTGGGAGCTTAGGAAGCTCTGTTTACTCATAAACTATGCATGTGATACAGTGTGAGAAGTGCAAAACAAACATCTAAAACCAGGATCTGGCGACATAACTACATTTCACAGGACAGATTGACTTTGGGGGAAAAAAGAGTAACTTCCTAAAAGGAAGGGCTTAAAACCTTAAAACTCCTTACAAACCTGGTATTTGGACAGGCACTTCTTCTGAAAGGATCGTAGAGTTCCCTGTGGAAAACTGAATCTTTTTCTGTGTGTGGCACACATAGAAAATGGGTTTTAATTCTAAGTTTCAGTGGTTAAGAGTCCGGAAGCCACAAAGTTTGGGAAAGATAGGCAGATAGACTGGAGTGCAGTCCTTTATACACTCTCTGCTAAAACAAACAACTTTATTTGTAAATTTTGTGCAAAACGTCCCCATTTCTTATAGTGCCAATGTAGAAATACTGCATGATGAACAGTTACTACTCTGCAATTGGCTTATTTAGAAAAATTAACAAAGCTCTGCTAAAGGACAGGCAGCTGTGGCAGCACAAAGCCAGGACAGCTTGGGCAGGAAAATATTATTGCCTATTTTTTTAAAATACTTAAAATAAATTTAAAAAGAATAGTAGACCAAAACCAGCACTGAAATTACTGACAAGATACTGAAGCTCAATGCTGACATGTGGAAAGGGACTGCAATGTGCAGCTTCACAAAAAAGAGGAAGCGGCACCGCTGAATTAAAAGCATCAGGAAGAAGCTTTCAAGAAGCAGCAGCTGCTATGGAAGCAAGAATAAATCTCCTACTGCAAAAGAAAACATAGCACAGTTCTCGAGAAGGAAGTGGTATGGCAACATTCCACACCTTACATACTGATGGACATACTTATTTTTCTTAAATCTCTCTCTGTTTGATTAATGCGATTTCCATTCTCCGGTGATAACTGCTGTTCTTCCAGAACGCCACATTAAAGAGCTTGCAAGTCTCTGTAACATAAAAATAAGGTCTGTGCCCCACTTTAACTCCCTGCTGCAGCCGGTAGCTTGTAAAGCGTCTATAATTTCTCTTTATGAGCAACTGCATGTCTTTTTGCTGGCTGTTACTGCACAGTTGTTTGAAGCCACACGACAGAACTGATGCTGAGGTAGAGGACATCTGGGCATCCCGCTCTCACAACAGAAAGAGGAGTACCCTTAAAGAGTCGCACACAGATCACAGTGAGGATTCCCATACGCTATGCCACCCAGCATGACAAAGATCTTACTTTCCAGTACTTGCCAGGGGTGAGGTAAATGAGAATGCTGCTCAGTGAGCATGATGAGCAAGTAAAGTCCTGCACTATACCATGGTCCCAAAACTGTATTGTTGAATAAAGTGGTAGATTTCACACTGCTGCTACAAACAACGCTTTCTTAACTGCTGCTTTCATGGTACGGTTCCAATGTACCACACTTCTAACCTAAAGATTACAAAAACTTTCTAAGTTAGCAGTCATGCAGTAGCACAAAAGGAAGGATTTTCCTTCTGTAGCTCCAACAAGCTTACCTGTGTGTGATACATGGTTTCTGGGTGATGGTTCTCACCTCCTGCTACTCTCCAAGGGGACAGGATTCTTGGTATGGAGCATAGACTTTCATGCAGGACAAGAACAATGGATACTGCCTTGAAGTAGGGCAGCATTTACAAAGCATACTGAGGAATTATGTGATGCATCCATCACTTTAAATGGGTTTCACCAATACTCAAACAGCATTTCCAAAGCAGAAGTGCAACAGTGTAAACATTTCTGCAATATCCAGGCACCCTGCCCTGTATGAATAGGAACGACGCTCACGCAATATGCACACTCTCACCTGTGGCTGCCACATACAGACATCACTTGGAAACCAATGCACACAGATACCACCTGTGTAGTGTTGCATGTGGCAGCGCCTGGCATGAGGGAGCACATGGACATCAGTAGGAGTGCAGGCTGGCATCACCTGCGCCCTGACATGCATGATGGACAAAGACTGCCAAGGGCAGTGATACCCTTGTTAGACTTCCTGCTGCAGGCTTCACGCAAGCTCCACAGCAAGAATCTGCTCTTGTGATCATCTTCTCTCCCTCCACAGTTCTCCTCTTGTGTCTTTTTGCCATCAAAGCCAAATCAACACCAGTACACGTAAAGCAATGGCATAAGAGGCAGGTGACATCCAACACCTTGGATGGGTTTTAGCAGGTCCCTTCAGCATGGGCCAGCCTGCTCTGCTCATAGGTTTGTGGTCAAGGTAATCCTGAGCTTCTCAGCTCATACTCTGCACGTGTCCGTGCTGCTTGGTCCCTGTTGTGACTGCCACCTGGCACCAGCACCATGTACAGGGACAATTTCTTACAAACACTTGAGGGCCATTTTGAATTATTCACTGTTCCATTACAAGCAAAAAATAAATTGTCCAACACCCTCCTTCATTTAAAAAAAATTGAGACAGACCTTATTAACAAATCATTCTCACCTTCTTGCAAAGAATAAAGCTACGAAATTAAATGTGCAACAATTAGAGTGTCTTACCTCTGTAAGAAAGGTTTTACCAAACAGGACTACCAGGAACCTTAACACCTGTAGACTGGTGGATGCCTGAGTATTCACAGCATACACGGTGAAGGAATCAACCTGTAAGTAATTATCTACTGCTCCACCAGTAGACAGCCATCCTGCACCAAGTACTGAGTACCTATGATCAGTAGAAAGCCATTCAAACAATGGCTCATGTTCCCAATATGTGCAGAAATGTGTTTCTGTCGTGTAATGGTTTCATTAAATAGTGAACCAGAAAAAGCTGTGTATACAAAGTCTTCGACAGCTGCCCTCGTTTCACATCTCCAAGAAGAGCCGCACATTTCAAGGCACAAGGAAGAGATCAGGGACAGACTGCTGCAAGACGAACAGAATAACCAGAGAAAAAACTGGCTGCCAAATTAAGCACCCCCTGAAATACAGAATTCATATTATTCTCTACATCCTTCCTTAGACTTCATTTAGGTTGACAGAAAACAAAACACCTATACAATAGACAAATAATTTCTGGAATACGAGAAGGAAGAAAGCACTACCCTTGGCACTACTAACTTTTAGATGATAATTCAAGAGTCTTTCCATTCCAAAATGTTGTGAGTTTGTTTTTTTTTTTTGCAGAATTATCATGAAAGAAAATCTAAAGAACAAGAATTCTTAGCAGGATTATAAACGTAACAGCATGTAATTATTTTAATTGAAATCTTGCAGAATGCCTTCTGCACATAACTGCACTGTTTATCCCATGAGAATGCAATCTCATAAAGCAGATGTTTCTTACACATTTGTTTTCCCCAGGTTCAGTACATGAAGACCTTGGACTTGTTTGGAAGAATCATGTGTTACTTCCAGCTAACAGAGAATTCTAATCTCCTAGTGCTAAAAGCAGTTTGGGATTTCAGATTTCCAGGGAGATTCTTAACTAGCAGTTCAAGAGAGCAAAAACAATAAATAAGGAGATTTAATTTATACTGGAATTGTATTACAAGACAGATTTCAAACAGATAGAAACTGCTAATCTTCTAGTACATTCTGTTTGGGACACTTAGAGTGAGCTAAGAAGTGAAGGAAAAATTAGAAACAGTTACTTGTTAGAAACTGATATCTTTATTTGCATTGCTGATTGTTTTCTTTTCTACATCCTCCTTCTACAGAGGAGGTCACATAACTGAGTCTGTGCCAGGAAGCTCAATTCCACCGGCCACCAGCACAATTGCTTTGTGAATGTGGTTTCCAGCAGCTAAAGCATTCCTCATCAATCCGTGGCACATGGAGAAGAAAAGTGTGGAGAGAGTGAAGGTACAGCGAAAAATTAAAATTTTGGTTTTCTTATGCTATATCGAACTTCCTCTGCTTTCAGTTCTGCACTTACACAGCTACACACAGACATTCAAATGAGCAAACCAAGAAGTTACTTTAAATTTATTTCCTAACCAGGAGGTAGAGCAGTAACATCTGCAGTTTTCTTACTTTATTATTGCAAAATAGAATGAAATATTTGCTCTCTGTGTGGCAAGAGTGCAACAAAAACAATCTCCAGCTCTTATGCAATTCTGTTAATTTGGGCCTTAATGCTGTTTTACACTGAAAAGAGTTTTGATTAGCAATGCAATTTTAACAGCACTACTTATAGAATACCATAACTGATAGGACAAGTTACAAGAACCTATGTGTTGCTGCTTTAACCAGACATCACACAGATACATCAAGATAATCCAGGCAGGGATTAGGTTTTGCTTGCCGTTGTAAGGACTGCTTTCAACACACAGCACAGCTCTAACATCCCAGTTCCCTATTTTATTTGGATGGTGCTGAGATGCTGGCACAGCTGCCCAGAGAAGCTGTGGATGCCCCATCCCTGAAGATGCTCAAGTCCCTGAGCTGCACAATCTACTGCTTGGCAATCCCATCCATGGCAGGGGGGTGAAACTAGATGGTCATTAAGGTCCCTCTCAACCCAAGCTATTCTGTGATTCTATAGTACAGAACTTTTAAAATAAAATGTATGCATACATCACATGCCAGGCTACTGTTTTCATCTTAGGAAAACTCAGTCAGTCCACTGGAACCTGGACAGAATAAATACACCAAAGCATTAGGAGTTTGAATCCATAAGCCAGATCTAAAGAGGGTAGGTACTACAGGTTCTGGTCTGATGCTCACTGCATTATTCCTTACTCCTAAGCCCGTGTTCCCCTTGGCACAACAGACTTGAACCACTTCATGTGATAGTGCTGGTACCCCTGGTTGAGGTACTCAGAATACTCCCGTCTACTGGGAAGACCCACAGACGATATGCTGGGGTATGTTTCTATAATTTGCTAACCACATGGTAGAAAGTCCAGCCCCGAGCACTGCCAAACAACTCCTTGCCATCATCCTTATGATGCTTGGTATCCAGTATTCTTGCCCTTCACTCCTTTGCCCTCCTCCTTGCTTATTTCTTTGCCCTCTCCTTCAGCATCCATTCTCCACCCTGCTCTTCATTTCTTGAGGTCCGAAGGACAGCAAATCTAGAGCCAGATGAACCTGATCCTGACTGCTGGTGCATCTTCCAGTTAAAGCAGGCAAAGCCCATGGCTTCACCTCAGAGAAAATTGTATGTCTGCAGGCCTGTTTCAGTCTAGTCAGCATGCTGGCAGAATAAGCAGCACCGTACAGTGACAAGGAGACTGAACATGGATCCATCAAGCTGGGGCAGGAAGAAAGACTGTGCTGGGAAGCAACATGTAACACAGATCCTGGTTTACATACAGAGGCAGTAAAGCTTGTCTTACGGAAGCTCCTCACCTCAGCTGTTCTGCTCCAGAGAGGAAAAGGGACAGAGGAGAGGTAAGAGGGTATACAAAGGTCTCAGGCTGCCCAGAGAGGCTATGGATTCCCCGCTCCTGGAGGTGTTCAAGGCCAGGTTGGATGGGGCCCTGGGCAGCCTGGCCTAGTATTAAATGGGGAGGGTGGTGGCTCTGCCTGCAGTGAGGGAGTTGGAGCTTCATGATCCTTGAGGTCCCTTCCAACTCAAGCCATTCTATGATTCCATGATAAAGTTCAACCTTCTGGACTAATATTATAAGACCTTTGTAATAAAACTCGAGCCCCATCAGACACCTCTGCATAGTTTACAACATCCATATTTGCCATACACACAGTTGCATCGCTGAACTTTCAGTGAAAGCCTGACAGGACAGCAGAGTACTAACCACCCCATGAATGCCAAAGAGAGCTCTGCAGTGCAGAGAAGTATCATAGATTCCTCAGATTACTGCAGAATCAATAAGCTAGGCAGAGACTAACAGCATCACCACAACCCGTACGAAGACATACTTACATCTGATCTGCTTTCAAGCAAGACAAAGAAAAGAGGCATTGCCAGATACTTATGCATCAAAACACAATGCTGGAACAATTTTAATTAAAAGGGAATATTTTAATTAAAACCAGAAAATCTAATATTGCATGGCCAGTAGTGAAAAAGAGCTTGAGAACAAAGTGGTTGAATTAGTGTTAAATACAGTATGACTTAAACACGGCTACTGAAGTTTTACGGCTAATATGGCACTTTCTTCTTTTCAAAAAGGTATTGTAATGACACCGTCGGAACCAAAAATGGGATATAATCTTAAAAAAGGAAGGTTTTTGTTCACATAAAAGCCGCGTACATATGGGAAAACACATGTCTATGTTTGCAAGGTCTGTGTTCCAGTTCCAAGCCAAGGATCAAAGTGTTCTACTAATACGTAACAATCAAACTATGCCCTTTTTTTTTGATGCCAAATCATGCAAACAGTGACACCACCACTCACATATAAAATACAATCTGATCTAGATAAAATTTAAAATCAAACGAGACTGAAAAATATCAGGTTATGAGAATAATACTTGGGTTCAAATTTAATTAAAAGAGATTTAAAGAGGGATTTAAATGGATATTAAACCTAACCAGAGCTTGTTCTTTGAAACTTCAGTTTAGCTATAGTTTACATTCTCAAGCCAGATGTACTTAATTATGTGGTATTCATACAAAGAACATTATTGATTTCTGCATGTTCCCAATAGGTTTTAAGTCAGTTTACTATTTGCCTAAAGCTTAGACTGAAGCCACATTAGGAATCTGGAAAAGTACTTATGAACGAGATTTCTTTGGGGAAATTATTAACTAAGGCTGTTGAACAAGTGCTGGAGAACCATTTCCCAGTACCCAAGGAAATCTGAAAAACCTCACTGTGTATAGCAGAAGAAACATTTTCAGCACTTGCTCATCTTCGGTACGGTGATATTTTCAAAACTAAATCACAGTTTGGAGATCAGCACTGCAGGCTCCCCATGTTTGAGCAGCTCTCTAATACAGCAGCAGCATTCATCTTTCTTCCTGCCTCACTACTGCAACACAGGGAAGCAGTGTCGGCATAGGGAAGGCAGCACTTATCGTTAACCTTCCATGTTTGTTTAATGGCTAGGAGAATTTTAACCTAAGCCAACTTCTGATTTATTTCTTTATAAATGCTCATCCATAAATGGAACCCAGTGAAGAAAGTTGAAGAAACTGGGCTTGTTTAGCTTGGAGAAGAGAAGGCTGCAGGGAGACCTCATTGTGGCCTTCCAGTACTTGAAGGGAGCATATAAACAGGAGGGAGAACAGCTGTTTACGAGGGTGGATAGTGATAGGATAAGGGGGAATGATTTTAAAATGAGACAGAGGAGCCTTAGGTTAGATATGAGGAGGAAGGTTTTCACCCAGAGGGTGGTGACACACTGGAACAGGTTGCCCAAGGAGGTTGTGGATGCCCCATCCCTGGAGGCATTCAAGGCCAGGCTGGATGTGGCTCTGGGCAGCCTGGTCTGGTGGTTGGTGACGCTGCACATAGCAGGGGGGTTGAAACTCGATGATCATTGTGGTCCTTTTCAACCCAGGTCATTCCATGATTCTATGATTTACAACTAGAAGTCATTACTCCTCTCACAGAAAGTCTCAATGATTTTCTAATGTAATAATAACAACTGAAAATACATACATTGGTAACTTTTCCCAATAATAAACAAGCTAAAGCTAGAGAGCAATGCAGGCAAATTTCAGTTGTAATCTCTGTTTAACATGCTAGCATTACACTAAAAAGTCAGTACTGGATCATGACTGACTGCCATAAGTTCCACTTTAAAGAAGAAGCTCAGGATCTCTTGCTGGAGTCCAATTTAATTTGTTTAGTAAAAGCACGCCAAACCCTTGATCAAACCCTTGAAGAATTTTATCTACTTTAGAGACAGCTCCCCAAATGTTTTGGCAGTAAAAATAATCAAGTATGCACTCTGGGGCCTGGCCAAACCAAACACCACTTCACAGGATTATTCCAAGTCCTTCACAAACTATTTCAAGTATTGAATTTCAAAAAAAAAAAAAAAAAAAAGAGATCTGAATAATGTAACACAAATCAGACTTCTTGGACATTTTGCTCAGTGTCTTGTTTGCTGAAGGCTGAGTTATGGCCCAGCTTTAAGATGACTAACTCCTTCTAGGGGCTTCTCTGTTGGGGCTGTCCTACTGAAAGCTCCCATATGTGAAACTGACTGTGTAGAACAATTGGTAATTTTGGCTATTTTGGAAAAGAGAGCAAGAAAAAAAGCCACCCACACCTTCTGCCACCACCAGCACACATTCCATATATTCAGCTGCCATATGACAAAGTTGAGAGTACTGTGCAGATGCAAAGGTTCCAAAAAAGACCACGCTATCTGGAAATAGTAGAGAGAACAGCAGCTTAGGAAGAGCAGGTGCAGCAGCACAATGCGGGCCTCTTTTGTGCCCTGCCTTGCAACAGACACCCAACTCCATCCTCCTGCCTGCACACACCTCGGACTGCTTGCAAAAGCCCCAGCAGCCAACAAACCACGTCCTCCTGTGATTTCTGCCACTGACTTCTTTAGGTCCTGGAGCTCTCGTTGCTAGTTCTGGCCAACACCACGAAGTGGCAACAGTGCCCCGAAAAGCGCAGGTCTCAGGACTGCATTTTGTTTCACTATTCAGAACAGAGCAGGACCAGGTGTAACGTGCAGATGCAGAAGTTGACCAGTTTCATGTATGGCTCCAAACCAGCATTTGATGTTGTAACTCGCACAGAAGGGTTTAAATGCACTTTATCTATGCGTTCCGGAATGGAAAATGCTGAGAACTGAGCACTTTGGATGTAGCAGCTGACGCCTGAATTGAGTCAGCACATGAGACAGCAGCTGAAAAGGTCTGCGTGTTATTGCATGGACATCCAACCTCCTGGCTTGCCTGGGCTGCATTTCGTGAATAGAAATTGTCTTGGGCTGCGTGTATGTAGGTCGCTCCAAAAGTAATGCCTTCTATTTATTTCCATGGAAACGATGACAGATACAAAGAGCACAAGAACACTATTTTATGTAGCAAATTCTCAGCTACAAAGCATCATTTTTCAACAGTCACCACCACTAGCTATGCTTTTTTCTGCAGTGATGAACAAGAGCCTGCATGCTGCACCCACAACAGTCTGCACCAGCAGAGGTAGCCAGCTTTTACAGTCACCACAGCTGGAACACAACACCCACCTTCTCACAGCACCAGCATTCACTCTTTGGTCTCCATGAAAATTCAGCAGGCATCAGTGAGTGTCAATGGGTGCTATTTTTTCTGCATAGAGGAATTCAATGCCACATTTGCACTTCCATGCCAGACATCATTCTGTCAGAATGCCCCTCTGCTCTGCGCTGGTGAGGCCTCACCTGGAGCACTGTATCCAGATGTGGAGTCCTCAGTACAGGACAGACACAGATCTCTCTCTCCTCTGCAGAGGAGGGCCACAAAAATGATCCAAGGGATGGAACAGCTCTCCATGAGGACAGGCTGAGAGAACGGGGGCTGTGCAGCATGGAGGAGAGAAGGCTATGGGAGACCTGAGAGCAGCCTGTCTGTACCTAAAGGGAAGTGTAAGAAAGAAGGGGACAGACTCTTTAGCAGGGTCTGTGGTGGCAGGACATAGGGAAATAGTTCCAAACTTAATTCCAACCTAAATCTCCCCTCTTTAAGGAAAAAGCCTTTTACAGTGAAGGTGTTTCATTGCAAGGGAGTTGGACTAGATAGCCTTTAAAGGTCCTTCCAACTCTAAGGATTTTATGATTCTATTTTCAAATTCCTTAACGAAAACGGAAAATACGGCTACACTCTTTGCTATTCAGTCCCGTGTTTAGCCACTGTATCAAAACGCACACAGTGATGTGCCATCACCTGAGTCAGCACTGCACAGCACTGCTCTCTCCATGCCCTGCTTTCAGCCAACGCAGCACGAACACTGCACTGATTGGCTGTTGCTGAGTGATGGGCACATGCCCAGACTGGGCCACATGCATTGTCTGTAGGCTGCAGGCTGGACATGTCTGTGTTATTCCCAACTCCAATACAGCTGTGTTTGAAAGCTCCCTCCTAATGTCCAATAGGGACATACAGTCCAGTGCCAAGAAATACCACGCTACTGTGCAGAATTCAAACCAGGTCACCCATCGCACCTAAGGGATGTAATGGATGCACATACAGATGTCTCCAGGGCCTCAAAACATTCTGAACACTCCTATTCCTAGCTGAGGGTTCTTGGAAAATGAAGAACAACTCAAATGACAGAGAAAATAAGATATACCTTGCATTGGGTAATAGTAGTCCTTTCCCTGTATGCTCTGAAACAGATTGTCTGGGGAGACACCCCCATTACCTCTTTTTCTCAATTAGTCACTTTTCCTGGTTTGTTTGTTTAGACTTGTTTTATTTGTGTGGCTTTTTGTCAATTAAAAACTTAACCGACATTTTAAAACAGCTAACTTTTAGTAATACAGATGCAGTACAGGCTAAATTAGGATATTCTAGCTTCATCACTGTTGAGTAGAAACACCTGCCTACCATGACTTCAGGAATCTAAGAAAATAAAAACAGAAGTAAAAATTAAATGCATATTTTCTCCTTAATTTTTGCCTTAAAACTTTACATCCTACATGAATGTACAAATGCTTTCACATTTCCCATGAAAAAGATGAATTCGCACCACTCAAAATATTTCAGCCACATTAAACAGTGCTGCCCAAGTTTGTATCATTTCCCCCCACATCCCAATCTGTGCTTTAAACAAATGCAGAATTACAAATTTTTCATCCAAGTGAAACTGAAGAAATATATCTTCATCACTTGTCAAATATCAGACATGACATACTTGTCTTCCCACAGCTGTGAAGCTAAAAGAACACACATTAACTGAAGGCAGTTAAACAACATCTTTTCATCACGGAGCTTATATGTTCCCTTTACTATTTCAGATTGGATTTTAAACCCAAGGAAGCTTACTTGATCTCAGTGCAGTTGACTGCAGGCAGGAAATGGCAGCAAGTCCAGCAGAGGAGCAGAAAAGCAGAGGTGAAATGTAGCACTCTGAGACCAGGCTACAAATATATCTGACTCAAAGCTAATACAATGCCTTTCCAAAACAGATCATTCCAACACCTCCACAACAAAACATACTCCTAGTATCAGGAAGAAGCTGGTAGAATCTTACCTGAACATGTTTGGGCAGCATAATACTAAAGTCATCCAGTCTACATTTCCTGAGAATGTGGCTTCACAGTTCTCTGTGGTTTTCACTCCGCAGTTTATACTGCAAATGACCTTCAAACTTGTGACTGACCCAAACACCTCTTCACCAGCCACTGCACAGACTACTTTCTTTTCAGAATCCCTACAGAAATTAATTACAGCAGTCTCCACATGTAGAGATCTGGAAGTCTGATACTATGTGTGTATTGGTTTACCAAACGAAACAAATCAAGGTTCTGAGGAAGAGAAAATTTCACTGCAAGATCACAGGCATGTGAAAAAAGCCAAGTCTATCATACTTGGGGTCAGAGGGTCACAGCCCTACTGTCTGTAACGAAGATACAGGTACAGACAATCCTCTTTGTCATAAGGGATTTCTGGCCTTAATTTTAATGCTAAGGAGAAATGTGAATGCACAATAGTGAACAGACAGGGAAACAGTGAGAAGAAACAGGAACCTACTGCATTTAAGTAGGCAAGGTCTAATGTCAAAAATCTTTTTTAATGTGATACCATTGTTTGGAGGAAAATGCTGTTTAAAAAATACTGTTGATCAAAATGGGTGTTTTGTGATAGTGTGACAAACAATACTGCTTTGCTTATGGTGCAAAGGGGATGTGTTCTCTTATTTCTGTGGCTTTTAAGAGGGATGCAAACACACTCATCACGGAACGCTGCAATTGTAAGCGATGAGGACGGCACATGTCAGTATCCCTCTGCATGACCAGGCAGAGTTCTAGCAGTTCTATGGAACCCTCTTTGATGACACACCTATACACACACACACACACACACACACACACACACACAAAAACAAACAAACAAAAAAAACCACACTTGCGGGGCACCAATTATCCACTTGTTTTGCCCGTTTCTTTGACATATGACATCTACAAATATTTACCTTTCAAAAAGTGCTACAAACCACCTTTCTTGTGTTAAAAACACAGCTTAATAATTTTTTTTGCAGAGCTGCAGAGATACACAGCTCAATAGGCACGCAAAACACAGCTTATAGTTAATAGTATTTATGCTACAAAACTCAGCCCTGACTACAGATTGAAACAAGAACTTGTTAACAGCTTGAAGCTGCTCTTACCCCCAGCATAAAAAAAACTACAATTGATACCTAGTCTGAATTAACATGCTAGCACCTCCACATGTTGCATACCATTGCTTCAGAGGCAAAAGCCTCTGAAGGTCACTCATCTGGGGTGGAAGAGGCACTGTGTGTCCATTCGAAGTAGGATGGCTCACTCCAGACAGCAACTGGGACATCCTAAACATCAGCTTCTCCTACTGATGCTCAGGCAAACCCTTACCCAACCAGCTGGTGGCTGTGCATCCCAAAGAAGTTGTCCAGCTCTCCTCAGGGCTCCTGATGTCTGAACACAGCTGCGTGCTGAGGTCTCCTGGTGAGACAGAAAGCAGTGCTCTCCTCTCCCAGTATCCCATGGCAAACCCCTCAAAAGTTAAGGAGTGAAATCAGGCTCACACAGAATGGGTACCACATGGTAAAAACACTGTAATAACAATGTAATCTCTGTAAACTATAAATACGAGCTCTAAAATTGCCTGTACAGGGAAGTTAATGCTTCACTAGTGTTTTATACTAAAACTCAAGCAAGACATAAATGTTATTTTGACTAAACAAGATTAGTGTGGCCATATCTTCCGTATGTGCCCTTGCCCAACAAATAAATAGTATCTATTTCTGCACCAAACAGGAGCCAGACTGTTGATCAAAACGTCTGATAAGCCTCCAGGAAGAGAGGGTTAATAAGAATATAAAAAGTAACAGCCACATAGTAACAAAAAATATCAAGTCAGCAGCATCTGTCTAGGCAACTGTAAGGCTCCTGTTAATTGCATTTGTGATATCTGATAGTCCCTCAAGAATTAAATATGCATTTCTATTTTCACATGCATTTCAGTGATTAAAAAGTCATTGGGAACTAATCTGAATATGAAAACTAAGGAAGGTACTTTAGGTCAAAGCTTTGTTTTGCACGTTAACACTCATGGAATATATATTTCATGCTACGAGCTGTGCTATCGTTCAGATTTGTGTAAATCACAACTTCCTATACGCTAATACAGCAACATTACACACCTGCCTATATGGTACACAGCTCAGAAATATTCCTAAAACATGCTCACTTCATTCACCAACCATCATGCTCTCCAAATTCAGCTGTGCAATATTCCTTAATCTGCACATCAGCAGGGACTGACAGCTCTAAGACATTCTGTCTGTTTACATTATTGCCTGAGCACAACTTGAGCTGCTGGCAGAGGGAATGTACTCCTTTCTCCTCCCTCCAGGAGCATGCTGTCACATTCTTCATTTCTTCGTAATCTCTGAATCTCAAAATCAGATGACAGAATTGAGGAGGAAAGACAGGGAACGACTAATATGAACACAGAGAATGCATCTAAAATAAACTCCAGTGACTAAGAAACATCCTACAAAGCTCCTTCAAGAGCATGCTTATTCATACTTGCCCTCAGTCCCATACTGAGGGACGGAGAAGGCATCCAGTTGTGATTCCCAGATTGAATAGGCTTGGAAACAAACAAACAAAAAGCATCACTTCTTAAACTAAATATAAAGGTAACCCTTAAGAATTTCCTATTCCAAAGTGTAATGTCTTAAACCTTTCTTCTGGATCTCTCACTGCTAGCCCAGACCCTTTTAACAAAACTCAGTTATCTTCCAACTGCCCAAAGGTCAATGACTTTGTTGCACAGGATAAAGATCTCATGCCTTTGTGATACTGTTTTTACTGTCAACAGTGAAGCGAGATGGCTGTTGACTCAGTGGAAAAATTCTGGACACCCCTCTGTTAAAGCTCTAGCACAAAAAGGTACAGAAATGCCGTGCCTGGATTAGCCAGGAGCACTGCCTACATGCTGGGGAGAATGAGTTCCACGTCACCTGAATCTGGATGGACAGCTCCCCAGCACAATGCACGGCCTCCCATTGTTCAGAATTTAAAACTACCAGCAGGACTGCAAACACAGAATCATAGGTGCATTGCACCAATTTACGTGGAGTCTGACGTGAGATACTACGCCAGCTGAAGACATTACATGCACCGCTATGGATAGGCAGAATGTAACAACTATCAGAAGTAACGTTCACGGTGATACTGGTGCAAGTGAGATGGAAAACATACAACCTGTGTCCCAACAAAGAGGAAAAAGAAACAGAAAAACACTCAATTGCTGGCACACATTCAAAGATGCTGTGGTGAGGTATCTTTGCCTTCAGCAAAGAAGGCCATCTCATCAGCAATGGCACTGCTTCCTTTTCTGAATATCTGGATGGGTGTGAGTAGTTACGATGTTAAACAAGCAGAATTTGCAGCTCAAGAGAATGCTGAATTGTTTCTTCCAGACACTGCAGAGTGCTGTCATCTAGGAGTTATCTACGACCTTCCTGCCATGAACTCTGCACCTACGATGCAGAGAATTCAAAACACAACAATCTTCTGTAAGAGTAATGCAGTCCTAGAATCATAGAATGGCCTGGGTTGAAAAGGACTGTTCCAGTGCGTCACCATCCTCTGGGTGAAAAACTTGCTCCTAATATCTAACCTAAACCTCCCCTGTCTCAGTTTAAAACTACTCCCCCTTGTCCTATCACTATCCACCCTTGTAAACAGTTGTTCCCCCTCCTGTTTATATGCTCCCTTCAAGTATTGAAGGCCACAGTGAGGTCTCCCCGGAGCCTTCTCTTCTCCGAGCTAAACAAGCCCAGTTCCCTCAACCTTTCCTCATAGTTCCACATCCTTCCTGTGCTGGGGGCCCCAGGCCTGGATGCAGTACTCCAGATGGGGCCTCACAAGAGCTGAGTAGAGGGGCACAACCAACTCCCTCCCCCTGCTGGCCACTCCCTTTTTAATGCAGCCCAGTTGGCCTTCCAGGCTGCAAGTGCACACTGCTTGCTCACATCCACCTTACTTACTTGCAAAAAACAAATTTTATGCATTAAGACTATTGAATAGACAACACCACATTGTGGACAATAGCAATTGAGGCAGGATTGTTGAATTGCTTGACGTAGAAAGGCTTTGCCAAGGGATCCGTACAGGCTGGATTAATTGGCCAAGTCCGATTGTATGACATGCAGCACAGATTAATGCTGAGACTTGGGTCACAGCAACCTTATGCAGTGGTACAGAAATGGGGCAGTGGCTGGAAAGCTGCTAGCAGTACAGGACCTGGAGGTGCTAGCAAACATGAGCCAAGAGTGTGCCCAGGTGGCCAAGAAAACCAAGAGCATCCTAGCCTCCAATCAGAAATAGGCTAGTAAGACTAAGGAAGTGATTGTTCATCTGCACACAGAACTCATGAGATCACACCTCAAATAATGTGCTTGCTTTTGGGCCCCTCACTACACGAAGGATTCTGAGTTGAGCAAGCGTGTGTAGAGAAAAGCAGAAGAGCTGGTGAAGGAATGAGAAAACAAGAGTTACGTGGAGTGGCTGAGGAGAGACCTCATCACTCTACAACTAGCTGAAAGGAGGTTGCAGTGAAGAGAGGGTTGGTCCCTCTTCTCAGGTCACAAGCCATAGGGCACAAAGAAGAAGCTTCAGTTTACACCAGGAGATGTTTAGATTGGATATTACAAAGAGTTTACTCACAGAGAGAATGGTCTAACACTAGAACGGGCTGCCCAAGGAAACAGAGGCATCCCCATCCCTGGAGATATTTAAGAGAGGGTCACCACCCTCTAGATCATGTTGCCAAGGCCCTGGCCTTGAACACCTCCAGGGATGGGGCATCCACAACTTCTCTGGACAACCTGCTCCACTGCTGAACCACCCTCCCATGAAAAATTTCCCCTACATCTGATCTAAATTTCCCCTCTTTTTGTTGAAAAACATTCTCCTTTATCCTATCACTATCTACTCATCTCTCCATAGCAACAGGGTACGAAGACAAACCCCCAGAGCGTCTACAAGTTTCCTCAGTTTTGCCACCATGTATTTCAGAATATTTGGGAATGGCTCTGGTCCTCCAACACCATGGACATGTCTTCCTTGCTCCAGACTTCCCCTCCGGTCCCAGGGGCCTGGGACTTTTTGAAGGCCCATCCTACTGCTGAAGGCAAAAGCAAGGAAGGCACTGTTCATCTCAGCCTTTTGTTTGTCAGCAATTCTCTTGCCCCGTTCAGCAGCAGACTGATGTTTACTCTAGCTCTACATTAGTAAACAGACACATTCCAACAGCACTGGAAACCTCCCAGTTAACATGCTATTTCAGACTGGGTTGTTTGGTAAAGTGATAAAAAAATTAGAGTTGGTGGAAAGCACCTGCATGAGGGGCTTCTGTCACTGTAAACTGGAACTGGAAAACTGGAACTCTGTTTTCAACAAGGACCAAAAGCCCAAAGAAGGCATCTACAGCAATGCTGCCAGTGGATCTTCTGAACCTTGCTGTGTTTACCTTGTGAAAACGCCCAAGCAACTTCTCTTGACAAGCAACCTGGATCCAATCTGCTCAGATCTACTTCCTAGAAACAGCTCTGCAAAATAATGCCAGGTCTCAGGGGCTGTGGGGTAATGCAGTGAGCATCTACAAATCAGCTGGGAGGATCCCCCAAAGAGCTTTCAGAACCCCTGGAACAGATGCCCTGCAGTGTAGGGAAGCACCCACAACAAAATCTCCAGCTGAAAATGACAAGTAAAACAATTTCACTGGAAGCTTCACGTTTGCCATAAATTTCTGTGTGTCCTTTCTGGTGGGCAGTGAAGTAAAGCACCATCTTTCCCACAGACCTGGCTCTGTGCTCCAGTTAGTTCTGCAACTAAGGACTCCAAAACATACATCCCTGTAGGCAGAGTTGTGCTGGCCTAATACAACCTGTTCAGAAGGAGCAACCACTAACCAAATGAATCCAGAAAACTTGTGAAGGCAACTGCCTGTACTCTAGAGAATGCATCCTAGAGGGCATGCTAACCTAAGCTTTCGAGATAAGCCAGGCACACATCCTATCACTTTCAAGGATGGCTTGTTTGCTTACAACTGAAGCAACCTACGTGAATAGGTCCAAACCCCTCACAACAATATGCAGGTTAAGCAGCTATATTCTGGAGGATTCACATAGTCAATTGGATGCCCAGTCCCAAAGTTTCAGATCTAATTCAGAAATCTGTTATTTTTTCACTTGCATTTCTGTATTGACTTTGAATTTTGAGATCATCTGAAGTTTTCATAACCTAGGAAAAGACTGGGGACTCCACAATACAACAGCTGTTTTTGTTTTAATCATTAAGAAGCGCTCTGCCATTCACTTTCCGACATGACAGAAGGAAGATATGAATTATTCCTGCACTTTTACATCATAGCTATTATACCACTGAGCACATCACGTCAAATTACATATATCTCATCCTTAATTCATAATGCTGCATTGGAAAATAAAATCTCATTTGAGTAAGTTACAGATTTTTCTTTTTTTTTTTTCTTTTTCTTTATGACAATAACAGGCTACAGTTGCTGCTGTATATTGAATAGCACAGTGCAGCATGCAGTGGAAGGTCAACAGTTCATGTTCCTAGCAGAAGGCTTTGCTGGAAAGTTTAACCATAGACTCATCAGTAATTTTAGAGACATGGAAAGTGCTGAATATTTAACAGAAGAACTGGAATGAGAGAAAGAGGGTAAGAGTAAGAAAAAACAGCCAATCTTGCTTCACATCTCCAAAACTCAAGAACCACAGACAACTGAGCAAGAAAATGCTAAGTACAGTTGATAAGAGAATTCAGACATTTCATTCACAGCAGCTTATTTTAATTTAATGAGGCTTCAGGTGGGATGTTTGAGTTCACAGGGAATGAGTAAAAGCTCTCAGAAATACCACTTCGGGCATTAAGATTTAGTCCTCGGTTTGGGAGTTAAAATGTTTGCCTAATATAGTGCTGCCCTTAGCATGAGCAGAATATCTGGATTTTCAGAACAAAGTTGTGAAACAAAGTTAGTTCACTGTGCTCGGCAGTGAAAACAGGGTGGCAGGGAAGATTTTCCAACGCATCAGCCTGGATGAACATCAGTCTTTTTTTCCCTCCCCTTCACTTATTAAACTTTTGTTATCTCAACCTAAAAGGCTTGTTTCTTTTCAGCGTCTGCTGTCTCCATAAGTCATACATCTTCATTTTTCTTCAGTCAGTTTTGACTGAGTTTGGGGTGGGAGAGATCCGGTTGTTATGAAAATTTAAGTTCATGGAATGAAGGGTGAAATCCTTCAGCACAATATCACGTGCTGCCAGATAAGTGTTATCAAGAACGAAGGAAAACAAATCCATGGGAAAACCTTCATGAAAACCAGAATACTTAAACAACCACAACAATTCCTGCTATGACATCCGTTCTTTGATTTTACACGAATAGTGATACATAAGGAAACTGGCAGCACAAATCTTTGGAGTACAGTGAAAAATAATGTACGTTAATCTCACTTCTTGTTCTGTATTTCACCAATTACATCAGTCACCTGCTAGTTTCTCTTTCACTCAACAGTACTGATGATTAGAAAAACTGCATTTTTAATTGTGGATTACATGATTTAGCAATACACTGTTTGCTACAGCTGTGGGTGCAGTTGCAATCCTACTTCTTTTTTTTAAACTATCCTCAGCTCACATGTAAGCCTGCTCAAGACAGACATGTTACAAATCCCTAACAACATAAACTTCAGCCATCTCTCCAAGTCGCAGAAAATCCTGGACAATACAAGCAGGCACTCATGCCTGCCAAGCTTCCAGCCTCTGCCTGTGATGATAATTAAATACAACTGTTACTAGGAAAGTGAGTCAAAGTATTGTAGCTTCTGTGTACTGTCCTAACTTGTTCAAGCATCTCTGTCACAACTAATTCTGTCTCAGGTGACCCTCTGTATTATGGCTCTTACAGAGAGAATGTAGTAAGAAGTGCAGCAATTGACTCATAATTCAGTCTTAAAATATTCAGTTTTAAAAGTGAAAACTTTTGAATTTGATTAAAAAAAAAATACTGCCAATCAGGGCTAAATAGGACCTCTGCTCACATTCCTTTAGGTGACATTTCAAATATTTAAAATATCCCAGGGCTTCCTTCACATGCACTGACTTGTCATTTGCATTGCAAAGCTATACAGAAATAATTAACTGCTAAAGAAGTGTATTTTAAAACCTCTGCATGCACTCTGACTCATATGGATGTCATCCACACTTCTACTTACTGAGATGTTTATACGAAGGGCTCATGCAAGACACAGTTTGCACATATGGATCGCAGATGCTATTTTGGCCCTTCTTGTACACATACTGGTATGTAGTCCTGCCTCTGTGGATGGAAATGTGTAAGAGTTAATTAAAGATAAAAGCACTGAAAATAGCTAAAGATAGGCTAAGATTAATGAAGAAATCTCAGTGCCCACCATACTTTACTTAATGCACCTCTATGGTATGCAGTCATTCCTGGGTTGAGTTCCCCGAATTCCAAGGCAGCTCTGTCACTTTGATAGGGAAAGTTGCACTGACAGACGTCAAACACCACAGCAGCACAGTGCACTTTATGACCACGAGCATTCCTCAAAGGCAGCCTTTTTCCCAGCATTCAGTTTGCATTTGAGGAATAGAGCCCAACTGCATTCAAATAAAAAGCACTGCAATGACATGGCTTTAAAAACCGGCTTAAAGAGAATCAAACAGCTAGCCCAAGAATATTTCAGTGTCCAAATGCTGTGCATCAGTTCCTAAAAAAAAATGAATTTTATGCATGGATGTAGATGGTACAGATATGCAGCTGCATGAACTACACATGAAGTTAGGAAAACTGGAAAATAGCAAAGGGAACTAACGGGAAAGGCTAACCAACTTCCTGGTCAAGCTCCTCAGTTTGATGAACACAAATGTTTCTGCTGACACAAAGAAGGAAGCAACAGGGGCATGGGAGCAGGACTGAATGGCA
The DNA here is from genome assembly GCF_016699485.2 of Gallus gallus. Taxonomy (NCBI): domain Eukaryota; kingdom Metazoa; phylum Chordata; class Aves; order Galliformes; family Phasianidae; genus Gallus; species Gallus gallus. The sequence continues at coordinate 72,191,498 of NC_052572.1, forward strand.
TTTCTGGTCACCAAAGATGTGTGGGAAATTAGTGCTTACCAGCTAAATCCCTCAGCAAAGAGAGGATATCACCAACTGGAAACAAAAGGAAAAGAGTCTGCGTTGCAGGATCATGACGAATCAACCTGTAATGTGTTATCACTCAAAGAAAGATACATAAAACACCGGAGGGATGCACAGGCTGTCATGTGAATACAAAGGATGACGCAGATACTTGGTATGCAGGTAAAGAGTGAATCACAGCTTGAGCTCCTCTATTGAAACCCACAAAAGGGATGAACAGTGCAGGTTTACAAAGCCCTGTTTTTTAATTTTGCAACCCAACGGCAAGCAAAGATCATAATCCTTTTAATGAATTACAGACAACATAGGTCAAAAAACTGTTTTAGTCACTGTTTTAGCCTGTGGTGGAGGGTTGGAGCTTCATGATCTTTGAGGTCCCTTCCAACCTGGGCCATTCTGTGACTCTGTGATTGTGATTCTGTGCTTTTTCCTGCACCAGCTCAGGCACTAATTGTGACATGATCAGCCCTGAACAACTCTTCCTAGGTTTGCCGTTCCTATTATTTACTTGCCCTGCACCCAACCACCTCACAGGCTGAATGCTGACCTGCCATAGCTGTCACTGCACTGCACCTGTCTTGTCAGCACTGGTGACAGATGCAACAACCCTGGAAGCATCACTTTAATTGCAGAGCACTCATTTCAGCAAGGCAATCAAGAAGACAACAGGTCAAAGGACCACTACAGATATATACATATGCCATATATATGTGTGTATATAAGGGTGTACAAATCCACACTGACAAGCACACCAAGTACCCCATTCTAGCCAGAATTCAAAGCAGACAAAATCCAAAGAAAAAGGAAGTAATATCAAGTGGGGGAGGTGTCTATCCATTAGCAGCAGCAGGTAGAAGAGTTTGGGATATTTACTCTTACAAACAAGCAATCCCACTGCAGAATACCTCAGCTGATACGTACAGCCAGGGTTTGAACAGCAGGTAATGGAAAGAGTGATTTCAGCTCATGGCCTGATATGAAAAAAGGGTTGAGCAGAACAGCCAAAAAACAAAACAAAACAAAATGCTTAAACATCAGAAGCCTCTGTTACTAGAACATGCACAGAGGGTACACGCATCTGAACAGTATTAAAAGGAAGCCTGAACGTAACACAAAGCACAGCTGCGTGCTACAGCAGGGACATGAAATGTGTGATTCAGAAGGCAGGCCTCTTCAAACCACCTCTCCTCTTCTTAGAACACAGTCACCACCAGTCTAGGGACATTAGCAGGAATGGACACAAGCACGTATCTGTGTATGGAAGCTCATGCATGCAGGAGTAGGACAAAAGCAAAACATTTCTTGCTTATAAACCTTACAAAAAATTATTACAGGGACTCAATTATTTAAAGCAAAATTTCTAGCAAGTGTCAGCTTATTTCAAGTTAACAGCATAAGCATTACCAAAAATTATTTGGCAGGCATTCCAAGCTGTCAGGTAATAAAATATTAAAATAAACTGTATATGAACAAAGTGGACAGTATTCACTGTTCAGTATATAAACACGCACTTACAAATAAAAACTGCACAGCCAGTGGGACCTACAAAACTGCCCATCAGTAGTCTGATTCTTACTCATATTCATTTGATAGTATGAATGCCACCCTTTACATTAAATTTCCTTAAACTCCCCTTCCTATTAAAAAATCATCATTTAGTAAAGCCACGGAGACCTTTCTACTTTTACGACGTTTAAATTATTTTAACAAAGTTCAAATTACTTAAGTCAAAGTTCTTCCTTGAGGAATAAAAAAGCTTGAGAAGCCACCTTTTCTATGGTTTCAATCTGAAAAACAATGGAAGACTGCAGCACAAGAGCTGGTTTCAGTTCTTGCCAGGAAAAGCTCCTACCCATATTAACATGCGTGGGCTGAAGCAGTTTCTTAACAGCTCAGATTCCTGGCTCCATACTCTCCAGTAAGGAACACAACAGCAGTCACTCAGGGATGTGCTGCTTCTACAGTCCCTACAACACACACATAAAATATTTTGCAAGAGCAAATATCTGCACTTCCTGGAATGTGTTGTAACTAATCATCTTTACCACCAGCTTATGTTAGCAGAGCTTGATCCATCTGAAACCAAAACTGATGTTTATCTGAAGAACTCTATGTAAGATTTATTTATTGGCTGGCTATCAGGCTTATCTTGCATCAGATGTTGAAATTAACAGAATAAGGTATTTAGATGCTATTCTGATTTACTGTCAGAACCTCATCCTAGGCTACGTAAATAACTTGGCAGCAGGGTTACGGGTTTCCATAATTTAAGCTCTGAAAAACAAGTTCTCAGCCTACACACACTGCCCAAGCAAGTCTGACAGTGCTGAAGGCTCTGAGCTCTGTGTCTGATAAGGGCAGAGGTGTTCTCACCAGATGGGGTACCCCTGCTGCAGCAGTACCTTCCTGCTCAGCCCAAGCCCAAAAAACCATACAGACTGGCAAGTTTCAAAGCAGAGTAGCTTGTGATTTTCAATGAAGAGCCTTCTCCTTTTCGTGAGCACCAGCTATTGCCCTGTAACGTGTGAGCTGCAAAGACTAAGGAAAGAGAAAGGAATTATAAACGTGTTCACGTGCATGCAAGGTAATCTAAGAGAGAAGAACATGGGAACTTGGGAAATGTAAGATAACTGCTTTGCATGTCCTTTGCCATGGTAAAGAAGCTGTGAACACAACTTAAACAGAAAGCTCCATCTCCATGTGTTTTAATCTGCAGAACAAGGGCGTCCAACCTTTTAGCTCAGTTGGGCCGCATCAGGTGAAGAGGAATTGCCTGGGGCTGCATATAGAATACATTTTGTAGTCAGCAATCCCTGTGTTTTACTTGCCAAGAGGCACAAGTGCATATCACATGTAATACACACAGGATTCAGTTTGACTGAGTGCATACAGCAGGCATGAGTTAGCACTGCACTGCACCCTCCCCTGCACAGAATTCCATTGCTGCAAACACAGCTTGAGCTACGCACAGATGGCTCCTAAGAAATCATCACTAAAATCACACAGTACTGTTGAAAGTTTATGATGATGTGTGGCTGCGCCAAGGACTAAGGGCTGGACACACATGCTTTGGAAATAGCACACTATCTGTACAGTGCCACTTAGCACTGTTCCTGAAAATAAGGGACTTACAGTTAACGCTCTGTGCTTACATACATTAGAAATATACCAAAACGACATTAACTTTGGATTTCTAAATAGTAGATAAGGATACTTAAGAATGCTGATTAAACTGAAGGGAATTCCTTATGCTAGGATAAAATCGGAAGCACAGAGTCAAGAAAAAAAGAACTGCAATCACAGAATGCTTCCATTATCTCTAAAGTAGGCATTTTTCCAAGAAAATTCAGGGACGGAGTTACACGAACAGAAAAAACAAATGCAGACTGAAGACTGAAAGTGCAGAGAAACACAACCAGCTATACAACCTCCAGCAGTCACACACCCACACACCTCTGCTGTCAATAGATTCACTGTGCTCAAAGCTGAGACATTTTCCTTCTGTAATGATTCCTGGGTCCTCTTGGGCTGCTTTCCTCTTGCACTCTTCAGCCACCTCTGGGGTTTTGTGGAGAAGAAGAGTATGGGGGAAAGAAAAGCTTTGTACGATTCCTGTGCAGAAACAAGAGGAACTGCAAAACTCAGGGCTCAGAGTAAACATGCAATGTACACATACAGGGCTGAAACAAAACAAGATCTTTTTCTTCCTTTCCAGGGTGCAGTCACAATATCTACAGTTTTTCCTATCAAGAGCTGCTTCCACCTGTCACCAGACAGAAGGGATGCTCTGGCTCTCAGATTGGGCATGCTTGGGAAATGAGTTTTGCACGGGCAGGTCTGAGAAGTTCTTCATCTACAACAATGCTGTCATGACACACGTAGCAACAGATTCACCAGCGTGGGAAACATCCTCAAATTCATGCTGCAGAGCAATACGTTCCTCAGGCAGACCTATCTCTGTGACCCAATCTTCACCTGCTTCCAATGACTGCCATGCCAAACTCAGGTGATGGGGACTAGGGACAGAACCAAGCCAAAGATGCTCTGTAGCCATACGTAGAGAACAGAAGTGACAGTGCCACAGTTTGCTTTTTAACTGAAAATTCTAGCAGGCTCTAACAGGGCTCTGTATGTACATTTTTGGAGAAATTCACTGTTCTCCTACTGCTTTCTTTTAATCAAATTGTTTCATAGTGAAATGAGTGTTATCCAGTGCACATACAATTCCCCAGCACTGACTATGAAGGTTCCTGACAGCTGGACATATAGATTTTCAGCAAGAGGCATTCACTCCACAGTCCGAAATTCCTGATTACAATACAGTAAGGTATAATGAAGTTGTAAAGCATGCCATTTTCATTAGTATCCCGCAGAGACATTAAACACCTTAACAAACTGCCTCCAAATTAGCCAGGCAAAATAGTGCTGCCCTTGAGGGAACTACAGCCGAATTTACGTGAGCAGAGGAAACCAAGCAGTGGTCTCACCACTCTTCATGCCATCTGTGCAGCAGCCATTGGAAATGTGCCTATGCCCCTCAGCTGTATGACCTCTGAAGGTCACAAAGAAGTACTCTGTGACCCACCTGAACACAGGAGGTACAACCCTGTGTTATACTGCAGCGTCCCTCCTGTGAAGGAAGGCTGAGGGAGCTGGGCTGCTTCAGCATGCCTGGAAAGAAGGCTCTGGACAGGCTCTGTGATTCTATGATAATACAGCTCTGCTTTATGATAGCTCTATGATAGTAAAGTTTTATTATCACTTCATAATTAGATTTCAAAGCCTACCGTAATGATACACCATTCTTCCCCAGAGTCAGTCACTGAGATACAACCTTGTGGGCTTGAGCAAAAAGAGGGTTGTTTTTGTGACACAGTTTCCTGTGTACACCACAGCAGTGCACACTCTGGTTTTAGGTCTCATGTTCTGACAGATTTTATAGATATGTTGGGTCACACTTCCTCTGAGCTGGACTCAAACACTGAAAAAGATTTTCAAAATACCTTATACTACAACGACCCAAACCCAAAACCTGGCTTGATGCACAGTAGTGCATAGCTCTTATAAAGCAGGATCTTCAGCAGAAGTCCCACTGAACGTGTATTTGTGTACAGCTCCTAAATTTTAAATGAGCAATTACAAAGGATGATGCTCAAATACTTTAAAACTTCTTAAAAAGGAGGGGAAAAAAAAACGCACAAAGCCCATTAGAAGTCTCAGTAAACTTAATCAAGTTTTAGAGATGCCAGATCAGATAGGCAGCTCTGTTCAAATTGCCGTTAATGGTCAGAACCAGATGCTGTGTCCTTCGTATTCCAGCATCACCTAGAATGTTTTCTAAAGATGTTTTCACAAAAATTCCAGCTTGCCCATGCTCTCCCCTGACCAACCCAGTGAAGTTAAAGAATACCTCACAGGAATCAACAACAAAAGTATGCACAGCACTTTGGCACTTATCACCGAGCTCACCTCCAGCACTCCTCATGTCTTTCCAGTCACCTTCCTGGTGTTCCGAGCAGCTCACAGCTATCCCCCTCTACACTGATGATGGCTCACGCAAGTAACACTGTCAGTAAAACTGCATGAAAGCATTCGGTGGCAATCAGCATGCTTTCTTTTCCCCTCATCAGCACGGTGCTCTGCAGATCAGCACAATGCAAATTCACAGCTCGTATTACAGAGATTTCTCAGCAGTTTGAAGACTGGGATATGGGGGAATGGTTTTAGAATAAAAGAGGAGAGATTCACATTAGATGTCGGGAGGAAATTCTTTACTCAGAGGGCACTGGCACAGCTGCTCAGAGCTGTGGGTGCCCCATCCCTGGAGGTGCTGCAGGCCAGGCTGGATGGGCCCTGGGCAGCCTGAGCTGCTGGGAGGCGGGGGGGGGAACAGGGAGGGCTGGAAATGAATAGGCTTTAGGTACTTTTCCAATCCAAGCCACCCGGTGGTTCTGTGATTAACTGCATCTCAGCTGCTTTCCAATGTTATGTGCCTCTTTTAATATATCTTCAAGGTTTCAAGCAAAAAAGGATTCAAAGTTTGTTTGTTTTTTTTTAACGTGAGGACAGTCTGATACATTAAAGTACTACAAAGAGTATTTTAATGGATAACAAATTAAGTCAGTGTACCTAGAAGCAATGAACTGAATTTACCTAAGGTAGGAGATAAGAAGCTCAGGGAAATACAGAAGTATCATATACACCATTACTAGACAAATCCACTTCATTGCATGACTTCATCATATGGGACGCTAAAGGATTTGGTCATTTATCCATACCATCACTACTATTAAATGCTGCTCCGCAATAGAAGAGCACAGAAGTCAAACAAAGGGAGACACATCCATTTCCCTTCAGCGTGTTTACACAATCCTGAAACTCACCACACTGCACAAGCATTTGGCCAGCACTCCCAGGCGTACAGTTCGGTTTTTCTGTGGTCCTGTGTGTAGTCAGGATTTAGACACAATGATCCCTGCAGGCTGCGCCAACGCAGATGTTTTCTGATTCTACGTTCAGTTACGTTGGAGATCACAGTACTAATGTGTTATGCTCATCCTGAATCCACCTGAGAGTTCAGCAGGAGAGAACACTTCAGAAGAACTGCACGTGTCTTACATAATTGCTTCCACTAACTTCTGAGAAGCACGAAAAACAAGAGTGAAATCTTTAACTTGTCATCCTGCCCATGCAGATCTGTCCTTCATCTCAGATGCATGGGAGGCAGTTTCTATCACGAGCTGAAATATTAGGTGGCAGCTTTAGTCACACAAATAATGCAGTATTTCAAGGCTAGCACTGTCAGAAAAAAAAGCTGTTGAGCCATGTTAATGCATATCTCACTGTATTAACAGCCATAATTACATAGCCAAAGGTACTGACTGCCTGTTCTAGCTTTACTTGTGGCCATTCAGATAGCTGAGCAGACTCCTGACATAAGCTCTGCTTTGTCTCTCCCACTTCATCCTTTAGAGACAAAGATTTCCTCAATCCTGCCGTGCAGGTATGCTCTCTCAGGGCTGCTTCCCCACCTCTCAGCACCCTCTGTAATGTATTCCATCATTTTCCACGCATTTCCTGCATGGAGGAACAGCACTGAGTAGAGCTATTTGCTTACCTTCGGCTCTACGATTTAGTGCAGACAATTCTGAATAAATCTGGCCCTCAGCAGCTTCTGCAGACCATGCAAAACATAGGACGAACCTCATCGTTTCTGCTAAAGTATTTCATTAGCAGGGAGCTGAATTTTGAATATCAAATAAAGACAGTAAAGGAAAGAAAGCATGAAAATCACAAACTACGGAAGGGCAGCCACTCTTCTTTAAAAGCTTGCTTTGTTCTCCTGTTTCCTGAATTGCCCTCTCGAGATCAGCCCATTTGAGCGGCTCAGCATTCAGACACTCCCATAGTGCTCAGCTATCAAAGCAGAAGAAAAAATAAAGTTACAACAAAGCCTTTCACTGAAGGGGGGAAAAAAAAAAAAAAAAGTATTTCCTTGAAGTAGGTAATTCCAAATAATGAGGTGATTTCAAATTGCCACGCTATGAGAACTCTGCTACTGGTGCAGGTGTTAAGTATCAAATTCACAAACACCATTTCCAGCAGTTCCTTCTAGATTCCGCGGCCTCGGAGTTGACCACTGAACAAACCAAATATGTTGCTGTGAAGGGACAGAGCCAGACCCTGCTCACACAGATGTCAAATGGGAGGCTGCAAAACTATCACCCAGCACTCAACAGGAACCCCAGGAACAGCACACCAACTTCACCTCTGTGGGACAGAACTACTGCAATCCCCACTGCGCTCTTCCACGAGCAAGAAGGAAGCACTGAGTTTTAAAACGCATACCACATATTTTATGCGGTCAAAGTCACTGTCATTCAAGCAAGTCAAAAGAGTTGCAAGTTTTGTTGATCCTACCGTAGAAACTAGGCTTCAAAGTAAAATATTCTGAAGACCTACGAATGCTCAGCCTGACTGCTGGAAATAAAATGAGATCTTATTAAGCCAAGATACAAAGGGGGTGCTGGTGTGAGCACTGACTTGTAGGCAACCGTGGCTCCTTGGGTCTTGTGATCAGAGGATGCTGGAGGCGAGGGCAAATAAACAAACCATAACTGATCTGAAGCCATGCCCGCTTGCTTTGATTGCGAAGCCAGCCTGAAATAGAGGACTGGACTCTGCTGCATCACAGCTGAGAAGTGCTGCAAGAACAAAAAGAAAAACCAAGAGAGCACCAATCCTAACAAAGCCCTTGTGTTACTCTCCAGCATCTTCTAAATAGAACTTCCAAAAGAGAGATGGGAGTATTAAAATTCATTGAACTGTGCTGCATGGCTGAAATGATGTCACCACAGCCTGTTCTGGCCTACGCTGTGCATTTTCCCTGTGATCTGATCAACCTGATACCCAAAATCCAACTGAAGAAATGGTGAGAAATTTGTCAGTTGGGGTAGATGGAAATAAATTGGTTTGAATGGCCCAACTAGACAGAGGAAATACAAAAAACAGCAAGAAAAAACGGAGGCAAGGAACAACTGTGCAAGTGCCTTGCATCTTCATCTCTGTGATGCACAGAGCTATAAAATCAACTTAAGCAGGCAGAAGCAAATAGAAAGTACCACAGTGCCAAGAGAACTATTGAAAACAAGACGTCCAGCCATCTAGATGAAGCAGGCACTGCAGGTGAATATACCCAATTCTGAGCCACCACAAATATCACTGAGCAACTTTGACAAAGACTCCTTAAATAACTTTTTCTGGATCAGCCTCAGTGTAAGATCTACTTTAAAATAACTGAAGGGAAATTCAGGAAAACAGCTAGTAAGAGGTAAACTTAAAAGTAAATAGAAGCTACTTTGAAGAAAATTCATCATAAAGCTGTAGCTGTTATTATTCAGGTACCATTTAGATATTATCATTTGTTATTTGGTACTTCTGACATCTCATGTTGGCCTAACAAGAAGATGACCGAGGCTGGGGCTCCACAACCACTCGATTCTGTGCTCGGTTGTCCAAAGCAGCAATTATTATTTCCTCACCCAGCACCAAGAATCCAAAGATAACTCAGAACAGGCCAACGAAGCCACACGGTATGCTGATGCCTATAGCTGCAGTCAGATGATGCTGGCTGCTATTCAGCGGAAGCGAGCAGCTTCCTGTCGCCAAGGCAAACATGAACTGACTTCCATTTCAAGCCTATGCAGCTACTGCTCCTCTAAAGACCCGCAGTCTAACTTTTATTCTGGTGAATTTCCATTTAAGTTTCCTCCCAGGTCATACAAATGAACAAGAATATTCAGCATTCAATTTCCTTCTCCCCACTTCTACTCATCTTCTCAGTTCCCCCAGCTCTGCCTCCCAGAGAAAGGCCTCAGCCCTCTTTCTGCCAAGGAATGATTTCACTCTGGACTTGGTTTCCTACCTTTACCTGACAGACAGACAGTGCTTCCCACTGCTCAGGAAACAGATTCCTGGGAAGAAGCAAAGAACATGCCAACAGCTTAATGGGGTATCTGAGCAGCTGATCCCCTTACAGAGGGTTTTTCTCTCCATTCTCATTCTTCAAACAAGGCAGAGATAGAAAGGATATCTATTGTGTTCGTTTAACACTCAGTACATGCTTATTTAAGATAAAAATGAGGTCTGCAAGCACATGCAGTGACCTTCCTGCACCATTAATGCATGGCAGCAATGCCAGCAGTATGACAAGGAAAGGAAGGCCATCATAGAACCATAGAATCACAGAACAGTCCGGGCTGGAAGGGACCTCAAGGATCACAAATCTCCAACCCCCCCACCACAGGCAGGGCCACCAACCTCCACATTTAATACTAGGCCAGGCTGCCCAGGGCCCCATCCAACCTGGCCTTGAACACCTCCAGGGAGGGGGGCATCCACAGCCTCTCTGGACAGCCCGTTCCAGCTCCTTACCACTCTCATAGTAAAGAACTTCTCCCTGACATCCAACCTAAATCTTCCCTCCTTCAACATAAAACCATTTTCACTTGTCCTGCTGTTATCTACCCTTTCAAAGAGTTGGCTCTGCTCCTGCTTTTAGAGGCTCCCTTTAGGCACTGAAAGGCTGTCATGAGGTCACCCCGCAGCCTTCTTTTCTCCAGGCTGAACAAGCCCAGCTCCCTCAGCCTCTCTTTGTAGGGGAGGTGCTCCAGCCCCCTCATCATCTTTGTGGCCCTCCTCTGGACCCTCTCCTTTTCCTACGTTGTGAAGCAGCGCTCCTCCGCTCCGAGGGGCCTCGCAGCACCACGGCAGCACGCGGTGCCGGCAGACGGCCCGGCCTGACCGAGCGCAGCGCCACAGGCTGACAGGGCAGCAGGACCGCCAAGCTCGTCACTGGAAGGGCGCTCGCAGAGCCACGGTCCGCCTTCTCAATTTACGGGAACAAGGCAGAAACTTTTACCAGCCACGTGTTCGGTAACAATATCTCACACCCCAACTCACCCATCCCCGAAGTGGGATTTTACCAGCGCTCCGCGGCCGCGGGCAGCACCGCCGCGGGACCGCCCCGCTGCCCGGGACACGACGGGAGCCGCTCCCGCGGAGCTGCCTGAGCGCTCCGCCCCTCCGCACGGCCTCGCTGGGCTCGGAACCGGGCCGGCCCGGCGGCAAAACCAGAGCGGACGGGCAGCGAACTCTACACCCGGCCACCACCTCTACCCGCTCCTCAGCCGCCGCCCCGGGCCGAACCGAGCCCCGGCCCGCCGCCCCAGCACCAAAGAGGGGCGGCCAGCTTGCCTGGACCCGTCCCGGCGGCGAGTGCGGCGCGGACGAGCCTTCCCCTCACCCTCACCCCCACCCCCACCCGGGCCGCCGCTGCCCCACGCCTCCCGCCGGGCGGCGGCACTTACTGTGTGCGCGGGAGCGAGGGGCGGCGGCGGCGGGAAGTCGGCGGGAAGCGGCAGCAACGGCACAGCCCCGGCGGTGCGGGCGCGGCGGAGATGGCCCCGCTCGTGGGACGCGGGGCGAGGCAGGAAGGGCGGCGTTTCTGCCTCCGCCCCGCCCGGCCGGGAGGGGAGCCGCTGGCGGGGAAGTAGTTGGCGAGTTACCGTGAGAAACTGCTTCTAACAGAGTTGGGATCCATCGGGCTGCTCACTTTTAAGTACCTCAGGAACAGGCAATATAAAACGTCGGAAGTTGGGCAGCGTAGGACTACAGAGAAACTGTTGGGCACCGTAAGGGACTGTTTGTGCAGCCGGAGTTGAAGGCCGCCAGTATTGTCAGGGACAACAAAGTGGGTTTTTTAAAACATGTTAACAGGAGATGGACTAAAGAGAGATTACAGTTTTGACGAGACTCCTAAGGCCCCAGTGAATGCAACCCGGGAACCACTGTCCCAGTTCTCAAGAACAGCAAGAAAGAAGTGACATTAATGAATTTAATCTCCCTTGGCACCAATGTTACCAACCCAGTTGACCAGGTGAAGCCAGCCGATGTAAACCTTTTGGAGCTGAGATTTTGATATTTCTTCTCACACCACGCTCATGGACAAAACATCTGGGCAAAAAAACAACGCGTAAAAAGGCTGATGGCACAAGTTCAAGGGTTGTTTAAAGTGGGTTTACATCAGGCGAGTGGCCAACTGCTTGTGGGGTTATGTAGGGCTCCACTTTGGGTCTAGTTCTTTCCTGCTTGTATTCAACTTGAAATTATACCAATTAAGCTTACAGACAGCCCTAAGGAGCTGTTGGCTCCCTCCAGGGCTGAGGGGCCTTGAGAATCAGAGGGCTGTGCAATAACCAGCCATGTGAAGTCTAATAAGACGTAGCACCTGATTGTGCACCTGCATCAGGGGAACCCCAGCTCTGTGTATAGGGACAGGAAGCTGGAGAGCAGCCCCATGGAAAGGGACCTGGGGGTTCCAGCTGACAGCAGTGTGCCCTGGGGTACATCAAGCCCATCACAGGACGGTCCTGCTCAGTGCTGTGCAGCCTTACCTTGAGCACTTGCAGCCAGTTTTGGTTGCCACAATATAGGAAAGACATAACTTTGTTCTAGAGCATCCAGAGAAGGGCTGTGAAGGTGGGGAAGGGTCCAGAGGGCAAGAAGTGTGAGGAGCAGCTAAGGTCCCTTGGTTTGTTCAGCCCAGAGGAGGCCAAGGGGAGGCCTCATATTCTCCAGTGACAGGATGGGGATGGCAGGGCTGGTCGGGGTAAGTTAGGAAAAGGTTCTTCAGCAGAGGGTGGTGGGTACAGAACAGGCTCCCCAGGGCTGTGGTTACAGCCTCAAGCCTGTTGTGACTCAAGAAGTATTTGGACAATACTCTCAGATATAGGGTTTGAATTCTGTAATTCTAAGGGTTTAAAAACAAAAAGTGAGCTTTACCAATAAAAATGACAGAATGTACCACAAACACCATCAGCCACTGAGGAACAGGACAAAACAGTGCTGCTGATAGCCAATTAAAGTGCTGAATTTTAAAGGGAGACTTTAGAAAGCTAATTCAAACCAAGGTAAAGCATGAGAAGCTTAGGCATTAAATGGCACAGAAAATGGACGGGAAAGAAGAACAAAACTATACAGATTTTACAGTTAAAACTGGAGAGGAATAAAACACCAACAAACGTGTTAAATCAGCATCTTTATTTATATAAAGTATTTGATCAGTGTGCTGAACCTGCCATTAGAGGCTGTTTTGCTACTTTTAGTAAAAATAAACATTTGAAAAAATTACCTTGGAGAACATATCCAGTCTCCAAGCTTATTTTCTTGTAATCACGGTTGCATTTTTTTTTTTTCATAACTATTGCAACTAATCTAACAACGGGTGCTCTTAGGAGGAAGGGAATGGTACCTCACGTAGAATATCCCCAAAAGTTTATTTCCTGCAAGTGGCAGCAAGGTTTCTAAAATGCATCAGAACACCTAAACTCAGCTTGTGCCATAGCAGCGTGGTACAAAAATCTAAGTCTATTCCACTCGCTTCATCCTTCTCCATGAACACTCTGCAACATCAGCTGAGAATTACCTGCTTTACAAGTCACACAGCAAGCCAGTTTAAGTACCCAGATGGCCAGAGTTTAACTCTCAGGAGTTACTGTAGTAACAGTGAAGAACTTGTATCACAAATTTGTTTGAGGTAACTGAATCAACAAGACAAGAATGAAAACCCAACTGCATCATGTATTGCTACATGGACCAACACAAGTCACAATTACTAGGCTATGATATTTAAAAGGGACATTGTCAACCAAGTTATTTTGTCTGGACACAGAATTATTGGAGATCAAATACTGGGAAGTGCAAATTTTAAGTTCAATTTCTGCATACAGCTACCTCATACACAGAACCCTAGGTAGCCAGTATTAACTTTTGAGTAACTTGCATAGCAATAGGGAGAAAGCATCAATTGCTGAAAAGACAGAAATCAATGGAAGCTGTTAAGGCATCAGCTGGAAGCTCCATTTTTTTTTTTTTTCCCCCTAATGACTAAAGTTGAGAGTGTCCCTTTGAAAAGTTTTTGTTACAACAGAAGTTAACTCATTTTGATTCCATTATTACAAGACCGCTACCAGTAAAATGACTTATAATTGTTAAACATCAATTAACATTATACACATGTTCAACTGATCTGAAAAGGAAGTAGCAGCAACATGGAATTATAGAAAAGTTGAGTTTCTGCAGGATTTATTGGAAATATTATGAAGGTATGGGCAAATACATAGTGATTTTACATTATTTTACGAGTAGCTTATGGTAACTATAAACATTATTGAAAATGCCTGCTCGTAGTCTTTACTCTTCTGGTCTAAGCACAAGTTTGCCAGGATACTCACAGTGCAACTTGACTCAGAAAAAATGACAACATTGTATGCCTTGGCATGTTCTACATAAAATCTCCTTGGTTCACAGATGAAAAGACAGTTTTTTGTGATTACCAGTACAATAAACTGAGCTTGAAATATTAAACCTAATGAAATAGATACACAGGTATATTTAAGAACAAAACATCAAGGACATCATTATACAATGCTGTCATTGTTTTGCACATTCTCTGAATATAACTTTACTAGTTCAGTGGTTGCATAAGATTAGCACGTATATAAGCAGCTGTAAGCCCAGGTTGGTTTCAGTTGCTTCTCTAAAGGAGTGTGCTGAGGATAACTCCCATTGTCTTCCTTGTTTAATAGGAACAGAAGTTATTGGAATCAGAGCAGATAGGACAAACGTTGGCAAGTCTGTTCTGTAAGGCGATGTCACTTCTCATCAGTCACTTTTCTGGTCCATCATTGTACTTAAACTGTTTTAATACCAATTTTGATTTTAATCTCTAACTAAGAGTAGTGGAAGAACAATTACAACTGAACCACTGAACAGCTGTACCAGTTTGAAATGCCGTCACAATGTTTTCTCATGGCAGAATATTCACATTCTTATTTATTGCACAATTGGAAAATTCAGGTTATGTGCATAAAAACCTTCATAGCGTTTCCACTGCAACTTGCGAAACATACATTTTAAATGACCTTAATGCAACTTACAAATTCTTTTTAAACGATTTTATATTTTTAAGATAAAAGCATCCTGAGAACGTTACAAAGTTCGTTTTACAAGCCCTTCACTTCTACTATGCTTTATTTATCCCCATAGTTCCTAATCTGACAAGTTTATTTTACATTTAGTATCTTGGTGCTCTATGTCACAAAATATCTTTTAGTAAAAAGTAGACCACTGGCATTCAAGTAACCCAGCCTTACACCTAGTTTACAAATTAAACCTTCGTCAAACTCTCGAGTTCTGAAACAGGCCAGGAAAAATAAACCAAAATACAGAATCAGTATTTTGGTCAAACACTTAAGTTATGCAGTCTAATATTTTGGCAAAAAAAAAAAAGATAAAAAAATTAAAATAATAATTAAAAAAAAAAAGCAATGTATCCTTTTCGATATATTTTCCTTTCATTTTAAACCAGATGTAAACGTACAGTACAAAGAGTGACAGCATTAAAGTACTTTGCTGTTGAATTTTTTCTTTTTCCTTTTTACTTCTGTAAAGTACTTAGGAAAAGCAGACAAACAAAAACGTAAGTGCTAAGAATGAACTGAGCATCTTTGGGCTAAATAAAGTCTTACTAGAAAAAATGTAAAAAATAAATTAGTATATATATTTTTTCCTCTACAGACATGCAAATAAATACTCTTTGAGGAGATTCTAATGCAATATTCTGAAGTTGTATCTTCCTGTACTTTTTCATCAAGACTAAGGCTTCACAATCTTGACAATTTTAATAGGAAGATATCCATTAATATGTACATATTTTTGTAAAGGGAGTGTTCAGGGTTAAAAATATATTTCTTTTTTAAAAGCTAAGTCTGCCATCCTGATGGCAGTGAGTCAAGCTATGGAACAGAAGACAAATCACAGAACATTCTTCAGTTTCTCATACCCTAGATCATAGGAAAGAGACCGAGTGAGTTAAAGAGGTAAACAGCCTGGATTCCAGGAATGGAGACAGACAGTGGCTCACATTAATGTCTGCATGGCCAGTTTCTGATACAGTAGGAGTATCTTCTAAAATAGACTGCTTCTTTTTTCACACATAGGTATAAATTTTTATTGTTGGCCAACTACGCAAGGAGAGATACAGCTAAGGTTGCCACAGTGAGATAATAACATTATCTAAGGTTCCCATCTGGACCGACTTTCAGGAAAAGGCCAGGTGTTGAACACAGAGACTATGTCCAGATGGTACACTCCAGGCAGGAACAAAACTACCTAAAAGGAAGAGTAAACCACCTCAGAAATATCTTAAGTATATCATAAACAGGTAATTCAGAGACCTGTATATATTTTAGGCAACAATCAGAATCTGAAGTGACGAAAAGATCTAAGTAATAAATATATAAAATTAAAAAAAAAAAAAGCATCTTTGTGGCACAAGCTATCATTGTATATCTGCTTTGTTGACTAGTTTCAGGAAAAAAATATTTTCGGGGATGGCAGAAGGTAAATGTTACACACTGCACTGAGAAAACATATTACATCATGAATTTCACATCATTTTTTAACACTTCGTTAAATGGGCTGAATCTATCAGGCAAGATTCTCATCTTTACTGTTCCATCAGCACCACAAGAGAATATGTGATTTGCTGGTCCTGTCTCAATTTGCATGACTCCTGTCCCAATGTTTCTGAAGAGAGACTGTCGAGAATGCTCATTGATGAAAGTGTGCAGAAGATTAAACGTGGACAGACTCCATACCTGAAAAAGCATCAAAATATCAATTTCCCATAATAATTATTAATAATTGTGAGGATCTTAAAGCTCACTAGTGATGAGTCATGGAAAAATTGAAGTAGAGTACATTTTGCATTGATCTTTCTTACACTAATTATGAGAGAAAAGGTATGCCGCAATCTGTAATGACATGGTTATAGAATATTAATATTCATTTTCTATAATAAGGTAATATTAACTAAAGTGGACTGTGAGGTGAGAACAATATTTCATAACAGAAGTAGTATATGTGAAAGTCAGGGTTGAGAACTGAATGTGACATCCGATCATTCCACATTTACATGCAGTAGGGTTTTACGTGTGTTATTATCTTTAAGTTTACACAATATCATGATCTTCACCTCTTTGCTTCCTCTCCCCCATTAATACCTTTATGTTGCCTTCAGCAGATCCCGTGACAAAATACTCTTCTGTAGGATCAACAGCAATTGCTTTGACTTGAGAATCATGACTTTGGAGTAACTGCTGCTGCTGCTTTTGGCGAAGGTCGATTATACACGTAAAGCCTTTCCTCCCTCCAGAGATTAACAGCTGATGTTTTGGAGCATATGCTAGAACAGTTGCTCCACTATCATGACAGACAAAAGCTGAAAGCCAAAGCAAAGTAATTTAAGTAAACACATTGTACTAACATTAGTTTGCCATCAGTTTCTCAAATTCAAGATGGTAAAAACAATGGATGGCTTTGAAGCTGTAATGCAACTGACCACAACCTGTTAACTTTATTCAGTACCACATATATGCAAACCAAGACTCGTATCAGACATCCTGAAGTTGCAGTACTCACAAACGAAGACGTTACTGTATGTACGGAAAAAAATATCTTCCTTATCCCTATAAACTATTAAGCCTTGAGCAGAAACAGCTCCTTTTCAAACTCTTTAATAATTATTATTTCAAGGCAAGTTTCCTGCTACCAGATTACCAGATATCTTTTGGCAGCATTTTCCACTTACTATTTTCAATTTCCCAGTTTACAAATTTATTTGGGTATGTTTACTCCTCCAAATGAGTAGAATTAGTAAAAGATCACAGCTGTCAGAACAAAATTCAGCATGTCTGAGACTAGATGCGATAAATCCTAATATGTGACATATAATTTTTGTACTTAAGATTTCAGAGGTTTCTCTTAAGCTATGTTTAGAAATTTCATGCATCACATGAATATGCCTAAGCATTCAAACTTACAAGGAGTTCACATCACTCTCTAAACCTAAACCTGCATTTCATATATTCAAACTCAGTTTTTTTTCACTACAACATAGTAGTAGTAATAAAATCAGTGCAAGCCACCTAAATATTTATTACATCTGAAGAAGCATAGAACAGAAGCAGTTCTTGTTTATGTGTGCAGAAAGCATTTAAAATATTGCACAGTGTATCTGGCATAACACATAAAAATGACATACAGCTGGACAATCTTTGAAAGCAAAAATGCGCTGTCTGTTTAAAAGAAACATAGCACTAAGAGCACCCCTAAAAATTAGACTCTGAAAATAACTATAGGATTATGGAATCTTGTTTGTATATTGTTTGTCAAACCTATTCCTTAGGAGAAAAAAAAAATCAATGTTGATTTCGTAGGTAATTTGGTGCATTTATTCATGCACTTAACTTCAGAGAACTAGAAGTCCAGAAAACTTCATAACTGTGTCTTTTCTGGGCAGAAATTTCATAGAGGCAATGAAATACATAACAGCTCTTAAAAAGTGTTTATATTCTCCAGGTAGATCTGGAAATGTCTAATGCTATCTTTATGGTACCATTAGTGTTGAGTCGAGCTTCTCTGACTTAAATAAAGACAACCACAGGAAGCTGGAGTTAGAGCATGGATGCACATCCATGCAGACTTAGTAAGTCTGTTAAAAACTACAGTTTTTACAGTCTTATAGCTACTGTCTTCTGAATATGCTAATCACAACAAACAGGACTTACTCCATCTGTAAAAAAGACTGAAGCTATAGATTTCTGGTTTTCAAGGATTGTGCTTGCAGTACAGAGATATAAGAAATGGCAAGAAGCCATTTATATAGAGCCTTGTATCATTTCTCAACAATCTCTTAGATTACAGCTGATGCAGGATGATGAAAGTTGTTTTACTGTTTGTATTAAAATTACTTCCAATAACTTAGACTCCAATTATTTTGCCATGAGTACAGATCCCCTATTTTAATTTTTTACACTGATCCAATATTTTCCTTGCTGTATTTTACTTACCATGCACCAAACTATTTGCAGGGGAAACCAAAGTATCCCAAAGACAAATATTTCTGTATGGAAAAAAAGAAGTTTTAATTAAGTGAGTAGTGTTTCCAAGTATTTTGAATACTTGAATGAAGTCATATGAACCCTAGGGAAATTTTTTCATGGATAAAGCACTGTAAACAAGCTTATAAAATTAGTATTTTTGGGCAGATCCCAAAATAACTTTCATAGTTACACATGCACCTACCTTTCTACCACTGGTTACTCTGTTTAAAGATTCATATTGAGATTACAAGCTTTTGTAGCTGAATTCATCTGGATGTTATTATTTCTTAATCCAAACTTATTTTAAGTGTTCCCTGAAGAGCTATGCAAGCCTACCTAAATCTATCAGTAAATACTTTTAAGACAGACTCATAGAGAACATGACCAGCTTCCTCATAAAATCACCTTCAGCGTGGAAACGTAGGTGCAAACATTGCTCTCCCTCAAAATAAGAAAGATGGCAGTAGTATGCACATTGCTCTTAAACTGCCTAAGGAGAATCAACAGAAAGCTGAAACTGGACGTGAGGAGGGGCACTGTATTGTTTTTATATATTATTAAAGCAACAATTAATAAGTTCTTACCTGTTGTCAGAAGACAATCCAGCTGTGGCTATCAAAGATGATGAACTGATGAAAACAAAGTCATTGGCTGTTTTGTTATGACACTGCCAGGTCTGAAAAATGGCAGTTTATATATCATTAATTGCAAAGAAACAGATTCTCTGTCGATACAAAAGCTTAGACTTGAACAGGAAGGCGGGTTGCTTTTAATAGAATTTAAAGAACACAGTATATGAGACTACGTGTTTGCCTTCTGAAACTGTTGACTATTCAGGACAGTATGTTTTCAGTCCTGATTTACTGATGCTTAATTCACAGCTGACAATTATTGATAATTCTTACAGAACATTAAGGTTATTTCAGCTATGACACTGCGTTTTCTAATCTCCAGCTTCAGCGGTATGACGGGAATTTCAGAACTTGTCTGTCAAATAGATTACAGAATGGCAACGATGTATTATTAAAAACTGATTAATACTGGTTATCAGAACAATCTCTGCCCAATTCTAACATGTCTAAAGAGGTAAGAAAATAAAAATACACAACAGACTTTTATGGAAGCAAGTTCAGTTTTCCACTTACCAAATATGGTTTTGGTAAGGTCCCTGTAAGTGGGCAACATTTCCAATTTGTTTGATATAAACTTATATATCCATCAGCATCAACAACTCCAAACTGAAATGAGATATAAATTGTAAATACACGTGTATTTGTTACACAGAAAAAATCTCCCACAATCCAGGAAAGAAACTCCTGAATTTGGAGAAAAAGATGTTTCAGTTAATTTGCAACTTTCTGTTTGTGAGAATAAGGTAAATACAAAGCATTCTGTCAGTCACCTTATTTCCTTGGTAATTGAACCTCATTCGAGTTACTCTTGAGTTGCCACCAGACCGAAAACAGGTGATTTGCTGTGCATGACCCCATTCAAACATTCTTACACTGCCATCTTGAGCACCCGTCAGATCTGCAATAGAAAACAGTTAATTGACCTTTCACAACATCAGCAGGGAGATTTCTTCTAAAAATTTAACAAGGCTCAGACCAGCTCACACAATCCTGAAAATCACTAAAGCCACGGCATCTGCCACAGTACATAGCATACTGTAGGATTATTAGGTTACCAATGAAGCTTAAACCCATGCTATTCACACCTTATTGAGCTGTACATACTTACTACTTAAGAATTGTATTGAGATGGCACTGAAATATGAAATTATTTAGAGATACCGATACAGCTTTATACTTCTATCTTTCATGCAAGTCAAAATAAAGGAAAACAATATTCATTTGGTTTAAAAAAAGATCTCTTTTTGCAAAGGCTATTCCACAATATACTATCTTCAGTTAAAGAAACGCAATGCTGAACTTACAATATGGTAATGTTGGATGAGAAGCCATTCTTCTGACATTATTAATAGCCTTCTTGAGCATCTGTTCAATAAACAAAATAATAGAAAACAATTACACAGTACCACCTAACAAAAGCTTATTGAGTATGAACAATTAATAATGTCAGATAATTTGTTTCCTGTCAGAACTCCTACTGAAAGCAAGTACTGCTTTTAGAAATTTAGAAGACAGTTTCTTCCAAGACTAGCATAGATGTTAATACTGTTGCAGCTTTATATATTGTGGTAAATATTAATTTTTGCTTCAGAGACTTATGGATCCAAGTATAAACACTCCTTAGGCTGCAGTCTTACCTCTTTTCTTGCCAATTCCTTTCTGATTCCATTAAATTTATTGGAATATTCCTGAATATTGTAAGATAAGCAAGAGAGAGGTAGAAGCATGTAAAGAAAGAGGTAAACAAACTTTAACAGAAGTAAGAAATAGGAGGGAAGATATTAGTTCAAGTCTAGTTAATGTACTGTCATTGACTGAAAAGTAACTTATTTATTTATTACTATTTGAGGCCTTCTAGAATAAGCAAAATACCTACTAACTGTTAAATCAAATATTATTTAAAAGCTTTTAATAATTTTGCAAGTATACTTCCAATAGATTTTCCTTTTGTTCCTCAGTACCAAAACTTTTTCTCCTGAATTCATTTCACTTCCTAAATTCAACACTTTCGTTCATGAATTCCACGACTTTTCTTTGACTAAGATACACTACCAGGAATTCTGTTTTTCCATATTGGTTTAACCCCTCACTCTCAGAGTTCAATACACAAAGAGGACTGGAGACATTAGACAATGAAGATTAAAAAGCCACCAAATTAAGTGAGAAGTCCAATCCACAAAACCCAACCTGCAAATACAACGTGGGGATTTTTCCATCAGAGAAATGCATCTGGATTTTCCATGCATGCCTCTTCCCTTCTTTTCTCTCTATAAAATTAAACTTTCATTTTTTATTTCCTGCCTTTATTTATTTCCTTTTTTTTTTTCTGGACAATTTTGTTGTTGTTTGTTGGTTTGTTCTGTTGTTTGTTTTCTTTGGTTGTTTCAATGATCAGGATAACTGCAATCCTTCTAATCCTTTCACTGTATTTTGGAAGCAGATTCAGATCATTCAGTTTTCCAAGCTTCAGTGTTTGTTTAAGGGAAAGCCTTATGCCTCTCAGTCACCCACATTTATTTCAAAACACCTTCCAGGAGGTGAAACAATACATAAAGACAAGCTTTTCAAATATGAGGTTTTTTTCTTTTTTTTCCTATAATTACTTAAAATCACAAATGAAAAAAAGAAAAAAAAACTTGAAAGGTCTGATAAAATAATGGTGACTAAAGCAACCTTTTAGGTTCTAAGACAAGATGTTAGAAGACAGTATTCTTCAAACAACAGTGTGTACACCAGCCAAATACTTTGCTCTCCAAATTCACTGTTTATTTCTTTATGTAAGTGAAAAAATGATTTTAAAGTTACTCAGACTTATTCTATTTCTTCACCAAAATAAAAGGGCTGAACTGTTTTACAGATAATAACTTTAACCCAGAAGTCAACGGAAAGCTTCTTGCTTATTTCAACAAACACATATTACTATCACCTAATCTGTATTTTTTCTGTACTTTTTTTCTAAAAAAAAGCAAGCTTGCAGAGACTTGTCTTTCAAAGACAATGCTAACATAAATCTCTGGTACAGCACCTCCAATTTAGAAGACAAATGCATATCCTTTAACTATCAGTGTAACTAACGCTTAATACTGCTAGTTCTGTTTCCCCTTTAACAGCAGCTGATGGCTGGCATTGGGTGCTTTGTGACTGAATAATTAAAATATATATTTGACCCTTGGTTGTGACAAATATTGGTGTCAGTCACAGCAGCTTGAAAGACAAGCTGTTGAACAAGATGCCAAGTTTTAACAGAGCTGACGGTTTGCACTATTTACTTCAGCGTTCTTTTTGAAACATCTACTGAAAGCAAAGTGCAAACACACTGCTGAAGAATCTAGCAGTGAGCCCCATCACTTACCTTGTAGTAACTGAGTAAGTGGAAACAGCGAAGAGTAACAACTAAAAAAAATCTCAGAGCTAATAAAATGAAGTCAACTGATTAAGTCAGTTTCTCATGTTGATGGAAGTGAACCACAGATAACATGACTGAAAACACAGTAATAGTAAAGAACAGCAGGCTATGGATCTACTAAATGAATTGCAAATCATGGAAAAGATGGGAACAAAGATCAAAAGCAGTATGTGAAGGAACAAAGTACCAAATAGTAGCAATAGAATGTTTTCTTTGGTGGAGCTGATTTTCATCCAGATTTAAGTAACACCATTTTCTCCCAAGAATCCCTATATCTTCCTTCATTTACTTTGTCCTTCATTCAGTACCTTTGTAACCCCTCCCCACAGGGGAGGTGTGGCTGCATTCCCTGGTTGGTTCTCTACTCCTCTGTCAGAGTCAAACAGAACGCCAACCAAAACTTAGGTCCAAAGTTTAACAACAAATGCATTCAACAGAAGCATAGACAAGTATCTTCAGGAAAGAAAGTTTGGCAACATATAAAACAGAAAGCTATATAAGAACGCTTTGCATTAATAAATTATGTCATTAGTTTGTTGAGAAACACACACATAAACTGTATATACACACACATACATGCATATATACATGTATATGGAATTGAGAGGAGAAAGTGGCAAACCTTCCAGGAATAGTTGCAGATGACACCTGATTATGTCACCAGAGCTGGAGAACTGGTAACTGGGATAAGCAGTTTCCAAATACAAGGCAGAGGTGTAGGTACTGTAACAGCATTGTTGCAATGCTCATTCCTTATTTACTCCTCCTAATATTCAAACCAAACTGCTTATATGAATAAAAAAATAACATATGGCTCTTTCATTCTACGACTCTTATCAGCCTGCTCTAAGCTGTTAAATGCTATGAAGTGCAGCCAAGTCATGAGATGCAATGCGTTCAGTTATCCAGGCCAGCTGCACATCTATGTTCAGACAGTCTGAGGGTTAAAGGTGTCTGGTATGACCACTTCAGCCCAGCTAAGTTGCTCCAAGTAAGCATCTTCCTAGTGACTAACAACAGGCCTGCATTATTATTACATCTGTGCTGCACAAGACCAATGTAAGTGTGCACAGGACCAAGTTAAGTATGTCAAAAGTGAGACTAGAATTAGCATCTGATCAGAACTAAATCTGAGATAGTAACTTTTTGCTCAGAGCCAGCGTTTATTCCAGATTGAGTATCTATGTATAAAATTACAAGCTACCATTGTACAAGTGTCACCTTTATTATGAGAAGGATTAGTTTAGTCTTGTGGACATAAGTGTGCTTTACTCAGTGCTCCTCAACTCTTATTTATTTTAGAAATGTCAAATAATGAAATTGATTACCTCCTGTAAGAACATTAATCAGTCAAATGGCCAAATTTAATAACACTACTATGCAAAGTTATGTGAGAAACCAAACAGCTCTTCAAAGAAAAGATGACAGAGCTGACTTCAGATTTTGGGTTAAAAAAACCCCATTGTTTAAAGTTACCAATGTGTAGCTGAAATTACAAACCATGTTTGTAGCTGGTCCTATTTCTGCAATACTGCCTTCCTTATTTTTCTTATACAATCAGAAATCCCCATTTTTCCCAAGTTTAATTTGCTCAATTCCAGAGTTTAATTCACTTCACTGGAAGCCTCTGTCCTGCCTATGAAATGCCCTTTAGGAGTTCACTCTGTATCCTTTCTCGAAAGGCCTACAGTGTAACAAAATGGCAATTTAGACCACAGTGGAAGTTGGTAGTTACTTTAAAATAATATCTGGAATATTCTGTAACTCAGAATGAAACATTAAGTTCTGGTTAAACTAAAAGCTACTTCCGTATTTTACACAAGCATTTCAAGCCCATTTCTGTGAATTATCTTCTGACATCTCCTGAATTTATGCTCTACAGAACCTGCATTTAGCATTTAAAAAGCAACAATTTAAGTTGTCACTTCTTCATTCAATCTTGATTTTTAAGTAGAAAAATACAATGGCTTAGTAAAACCTCTGCTTATTTCGTGTATATTAAATTATATGCAGTGTTTTAGCCTACTAATTACCTTATTATAAAAATAATTTTAAAATTATTGTAGTAAAAAGGCAACATTTACTCACATGCTAATTGTAAGATACGAACAGCAACAGTGAACAAACAAAAGCAGAGGGAAAGATGGATTTGTATACATCTGATCTTTCACAAGTGACTTACCACAGATGCACCCCTGCCAGTTTGCGTACTACCAAGCCAAGGCATATTAATGGGTGTGCCAGGATTACTGTGAGTATAAGGAGTGGTTCCCTGAACATTTACCAGATCATCACGAGCATGGATAACTAAGAAATCATCAGCCCTATAAATGAAATAACATTATAAGTTAGATTCCAAACAACAGCACTAAATACTGTGCTTTGATTTAATGATTTATGCACAGTCAAGATGTGATGTTGGAAACATAAGAAGTATACCCTTTATTTTCTATTTCCACATCATCATCAACCCAGGTGTAGATCTGTGTAGCCAGTATTGCAGAAACATCTAGTTCTTGAATGTCATGACTTGATGCTATTGCAATGCAGTTCCGATTTGCCTGAAAAAAAATCACATGCAAAAGACAGCTACAAAAGGACCACTCAGGTGCTGGTTTTGGTGCAGCTGTAGCTAAACTACACACTTAATCCATATAGAATAGCAAACACTTATGCCTACAAATCTATATGTTTAAATTAGCTAAACTTGGAACCTTCCTCTTTAAAAGTTATCTGGGACAGCATAACACACAATTTGTATTTTATACCACTCAACCAGCTCCAGTTTCACCTTGCATCTCTTACAGGAAAATGAAGACTCAACTGTCTCATGCTGTATGTTACAATACTACAACCCGTCATTCCTCTGTATAAGGCTTAAGTAGT
The DNA here is from genome assembly GCF_016699485.2 of Gallus gallus. Lineage (NCBI taxonomy): Eukaryota > Metazoa > Chordata > Aves > Galliformes > Phasianidae > Gallus > Gallus gallus. Next base: position 72,216,991 of record NC_052572.1, read on the forward strand.
TAAACAGGAGAAAGTGGACTTTTTTCCTCCTTTTCTTGCCAAAGACAATAAACACACAAGCTTAAAGAAAAAGTAGAGGCCACTTCTCATAAAAAAAAAAAGATAATTTGCAATATAATCCTTTAACTATGGTAAGATAATTATGAACTGCTTTAGAGAAGGGAGAACTAAGAATTCAGGCTGTATCAGGATAGCTTGCAAAGAACATGCCACCTATTCACACTACTGCAAGTTCAACAAGTAGAACAACAACACAAATAGAATAAACAGATTATCCTACCTCCTTTATACTCACCTTATTGACTGCAAAAGCAGTAATGATGTCAGACTCTTTGTGAATTATTCTAGCCTTGCCTCCTGGGTATCCTAAATCTGTTTCTATCTGTATTTGAAAAGTAAAGCATATTTAAATGCAAAAAAAAAAAAAAACAAAAAAAAAAAACGACACAATATTGCTTTTTACTGGAATTACAAAGACTAAACACTATATCTTATGAATTTTCCTATATTTTCCTCAATTTTAATTATAAAAAACTATGATAGTGACTTGTAATTATTATAGTAATAATAGTAGAGTGCAGTAATTTAGCTTCCTATTGCCATAGGTTGAGATTACCCAAGCAACACTAAAGAGACTTAACGTAAGTAACAATACCATGTTCATCCTCAAGTTTTTCAGGGATGCCAAAAACCTGTGAGGCTTGGACACTTGGAGTTGTCAAGTGATAACTGATGGCTGTTCTAGTAAAAAGTTAAAAAGGTAATGCCAATCACAAATGGAGAGGTGGTAACAGAAAAATGCAAGCCTCAATCAGCAATACAAGACTTTGTACTTTCTCCAAGAAGAAACAGAATTATTTCAGAACTACTTACTACTAGGTTACAGCTTCACTGGTCTTAAAAAGATTTACCCATGGATATTTCATTTGAGAAACAGTACGACAGTACTGCCAAAGAACTGCAAATAATCTTTACCAAAGTTTGGGAAAAAAGCAGTAGCTGTTTTATACCACAGAGTAGTGTATCTTTTAACAAAAAATAAAAATCAACATTCTGGTCATCTTACATACATAAACCTGCTCAAAACTGCAGTTATAAACAGGTCCAAAAACATCATCTGTTTTATGTAGTGAGCAAATCTTCAAAAAATTAAGATATCGTTCTCAGTCAGTTCCAATGATCTGCTTATTAACACTGTTTTATAACATAAACATTCATAACAAGATAGTCCAAGGACGTCACAGGATGTTCTCATTTTTGTCTTCTCACTAGTTTTTCATATGAGAAAATCTTAAGAATACAGTATTTCTAATTGTATTTGAAGTCATAGTATTATATTTAGTCTCTTGTACCTGCCTTTCAAGAAACTTAAATGGGCTCACTTATTGCCATCTTGAAACTAAGACTCATCAGAAGTTTCCAATATCAAACTACAATTATGCTAATAGATAAGGCCTTATTTTCAATTTATCATTGTTACTTCTGAGAGTGGCTGTTCTAGCCACAGATAAAAAGCTCCTGTGTACTCCTTCCCACACTGCTATGGAATTTTTCAAGTCACACGGAAAATTCACAACCTCAGTGCTTCATTTGACATAGCTATGTAATTTAATAATATGTACTGTTCTTACTTGGTTGTTTCATCTTGCTTTCTAAGAGATAAAGCTTATTAGAAACCAAACTTAACATAATCAGTACAATTCAATCTCTTTGAAAACTGATTTCCTCAGTTCTTTTGCTGTGTCAGTAATTTGTTTTAAGGTGTGCCAGCGCTATTTTGAAAAAGGAAAGATTTCATAACAATTTGTGCATTAGGGCTTTGTACCTTATTGATGATGGGCTCCTCCACCACAGAATTTTTCAAGGTTTCATTATGGTCCTCTAACGACTTCACCAATGAAAGAACAAGAACAAGAAGAAAGAGTAAAGATAAGACAATATGCTAGGTATCAAGGAAATCTTTAAGTCTTTATTGTTTAAACTAACAAAGAAAAATTAAAACACAACAGTGCATTCACATACGCATGCATGTCACTTATGAATTGAATATTACGCAGCAGTAATTCTCAAGGTTATATTCTCCCACTTTATACTCAGCATGGAGGACATCAGTCTACCTATACTGCAACAGCAATGTCACCTCAGAAGTCTAATTTATTGGAATATAAAGTAATCTCCACTTATTACTGGTGATAGGAAGATAGAAAATAAAACTAACAAACGTATGCTGTGTAAGGCTGTCAGTGATCTTGATTAGAAACATATAAAACACATCTGAAGTACTCCAAAGTACCTTCCTCATACAGCATAGCAAGACAGCTGCATTAATGCAAGAAATTATCAGAAGCAGTGCATCTTCAAACAAGACAAAAAAGAACAATGTTCCTTTTTTCTGCAATCTGTAGAGAACACAAACAGCTTCAAAACAAGCACCCAAGTAAGATAATATTTCAGCTGCAGCAGGACAAATATTAATTCATACAGAACTCTTTGCTACCACATGGTTTTACTGCTCATAAATAGCCTTCCTCCTCCTGCATGCTGTGGTTTGGTCTGATCTGCTTCTTTCTCCTCAGTTATTTGATAGTAGATTTTTTAGTGTTTTTTTTTTTTTTTTTAATGAAACAAAGTAATTCTTGTGAAACATTGTGAGTAGTGGTTGGTAAGAAAAAAAAAAGCAACTGAAGAGGGAAAAAACAACAGAACTCCATTACAGAACCATAGCTTCAACACATTTAACTGAGTATGACACCTCAAACTCAGCTAGATACTGGAAAAAAGTATTAAGAGAGAGAAATATTACTTGATAACATTACTTTTTAAAGAGTGAATAATAACATGACAGAAACCAGTGGGTAAATCTAGGACAACCACAGTAGGGATAAATTCATGTTAGGTTACCATTCTAGATCCTTTAAATTTAAGAGTTTGTCATTCTTTGAGTCAACTTTTATGCTAATACGAACAAAGATATTGACTGTAGTGAAGCTTTCAGTCAGTATACAATCAAAGACCAACAACTGTTACTGTTTTTAATGAAACAGTGAAAGCAGATCTTTTAGTAAGAAATACTGCAGATTTAGATAGGCTCAGATACAGAGTCATAGCCAAGCCTATTATTCATTCATGCTCTAGAAAGCAAACAGACCAGCCAGATAAGTTCACTGATAGCTCATAAATTAACCTAAATATATTACATACCCTAAATGACATACCAACCTCATTTAAGCATCGCTTCTTTGTAAAAATATTTCTGATAAACGTTTCCTGGACTTCTTCCTGTTTAACCAAGTACTGCCAGAGCCTTTTCACAGATAAGGCAACGTGACTGTTAGATCTACAGAGCAAAGTTAAAATAAATATTTGCATCTTGCTTGTACTTGAGACATTGCGATAACTTTTATTCTAATCAAACCATAGTCAGAAGAAACGTTAAGGCAAAACTACAGCTCTCGAAACCACCACACAACACTTATCCACAAACACCACTGTATGGTCTTCTGATAAACATCAGGAGAGAGTAAGAAGAAGAAAAGAACATACAGTATTTTCACTTCCTACCCTGGGACAACTGAGAAAAATCCCTATGAGAGTACACAAAAATAAGCTCAACATAATATGACTTATTAGGCCACTCTATTCTTTATAATATGGATCCTTTCTGCTTATTGACAGGTAGTGCTTCTAATACATGAACAATGAATGACCAACACTTCCTTCTAGGAACATATTAATAACTGTGTAACACCTGAAAGATTCATCATATTTTAGTTAAAAAAGTATATCAGAAGGATTGCAACTCTGATCTGTCTTCAAACACTGACATTTATCTCTGGAAACTGTACAACAAAGTAAAAATTGTAAAAACAAATAGAGTTGCTTAAGGCAGGCCCAGCCCATGAAGCCTTCAATAAGTTTAAATTATGATTATAAAATAATGCCAGGGAGCACATCAACTCATGTCACTAAAGTGAAGCATGATAAGCACCAAGTGCTCCACAATAAACAACCAGACTGTTGATTCTGAAAATAAAAGTCAAAGTAAAAATGAGGCAGCAGGGATCTACATAAAAAGAGAGTATTTAAGAAACTGAGAATGGTCTTCTGACAGAATATGCTGCATATAGACCATACAATTATAATAAATATTTCTTCGAATCTAGAAGATACTGATAATTTTATTCCTTCCAATGGTGGGACTATTATTTAATAATTGAATTAAAATCTGTCATTCATTTTTCATCATTTGGTGTTCTTTATTTTATTGTCAATCACAGTTACTCTACATAGTAACTAGTTAAAAAAATTAGAAACTCTGCCTGTTTTTTCTATTCTTGCTTTGGCCCAGACTTGCACAGATTCTCATCTGTACCCATAATTTCACAAGCGATTACAGCGGATACAGAAATTAGCATGACACTACCACTGAAGTTGAGGTCTATTGCACTGACTACACAATACTTGATTCATGTTTATTACATTAGTTAGTGTTTATAAAAATTAAGACTCACCTGAATGGAGTGTTTGCAGGCTCAAGCAAAGTTTTATGGCGAAGCAATGCAGGACCAGCAGCTAGGGCATCCTCAGAAGCATGAACTGCAATATAATGTTGAGGTGGACCACCATATAGCTCAAGACGTCGGAGAAGAACTTGTTCCCAGCGCTGTAGTGTTTTCAGAACTGCATGGCATACTGGTGAGCTAACTGGAAGCTCTAGACAGATGAGTAAACAATAATAAAAACCTTAATGCTCCATAATAAGCTTGATGTAGACAACCCCATAGCTGAGTACTTAAGCTTATTTCAAGAATGTCCAAAAGCAATCTTTACTCAAAGCTCATCCTGATGTTTCCAAGTATAAAAAAATTAACTTTGTGCTAACACTGCTAGATAAAGGATAGCCTTTTCCAAGGCTAACATAAATTAAACGAAGAGTAGAAACTACACAACTTGAATTAAAAAAAAGTAAGTTTTCCACCAAGATAAAAATATTGTAAGCACTTCTGCATGACTAAGGGGCACAGACAAGAACAAGTATGCAGATTCCTGCTAAACGCTGAACTCCCCTTTCCCCACATAACACCATGACAAGAAGTATCAAAACAATTTAATCTTAGACTATGAAAAAAATAAAAACTTTCAGACTAAAAATAGAACATATTTAATACTCAACACGTGACTAATATTAAAGACAACCGCTGCTTATTACCTGAAAGATCATGTCCAGCCAAAGGGTAGAAAATCTTCAAGTTGTTAAGTACCAGTTGAACCATCGCCAATCGCATCAGTGACCAACTAGTAAGAAAACACTAACAAGTCATTTACTGATAGGAATTTTTTTAATGCATTAATAGTTGGGATTTCTTAAAGCTTTATATCCTTACAAGAAACTATGCATAATTACAGTGTTTTAGGATATTATGCATATTTTGAATTTAAAGGCCACCATACAATGTATTAAAGAGCAAACTAATCACTGTGGAATAATTAGCTTAGATAACACACTTCCAGAAAATACCAAGTAACAGGTGTATGATCTTAACAATAAATGGCCAAAAATGCCTATTTAACCATTGTAGAGCAACCTGCATTCTAAAAATGTTACTCACCTGTAAGAATTAGCATTCGAATGCTCTTGATTATGTGAATTTGCTGCAAACGCATCTCCATCAATATCATCATCATCTTCACCACTTTCCTGACTCTCTTCTGAGTCATACTCCACTCTACTTTGTGATGGAAGAAAAGGCTAAAAATACACAATGTTCCTTAAGTCTCTCCTAGCCAACATTTAGTTTTACATTATGTTTTAAAAAATAAATCACTGTAATATTTAATATTTTATAAAATAGCAAGTATGCCATCTTATTCTACACTGTAATGCAGAATTTCTACTCCATAACAATGCTTACTGTCATTTTTATATTATTCAAAATTCTAACACTTTTCCAATTCTTGTTTTTCTCTACTTTCACATCAGGAATATAAAACATGCAGTACTCAAAAGGTTTCACTTGTCAGAGAAGCCAAAGCCACCACTGCCTTCCCTCTGACTCTAAATCACCCAAAGGATTAGAAGACTAATGAATAAAAACATCCTATACTCTGCTTACAGATTTCAATATTTATGACAAGCCCAGCACCAGCGCCTCACTGTGCTATTTGGTATTTGCAATTTCTCTTTTGCCCTTCTTGCTGAAGTACAGCTAATATATTTATTTTGCTGATACAGCTAGTAGAAATGCATCATACTGCTCCATATTATTATGCAGTTTTCTACATAGAAAGACTTCAGACAGCAGACTTGACACAAGGCAGTGTAACTTGATTTCTATCAAGTAAACAAGTTCATTTTACCCATTTTAAATTATGATAAAAAGCTACTCAAGAGAGACATGGACATAACAGAAAGAGCCACAAAGATGATCAAGAGGCTTAAGCATCTCTTCCATGAAGAAAGGCTGAGAGAGCATGGACTATTCAGCCTGGAGAAGAGAAGACTGAGTGGAGATCCTCTGTATATGTAATATCTAGCAATACCTGACAGGAAGGTGCAAAAAGGATGGAGGTGAGGCTTTTTTCAGCGGTGCCTAATGCCAAGACAAGTGGCAGTGGGCATAAACTGGAACACAGGATGTTGCCCCTGAATACCAGGAAGCACTTTTTCACTGTGCAAATGATGGAACACCAGCACAGGTGGCCCATGGAGGCAGTGGAGAATCCCACCTTGAAGATCTTCAAAAGCTGTCTGGATGTGGTCCAGGGCATCGTGCTGTACATGTCCCTGCTCCGTTGGACCAGATGGACCCAGAGGTCCCTGCCAATCTTAATCATTCTGTGGTTCTGTGAATGTCACATTTCCATTCTGAACAGCTAACTCATATTTACTTACACATTTGTACTCTATACCAATGTTAGTTTTGTTCATAACACAGTATGAGAAAAAAACTAATGTCAGAACAGTAGTATTAGAGAAAGTCACAAGCAGTAACAATAGGTGGCTTTTATCACACATCTAAATTGGTACCTGGGGTAAAGACTAAGCAGAAAATACTATTACGGAAGCAATATAAGACTTTCAAAATAGCAAACAAGTACCTTCGCAATGAAATAATCCCAAATACTAAGCTCGGGAGGAATAAATCTTTCTTTGTCAGATGGACATTCTTGGTCTAACCATGGCACGGCAGGTGCCTGAGAACTCTCTTTCGGAGAGGTTTTTGAGGAAAGCTTGGAATGTTTTTGCTGTTTCTCTCCATCATCTAAAGGGGAAGAAAGCACACATTGCTTAGAACAGTCTGCTCCACCTGCCACTTTTAATAAAGGGATTCTTAACAAAAAGTAGAAAGCTTTGCCATTACAAAAGCTTTCAGAAGTTACTTCATTTCTGTAGCAAATAAGCTTAGATAATGTCAATCCTCAAATGCGCAGAAGTAATGAAGAACTAGAATGCCGGAAAGGGACAGCCCACAGTACCAAAAATAATAGCACAGCAGATTATGCACATAACTGCATTAGAAGCTTTCTTCCTTCAGCAAGGATGACAAACATAATGGCTTAGGTAATGATGCAAAAATAGATTAACTCAGTATGTACTGCTGAATATTGATCTATACAGAACTTTTTGTTGTTGTTCGTTAGTTGTCTGACTGCTTTTTTAAAGGCAATACTTTTGTCTTTCAGAATCTGTAGTGAAAATGCTTAAGCTTGCAATTCCTAGTTCAAATTTCAAGAAATGGCTCCATCTGGAGGAGTTCTGTATTATCCTATATGGTACAATCCTGATAAATTTGTCCTAAGAAGATATTTTGCCAGTAAACAACAGAAGTCCAATTTTAAGCAATACAAACCAATATACTCCTTATTAAACAAAGAAGGGTTGCAAAAACTAGTTTTTGGAACAATACTCTGATTTCTAGGAGCTGAAGGGCCTGCTAACTTCTCCAGGATTTACTTTAATCATAATAACTAGCATCCAAGAGATATTTTGTTAAAGACCTTCATTCTCAAAGATTACAGTACTCAAAGTAACAGCTTATGCAGACTACCACAGAAATCTTAACACAATTTACCAGAAATAAATGAAAAACAAGTTTTGTTTCAGACTTCCTACTTCTCAATTAATAACACAAGACCAACTTCAAAAAAAAAAAAACACGTCAGTAGTAATAGTTTGCTTAAAAAGAAGCCAATAAAACCATCTGATAACCTGAAATCATTCTGCCTCTCGGTAGATGAATTGTATTCAGTTTATTTGATAGAAAAAGAATGATGCTACAGACTGCCACTGGCTTTGGGCAATAAATTCAGTGTTCTGGCTCTAAAGAACACAAGTAGAGAAAGGCAGGAGTGAGAATCGTGGATGTAACAAGGAGGTCTTCATTCACCTTCAGTTAGAGCTAAAATGGACTCAAATCCATTTCCTACTTGTAAAATTAGCTTTCAATTTTTGATTACATACATATAATACATGGAGAAAGTTAAAATATTAAGATCAAAAGAGAGATAATATTTGAACTGTCCTTTGAAGTTCCCACAACTTTCAACATTTGTTTAACTGGATATTAAACATTTATCTTTTTCTTAAGCATTTCAGAATCTCCTTTTTCCAGGCAAGATTTAAAGTTATGGTATCACTGAGAAGAACCACAGCACTTAGGCACCCATTCACTTCCTCCTGCTTCAATTTATTTCTTGTTCAGCTGTCAAAAACAAAGTCTGGACACATGCCAATCTGCAGGATTAAAAAGCTGACAGGGTGATCAGAAAACATCACTGACTGCAAGCATCAGCATGTTGGACCAGACTTGTTTACTGGGATATGCTAAAGTGAGCATCACAAACATAAATGGTGCTTTATGTTTTAACTTCCTTGATTATTCCCTTCTGTTACCTAGAGCCATAAAACTGATTTCCACAGACGCTTCTGAAATTAGAATCATAGAATCATAGAATGGCCTGGGTTGAAAAGGACCACGATGATCATCGAGTTTCAACCCCCCTCACCAACCACCAGACCAGGCTGCCCAGAGCCACATCCAGCCTGCCCTTGAATGCCTTCAGGGATGGGTTATCCACAACCTCCTTGGGCAACCTGTTCCAGTGTGTCACCACCCTCTCTCCTTTTAATAATGTTGGAGATGCTTCATAAACAGCCAGCATCCCTCTACATGCTTGGAAGAAGCTACTACAAAAAACCTATTTCCTATTCCTTTTTCTTTCTTTTTTTTTTTTTTTTTCCCAATTTTTGATTTTTGGTTTTTTGTTTGTTTGTTTTTTAACTATTACGGGTACTCCAATCACTCAAAAACAGAATGTCTAGCCCTACGGAGAAAAAAAATTGCTCTTTTAAGATCAGTTAAATATTTCACATATGAAACTTTCATGCTCATAACAGAAACTAAGCCAACTTCGAGGAAAGAAAGATGCAAGGCAATAAAAGAATAGCTTTAGCAGAAGTATAAAATAATTTATGTACTATACACTGCCTAACAAAAGCTGAAGGCATTATCTCATCTTTCAGCATCCACATGATATTGTGATGTATTTTTACAGCCTGTGTTGTCCTAGTATATTTTCCTATATGAGATATTATTTGGAATCTACTTACCTGTATTAAAACGTAACATAACAGCTGCAGTACAACGTATTTTCATATCATTATTTAAAAAAGCTCATCAGCTAACAAAGAGCATGTACATGCATTACTCTGTATGAAATATTAGCAATTGCTTAAAAAAAAAAAGAAAAACTCATTTGGCATGAAGATAAGGAGCAAGTGTAGCATGCTATAGAAATAAAAAAGTATATGCTTGCAGGTTGTTTACCAATGTGCACTCCAAGAAGTGAATGCTTTACTTTAGAACAGTATTCTTTCCACTCTGCAGGATAATTCTTCATATTTTTAAGACTACTGCTGGCTACTCACTGGAATATTTAAGGAAAATGAATCACAACCATTCAAATGGCTGGAAATACATAGAACTGATGCCAATCTTTCTTTTTCCTCATTTCTTTGTATTATAAAGGCATTTAAGTAAACCAACATAGTCATTAAAAGTCTTCGACAATTGTAATTTCAGATCACAAGTTAAACTCGCCTTCAAATTTCTTGTGTATTACTACCTAAAAATAATTTAAATGCATTCTTGATTTGAGATATTTATCTCCATTGTCATTACCACAAAGTAAGTAGTATTTTCAAAGAAAGCTGGATTATATTCAAAAAGTAAAACGCTTTTACTTCTGCAAAGATTTAATACGTGCAATGATATTCAGAAGACCTGTTGCCCATGAGACCCCCTTTCAATCTCTCCAGGAAGAACCAAGATGCAGATCTCTTTCAATTTCTGGAAAGACCTTAATGTGCAAGTCAGAGATACTGTGCTTTATTGAAGACTGTATGCATGCATCAAGCATCAATACCCTAGCACACTATGAAAAAAACAAGTCTTAAAACCAAAACATTTCATTATTATTCCTCTTAAAAAAAAAGCATCAACTTTGACTGCAGCAGCAACTGACATCAGCACTGCTAAAACCCGAAGAAGGCAAACTGACAAGAACACTGGTTTCTATCCTTTGCATTATCTTCTTAAGCATAAAGCCATCTGCAGATTCCCATAATTCTCTAGGAAGCTGTAAATGTCAACTTCAAGAGCAGGCTAGTGAAAGACTATGGTGATAAATTTTGTTGTCTTCAAACTTAGGAATAGATTTGCGCTTTGCAGTGTTACAAACTCTAATGTTCTCACCATTATATTCTGCTACCTCAACTATAACAGCTCTGGCCTACATGACTTCAGACCTGTAAGTCCAAGTTGATGAATTCAATGAATTGGCACTTGACGACAGCAATACCTATTCAGTTCCATGGGATTATAATAATCAAGCTATTATGTATTATTTATTATTAATAAATAACAATTACTGAACATACACAAGACTGTATACTTTTTTGTATTTTTGCAGTATTTTATGCATAGCAATTAATTGAAAAGTTGAAAGCAAATATGTATTAACCTCTCAGATATTTCTGAAGGTATTAGGTAAATAATGTGGCACTTCAACTATGGGCACTTCAACAAACAGTAAACACAAACCTCTGAAACAGTTTAGATGGGCACAATAAAGAGTTGTATGACATATATGTATTCTGTAGACCTTTCCTGTTATTATCATCTAAAGGTTTTTCTACTGAGCCAAGATAGCTCCATCTTAATGCAAACTTCAGAACAAACTTCTATTCTGTTTTAGCAGGTGGCCGAACTATGAATAAGTTAGTAACAGCAAGAAGACAAACTTAAATATAGAACAGAAAGCCACACAAATAATGAAACACTCAGCAATCCAAAGCAGTATAAAAACAAGCCTGATATTGCAGACTCAACTACTTACCTAGAATGAAACACGTTCACATCAACATTTCCATTACTAATAACATCACAGGCAATTCTGAATTACAAGTTTAGTATGGCTGTTGTAGGCCCTTACACAACCTGGAAGGTATTAAAACTTGAGTAATTTTTTATCTATCCTGAGATGAAGCCATTCCCAGATAGAAAATATGAAACTGAAGACATTCAGAGCTGTCTGAGATCTGATGGTGAAACTTATTATCTGATCACAGAATGGCTTGGGTTGGATGAGACCTTAAAGCCAATGTAGTTCCAACTCCTCACCACAGGCAAGACTGCCATCCACTAGATCATGCTGCCCAGTGCCTATACAAACCAGCCTTTCACACCTCCAGGGGTGGGGCATTCACAACTTCTCTGGGCAACGTATTTTGGTGCCTCTTTACTCTAAGTAAAGAATTCCCCCATAAAAGGCCATTCTCCCTTATCCTATCACAGTCAAACTGCACAAAATTCTATCTGCACATCCTCATTGCTAAATTATCTGTTTCACAAAACCCGCAGTACGTTAGGCAAGTTATCACAGTGAATCAACAGTTTACCATTCTTTCCTATAGAAGTACAACTACAGAATTTATCAGGAATCATATTTCTACTCTAACTTTAATTGCTCAGAGCATTAGCATCAGCAGCAGAGAAAACTGCCTCTTATAATTGTCATATGTCACCAGATTTCTGACAGTTTATCTACATCTGACAGTTAAAATAGCTACTTTAATTCTATAAAGTGTACTTGCAAAACATGCAGTTTGGAAGAAGATTTTAATTTAACGTACTCTTACGTTTAAGCAAAATTAAAACTTTTCTTTAGGAAACCTCTCGATTTTAGAAAACTACCATCTCAATATATACTTAAGTTACACAAATGTTTTAAGGCAGTTTTGAAGAGAAACTATGTGGAAAATAAGATTTCAAAAGCAATAGGATTATTTTTCAGATGTTAACTGCACCTTAGAAAACATAAAATACCCACTATTTTAAGACACAAATAAGAATGGAAATTCTCAGATGCTAATATAGCATGGTCAAAATCATTTGCTACAGGAACAAGAAATATCGCTGAAAAGTATATGTGAAGAAACTGTATTCAAACTGTTATGCTTTTTCTAATCCTTACTGTGAAAGAAATGAAACAAATTTTTCATACAAACAAATTCTGAATAGAAGACAGACCAATTATTTGGTTTCCTTTGTTTGTGTCTAAAAAAAACCTAAAAGACCTAAAAATAGATATAATAACCCCAACGCAATGTATTTATTTGGAAGAAAACATCTTGTGAAGCTGACTGCATGAGTAAATCAACTTTAACAAGGGGCAGCAAGTGAAATCACATGACAACTTTATTGGCCAGTTATGTACGCATTACTATTACATATTACCATTATCTCTTAAAACAGGTTTCAAATTTGTAGATTAACAACCACATCCAAACTGAAGTGCAACAGAATTGATGAAATCAGGGAGTAAGGACCTATGCAGGACATGTATGCCTGGAGGGTTTTGTGTTGTTAATCTATTAGAATTCTTAACATCAAACATTTTTGGCTTTTGATCTCCATTTGAGAGTGAAAATCTGTCACAAAGATCTAAAAGTAAACATAGAAAACCTGCTCTAGTTATGCATAACTCTTTAAGTCTAAATGACAAGCTACTTAGTGTTTATTGCTGAGCGTCAGCGCATACTTTCCGTAAAGGTACAAAATCATAAATGATTTTAACCTCACTCCTCTGCTTCACAGAGAAAGAATCTATGACCAAAACCTCAATCTCCTACCACATAGGTTGCAACAGACCTCTGGAGGCCCATGTTCAAAACAAGGCTGGCTTAGGTAAAGCTGCTTACAGCATTGTTTATCCAAGTGTTCAATAGCTCCCAAGATTCCACAGCCATATTAGGTCTCTTGTCTAATGTTTAATCGTCTCTACAAATTATTATTTCATTAAGTTTTCAATGTTAGCTTCTTGTCTCTTCCAGCAACAATTTTTTGAACCCTGTAATCAGCTGGTCAGCATTCATTTCTAAGAAAAATATGCTGCAGACAGGACAGAAGTAGCCTTCAATATCTCACTACATAAAGACAAATAGATCAATTTTAAAACAGGAGCAACAGCATTAACATACTTCAGCATATAGTTATCAACACCTAAGACACTGCCAACAACAGCCAGCTATAACTTCTAATTATGCAATCCTGATTTGGCAAATATATTTAACTAAATGCCACAGAGAGAACTGCGATAAAAAATGAGAACTACTCTGAATCACTACTCTGTGAGCACTTTTGTAAATGTCTGAAAATCGGTATTTAAACATCTATTTTCCTCAAATGAATGTTTTGTGAGAAACTTTTATATGTAGTATAATAGCAACAATAATACATACAAGTTACAGATATTACAAGGTATGTTATATATAAATGCATATATAATCAGATGTGATGTAAGAAGCCACCATAGTTCAAGGAAATTCATACTTATGAAGTACACCTTTTTTGTTGCTTTCTTTTTATGTTAGACATCTGTATGATAGTTGGACTATGAGCAATTGAGTTAGAAAGCAGAAATGGGTACAAAAAACTACAAAATCCATTGTGGATAGTTTTCTGAATTTAAACCTGAAGAATTTAAAAGTAAAGTAATCTGAAAATGTCAGAATTGAATAGCAATAAGGCACCTTTTGTTTGTAATGTTTAGAATGAACACTTAGAAATTCACATGCATAATAATGCTTATATTCATGAAGCAAAACAAGCAGCTCTCTAATAAAGATATGAAACACTTCTGATCATTTCAAACCATGGGAAAAAGTATTTAAAACTTATTTCAAAGGAAGTACAGTAAGAGTAGTACAGCAGTAGCAATTTTCTTTATAAAAGTACCCAATCGAACTGCTGCTGTAATTACAGAACGTGGCTTTAAATTTTGATTTCATGGCTTGCAAACAGAAGTTTTTCTCTCTTTCTATATATGCAAAAAGAAAAAAAAAATCACACATAGCAAACTGCATGTAGAGGCCTAGTACTAAATCTATTATCTTGCCTGCAGACTTGGTAGGACTATGAGAACTGAAGGTAGTAAGGGATTTCGAAAACCCCACGCATTCCATGGAGAACACTACTACCTGATGTGGGCTAGGCATTGGGAAGTGCCTACCTGCCAAAGAGAGAAAACACACTGTGTCTGTAAAATGGGAATATATTATCATTAGGACAGAACTGGAAAGCTTTAAAACGAATATTAAAAACTAGGTTTTAACTGAATTGAAAATCTTCTACTTAAGATGAATTTAACCCCCATATATTACAGCAGTTGTACTAGCTAAAAACTAACATCATTAAATACTACGTCTGCTTTTCTGCTTCCCACTCTTCTTTTGCAGAATATCTGTTAAGAATTTCAGATCATTTTAATTTGCAGATTTAATCACTATTGAACAGACTGTTTAATGAAATTAGTTTCAAGCTTTCAGCAGTGAAAACATTTTCAAAAAAAAAAAAAAAAGGCAGCTCCCCCACCTACCCCTCCAAAAAAAGACATACCAGTTTTTGTCTTTAATTGCTGCTGTCCTCTGATAGGTGTATGAGCTCCTCCTCCAAAGATTGCAGACCACATTTTGTTGTTAAGTGGATGAGCCATAATTCTATACAACTCACTGCTAGAATGTGTTGCTAGGCCATGGATGAACAGACTCAGATAGACTGCAGTTAGAATTTCACAAAGTAACACTGTGAGTCCTGGCTGGGCTTCCTCACCAGCAGAATTCAAGAGACGTACCAGAGCTGTCATTCCTGTTGAAATACAAAATAGCTGAAAAGCTGCATGTGTACATGTTAAAAATTCTGTTTCAGAGGAAACTGAAAAGTCCAGGAGACAGTGACATCCTCATATTGCTGCGTTCTGTATCCTAATATCCAAACACAAAGACTGCTTGAGGTTCTCAGAAAGATTTCTTTAATGTTTCTTTAAAGTTTTGATACAGGAAAACAAAACACAAAATATGTAAACACATTTCTTGGTTATGCTCAAATTGAAGTTAATACTGTTAACTGAAGCTCATACAGATGAATTACATGTAGCTTACACTCTCTGTAATGAGACCAATGTAGCTTCATTCCAGAAGGGGTTAAGAGGTTTCAGAGCTGCAGCTGAATACAATATGTTAAAAACTTCCCATTTTCAACAGCTTTGAGTTAGCTCAATAGCTGGACCTAAGCTACAGTCATTCTGAAGCACATTTGTGAAGCACAAAGATACACTTGAAAATAGCTTGAAAGGGTAAGAAAGCAGAAGAATAGTGAGACTCAAGTGCTGCCTGCAGCAAGAGAAAGTAGAGCCTGTGCTCTACAATGCTTCACTCTACTTTTAGTTTATTGGCTCTTTTCTAGGAAACCCAGCTAGCAATTTTTAGTAAGAGAAATCAGTATCAGTCAAGTCAGAGAATAACTGAAGATAAACTTTGTAATAACTCACTTTTACCAGTATTTTGTTAAATATACTATTAGAAAGCCTAGAGCATATATACATGCTCTTACAGTGCATCCCCACATTTTTTCATAAGAGGAAATAAATAAAAAAAACTGTACATACCTGGCCACTGAGCTGGTGATGTATTGGGAGTCACTGTTTCTTCCAATGTTGATCTCAGAGAATGGCGCTGAGTTAACAGCACTGTCTGATAAACTGTTCCAGTAAACTGATTTGCTTGAAATGAGCTGTAAAACACAATGTCATATTAAAGCAAACAAACAATCAAAAAAAAATCAACCACCTGTTTGGTTTAAAATTATTCAAGTTATAGCCTTTACAGAACATAGGCAAATGTCAGTACTACCCCCAGGTGCTCTATGCATTGCACAATCATTACAGTGAAACAATCTTTTCTCTAAAAGGTGTTTTTCAAAGA
This sequence comes from Gallus gallus, assembly GCF_016699485.2. Taxonomy (NCBI): domain Eukaryota; kingdom Metazoa; phylum Chordata; class Aves; order Galliformes; family Phasianidae; genus Gallus; species Gallus gallus. The sequence continues at coordinate 72,233,312 of NC_052572.1, forward strand.
CCTTACCTGTAGCTGTGGCCATCACAAAGACACTGGTAGATGCAAGCAGAAAGTGATGCTGCTAAGTTATGCATTACATATATCTGGAAGACAAAGTTTTATAGCATGTATCACACTCATGATGAACTGTCGTTAGTATCGTTGTATTTAATGCATAAACAGTGGCACTCATGTAGAAGATGCAAGTACTGAAGGCAAAAATCACTAACAAAGGCCCCTTCTCATCAAAATTAATTTCAACTATGTCAACTCACTTTGCACTGAAAGGGATGGAAAGCACTCACGCAACCCAAACTACCCACAATCACAGCTCAGTTTCAGCTGCACTGCCCTCTGTTAGGAAAGAGAATGCTCTTAAACCATTAAACAATGAGTGATTACACCCTCAGACAGCATATTGGCTCAGAATTAAAGATGCCATGCTTCATAATGAAGACTGTAATGCAACTTAGTTGTTGAACACATTTGTACAGTTCTCAGACACAATTTACTCAGAATCATACTGAACGTCTGTTTTTTCCCTCATAACTGATTATGTATTTCATGTATCATAAGACACACTTAAGTACTCATAAAAACTAAAAGTGATGTTTATCTGTATCCTCTGAAATCAGGCAGAGAATGGGAACTAAGAAATCAATCCCTGGAGCACTCTACAAATCCATAGTAAAACCTAACACATACAAAATGGCAGGAAAGGTTTAACCTAAAGCTTTAAATCTTATCTACAGTCCCAGTCTAAATATACTAGAAATCCTATGGAAAGTTAAAAAATAACTGGGTGTTTTCCATAACAGATGTTATCTCAGACAAATATCCAGTTGTGGAAGTGTAACAGAAGTAGATGGGCCTCTCTTTTAGCCCGCCATTAATATTACAGAATAAAATATTTAAGTTCTATGGCTTTGTTACATATCAAGAAGGTATATTAGGAAGTTTTCATACAGTCAGAAAAACATGCATGCAAACTGGTCAATGAAAATAACAAATCAAAAAAAAAAAAAAAGAAGACCCACACCTTGTTATTCTGAGTATCTGGATGAGGCGGTGAGTCAAGGTTTATTATGGCATGTAATATATCATGAGTTAAGTTACCAAGATGTAACAGTGGATTAGCCACCACTGTTTTGGCACTAGCTGTGCAAGCAAATAGGAGAGGTACGGAGCTTTGCTCTAGAAGAGGGCTGGATGGTATCTGTATTGACTGTTCCTAAAAACAAGCAAGAAACACACTTAAACACAGAAAGTGATAGTACAACTTCCTAAAAAATAAAATATAATAAAACTAAAAAAAAAAGCCTCTACCTTATAGAATGCAAAGTGTCACATTTCACATAAAACAGGTATATACTATAATAGGAAAATCTGAATTATAATATGAAATGTTCAAAAACCTACCACCAACTCAAAGTGGAGAACTCACAAACCAAACTCCCTCACATACCTGCTGAGATTCCTGCAAGAGCAGAATTAACTCCATTCTGACAGATGCCAAACCACCACCATGAGAGCCATGGAGAACACAGTAACTAAGGAACATTCGTAGGAGAGACTGGTATTTCAGAAGCCACTGACGTCTTTTCTGGAAGTTTCCTTTCTGTAGCATGTTTTTTTGCTGGTCAGTTAAGTCTACAGTATTTCCATGTAATGCAACTTCTTCTGGCATCGTGCTAATTCCAGACTGTATTTCATCTATTTCAACACTATAATCACAGGTTTTTTGAAGAGCTATCACTTCTCTTTCAAGCCACTGATAAAGCTGATACCTCAATTTTCCACCATCTACCTCACAACCAGTGGACAATGTACGAAGCTCTACTGTAAGAATTTTCAGGCATGCTCTAAACTTCAGCTGTGCAGAAATTATATCTTCTGATGGGCTTAGAATATCTTTTTCATCAACTGCACTAAAAGATTCTGTGTAGCTAGAACTTGTTTCATAAGATTTTTCATTTTTCTTCAGAGGTTTTATCTCTTTCATTACCAAGGAAGAATCTTCATTCTCATCACCTTCATCACTGTCTAGCTGTAGCTTCAACCCTTCGTCTTGGAATACTATATTTGGTTGGCTCCAGTCAAATGAAAGAGTTGAACTCGAATGTTTTCCTGATGAACAGTCTGAAGATGACCCTAGATCATTCAAAGTTGGCTGTGACCAATCGATACTGGAAGACTCATCTTTCATTTCCAACTCTTTAAGAGGAGAAGATGGTGAGAAATCTTTACTAGTATCCATTAAGCTGGGGGATCTACAGAATTGCTTTGACCTCTTGACAACTTTGGGCATCTTTGATAAGACTTCTAAGGCCAACATAGGACAACCAGCTTTTAAATGAGCATATGCAGTGGTGAAGAAAAGCCGTCTTTCATCTAGGTTGATTCTGTCAGCTAATCCATTTTCCACTGTTAGGCACATGTGTGTGGAAGAGGCATCAGAAGAGCCAAAATGACGTCTCAGCAGAAGAGGATGTGTTCTTAAGTAGTTGTAGAAGTTAAACACTGCAGGATTACAGCTTGCTGAGCCATCTCCTACATCTGAAAAGATATTGCATCATGAGGAAAAATCTACAGTTCAGTACGAAATAATACATCTCAAAAGTTGATAGTTCAACAGAAAACTATTAGGTCTTAATATTCTTTCTGTTGTTGACTTCATTAATGTCCTTTTTTACCATCGTCATTTGAAGACTTGAGAAGGTAGGGAGGAAATCTAATCAACACTATAAACAAAAGACTGAGTGAGAGCACATAAGGAGCAATATTTTAAAAAACTTTCATTCATTTTCCTTGGAATTAGGCTTGTTCTCCTGCAGTCAAAGGAGACCACATTCTTGCTGATAGTTTACATTTCTAAAGTTTCCAGTATTAAGTGACATTAAGGTGTTCCAGCTTTCTAAGAAATTTTTTTAACTTGGGGGAAAAACATCCTTTACTAAGCTTTGGAGTATTTTTAATTTTGTGTACTTCCCAACAAAATGCAACTTAAAATAAAACCAAGGAATCCATAACACTTACATATATTCGTATCAGCACTGCATACAATAAATTAATTATGCATGAATTAAGCCTCTACAGATTTAATTTTCATGTTCAAAACCACAGTAAGCTTATACAATTCAGTACCAACTTACGCCACTTTATGAAAAGATTTTAATAAAACACTGAAATATCAGGAGCAATCAGCACAGGACAATTTTTTGTCTGGGTTAGCTGAGATAAGACACTTCTGCTATGAGAAGTTATGACCATAAAAACAACAGATAACAGGAACAGGTGTAAGAAAGATCACCTATTAAGATGACAGTGCAAAGTACCACATGGAAGACTCTAAATTGATAAAGCATTTGTAGCATTTTAAAATGATTTAACACAGAAGCACATGATCAAGATCTAAACAACTGAACAATGTATCACTCACGTCTCAAAATTATTTTGAAGTATTTTGCTCCTACTGAAATTAGTTTATAAATCCATAGCTCTGGGGATTGAGTCTTCACTTGTCAAGTTTCTCTCAAATAACCCAAATATAAGCCAGCTATCATTTTAACTGACTTGAAACATCTAACTTTGAGAATACTAATCTCAGAAATTAATGGGCCCAACCTTTTCCAGTTGATGTACTTATAGAAGCCTTTCCTGTCCTTCTCTGTGCCTCTTGCCAAGTCCTTCCTGATTCCATCCCTGTGCCGCCAAGCAGCATCCCTATACTACACTCACGTTACCTGTCCCTGCTTCCACTGCCTGTGCACTTTCTTCTTACTCTCCAGTTTGACCAGCAGGTCTGATTTCAGCCACACTGGTCTCCTGTCTTCCCTTCTTAACTTCCTCCATCTGGGGATGGAGAGCTCTTGTGCCCTAAGGAAATCTTCCTTAAACATCTGCCTTCCTTAAACACCTGCTCTGCTCCCTTGCCCTTGAGGACAGACTCCCAGGGGGTTTTGTTGACTAACTCCCTGCAGAGCTGGAAGCTGGCTTTCCTAAAATTAAGCTTCCTGATTTTATTCTTTACTTGTCCAATATCCCTCAAGAGTGTGAATTCCACCATTGCACAGTCATTACAGCATAGGCAGCATCCATCCCTGATGTCACTAATCAGTTCATTTCCATTGGTGAGTAACAGGTGCCACCACTGCATCACCTTCAGTGGGGCTGTCTATTATCTGGCTCAGGAAGCTATCGTCTATAAGTTCCAGGAATATCCTGGATCGTATATAGCTCGTCATGCCTGGTGGTGAGCAACCAGGTACAGCACCCAGTCACGTTTAGACTGTACCTAAGAAAATACTCTTTAAATGCATAAATAGTTAAAACCAGTCTAACAACAAAAATACTCATTCTTACCTCCTTCGTCTTCAACAGAATGTTTAATCAAAGTGTCGAGAGCCTTGCTATAATCTTCCAAAATCCAGTAACCCATACTTCGCAGAAAAGGATCACTGTACATGTTTCCTGTGCTCTCCTTTCCAGAAAACACACTTCCCAAAATTCTCTTCTGTAGTACAGATTTATAAGTACTAGATACTTCAAATTCTGACTCATAAAGCCTTGAAATTACAAGAGCCAACTGAATGTCATTCAGTTTTTCAAGACAGACCTAAAAGAAAATAAGTACAGCTATAAGACCAAACCCTGTAATTTCTTCTCTGGTTAAAATAATTGTAGACTGGAAGTGATATTCATCTGTTCAGAATGACATAAATATGTTTATCAATTCCAAAAATTAAGCAGGAACTAGGAATTAATTTGGAACCTTACAATGGAAATCTACATTATCTTCATATGTGGCAGAACAGAGAATCTGAAAACAAGTTAATGTTTTAAACAGCCCTCTCAGTATTATTACAGAGGCATCAACCATGGGACCTCTTCATTATCAGCAGCTAGCAACTAATGTAAAGAAAAGATCTGTATGTCATAAATGGTAGGGGAGAGTAAAAGAGCAAACAAACTGGAATCTTCAGTGGTCATACTAATTTCAATTGCAATGTTTCCTATGTATTTTCACACTCAATTCATTGTTAAGTTTAGAACAATATTACAAAGAAGTTCATTATTTCTTTACCTCCACTGCATCTTTTAAGTGTCCTGCCAGCAAGAAAAATGCTGCAGAATGTTCAAAACGTTGTTTGCCAAGCAAAGAGAAAGCATTTTTTAATGCTGCTTTCCGCCATCTGTCCTCAGTGAAGTTGTTTCCAAAAAACTGTGTCATTTTGGTGTCTTTTTGGGATCTGCATTTGAATATAATTGATAAAAATATTATGCGTTTATTAAGATGCATTTTTGCTTTTGATATTGTCAGATGTCAGTACACAGATGTGTTCATCACACTGAGCGTATAGGAGGCTTTCCTGTTGCAAATTAACAAAACCATTGGTAAATGTAAAATTAAGGTAAGATCTTCAGTACCAAGTAACATCACAAGCTGATTTTTAGGAACTTCGCAAAGTTGAACATTAATATAAAATGTCTGCCTGAAAGACATGCTTAATTCAGTTCTCTGAATTTCCGGCAAAATTATCACTGAAAACACTTCTCCTAAGGATACTACTGCTGTTCCAAACACAACACAAGCAGTCCCCCGTAAGGTAATCTGAATTAAGCAATGTATGAAATTAGAGTATATCTGAGGCTAAATCTTGATTCATCCACCTTTAGAAAGGACTAAATTACCACAGTAAATAAAAGAAGCTCAATAATTACCCATCCAGTTCACTAATTTATTTAGAAAATACATTCTCAGTGGTAACATTTAGGCTTCTTTTCAATCAGCATTGCATTCAACATTTCTTCTCCAAGTTATATCAGATATTATGAAGACCCTGGTACCACCTACCTGTACAATCCCCAGATCACAGCCTTCTTTTTCATTGCAAGGTAAAAAATGGCTGCATCAAGTGGATCGTTGTTTCGTTGAAAGGCTGCTTTGGCTACCTGTGAAGACAATTCAACAGGGGCGAAAAAAAAAAGCACACCAGAATTTAAGAGAAACTTGGATTGGATTGCTCCCCATACCCCGTGCTTCAGTGAGCTAAAACGTTCTCTAACAAAATCCCTCTTCTCACTCTGGGTTTACCAAATGTGTGTAACTACCACTGCTACAATCCCTTATTATTGTTTCATTATATAATCTTTTAGATTGAAAAAGCCCTTCAAGATCATCAAGTCCAACCACCAAACTGACCCACCAAGTCCCATAACTTATCCATGTCCTTCACTGACATGTCCACGCATTGCTTCAGTCCCTCCAGGGATGCAGACTCCATGACTTCCCTGGGCAACCCATTCCAATGCTTGACCACATACCATGAAGAAATTCTTCACGATAACCAATCTATGTCTCCTCTGGCACAACTCAAGACTATTTCTATGAGTTCTATCACTTGGCACCTGAGAAAAGATACTGATCCATTCCTCACTGCAACCTCCCTTGAGGTAGTTGTAGAGTAATGAAGTCTCCCCTGAGCCTCCTTTTCTTCACCCTGAAATACCACCCAGATCATTGATAAAAACACTAAGCAAAACTGAGCCCAAAACTGAGCCCTACGGAAAATCACAGGTAACGAGCCACCAACTGCACCAAATTCCATTCACTATGGCTCTTTGAGCCCAGTCAGCCAGCTAGTTCCTCACCCAGTGAACTGTACATCTATCCAAGCCACAGGCAGACAGTTTCTCCAGGATACTTTCAGAGCCAGTGTCAAACATTTTAATAAAATCCAAGTAGACAGCATCCACAGCTTTTCCCTCATCTAGTAAGTGGGTCCTCTTGTCACAGGAGATCAGACTAGTCAGGCAGGACCAGCCCTTCATAAACCCAGTAATGCTGTGGCTGGTCATTTGATTCTCCTTCATAATGCCTTTCATGACAGTCTTCACTACAACCTTCCCTGGCACCAAGATCTGACTAACAGACCTGTAGATCCCTGGATATTCCTTCCTACCCTTCCTATAGATTGGAGTCACAGTTACTAACCTCCAATCAACTCGAAAGCCAAGTGTTCACCAGCTCCTTCTGTATCCTTGGATGAATCCCAATCTGGCCTCATTGTAGTTAATATTCAAATGATGCAACAGGTCAGTTATAGTTTCCATCTGGATTATAGGAGCTTCATCTCACTCCCCATCACCACCTTCCAACTCAGGAGGATGAGTACCCTGAGAGCAAATGGCCTTACTAACAAAGGCTGAGGCAAAAGAAGCAATAAGTACCTCAGCCTTATCCTCATCTTTCATCACATTTCCCATTATATCCAACAAAGAATAGAAATTCTCTTTAATGCTCCTTGTACTGATGAGGTATTTATAGAACCTCTTTTTTTTTTTTTTTTGTCTTTTACTGCTCTAGTCAAACTGAATTCTAGTTAGGCTTTGGCCTGTCTCATTTTCTCACTGCACAACTTCATGACAGCTCTGTAGTCCTTATGAGTTGTCTGTCCCTTCTTCCAGAGCTCGTAAATTCTCTTTTTCTTCCTTAGTTCCTGAAGAAGCTCTCCATTAAGCCAGGCTGTCAGCTTGACTTTATCCCCAGCCACCTTTACATCTGGTGAATTGGGACCGTCTGCTCCTTCACCTTAACAATTTCATTTTTGAAGAAGGTCCAAGCTTTTCAGAAGTCTCCCATGGGACTCTGTCAACCAGGTCTTCAAACAGGAGATCTACAGATCTACAGTTCTATTAACCACCTTCCATACTTCACCAAAGACTGAAAACCACTATTTCATGAACACTATGCTCAAGACAGACTTAAACCACCACAATGCCCCTATGTCATCATATCATACAATGATCTGGATTGGAAGAGACTTTTATGACTATCTAGGTGCAACTCCCTTGCCATAGGCAGGGACATCTTCCACTAGATCAGGCTGCCCAAATCCCATATGTCCAGAGATGGGGTATCCACAACTTCCCATGATAGTCAGTTCCAGTGCCTCATCGTCCCAGTAGTAAAGGACATTTTCCTAACATTTCCTAAACCCTCTAAGTTTAAAAGCCATTACCCATTGTCATATCACTACACTCCTCATAAAAAATAAAATAAAATCTCTCCCCACCTTTCCTGCAAGCCCTATTTAAGAACTTGATGCTTGTTATTAGGTCTCTCTGCAGTCTTCTGCTCCCTAAGGCTAGCAATTTCAATTCGGTCAGCCTGTCTTCACATGAGAGGTGATCCAACCTTCTAAGCACCTTTACAGCCCTTCTCTGGGATGTACTTTAACAGGTTCTGTGTCTCCTGAAGAGCCCATAACCATCTGTGACAGCTCTGTAGGTATGTGAACTTGAACCACCACGTCTCAACATCTCTTGTTCCATCATCGAGAACTATAAAACCAATAGCTAAAAGCATTTTTTATCAGATCAGCTGTCAAGGCCTAAATTTGAAGTCAGTTCCTGAAATTATAACAAAATTAACATATTAGTTACTCCGGTAATCAAAAGAGAGATGGAGACTAGAAGAAGAGGCTGGTACCCATCACAATAGGAGAAGATTGTTTTTGAAAGCTGAAAAGGAAAACGGGCAAGTGTCAGTAAAAATTATCCAAGACCCAGGACAAGTGACCTCAAATATAGGCCCAGGAAACTTAAATTTTTTACATTATTCTTATTTAAATACAGGGCAAGTAATTTTCATGAAATGATGATTAATTGGTGTAGACCAGAGAGTAGAGACAAGGCACTTTGTGCCTTGTAGTCAAACTATCTTGAGCATGTCATTTTCTAGCTCAACACTTTTGGCTCTTCCAAGAGCTTAAAGCAAGTGATAGCGAGGTTAGGTATTGCCACATCTGTGACAATTCAAACACACAGTTACTACAGAAAAGAACACCAGAAGGCTTGGTTGACATGGAAATACATCAATCTGCAAGACATACATATAGTAGCTTAGTTGGCCTGACGTCTGACAGGTTTCTAAAGAGAACATTCTACCAAAACTTGTTTCTTAACATAGAAGAGGATCTTTGCTATAGAGAAACAACTACTTGGCCAACCTGTATATTGAGCATCTACTATCATACTGTAACAATCAAAATCTGGTTTCCAAAATCCCAAAAAGTATTTCACACTGGAATTTGAAACTTAAAGTACTAAAAAAAGAGAAGTTAAATATAAAATTGCACATTCATATAATAAATTATCAATTATAAATACAGCATGCAAAATTCAGAAAGCCTGAACATACTTAAAATTTCAAACTACACAAATAGAAGGTAATTACTAGAGGACAGTTATTTGAAAAGCAGTTTTGCAATTTTGTTTCAGAGCACTATCTTTACCTTTTCTATGCATTTCCGCAGGCTATGGATATTTCGAACCCACCATCCTATACCCATAGCTCTGAGTTCTGACCATGTTGGATCCCCTTTCTGCATTGCAGGGAGCATGCTCAGTAGTTCTTCTTCTGCTACTGAATGAAATGCCCAGGCAAAATGACTGGTAGATAAGCCTAGATAATCACAATTGGGAAAAAAAAACAAAAAGTAACAAAATAATTGCAAGGAGATAGAGGAGTTAAGAGGAAAGAAGGCCGAATTGTTTATTTTGAACTTTTGAAGGCATTACTGATAAGATAGTAGAAATTAAAAAATATTTTAAGTACTGCACACTGAACATTTCAAACATTTTAAAAAGCTCACAAAGATAAAAGCTTTTTTTTTTCCCCACTTTAAAACTGCTTAGATAGGTTGCTAAGAACAGTTATTGACTGAAGCGCAAAATACAACATGTAGCATGAAGATTAGCTATAAAATGAAGTGCAACAGGTTGATCAACTCTTCAATGTTTTCATTACTTTTACATAGACTGGAAAATGTGAAGATTACCCCTGTAGAAAACAGATTAGACAACAGAGACATATAAGAACACTGGAAGGTGAAAACCATGACATGAGGGAGACAGCAATTACTAACCAGTATAAAAGCTAGCTATAGATGACTGCAACTCTAAGGATGAACATGGAATGCCACTCTGCACTGAGGCACACTCAACTGCACTTCTGCAAGCACCCAAGAGGCATTTCTAATTCCCACCAATTTCTCAGCTCAGCAGACATGTAAGTATTTCTATTTACAGGATACCAGTAGAGACCTAAATCAATAATATCGTGTTGTGACAGTTTGGAAATGTTCTAATCTTGTACGTAGCTGAGTAAGTGACCGAACAATTGAAAACGTCATTATCTGTTATGATGACTAATCCCATCAGGGGAAGAAATAATCACAGCCAGTCCTTTAAATTTGGTAAGTCTAACCAAATATCCCATTTTGTAACGTAAAGTTGGAACTAGTTAAAACTGCACCAAAAAAAACTTCATTTGAAATAGTTTACTGGATAATTACACTAGGTGTACAAAAAAGTTTTTAGGGCCTAAGTAGAGAAGGATCTTTTTTCTCCTCCCCCCCTCTCCAAGTATTAAAAACCTACGTAAATGAGTATTCTGTATTTTCAGCTTCATCCTTCATTATTCCTAAACAATGTTACTGGAAAAACATGGTGCTACAGCCTGTTCTTCTGGGGAAATAAAGTTGAAAAAATAAAATTGAAACTACAAATTTGTTAGAGTTGTTTGTTTTTTTCTATTGATTTTTGGTTGTTTTTTCTTTTTTTAAATAACAAAATTACCTTACTAATGCTTCACAGACCTAATACAAAATCACATGTACTATACTGAGTAACATTCACCTCATTTAAGAACACATCAGTTACCTTGGTGAAGCAGTTGAGCTCGATGTACAGGAGGAAGCGAAGTTGTTAGAAATGTGTGAAGTCGAACAGCTAATAAAAATTTTAAACCACACTCATCAAGAGTTTCTCCACCTGAAATTAAACATATTGGTATGCAGTTCACTGAAACTAATACAAATAGCTTCTGGGTATCTTAAGAGAAGAAATATCTTATAATTTTACACATACTATTGCTTTAAATTCAAAAATACAATAGCTTAATTCTTCCCTTTAACGCAAGAGGAAAAATCTCAAATCTACAAAGTTGTTAAGTTACTTGCTCAACTTAGAGCAGGAAATAATAAAAGAGGTTTTATCAAATAAAACAAAATTATTTCTCAGTTTACGTAGCAGGACAAATGCAGGCAGATAACAAAGCTGTCTCTTCAAAAGTGAAGGAAAAGTAATTATAGCAGATAGACCAATTTAAAAACACTGGCATTAACAGTCAGTAATGCAGAATTTGATTGTATGAAGTCAGAAACTTAAGCTAAGCCATAAACACTGTGACAACACAGCAAATCAAAGAGGATATACTGTAACACAGAACTATGAAATGCTTTGACAAGCCACAAAAATATTCAGAAATAACAGGAAAGTTCCAGAAAGAGTTGTGAAACGGTATTATACAAAATCTAGAAGAGACAGCTTACCCTGGCTCCTGTCTCTGCTTTCTCCAATGTCAGTACTGGTAGTAGCAATAGTATCTGCCAAGGCCATCAATGACATCTGTTCCATTCTAGTCAGACCTGGCAAGCTTGAATGAAGCAAGTGACGAGAAAGAACTTGGGCATGCTCTGGTCCAAAGTAAGTTGGGCTAAATTGTGAAAGATCAATTACTTTTGGTTTCACACTGTCTTCCTCTGCATCAAATGTTACAAGTTCATCTGTACTTATAACTGAATTTTGAAAGAGATCTTCATAATTGTCCTTGGGCATATCATTTTTACTTTGACTATTTTGACTATGAGACTTTTCTGAACAGGAATGAGAGGAATCATCATCTGCAGCAAGCAGAGCATACAGCGGTAATGGTGGAACAGAGTCTATTTCAATATAGTCTGTAGTCTCCGTTTTGCTGAATGTTTTGGGATCTCGTGAAGTACTTCCACTAGCACTGATGGTCAGAGATCTAAGTCTCCTATCATGATTAGATTCAGATTCATTTATAGCAACAACTTCTCCAGCAATGCACTTCACTAGATGGGACAGAATGGCTTTTGTTCTACGTACTTTACCAAGATCCATGAGTTCTAACAGTTGATGTGGATGGTACTGAGGTAAAGTGGGAGATAACATATGAGCTGCTTCAAAAAGACCAGAGTCTTCCATTTCTGCAGACAGATCAAAGGCAGATCTTTTCCCACTAAGTTTCTGTGCAAGGCTGGTCATAGATCTGGTCAAGGTTCGCTTTGGTGGAGGCAGACCTGAGGCAGCTGACTGGCTTTCTTTCATTAAGCTAGTTATACTCGGCATACTGCAGGAATCTGTACTAACTAGACCCTGCTTGGCAGGAGGTTGCCACTGAGAATAAACATGCATTTCACAGTCCATTCCAACTACAAGAATGCCATCACGCACCCAAGACAGGGAGACTGGAAAAGGAGGGGATCCCTCTACAGAAGAAACCAAGTCAACAGAACGCAGCAGAACAAACCTAGAAAAGTTTGCAGCCTTTGCAGTATTACTGCCAATATGGGAGATTGCTGCAGTTTCCTTACCATTCTGTTCTTGCATTTTCCCAGAGAGCTGGCCAAACATATAAAGTTTTGATCCAATTCCCACTGTTAGAATATGTGAACCATCCTCCCTAGACATCCAATCTAAGTGTACTAAGTGCTTAGTGCTGGGAGTAACATTACCACATGAGAGAGAAACTTCTTGTCTGTTATATGCCACTAAATTACTATCAATACTAACAGCAGAGTCTAACATAGTGCCTATCTCATCTAAATGAAGAGTCTGTTCAAGAACCCAAGAAGAACCTCCTGTAGATTCACATTCAAAAATACTAACATGCATAACGAAGTCTTGAGAAAGGTGGCTATTTTTAGATGTTACCTGCTTGTATGCTACAGCTAATCGGTTTGTGTGTGCACAACTAACTTCAGTTGGCCTTCCTGGAACATTAATAGCACTACTACTAAGAAGTCCATCTTCGATCAGTAATGGCCATTCTTCCCATATGTATGTTACATCACTGTGTACATTAGAATCTGGCATGGAAGAAACTGATGATTCAGTGGTCACCCTGCATCTCCAGAATCGAACTTTTCCATCTGTGCATGAAGTAGCCAGCAGATAAGGTGCACGGCAAACGGGGTATATGGAAGAACTACTCAGATGTCCTAAAAATAAAATAATTTTTAATGGGGCGATTAAAAAAACAGGCCAAAAGTAAAAACCTTTTTGTTCAGTTATCATTTTATTATTTTAAAACAAAGTATTTGTACTTCCTCATAAAAAGGCTTGTTCCCAGAGCTTCACAAAGGAGATGATATTAAAAAAAAAATCCTGTGGTACCATTTTAGCATTAGTCTCTATGTAATTCTCCAGAAAGGATTTAAATTGCACAATTTAAACTTGAATATTAGTATCACTAGGTACCAGTTTTTGTGTTGTATGGGAAAGAGACATTGTTTTCTTCTTTCCCACTAGAAAGATACACTTCTACAATCTCTCCTATCAAACAAAAATTTCCCAGTCTGAAATCTAAACACCTTTTCAGAATACCATTCGAAAGACTTCTGGTTGCAACCTTAAATTTAAATTTAGACACAACCAAAAGGAAATTGGTGACTGCAAATTTATGTTTCTAAAATTTCTTTTATCATCAGAATCTGGACTTAAAGAAATACTATGCTTCACAATATGGTAACCTTTATTTTAATATTGCTTCCAGGATCCAGATAAAAAATAATAAATCAGGCAGATGAGTATTAGCAAACCTTTCCAAATTACAGTACCTACAGGTAGATCTAACAACACTAGACTATTCATTTTGATCTTAAGAAAAAAAAGATTACTAACCTGCTGAAGGTTTAACACTTATTATCTCCACTCCTTCTGGCAAACTCAGCTCTTGACTATACACCATTTTTGAAGACAGAGTGAGCCAGCTGGTGCTCTGAAGGTTTGCTCTACAGGCCTGATATTTCTGTGTGAAAGGTGACTGGATCTTCTCCGGATCTGATGAAGAATACAACTCCTCTGTTTGTGTTGCTGCTTCAGGAGTATTTGAATCTATCTTTTCATCTAAAAAAAGGTTTGCATTATTAAAAAAAAGTCAACAATCTCTTTCAACCTAAGAGATAGCAGTGGTTTTAACACTGATGTTAAAACTTCCGAAAGGATAGATAAAAACAGAATTTTACATTCTTTTAAATGAAATATGCACTTGAATTCAGATTAAGAGAAACTGTAACACACCTGAAATACTGAAACTGTGGAACAATTTAGAAGTTATAAACTCTTCAAACAAATTAAACTGTTAGAGACAGCAAAATACCAGAAGAGACACATATGTGCAGTTTCATGGAAATTAATGCTTCATGAGGCATGAAATATTTGCAGCTAGAAAAAATTAAACACTCTTCAAGTCTTACCTCGAAAATCAGGAAGATGTAGTTTTTCCTGAAATTTTGGCAATATTCATTTAAAATGCAAGATCTAAGAGATCATGTGTTATGAATGCTTCATTACCTTTTTAAAACCACAGTTAAAGTATGATTTGAAACCCATGTTCTTTGAAAAAAAGAAAAAAACATCAACAAAACCTTTACCAGTAATGCCTTCACAATGTAAGTAGGCTAGAAAACTTTATTTTTTGTTTTCTCACAAATTTCTTACCTTCTGTAATACCTGAAATAACTTTTGAAATTCTGCCTCTGAAGGCAAGAGTGTGATAAGTAAAATTTTGGCTTAAAATACAGAAACATGCATTATAAAACTCCTTCGGTGTGTGGTCGGTGTTTGATCTAGGTTGCCTTAAAATCCTAGTGTACCTAAACTTTATAGTTTTAGTGGTACTTTGATGGTCTGAGAGAATTAGCAGATTTCTGCATTTAGATTTGTACATAACTGTGGTTGTAATCTTTTCAGACTGCAGCCCAGTATAACGCATCTTAAACTCAAAAACTGCAGAACAAAAACTTCTAAGAAGCAAAAACATCTAAACTGTTAGGCTCCATTTAAACTGTACGAATATATGTGCCCTTAAGATAAAAAAAAAACCAAACATAGTAAACTTAGGGCTCATGATGAATTCAAATGTTTCAGCATTCTGAAAATTAAGAACAAGTAAAGAAACAATGGGTTTTGATGTAAGTTTTTAACAGAAGAATTGAGGTTCTTTTCAAAAGCTGAAATATTACTTAGGAAACCACCTAGCGGATATATTCACAAGAAAGTGACTTTTTTTTTCTAAATAAACATCTACTCTAGAAGGAAAAGGGCTTACCTACTGAGACTGGAACTGACTTCAAATGTAAATGCCACATATGTAGTAATGAACGGTTCTGAGTATACTCTATTACTATTAAGTAGAATTTTTCAGAGAATCCTTTCTGCTGTTTTCCTGATGAAAATGAGAAGAAGAACATTTTACTTCAACTGTATGTGCCAGCTAGCAAGTAAGCTACTGTGAACTGATGCTCAAATGCAATGACTGTATTTAACTCCTTCACAATACTTTTATGAATATTCTATCACAAGCAATAACCCCAGCCACTCATTTAGGTACATACATGAAAAAACTGTCACTACTTTGTTTCAGAGGGGGTAAAACACCTCCCATGTGTTTAAAGCTAAGTCTAAGAATGTATTCTCAGTTCTACACATTTGTCCTTAATGTGTTTGTCCCATACACTTAAGCATCTATTACTGAATTTGTTCTTTTCAAAAAATAAGATAAGCCAAGTACCTGAAAGGTTTCATTACAGAGTAGAGGATTAAGACTGAAGTGATTTAAAGTGGTAGGTACTTTCAAGTGGAATGTATGCCAGTGGCACACTTCTAGGTCATACTTATAACGGGTCCATTTAGCCCAACTTCTTACATGGCAGCAGCACATGCAGTCTTCCAGAACACATATATACACCCAACACTGAAGGGCTTCCACGCAATTACACGACAAATTTTCTGTCGCATAACACTTATTTTTTTTCCTCATTTCTGTTGTTTCCAACATCCCATTTGTGTTTCTGGTAAATCCAGCTTTCAGTAGAGGTCAATTTCATAGACAGTATCTATTACTCTACATCCTTCTTGAGCAGAAACAGCTAATTCAGAATCAACCAGTATGTATTCATGTCATTTTTCTTACTATGTCTCTTCTTACAGCAAAAATATATTTCACATATCTAGTTTCAAGCAACATTTTGATACTTCACACAATATTGCTTCCTCATATTTAGCAGTCTCACTACTAATGCAGATAAGCTGGAATCACAGACCACAACTTTATTTTGGCCTTTGTTTTCCAAACCATTATACTGGAACAGAACAATACAAAATTGAGATGCCTAAACAACAAAAACACTGATCAACTCCACCAATGAAAAAATTTATGCCAGAGAATTTGAGAACAATCTTGAGATCCAAGAAACTTAACCTATAATTATAGCTATGCAATATCCATGCACTATTCACAGTATTGTGTTTTTAAGTTGTGGGTATTTTGGGGATGGTTTGCTAATTTGGAATAATTTTTATTATATTATAAGGCTTATGAGAGCGTTTAGCCGATGTGAAGGATGAGCAACCTTCATGAAAGGATGCAGATAAGTTTGCTGCTACATCATATCTTACAACTACAGGCTTCAAGTTTAAAACACTTTACATAAGAAGGGTATCAACAACTAAATGCTTTAAAAAGTAATTGATGCGTACTTCATGATTTAAGCTACTTTGTCTAAATTTGGATGCATATTAGTCCCCCAGGAAGCGAAGCACCTATTGTAAGTTTCCTTACACTAGAAATTCTTCTTTAGTATACAAAGCTCTTAAAGAAAAATGTAAAAACCCATACAATAAGTTCTGCAGAAAGCAACATAAAATTATTTGTCTTCAGTATTTAATGAAAAATAGTTCTTTACCAGAATCCACTACATTATTCTTCTTATCAGGTGTTTCTTTCTCTTGGTTATTTAAAATGAAGTCTTCTTGAAAAACATGGAATAATTGTGTTTTCCTGCCATGCTAAGAAAGTAAAAGATACACACAAGAACTGAACATCACAGAGTGCATTGCATAAGCTTTCTCTCTAACATGGGAGCTTTTACGTTGATTGTTCAGCTGAATACAAGACAGCTTTCTCAATAAAATGCACCTCATTATTAAAATTTTCTCCATTTACGCCTTCTATGAAACTAAAAGCAAGCATATTACAGAATCATAGAATATCCTGAGTTGGAAGGGACCCACATGGAACATCAAGCCCTGGCTCCACACAGGACTGCCCCAAATTCAAATTCTATGTCTAAAAGCATTGCCAAATGCTTCTTGAACTCCAGTAGGCTTGGATGGTCAGTTTAGGTCAGAATGAATCTTTGAATGTTTCATTTCACTTGACAGTAAGCTGTAAGTATAACTTCTATTGTTAACACTTTCTAACAAGTTGCTTATAGTATAAAATAAGTACAGAAGAAGGTCTTACAAGCTCTGTGATAGCATCCAATTCAATGATGCATCCTGGACGAGCAGTAGATTGCTGACTTATGATGTTAAAAACTTCACCAACGTATTTCTGTTTTAAAAAAGTCAGTGGAATGATTCTGTTAACTCAGTTTTGTCCATTTCTATAACAGTCTACTAGCTAGATGCAACATCTAGGCAAACGTTAGAAAAAAGCATTACATATTCACTGGCTGCAAGTTTCCATGATCAGTGATAATATTTGTAGTTTTATCAAGTGACATGTTTTTGTTGGCAAAACATGGAGAGAATTTGATCTCATCTGAAAAGCCTCACACACAGCAGGTTATTACTCTATCACTGAGCTGAAACATTTTTTCAACTGTAGTACTGCTACAGGGCTGAAAAGCTTTATAGTACCTGTTTTTACAAGCAGAACTGGACTACCGGGATCTGCAAAATCCTCAGCAACCAGCTTAGTCAGTTTCTAACAAGTCTGTAATTATTATCATTGAATGAGATTCCAACCTCCAAAAACTTGACACAGAATTCACTTACAGAAATCTCTGGATTGGACTGCTCACACAGAAGTTTTTTAGCATCTATTACAGCTTGGTATAATCTCAAATGCTGTCCATCACTAGCCACAAAGCAGGCACTTGGAGAATTACAGTATGCACCTGAAAAATATGAATGCATAAACTGCTCAAAGTATTCAGACACAAACCGGCTCCTTCCTTCATCAATAGGAAGTTTACAACATATGAAAAAGAAACACTGCATGAGAAATATTCCCTCCTTAATTTCTGTTCATATCCAAGAACTACAAAGTGTAATACTTAGCAAACAAACTAAAGAATACAGAACAAAATCAGAATTTGTTTTTTAAATTAGAACAATATCTACCTCAATTTTTAAGTGCTCACCACAATCTGCAATCTAAAGAATACACTAGCATCTGAGCACAACTCTTCATTAGCTCCTAAAATAAGAAGTACATGAAAAAGGCAGAACTCCACAGCAATTCTTCCAAACAGAATAAACAGTTTCAAAGCATCAGTAGCTTGGAAATTTGTAAAATAAAGGATTCAAGCTTAACATATCTTCTTCAATGTATTCACATATATCTACATTGTCTATTTAATAGTATTATTAACTCAGATTACAGTTATTCTGGAACACTTAACAAATTAGGAAAATGAACTCACCAAGGCAATAGCTGGGTATAAGAGTGGGCAGCCATGCAACATTAGAAAAAGCTGAAACATGGAGAGAATTGATCCGAGCAAGTTCAGAAACTCCACCAGAAAAAGACAATGGGCCAACAGGATCAACCCTCCAAAGAATAAGTTCACTGTAAACTGCATTGGGATCCTGGGATGTTACATTTGCACTGCCTCTACCCTGAAGTGTTACTGATGACTCCTGAGACTTTAAAGAATCATTTGCCTGTTTTGCATTCTCACCATCTGGCGAACTTAGAGCATTGTGATGTGAGGTTGTAAGCAGCAGTGGTAATACTGAATGGCAAGCCAAGTCATTAAGATGAAAACGGTGACCACAGTATCTTGACTTATGTGAAATACTAAGTACAGTTGAAAAAGCAGATTCTTCAGCAAAACTCACTAGCCATTGATTCAAAGACCCATCTGCATGTTTGGAAATCATCATAACATTGGGTGTGAAGATACTTAGTTTTAAACTGTTGGTTGATTTACTGTGTCCAGAAGAGATAAGCATAGATGAAGATCGCGTAAGGCCAGGAGGCTTTTGTTTGCCTTGTTGAATAGCCAAGTCAACATTTTTGGTACATGCATACATCACTATACTTCTGCAAAGAGAGTTTGCATCACCCGTTGGGAATGCAACAGGAATCCTTGAAACAAAAGACACCTGGAATTTTAATAAAGAAAGAAACAGTAAATATCAAAATTTTCTCAGCATACTTTCTACTCAGAAGAAGTGTGTAATCCTGAAAAAAAAAAAAAAAAAAGTACCTGCACCTGTCGAAACATGCCAGGTTGGTATTCATCCAGCCAGTCTACATGCCATACTAGCAGTGAACCATCCATAGGATGTATACTGAATAGCATATCAGCATTTTTACTCCATTCAGAAAGCAATACTTCAACTTCGTGATCTACAACAGCAGAAGATAAAGGAACTAGGCTTGATGCTGGAGTAGTCTTTTCATCACCCAGTTCCTTCTTCTCTTCGTTTGCTTTCTGTTCATCTCCATTTTCATCAGTTTCTAGAACACAAACATATCATATTCAGAAGTTTAGCAAGCAGTGCCTTTCAAGCACAGGAGCACCTTTCTAGATGCTTGAATCACTCATGCAAACATAAATTTTAAATAATGAAATCTCTAATCAAAAGTCCTTCAGTGGATTGCAGCCAATGACTAGCAAACCAATATTACTGAGTTTGCATTTCAGTTTGAAATACTTATTTTTCCCTTTGTAATATGTTTTTGCATGCATAGGCTGAACAGCAATCATCTCCAAACTATGTACAATATTATGTATTCAGTTAAATATAAAGCTGTTTAAATGTGGTACACATTAATACTGAATACAAGAAAGTTTAGTTTCAACACTAAATCAACTTCCTCAAGCATGTATTCATTTTTCTTTTATGAAGAGCTACTTTAGTTCTTAAGAGTAGGAGGGAAGGAAATTCACAGAAATGTTACTGCAATCTCTCTGCTTCATAATGTATTAAATAGCATGCCTCACAGTCCAGAGGAAAAAATATTACATATTATGTTGTAAAATGAAAGACATTTGTGTATGATATGACTTTTACCTTCTTCTGATCTTACATCCATCTGGCTGGATTCCTCAGTATTTGTCTCAGGAGAATGATGTTCAAAATTCTTTTTAAGTTGCTGCAAAAATACTTCCATGGACAAAGTAAAATGAAGTTCTTTATTGTTCAGCCAGTGCACAACAAAGGGTCCACTTTTTTCTTCGTTTTCACCGAGACTCAGAGATGTGATAGAAGGGAGGAGAGGAATATCTAACACAAAAGATATTAAAAACTTTATTCAAAATAAAGCAGCTTGGACAAAAAAATTATTTTTGAGAAACTTTTCAAGTAGAAACTCAATCATGAAAAAAAAAAGAAAAAGGAGTAAGTTTATTGCAACTAGTCATACCTCTCAACCAACATCACCCTTCAGTATCACACTGTTTTGTTGCTATCCACTAGTGATTCTATATGGGGTGTTTTTTTTGTATGCCCCTATCAGCATTACAAGTACGGGCCTGTGTATCAGGTTTATGTGGCAAGGTTCTAGCAGCAATGGGCTGCAGGGATTGAAAGAAGAGATCAAGACCTGCCCCAAGTTAGTTAAGAGCCAGCTGCAGTTGCTTCAAAAGGGACCCATTCCTGGCCAAAGCTGAGCCACGAGCTCAGCATGGTTGTGTTTTCTCTATGGCAGATTTTAAAAAGGGACAAAACTGCTGCACAACTGCAGCTAGGAGAAAGGAGTGAGAAAACGTGAAACAGCCCTGCAGGCATCAAGGTCCTCATTTCCCTGCACTGCTCAAGAGAAGAACATACATAAAGGCGGATCTCAGGGGAGGAGGGATGTGTTTTTAGTTTGCTTTTAGTTCTTATTGCCCCACTTTTATTACTAGGCAATAAATTACATTAGTCTCCCTTATGCTGAGCCTGTTTTGTTTGTAATGGTAATTGGCAAATGATCTCTCAGCCTTTTCTTTCTTCATATCTTCTCCTCTAGTCGTTCTGATTTGGGGGCAGTGGAGGGCTGGTTTGAAAAAGTGGCATGATGCTGGGCTAGCTGCTCACTGTTGTTAAACTAGCACACCCTGCACTTGCTTTTTGCTACTACAGCTTAGGACAAACCAAATAATTTGAGTATAATTTCCCAGTGTTAATTCCAGAACTGAGGCTGCAGGAGGTAGACAAGGTAATCAAGAATCACATGTACCAGGGTTTACAATAGCAAGAACTAATACAGTGACCAATATACTCTGTTATGTTATGATACAAAGCTAGGATTTCTCATTCCTATAGATTCACTTTTTTTTTTTTTTTTTTTAATAAAGCTATATGATTCCACTTGCTGAAAAACAAAACTGGTAACCACAGAGTAAGCAACAGAAGCAAGTACCAGGCTACTGCAAAGTTACATCATCTCAGCTTGTCAAGAAAGTTGCTAGGTAAATTACTGTAATTTACTCAAATGAGCCATAAAGCAATATGCTAAAAGCTTAACCTGCATTTAATTCCCACCTGTAAGTCTTCACAGATATTCTGCTCCTAGTTCTTATTTATGAACTAGTACTTCAATTTCATACCCCAGGAGACAAAATATTTTTAGTGACAATACTGTTCTTTCAGTAGTAATGGCTCTGATTTATTTATGCTGTAATATAAGAAAATAAAAACAGGGCACACATAGAAGAAAGGATCAACGTGACTATCTACAATTGTGTAGTTGGTAAAGGACAGGGAGAGGAAATAAAGAAAGAGAAATACCAAAGAAATTTGTCTGCGCACCTTAAAAAAGAAAATAGAAAGAAAAAGTACTGCCAGTCACAAAAACAGCATAATGCTTATACTAAAAGCAGAACCTGTGTTCTTCTACCCAAAAACTTCAGAGTTAAACAATTTTTGAACTAACAACTTTTTGCACATCTTCTCGAGGATTAACAACTTCTAACTGGTTCTGGGTAAAATCCTCAGCGAATTTCTACTTGCTCTATAGATGACAGTAACTGTCTAGATACGCCTAAGAACAACTTTGTCAAAAACTAAAAAAAAAAAAAAACCTGCTTACTCCTTTTATTGAACTCAACCTAGGTTGAATATTGTGGGGAGTGTCTGACTCACTGAAGGACTCTGAAGCCACTCAGAGGGACCTTGACAGACTTGAGAAATGGGCTGACAAGAATCTCATGAAGTTCAACAAGGAGAAGCGCAGAGCTCTGCACCTGGTAAGGCACAAGGACATGCTGGAGACCATGCAGCTGGAAAGCACCTTGGCAGAAAAGGACTTGGAGGTCCTGGTAATTATCAAGCTGAACATGAATAAGCAACATGAACTTGTCACTGGGAAGACCAATGGCATACTGGGCTGTACTAGGCAAATCACTGCCAGTAGACTACCAGGAGGTGATTTTTCCCATCTACTCAGCTTTGGTTAGGCAGCATCCCTGAATATCGTGTGCAGTTCTGTGCTCCTGAGTACAAGAAAAACTTCAAAGAATCCAATGACGAGCTGCTGACATGATCAAGGGATTGAAGAACTTCTTGACTGTATAGCACAAGATTGCAAAAAGTCTCTTTTGGTAGGCTATATGCTGTACTAATCATATCTGTTACAGTAATATGAACTAACGCTCTGAAAGATGAAGACTAATCGTCCTACAGCTTATTTAGCCTAGCAACATGAAGCAAACCCATTCTTCTTTACAATCATACCAAAGATTGCACAGCTACAAATACAAACTAGCACACAAATCCAACAACAAACCCTTCAAACAAGGATCAGTAGGGGCAAAAAAAAAAAAAAAAAAAACCCACAAAAAAACTAAGCTTAAGATGGACCTAAAACACTCCAAGGAAAGGATCAGCACAGGAAAGCACATTACGGCAGGAAAGTCCTAATGAAAGGCTACTCAGTACTGAACTACTCAGATTCTAAATGGGTACACAAAGGCAGTATTTTTATATTTCAGAATGGGCAAACAGCTATGAAGACAAATATTAGTTATTAATAAGGTATTGAAAAAAAGCCCTATCAAAATATTGCTTGAGTAATACAGAATATTAAAGTTTATGAAACACAAGATAAAAGTGTGTTTTGTTTGCTTCAGAGAAAGAACGTAAGCATGGAGATGATGGTTGTGTTAAACACTTCATATTAGATAACCATTTTAAGAACTCTGGAATGTTTTGTTTCATCAGTGTGCAGCCTGCAATACACTTCATACATCCAGTGCAATTCCCATTAAATATGTAACTCCTGTCACAAATACTGTACCTCAGACCAGTTACATGACAAAAACATGGAAGCCATGAATACTGACAGCAAATTCCTTCAAAGTATTTCACTACTGTTGATGTAAGTTCTGCCAGTTGTTCAAAGAAACCAATATGCTAGACATTTTGCATCATCAGAGAAACATTGTACAAAGCAGAGCAAGGTACAGTTAAGCTAACAAAACATGCCTAAGAGAAAATTGTGGTTACCCTGTAGCAAGCATTTAGTACAATTCCTACCTGTGGCTGGATTGATGCTGGCAGCAATATGGAAGTGACAGAGTGCATTTGCATGAGGAGGAACGTTCCTGTGAACTTCATGAGGATCTTGCTGATGTGGAGAGTATCCAGTATGTGCAACAACAGCACCTGACCTCCTCCTTCCTCGCCGAAAGTGCCTCAGGTTTAACTGCATGAAGAATAAGGAGTCATTTTAAATTCCTTCCAAAAAGAAAAAGCAGATTTCATCTGTAAGTGGTTTTCTAGACATCAGTGCATGAAATATATTTTTTAAGTTTAAAGGCTACTTTGAAGCGTCAGCTGAGTTTCTCACAAAAATTACAATGTTCTGATTGCATCTGCAGGAGAACAATATCTTTGCCTTCAGATTCACTTATAAAGGCCCACACAGATGCTGTGACACAGCTACTGTTTCATATTTCAGTGTGCAGACAATGCTTCTGCAGGTTTCACACTAAAGCAGAAATATTTTTGCTTCACAAACATACAATGTGCTCACTGAAGATTCTGAACAAAAAAAAGCAAATATGAATCATCTTGTTACAGAGAGGCTGGGAAAAATCACATTAGTGCTTTGCATCTCATTAGATATGTACTTCCACAAGAAAAGCCCTATGATTTTTAAGGTTCACTCCCATATTCATCATATGGCAAGGTTTTGGTAGAGACAGGGCTGTAGACAGGAGTGCCCTCTGTGAGCAGAGCCCAGTAGCTGCTCCTTGTCACATCAGTGCTCCAGAAGGAACCTGCTGCTGCCAGAGTTGAGCCATAAATGACACTGGTTATGTCTCTGGGAGGGCAAATTTAAGGAAGGGAAAAAATGCTGCACAACAGCAGCTAGGAGAGAGAAGTAACAACATGTATAGAAGAAGCTCTGCAGGCACCAAGGTGAGTGCAGGAGGAGGGCAGGAGATGGTGCAGGCGGGGAGCAGACACTCCCTGCAGCCCAGGATAGGCCCATGCTGGAGCAGGCTGTGTCCCTGCAGTCTGTGGGCACTATACAGAGCAGTTGTCCACCTGCAGCCACTGATGAGCCTCCAGTGCAGCAGTGGATATAGTTTGAAGGAGTCCACAGCCCACGGAGAGTCCCTGTAGAAGTAGGACTCAGACTGCAGATGAAGTCCGTTGAAATGCAGTCCATACAAAAGAGCCTGCACTCAAGGTAGTAATTACAGTGCCATCTACAATTGCATGCACATGTGTTTATTCTCCAAGTTCACTTTCACTTCTTACCTCTAAAGCATTTTGCATTCGTTCCTTACTTGAAGTATTTCTCTTGAAACTATTTGTGAAGTTCACTGCTTCATTCCAATTGTTATGTCCTCCACCATACAACAGACTGTCACTCGGTAACAAAGTCTCTGCCCAGAGACGACAAACGTTATCCTTACAGCAAGTCAGGAGTACGTTGCAGACAGCACCACTAATGAAAGAAAATTTAAGGTGTGAAGAAGCCACTCACAACAGAGCATGAAACCAAAATAACAGTACCAAACAATTTCTACTATCAGTTTTCAAAATCATACAAAGTAGCTTACGTGTTAAGGAAAGAAAAACCTAAAAAAACATTACATAACTATATATTCAAAGCACAGAAACCAAGGTAGTACCAGGAACACAACAGCAAATTTACAGACTTCTCTTAATGACTATTTTTCTGAACACAGTGTTTGACATAAGTATCCAAAAATTCCAGTTAACCTAAAATGGGCACTGCAAAAAACTATTTAAGCCACATTTCCAGCTCATGTCAGTTTACAGTTTAGTTTTAGCTAAGATTCAAAAATGACATGGATCATCTTGTCTGGCAAGTGCCTTAATAGGGCTTCCAGGAAGTATCTGTTCCATGATCACCCCAGGTACAGACGTGAGGCCCACCAACCTGTAGTTCCCCAGGTCTTTTCTTCCTTTCCTAAAAATGGGAGAGATGTTTCCCTTTCTCCAGTCACCAGGGAGTTCCCTACCCTATCTGAAAAGTGGTGGCTTTCAGGTGAATGGCTTGGTAACCACATCAGCCAGTTTCTTCATCACCCTTGGATTCATGTCCTCTGGTCCTATAGACTTGTGCTCATTTAGCCTCACGAGACATGCTCTGATTTGCTTCACTTTTACAGCATGAGGAGTTTGCTCACCCAATCCCTGCTTAGAGGTTTAGGCACCTGAAAAGCAAGGGAAGTCTGACTGCCAGTGAAGACTGAGGCAGAGAAACTGCTAAGTAATGGTAATGGCTTTACAAAATGTCTTCAATTTAAAGACTGGTATACAAAAGACAGTATAAACTTGCCAACACATACAGACATATGCAGAATTCAAAATCTACTGACAGGAATAACAGCCACATAAAAAATATGTTTGCAGGATACAAAATTACCGATATTACTTCAGCTTGAGAATGCATTTAAGGCAATGCAAACAAAAAGCTGTAAAGAGTAGCTTTTTTCTTTCAAGTGATTATTTTATATCTAGCCCAACATCTAAGACAATCAGAAACTCAATTTCATTCTCCACAGTTACTTCCTTACATAAGTAAGTATACTTACTATTCTCTCTAGAACTTCAGTGCGCAGCAATCATTTAAATGTAAACAATACACAAGGCTGTCAAACTCCACTATAAACCAAAGCGTACAAGTTTTACAACCTTGTGACTGTTATCAACAGTGTATCTGTGAATGCATATGCCAATCTCTAGGTCTCTCCAAAAAAAGGTCTGCCTAATCTATGAAAGGTGGTGAAAATACATTTCAATACAACTAAGATAACATGGCAGAACAGTGGATATAAATGAGGTTTGAGAGTAAACAACAGCAGCTTCCTGCACTTCTACAGAATAATGCAGCACATAATATGAAAAAAATTTGTTGTAAGTTCTCAGAGAATTCTCCTCTTAGTTTAGGCTTGGGTTCTTCTGGACAATTTGCAAACCTGGCTTGTTAGAACTACTCACCGTGGCATGAATTTGCTCGTCTTCCTCCATGAAAATGAATTTACTGAACGAGGGTGGGCCAAATAAACGAATGAAAAATCAACTTCTTGTGCTTGTTTTCCTGGACCTGGTGGTGTTACAGCTGATCGCCAGTTGTCTGTATTGTACCACACTTTCACAAGACAATCGTCCTGGGAGAGGGTGGGGTAAGAAAGTACATATTTTGGATAAGAACACAATGTATCAACAGAACTTCATACTTCAAAAATCCACAACTCAGTTTTCAATTTTTCTTTCAAGTGAAATACTGAAGTCAGCTCAGTATATGAACTACATCACCTGTTCTGCAGCTGCAGAGATCCCTATGTATTTGTCTTACCATTAGTAATTCGGATTTCATTCTGCTCCTTCTTAGCTATAGTGTTTTGCTATAAATCTATACAAAACTGTACTGTTATTCAAAGTACAATGTACTTTGGCAAAAGAATTTGTCAGTTTTGTATTGCTTTGGGCTCTGTGACACTTCAGCCAAGTTCTCCACTTATCTTAGAAACATCACTGTCCCCTTTAAACTTGCACACTAGCATTTTGTTTTTTTTTTTAATTATTCTACAATCTGTACCAGGATATTTAGTTGACAGCATAAACTTAGTGTCTTCTTGTACTTGTTAATCTGTGTAAAAACTGGTCAGATTGTAAGGTTTTCTCTTTGTTTAAAACAGTAATGAAAACATGAGGGTTTCCTCACGCCCCACCATCGGATCAGACAGTTCCTGAACTCTCACAAGACAATTCTAGAAATTTTCAATATAAATTTTTGATCAGTGACAGTGTCACGCTCCCCTCAAATAAAGACAACAGCATTACTTGGAGCACCAAACCATTCACTTACCACTCCTTAACAAGTAGTGAAAATTAGCCTTCCTCCACATTCTCCTTTCAGAAAAAGTGAAAAGCTGAATACATTGATCACAGAAAATACTCACCAAAATAAATGTTTAAAACAAAAAACAGTATTCATGAAAAAGCTGTTTGGTTTAAAAAAACAAACAAACAGAAAACAGTTAGAAAAAGTTTACCTTTCCAGCAGTTGCAAAAAACTCCCCGTCTGGCGAGAATTTCATTAAACAAACTTGAGAAGCAGTACTGTGAAATAAAGACAGTTAAAAATAGCAGGTGAGTTTTATGAAGTTTTTCAGAACTCTAAACAGCTTTTTGTTTTGAATTCATGAAAGTTACTCAATTTTTGTATGAAATTATGTACTGTACTGTGTGAAACAATTTAAGGTTTAAGAAAGTTCAGAAGGAAGAGAAACTTGAATACAATGTGTGGCTGTAGTCAGACAGAAAAAACACGGACCAAACGATGCAACTGAGGACAACTACAGTGTCTGATATTTCAAATGATCACGACTTAAAAACCACCCTAATGGATTACACATGTGTGTTCTGCCCTAGATACATCCTGTTTTCACTTCATAAACATCTGGATTTCAAACTCATTTCTTCCACTCCACACTATATCCCAAGTTATCTGGGAGATTAAAAAAACACATTTATTTTTTTCCTTTATTTTTCTTATTTTCTATGGTACAACTGGAAAAAAAAACAACAGTATTTTAAAATAGTTGTTACATTCACAGTCAAAAAGGTAGAAGATGCTACTCTGAAAAAAAAACCATAAGCCCACTTACATGGTTCATTTTGCTGCTTTCAATGGAAAATATGTACAAGTGTATTATACATGTTTGCAAGTACTGAGCTATATCACCTGTATGACTGGTTTATTTATGGCAAGAAGAACACGCAAGAATTTAACTGTGTAGTGCAAGTACAGTCTATATTTTTAGCTTGAAATTCTTAGACATTTATAACAATTTTTAAGGCCTTCAAGAGAGGTTAAGTTAGTCACCATGTTAACAAAATCATGATGGTGCGCACGTACATTAACAATAGCAAATCCATTACAAAATTTATGAATCAAAGAAAGGCAATCGCCAACTCTGTTTCAGCAACCTGTTCCTACCAGAGCCAATACTAAGACACTTGGGAATGCCTTTTCTAGACAATGAAAATAATCCTGGGAAGGAATAGTATTGCAAAGTCAGTATCCTGAAAACTTCTCATTAAGAAAAAATTGTAATTTATCTAATACAATTACAAATGTTGGGAGACAATCAGACACAAAAGCTAGTGCAAGTTCTGCTGAGCCTTTTTGGGACCTGTTGATTTAAAATGTGCAAAATCCAGCTCTTTCTACTCCATGAATGAGTTTAGAGGTAATGAAGTTAAGACTTCTGTAAGGTTTGAGATGCACACATTAAAGTTGCTATTTAAGGGACATGGGAATAACAGTACTGCATGTTACTGACTACACCTAACATACATCCAGATCCTAAAACCATGGCTGTGGTATTTTATCTACAAGTTCATTTCTCTTACAAGGCTATGAGATTATGTTGCAAGGGTATCTCAATGAACTAACACAGTCTTAATTTCTTTATTTTAGAAAGTTCATCATATTTGAAGGAAAAATTTTCAGTTGAATTATCTTGGAATTCTGAGCACTTTGATAAAAGTTAGAGAATACAGGGAAAAAGAAACAATTCAAAAATTAAAAAAGGGCTTGTCCAAGTATGTCTAAGAAACCACCGCTAATGTCCAGTACTTCATGAGGAATAAGTGCAGGTTAAGTCCTTCCAGTCAACCAGTTATGGAGACTTATTTAAGAAAACTGACATATAGGACACTACTCCCAAGCAAACAGTGCACTTGATAAATTAGAAGAATCTTCCTATGGTGAGAGGAACCAAACTCACAAACCAAAGTACTGAACTAAAATTCTTCTGACTGTGCACAGGCACAAAGACTATAATGACCAACTAACACCAACACCCAAAGAACATTCAGAGATGTGGTAAAAACAAGAGTGTCCATCTTTCCATGGCTGTTTTAAATATCTAGGAATACAGAAAAAGTAAAATGTGGAAAGGCATCCGTGGAGGAAATAAAGGTGCAGCCTAGAGGACAGAGAAGAAATTTTATCTAAATTGGTCCTGCAATATATTTCAAACAAGCAGCCTTCACCATATTTACTGTACAAAGAACAAAGTCTGCTGATACAGTCACAATGACAGACTTTACATGGCATTCTAATAGTGCTCAGTAAAACTTAAGAACTGTTAAACAACACAAACTACCTCAAAAGTAGTTACAGCTAAACTTGCAGTAATGAAAAAGTGTTATGCACTCAATGCAAAAATAATTCTAGTATGTTTGAATAGTGTTCAAACAGCAGCATACAGTATGATTTCACTAAACAAACCAGCAAGTAAAGAGGAACTGTTAAAAGTTTCTTACTTGCATTGCCAGATACACCTCCATTCTCCAACATCTGTTCTGTCAGTGCTGTCATTGTCAGATGAGTTCTCCAAAGGAACATTGGACCAAAGTTGAAGACAATTGGAACCAGTCAAAAGACGAGTGCCTAAAAGAAGTATTTATAACAAGCAGAAATAAATAGAAAAAGAAAAATACAGATTGCAGATACAATGCAAAACAAAATATGCCATTTATTAACTTCCATATTAATAAAAAACCCACAAGTAACCAGCAAAGTTAAATAATAGTGTGTTTTCATACATTTCAGTACACTGATAGATTGAGTCAACCTTGCAAGGCAGATTCTACTTTCCCTTCTTACGAGATACAATGATTTGAGCTGAAAATTTAAAGAGTAATCATTTCTAAAGACAAATACCTAGAGCTAATATAAGTGTTTCTTATTCACAAATAATACTTATTATTTTAGCACTTATTTTAAACATTATACACTGCTGAGAGTAGAATAATCAGATAATACCACACAGATACTATTCTGGCCCTTCTCTAACAAGGAGGTACTCCTTCCATGAACTGCAGATTTCATCTTACTTTGGTGCTCTCTATCACGATAGGACAAAATGAGTATTTTCCTTGTCTCCAAGGAACAGTGAAATTTCAGTAAGAAACATTTGATACAGCAACTGATTTAAGTGTTTCTTATATTCTATTCTTACCTGTGGGATCCCATGTTAAATTATGTGCTATACCATCCAGTGAGATTTGAGCATTCTTCTGCCACTGATAATTCAACTGCTGAAACATTAAATATTCACAAACTTTAGCATGAAGATACTTTCTTTCCCTTGTGGTCTGTAATTAAAAATATCAAACTTTACTGCACTCTTCAACTTCTATGAAGAGTGTGCCTAAAAATAAATTACTACTCACTTGTAACTTACTTGAAAAAATCTGAGCTTGAAGAAGTTTTAGTACACATGACCATCATTAGAATCTGAGCTTTTCAAAGGGAAAGTCTGACTTCACGAAAAAAAAAATCAAAAAGTGAAATGCAGTAAATGCACCTAGTATTTTATATCCATAGTATTGTTGAAGGATTTCAGTAAGTTCAGGGTTTTTTTTTTTCCTTTTTTTTTTTTTTTCCCCCAGAAAATCTGAAGATAGTTGACTATTTCTCTTGGGGTTTGGTTTGTTTTCTGGTCATTCCTTCTTTCCCTGGGACAATTGGAGGATTAGATTCATAAAATATTTATTTCACGGACAGTTTTAAAGCAATCACCCCGCACTTCAAAAACATCAGACCCATCCATACAAAAGTTGAAGATAGAACAAACAGATCTTCTACATATTTCATGGAAAACATTAAGTAGCACCTGTAGATGATGACCTAAAGAAAGCATTTATGAAACTGTTTTTTTCTAGTTTCTTTTTTTAATTCTGAATATTCTAATAAATGGAAAAGAAAGACAATCTTACTGCAATCTAAGTATGCTGGAAATTCTTGCAAGAGAAGTTAACTGCAATAATTATGTAACCAAATACATCAATATAAATATTTTATTTATTTGAAAGCAAATCCTGAATGGAAGACTACTTGCTCTATTGCTTATAGTTTGTACAGTAGCTTCCAAGTTTCAATGTACGTGTAGTGTTAATGGCATAGAAAAAAAACATTAAGTGTGGATTAAATGTCCTGAGTGATTGAACAGAAAGTAATACATATAAAAGGTTCATGTGAGCACAAAGTCCCACGTTACCATTATTTTATCCTGCTACTTTCCACTGGTATAAACTACATTTATTGAGTAGCAGGTATTAAGATATATAAAATATCAGGTTTACATGTCTATCAGGAACCATATGACTGAACTACTGGTCAGTACATAAAGTACTATACGGTTAATTCATTTATTATCATAAATGGAGAGACCAAACCCAGGAAGAAGAAAGAATGCTCCTTGAGCAACTGTTCCAGGGAAGCCCTCATTACCAAACTTCTACTTGACCCAGGTACTTCTAAGCACAATGGTAAATCTTTCCATATAAGGAGCCTAGCTAAATAACTTGTTCTAAAGCATTACTTGGCAGAAATTAATATTTGGATTGGCAGCTCCCTACATCACTATTATCAATGCTCAGCCATGCTATCAAGAAAATATTGGTTTTATTAACTACCCTAGGCAAACAAAAGTCTTCACAGGCTTTTTGAAAATTTGAACAGGAATATGCACTTCCATAAATTGTGGTTAAAATACCAACTGTAGAACATATCAGCAAAGAAGGGCTACAGAAGGTGGTTCAAAAAGGAATTCCTACAATAATGGGCATATTCTTTGGAGCATAGTGACATGCCTGTCTTGTTAGATTCTGGAATTTTCACGATATGAATTGTAGACTTAGATATATGTAACATGATTATAGCATAACCTGTTTTTACTAGAACCATCTCAAGTAATATACCTCTGTTCTCCTACTACCATTTTCACTTCCCATAGACCACTGCATCACTCAATTTAGACAGCAAAAACAACTTCAGCTTTAAAGCAAACCAGAAAAATGAGTCAAGCTTTACAACTGAGTAAATGAAATTAAGGAGTGATGAATTACTTACGTTATGATGACTGCTGCTCTGCTTCAAGAGACTAACTGGCTCAAAGATACAAACCACATTTCCATAAGAAGCTGCAATCTAAAGCAAATTGCATATATATAAACACATGCATAAAAAACAAACTGCAAAACAAAGAAGACTAAAATATGGAATTCTGTTTCTAACTTTAAGCTAGTATCACTATACCCTTTAGGTAAAAGAAAAAAAAAAGACATCTAACAAAATTATGAAGCAGGTGTTGACGACAACATACATACATCCTTTTAGTTACATACTAGTCCTAATGAGCTACTTGACAGCACAGGCAGATTCATGCATTTTTGTCCTTGTTCTTTCAGGGACAGACTGACAAAACGGTATTTGACATGGAATTACATATGAAACAAAGGTGTGGAACTGAGTTCCTACAGGCAGAAAAAAATACACCTGATGACATTCTTTGATACTTGCTGAACGTTTAAGGAGACCAAACAGTAGATGTGAGGAAAGTGAAATGGCATGCGGTGCATTTCAGGAGTAGTAACATTGGAATTGAAAGACAAGCCATATTCTCGACAGCCACAAACACAGCTGTCACACCACAAAACAAAGAGTACTGCAATCAGCTCATTGGTGAACCAGTTAATGGTGATGACTACAGTGATAAATAAAGTTTCGTAGCTAAGAATTTGCTCTATGAAGCAGCACTATTGTGCTCTTTGTATCTGTTGTAGTTTCAGTGGGGGAGAGGGGGGAAGGAGGTATTACTTTCAGAGCAACCTACCTATTATCAACATGGTTTTCATAGTTAACATATAAGGAGTCTGCAATGTTCACAGTCTCAAAAATAGAAACACCGTCAGTTCAGAGCGCATTCATAGACCTCCGCAGCACTTTAACATGCTATATAACAAAATGTTAATTTGGAAAATTCAAGCTACAAAAGTTGAACATCCTACGCAAAGAACATGAAATCAGAATAGTTACTAAATGCTAACATAAAACGCTTCCAAAAAGTTGCAGTGTAGGCAGTGTTGTTATTTCAAAATCTCATTTTATCGGTGCTATCAGCCATCTCAAATCTGCATTAAGACAAAATTAGTAGTCAAAGCATCTACATAAAGGCAAGTTGAAGTGACTTAAAGAGTGTTACCAGGGACTGATAATAACTATATGTTTTTGTCTCTAAATTAGAGAGATATGGGTTTCACATGTAGACTATTTGGTAGGTAAGAAATTGCCTGGAGTGTCCAGAGAGCTCTGGTCAACAGCTCAAGGACAGGCAGAGACCAGTGATGAGTGGTGTTACTCAGGACGTATCAGGATTAGTACTATTAAACACTTTGCAGAGACAGAGACTGTGAGATGGAGTGTGCCCTCAGCAAGTTTTCTGATGACACTACGCTGAGTGGTGCAGTTGATATGACAGAAGGAAGGAATGCTATCCCAAGGGGATCTGGACATGCTTGAGAAATGAGCCCACATTAACCTAATGAGGTTCGACAAGGCCAAGTGTAATGTCCTGCATGATGGGATAAAGGATATCCCAAATATTAGTGAATGGATGGGAAACCGCCCTGCAGATAAGGATGTTGGGGTTCTGGTGGATGAAAAGCTGGACAAAAGCTGGCAGACAACATCTGTGTCCCAAAAATCAAACTGTATCCTGGGCTGCAACAAAAGAGGAGCGGTCAGCAGGGAAGGCAGACAACTGTCCCCCTCTGCTCTGCCCTCATGATGTCCCACCTGCACTATACCCAGGTTTGGGGCCTCCAGCTTATGAAAGATGTAGAGCTGATGAAGCAAGTTCACAGGAGGGCTACAGAGATGATCAGAGGGCTGGAGCATCGCTCCTACATAAAATGGCTGAAGCAAGTGGGCTTCAGTCTGCAGAAAAGAAGGCTCCAGGGACACCTCACTGAAGCCTTTCAATACTCAGAGGAGGCTTGTAAAAAAAGATGGAGTGTTTTTTTGTTGTTGTTTTGCTTTTTAAACAAGGAACTACACATACCAGTGGAACAAGGATGATGGTTTTAGACTAAAAGAGAGTGGATTTAGATTAAACATAAGGAATACAATTTTACTAAGAGGGCTGTGAAACTTTGGAACAAGTAGCTCAGAGAGGTTATTGGTTGACCCAGCCCTGGAAGTGCTCAAGGCCATGCTGGATGTGGCTTTATGCATGATGGTATAGTGGCAAGGGGTTAGAACCAGATAATCTTTAAAGCTCCCTTAGAAATCAGACCATTCTACAATCCTAACAGACAGGCTTCACACTAAAATCCTTAAAAGACAATGTCATTTGAAACTACTCTAAGACACAGAGATTTACAGAAGTTACAAGTTTGCAGAGATAATACTGAAAATGGACACCATGAATTTGCAGGTAACGCTAGATGTTACAGAGAATAAGACCTGCAGTTTGATATCATGTAATTGTCATTTTCTTTTTTCTCTATCTCACAGAATTCTTTTTTTTTTTTTTTTTTTTTTAAGCAACATTAAAGGTAGGCAGGGTCACTTTGTAAACATTTTCTATTCCAACATCAGCCAGAAAAATTTAAAGAAGAAACTAAACCACTGTGCCTAAGTTGTTAGCATTTTTAAACTACAACTGTAGATCCAGTTTCAAAAGAATCCCTCTGTGTTATAGAGAATAGAGCTAAATAAATTTTTATGTAAGCTAGTATAGCCTGACCTATAAATGCCAACAATAATTTCATCAGTTACAAAATGCCTAAATAAACCTTTCCTTATACTTAAGGTTAATATCTGCCCTCTCAAAATCACTTCAAGTACCTCACTTTTTTCATTCCAGTAATTGCATTCAAAATCTCAACATATATGTCTATACAAAGATCACATTGATTAGATTTTTCCTTTTTCCTATTTTTTTCCAAAAGCAGTTAGATCTTCTGTCTATTATTGTACCACTTGCTTTTAAGACAAACATTAGCACAACAAATGTTACCCCTGGAAGTTTCATAGGGTACTGCAGCAATACAGACACTTTCACTTGCCTCGCTGAACAGCGTGTCACTGAAAGGAATAATGGAGTTTTGTGTGTTGAAGAGCTTCCTAAATTACTACAATAACTGCTCAGAAGGAAACCAAACTTGTCTTATGTTCTTAAGTCGTTTTATTAGTCAAGTATAGAGAAGTTCTACTCAGGTGTAAGAGAAAGGTTACAGCCATTCTTGTATGAACATTCAGGAATGAAGCACCTCCCTGTAGGGCAACAACTCTGTCCGCCCTCACTGTTTCATCCAAACTAGGAATAGAACTGGTCTCATGTTAAGAAGTTTTAGTATAATTCAAATAGTTTCTTGATACCCTTAAGTTTTTCCCCCATTAGTTCTCCACGCTGCAAAGAATGCCTCTTCATTTTTCTCACTTGTGACACATCTGCAACTCTTACCAAGCTATGCTATCACTACCAGACTGTAGAAAATAAAACAATCAATTCCCCTGTAAACACAGACTGTTACCTTAAAAAAAGTACAGCTCACAAAATCACAAAACCTGAATTGTAAACTACGCTTACATATTCAAAATAACTAACAGCCCTAATGATAAAAACTCTTAAAGTGCTTTTGCTTACCATTTCCTACAGTTAACCTGTAGAAACATTAGCACGTAAACTAAATCAAAATTTTAATTAGTATCTATTTTTTCTTTAACATCAGTAAAACATAGTGCTAAATAAATTCTCATACACATATATATGTGTATATATATATATCCCCAAAAGTAGAGTGGAAAGAAAGATGACAGTGGCAATAATCTACTCAATGCTTCAAAGCCTAAGAAGGGGTTGATTAAACATCAACTACTAAGCTGTTGCTTCTTCAAAGTAGCTTCACAATGCATTAGCTATCCAGTAAATTAGAATTACATTTAGAGGGCAAAAACAGAGGAAAATGGAGAATGATGCAGATTATTCAAACAGGCTAAAGCCCCATTATTTGTAGATTATGCTTGACAGCAGTTTTCCATAAGGAGAAAAACTAAAAAGGTGCATAATTCATAAACTACAGGTTATTAATAGATGCTTGCAAGAAAGGTTGAAAATTACAGCCAAACTAAGCTGCATTATTTGCATTCTGTTTCTTCCTACAGATCTTAAGCACCAAAGAGTAACCTGGAGGTCAATGAATGAGAAATCTGTGTCAGGAATGATGAAGCAGTAAGAAGATAAGCAACCCCTGCAGCAGCAAACTGGAAATGCAGTAACCTGTCCATCCAACGCTTCCTAGTTATTTACAACATAGAATTTTAGCAATTCACCTATTCTAACTACTAGCAGCAAACTATACTAACTTGCAGAATGAAAATCATGACAGAGGCCTACTTAAAAAGTGCTAAAATCCTAAAACTTATGAAGTTGAATAGTTTGCTGTATAGATAGGTATTAATTTAGAAGGACTGTTTATTATTGAAATTTGGTCAGAACTGATGTCAAATAGTCAAAACAACCCTCCCTCCAAAACTACAGAGAAATGTTTACATTTTATATTTTTATATTTATGCTATCTGCATATCTATTTCACAATCTGTTAACAGACATCCAGTGAGCTCAAACATTTTTTTTTTCCACAGTGGAGAAACACAGCATTCTTTATAGCTTAAAACTACCAGAGGTGGAGAGGAGAACACTTCCCCATTTTCATTAATGTTCCCACACTACCCTTACAAGAATTCACTCAAATATTAAAAAATAGGAATATAGAGTGACTATGAATCATCTAGATGGTCGTTCACAGATTTCACATGCACATACAATGCAGTTTTCACGCAGAGATCTCACCTCAGGATGGACACCAGAATTTAACCAAAACTGTCAGCAACTTAAAAGCTTACATGTGCAGAACAGTAATGCTATCACCCTACTACAGCTTAAAGGAATCAATTTTTAAAAAATCTTAGATGTTTGCATGAGCCAATATGTACCACAGTTCCAGCTTCACTGGCAAAGAGATTAACCACACTGTGTCATCCCAATAGACAGAGATGGGAACTCAAAAAAGGAAGATTCTGTCCATAAACAGTTTTAAGCCTTTATTAGTTACGTGAAAGATATATTATTCTTCCATGATATGGAAATTATTTTTGTGGAAGGACTCATCTGCTGCCAGCCACCGACATGACAAAGCATGGCAATGACAAAACTGAGCAGCATGAACCCAGAGCGAATAAACTACTTTTGCTCCCACCTTATGAATCTTTTGGTCATTTTTTTTTTTCCCTTTACGCATCCTCCTGTGCAGTCCCATCTTATCTTCCACAGTTTCATAACTATGCTTATTATTTCCCATTTGCTATGTTGCTAACCAAAAGCAAACAGATGAAGCAATCAGTCATTTTCACCTTCATTCTAGTACATATGTCTTAACTTGAACGCATCCATACTCTGAGAAAGTTCTCAACACAGACATGTCCAACCCACACACTGTATGTGGCCCAGCCCACCCCAGACTGCAGTCCACCCTCTGCAATCACGGTAGCAGCTCTTCCCTGCTAAGCAGCTTGGCTTAGCCCCAGGCATGCACCCATCACTCAACAACAATCAACAAACCATGAAACCAGTACACAGGAAGGGCACAACACAGCTAACTCAAGCTATGGTGAATATTTTTTTTTACATTTTGATACATTGCCTAAACACAGTTCTTTGAACAGTGAAAAATACACACTCTTGCTTTTCATTCTGATAAAGGAATGTGAGGTTTCAAGATGGCTGAAAAAATTAAACATTTTGGGGTATATTTGTAAATGCATTTTTAGTCAATGTAAATACATTACATGCAAATTTTCAAACTGAATGTATAGAATTGAAATTGGATATTCAATTCAAAACTTTCATCGTGTTTTCTTACTAGACTTTTGTAGCACCTTTAACAGATAAACTTATCCCTTGCTTTGCAATCATGCCTTATCCGTGTTATTGCTTTCTGGCAGTATGCACATATGCAAACAACCATTTTCAAGGATGAAATAAAAAATCTCTGATGTATGCCTCGGGAACTCACGAAGAATTACAACCACTTCCATCAAAACAAACTAAGTTTTTACTTATATTTATTAACTATATTATATATTTTATACGTGGTCCAAGACAATTAATCTTCACTCAGTGTGGCCCATGAAAGTCTAAAGGTTGGACACCCATGACTTAAGAAGACATTCCAAGAATATTATTAGAAGCACCACATACCTTTCCCTGTTGCATCGAACAGTCCACACATCCCACTTGAATGTTTCCATGTTTTGCTCCTGGGATTATCTGTAATCTTTCAAAGTCAGTTCCTAATACAACGATATCACATCCTGATGCATATGCCTAAAAACAAAACAAAAACAAATAAAAACAAATATAAACACAAAGAACTCACAAAAAAAGCAGAATCTCAGAATTAAATAAATTACTTAAAGCATATCAGCAAAATACTTAAAGCATATCAGTGAAATGGCATCTCCCATATATTTTATCTATGTAGAACCCCACAGACATTTACAAAGATCAAATGGATGTCTACAATCTCAATCAAGCAACAGAAGATGCTTACAAGTCCACCACAACACACCCATTAAGAAAAAAAGTTCAAGACAGAAGAGACAAAATGGAGTTATGAAAAAGTCTACGAGAGATGAAAAAACCATGAAAAACAAAAATCACTCAAAGTAATATATACTTCCTGGATTGAAGGCAGAGATACCTAAAACTAAGTTTTTGAAAAAGGGGAATGGAAGCAGGAAGATAAGATGGCATGAAGCATTCGGCAAAATTTAAAATTCCAAAGGAATAAAAGAATGAAGCTTAGTTTTAGAGAAGTTTCAGACTCGTTGAGCTTCATGTTACTGGCATTCCATGGATTCATTTTAAGCTCATATTGTCACTATGTAATTTGATGTATCTAACATATTTATAGTGGCAGATGATTATTATTTTAATGTCCAAGTCAAATAATTCTTCCTACCTTTAGGTGAGTTATATTAGAAGTTAGGCACATATTAAAATAGAAAGAATAATTAAACATTTGAGAAAACATGAAATACAGCTTTCGAGCACTGAAGTCCAGCAACAAGGAATGCACAAATAACAAAAATGTAAGAGCCAGGAAGCTACTAGCAAAACTATGAGCACCAACAGAGTTACATTAAAAGACAGACAAAGACTGACTGTGACAGCAATTTATTGGTCAAAAAGATTCAAGAAATATAATACAAAATACAAGAATTGCAGAGGGAAGTCTGCAGAACACTGACATAAAGGATCATTCCTTACAGTTAGCCCTGCTAGTTCTAGTACATATAGTGAAGAAGTCTCTTGATTTGGGGAAAAAAAAAAAAAAAAAAAAAGGCAGAAAAGTGTAACATTATACTTGCAAATTCAAAACATCACGGTCATACTTTCAGATGTTTCAGGTTTAAGAGCACTTTTGGCCAAACCTGCACTAGAATATCTCACCATTGCATGTATTAAAACAGACAAACAAGAAAAAAATATTTCAGTGTAAAGCTAAATTTCTTGACAATACATTCAGTGATGTTCCACAAAAACAACCTGATTCAGTAAAAAACGATCATCATTCCCTACCAGTATTCATTTTTCCAATCTGCTGACCACCAAACCAGATTTAAAATGACTTGATAGGTGAAAGTCCTGTCTAAAATACTTCTTCAGGCTAAATACCTACATTAATTTCTGACCATTTAGTAGTGGTTATTTTTGGTACCCCTTCCTGTCCTGTCTCCTCTTCAGCTGCAAGGAGTTTCAAGTGCCATAGTTCCTCCAGTCAAAACAGGATCATTTATTACAAACGCATATACTGAACTGCAGATTCTGATTTAAAACTCATTACAAAAGAGACTTAATACTATTTTCTGTACAGATTTTTAACTGATTATTTTCACATCATAATGACACATTAAACTTGCAACCTATTCATCAAAGAACATGTTTTTCTGATGTCACTATCTCACTTGCTGACTCATTAATTAAATTCATAGCCTACTAGGCAAAGGTTACTCAGAAGTACAATATATACATATTTTCCCAAAGTCATTTTGTTGAATTTACTGCTTTGTATGAAGGCAATTTTAAGAAACTACAAGTCTCCCAAAAGAGAGAACACAGCTTTACCAGAAAAGCTTTCAGAAGAATGAAGTGCCAAATACTGCACAAAGCCCTCCACCTCCTCCACCAGTTGGGGAACTTCATTTCTTTCCACTAGTTTCCTATTCCAACAAATAATTATAAATGCACTCAGGAATCCAAGCTATGGCTGGAGTAAAACCAATGTCTTGCTGGGATCTTAATTCTCTGAAAACAGCAACAACAAAACCCTGCAATCATTCTATCCTTACATTTTGGTCACTCTCCACATTACCTGATAAAAAATGTACACTTCAGAAAAAAAGAATTGCTTCTGACATGGGTCTATTCAGACATCTCAGACCACACTTGGTAACCTTGACTTCCCAATCCTCAGCAAGCTGCAGAGCTAGTTCTTAAAACCACAGAGTAGATCTGTCCTCAAAGAAGTATTAAGACAAATAAAAAAAAACACAATACATTTTCGAAGAGCTTCCAAATATAAACACAGCTAAGCGGGAGGATGACTTAGGACAAGCATATTCAACCTAGGGCCTGCACGTGGCCCAGCACAGCTGGCAATTCATCTGTTCCCCGCCACTGCAGTGGCAATCAGACATTCAACTGAAACATCCGATCATGTCTCTTTACCAGACTGTTATGATCCCAGTTTTAGCAAAAAAGAAATATCCCATTCTTCACAGTCACACCTTATGCATATCACTGCTTTTTGGTACGCTGTTGTGAACAACTGTTTTCAAGGAGGAAACACAGGAAAAATAAAATCTCATCCAAAATCTCTGAAGAGCACCTTGAGACCTCACTGAGAATGGCAGCAACTTTCACCTAAGCAGACCGATGCACTGGTTTCACAAAAAACAAAGTCATGTGTCCCATGAGTTTTATGGTTTTGTTGGTCTCCTTTCCATTTTTTAATAGAGGACATTAAATCTAAGATGTTTTGTTACTTATAGACATTAACTATAGTATATATCGGATGAAGACTGCTCTGAAAGTAATGCTTCCTATTTTATTACCTTGGCCTCTGACATCAGGGCCACTAAGACGAACAGAGGGCTGGAGCACCTCACCTATGAAGAAAGGTTGAGGGAACTGGGATTGTTCAGCCTGGAGAAAAGAAGGCTTTGGAGAGACCTCATTGTGGCCTTCCAGTACTTGAAGGGAGCATATAAACAGGAGGGAGAACGGCTGTTTACGAGGGTGGATAGTGACAGGACAAGGGGGAATGGTTTTAAATTGAGACAGGGGAGGTTTAGGTTGGATATTAGGAGGAAGTTTTTCACCCAGAGGGTGGTGACGCACTGGAACAGGTTGCCGAATGAGGTTATGGATGCCCCATCCCTGGAGGCATTCAAGGCCAGGCTGGATGTGGCTCTGGGCAGCCTGGTCTGGTGGTTGGAGACCCTGCATATAGCAGGGAGGTTGAAACTCGATGATCATTGTGGCCCTTTTCAACCCAGGCCATTCTATGATTCTATGACCAGAAGCAGCTGTCAGAGGTACAGTAGTACAGGTTGAACCTTCCCACCAGTATTTTGTTGCTGTGACAGACAGCAGAAGGGCACTCTGTCAGAACAGTAACTGACATGGAAGTGCACATGGATCAATGGTGTGTCATTGAATTCCTCCACAGAGAAAAAAAAAATGGTACCCACTGACAATTCATCAATGGCTGTGAGCATTTATGGAGACCAAACAGTGGATGTGAGCACAGTGAGGCAGTGGGTGGTGTGTTTCATCTCTGCTGGTGCAGGTTTCTACAAGCATGGCATGCAGGCTTCTGTTCACTACTAATGAAAATGCATAGCTAATGGTGGTGTGTGTGTTGAAAAACAGCATTTTGTAGCTGGGAATTTGCTTTACCAAACAGAGTTATGGTGCTACTGTTGCAGCTTACAAAGAAATAAATATGAGGCACTACTTTCAGAGCAACCTATGTGTAGGACCTATATGTATATATACATATATATAAATATGTATATACATATATACACACACACCCTTCAAGACAATTCCTCTTCACTCAGTGCAGCCCGGGCAAGCCAACAGGTGGGACACCCATGACTCAGGAGGTTACTTTCCATGTTTAATTAAAGTAACACACAGGAGAAACACAGGTTCAAGGACAAAAGGCACAGCATACAGAAGGGAAGGTAGAGTAACATTCAACAGAAAACATGTTGGAATAGGTAACTAACCTGTCCGCCGAAAGTAACTGCAACAGGCTCTCTCTCCTCCCCTTGTCTACCAACCCAGTCCTGTGAT
Source organism: Gallus gallus (assembly GCF_016699485.2). Lineage (NCBI taxonomy): Eukaryota > Metazoa > Chordata > Aves > Galliformes > Phasianidae > Gallus > Gallus gallus. Next base: position 72,276,160 of record NC_052572.1, read on the forward strand.
ATGTCCTGCTAACTAGATACTTCAGCAGAGGAGACCAACCTAAGCTGTCCATTGCTGTCCCCAGATTGGTCTTTTTCAAGCAGTTTCTGTGAAATCATTCTCACACACATTTACTGGAGCCCTGACTCCAATCGAGATGGTGGTTTCTAAGCAGTAGTACACATAAAAAGACACTGAAAACAAGAGCACCAAACTAACTTCTGAACTAGTTTTATACTTACACTTTTTTTTTTTTTCAGCACAGAAAACTGTACAAGGTATTTCAGCACTGTGTAATGAATGGAAGTCAGTGCTCAGAAGTAACATTACTGTTAGGGTACGTCCTAACAGTCTCACATCCAACAAAAATGAATTCTGCCAACTACTCACCTTTTATCTACTTTTTACAGCAGGCCTTATCCACAACAGTTTTCATTTCGTTTTCTACCAGACAAGAAGTAGCTCCAGTGTATAAGCATCTCATTCCCATACTCTTGCTCATCTCTATTCCTGCAGATGGATTGGTGTTTTGTTTTTGAGGGGGGTGGGGAGAGGGGGTTGCATTTTATGTTTGAAAGAACACTACCATACTACGGAAATAATGTCTAGAAAAATTTTAAAATATATTTTAAAAAAACAAAAAACACAAAACCAAACGCTGCCTGCTTTAGAAAGAGATATGATGCAAAAACTTTTCACATTAAAAATGTCCTGAAATATTTACAAAAAGATGACTTTGCACAATTAGACAAGGAGATACTGTTTACATTACCATGTTGTTGTAATGTTTATTAAACAACACTCTGTCCTTTTGTTACACAAATAACCAAGGTAGGACTAGTCTAAGCTGGGGGAAGATGGACTTTACTAGCTGGTGACACAGCAAAACAAGCCTGAAATTAGAAAGTGAAATATGTTTTGGGTCTGTGAAAATAAACATTGCTCTGCATGGCACAGAGAGTTTTCAGAAAATTTCTATCCATCATTTCATTTTTTCGTAATCTTTTTCTCCTCGTCAAACATCACTTGTTAAACTCCTCAAAAGATATATGATTTTACATATGGAAAGACATTCCTCACCAGGGATTGTTGTAATAAGATAATGGAAATTCTTCGCTCAGAGGGTGGTGAAGGGCCAGCACAGGCTGCGCAGAGAAGCTGTGGATGCCCCAACCCTGGAGGTGTTCAAGGCCAGATTGGATGGGGCCCTGGGCGATGTGATCTAGTGGCTGGCAAACCCGCTAGTTGGAACTAGATGGACTTTAAGGTTCCTTCCAATCCAAGCCATTCCAGCATCTGTGATTCTAGAATTTTGACACTAACTGTGCAGTAAAAGCATGCAGCTTTAAAGGATAAAAATGCAAGCAATCACGTGTAACATTCTCATTTCTTTCTACAGTGGAAGTCCAATATACATGACTCTTCGAAAGAAATACTGGTAAGTGGGACTCCAGTCCTAATGCAATCATAGCAGTAAATGAGCAAGAGTCTCAATCTCCTACATAGCATAGCACCTCTCAAACTCTGTGTACTGCCACACTGCCTATTTAAGCTACTATTCACAGTTTTATTTCTAAAAGTATGCATGCATACATAATTTATACAGTCATATATATATATTCATATAGGTGTAAGGCACAGGCAAACATATACGGGTCGATGATGCAGACTATAAAGACAGTGCAGAACTCTGCTGGGCCTAATGTCATGAGAAGCTCCCAGATGAAGCAGACCAATGGATGGCACTTAGCAGGACACAGGAGCTCTCTGGAAACAGCCTCTCCTCAGCTCCTACACTGGAAGCTTACCGCACTACAGTCACCTTTCCTCTTGTTTCTTCTGTGTTGCCAATTGAACTGCTGTATCTAAGGTAACTCACAGGGCTCCTCAGGGCCACTTTTACCACTAGTGGGTCTCAAGGGTGGTTATGTCCCTAACACATGAAAAGAATCACATTCAAAAGTCTGGGATGCCCTCACTCACAATAGATCAATTAAAAAGACTGTGTATTATTCTGTGATAGCTGAGTAATAATTCCGTCATGTGTCTGAAGGTAGAAGTTTCAAACAGCCATTCTACGACCTTAAGGAAGACGAATTTCTCACATAAAAAAAACAACAAAAACAACAACAAAAAAAAACCCAACTCTAATGAAAAGCACTAAAAAAAAAAAAAAAAGTTGGCTAGGAACAAAAGCTTATAATAACAAGATAGAAAACTGACCACCGTTAATTATATCAAGTACCTATGCCTTCTGCTGGACTGAACGCAAATATAACACAATTTGTTCGCCTGGGCTGAATACTTCTCACAGAAAGCCTTCAGTTGGAAGGGATCTTAAAAATCATCTAGCTCCACTCCTCACACATGCAACATACATTGGCATAGGTGGGAGAGGTGAATTTCCCTTTCCTCGCTTTTTATTCATGTTTTATTATTTCAGATACAGGAAAAGAGCTCTCCATGTTCCTGTTTCAAGTTCTAAAGATTAAGCCTATTGTTTCCACCCCCAAAAAAATTAGAAAAACCTTTCTTCCACTTGGTTATCTTTCAGAACAATCTAGTGAGTTTAATACAGTGCTATAAAATGAATGACAAAGAAAAAAAAGAGAAAGAAACAAAGACAGAAAGAAAGCCAACAAAAAAGCAACAAGCCAAGGTACTTCTGCTGGCAGTTTTAAATCTGAGGAAGAGAAATTCATTAATAGCCTTCTGAGTAAAAGGGGAAAACCAAGTCAAGATCAGTGTGTGTACAGGAAACACAGCCTCTGTATTTATGTCAAAACTGTTCTTGCAAACAAGAGACCGTAAAGACAACCAGTGGAAGCTGCACTCTGCAATCACTTCTTTCTCCCCAGAGAGAGATTTATGACTCTTTTGACCTCGTTTATGGAATTCTAACACTTTCTGTAGGTTAGGCTGGAGCAAGCAGAGAGCTCTTCAGTGGCACTGAAAACTTCACCTGTCTCCCTCAAAAAGCAATTATGTCAAAATGGGAAACTCCCTGTGTCCGTGTCTTACTTGTCACATCACTGGTGAAGTAGAACAAACTTTGGTGTCTAACCAAATGATTCCCTACCACTCGTGGTCTTTTGCATTTCTGGATATGTGAAATCAGACAGTTTGGTACAGTGGGAAGGTGAAGTGACAACGGCTTCCATTTAACAAGTCTTCCAACTTCAGTATGTGTCCTCTACTGACAGCTGCGGGTTTTTGGAAGCAAGGACAACACCTGGCAAGGCCAAAGCAGCCCAGAGCCAAGAGCACACAGGTGGGGCAGCAGGTAGGAGGAACGGCACGTTCTGGAGACAGCACAGGAGGTACGGTACACACACACCTGCTCTCAACACGGCAGTGTAAGAGAGGACCGGGAGCACTAACAGAAGGCTTCAGCCTTTACCACGCACTGCCAACATTTGCTCTGCACCGCGCGGCCCGGCAGCTCAGGGGCGGTCCCGAAGCCGCCAGGCCGAGCTCCGGGCTCTCCTCCGGCATCGCGGGGCCCACGTTTATGTAACGGCGCGGGCCGCCCCGCCGCCTCCATCTTCCCGCGCACGGCCCCGCACGGCCCCCACCGCCGCCCGCGGCAAGTTGCGGACGCGTCCGCCAGGTGCCCCGCAGGCCCGCCGCGCTGCGTGGCGCCCCCGCTCGGCCCCCCGCGCTGAGCCCCGCGCCGGCAGCGACCTGACGCAGCTGCTTTGCGAGCCGCGCGGGCTGCCGGGCCCCGGCGGGGACTCACCGTGAAGGGCTGGTCGTGCAGGCTCCCCACGGAGAAGCAGTTGTCCCCGGGGTTCACGGCCCCCGTCAGCACCTGGTGCAGATTCATAACGACACGCAGGCGCCCGGCGCTGCCGGGGGCCGCCGCCGCCGCCGCCACCCGACCCTCCCTCCTCCCACGGGCGGTGGAGGCAGAGGCACATGCCGCGGGGCGGAGCCTCCACACCCCGGCACCGACCCGCCCTCCTCACGCCTCGCCTCTCGCGAGAGCTCCGCCTGCGCGCCATTCTCGGCTCTGCGCCTGCGCGCCGGCCGCGGGCAGCCGAGGGAGTGCTGCTGTGTGGGCGGGGTTTGCTTTCACACCGTCCTCGAGAGGGGCGGGCGTAGTGGATTCAGCTGGGTGGGCTTTCTTCTGGGGTTGCTTTTCCCGGAGTTGTGTGAGCAAGGAGAGCTTACACCCACGGTGTTGTGAGTCTGTGCGTTTCAGTTAATGTCCGCCTTCCAGCTCCCACCACCCATTGCTGTCAGCAGCCAGCCAAGAGTACAAGAGCTGTCGCTCCCTACTTGCTGATCCCAGAGCTGCCGCTGCACATCTTCCACTTCCCAGCACGGGAATAAAATGAGATTTGAGCGCCTTTCCCTCAGTTCAGTGCCCCTCCTCCCTTCTGCTGCAACACCTCTAAACTGAACTGCTGATAAAATACATACTGTGTGTTGTATTGTGATATCAAAGTGGATGCACTGTTGGGTGCTGATGATTTTCAACTCTGACCTGTGCGGCGTCATGCAATAGGAAATAATGTATATAACATACATATTATGACCTGGGCAGCCTGGTCTGGTGTTAAATGTGGATGTTGGTGGCTCTGCCTGCAGCGGAGGGATTTGAGCTTGATGGTCCTTGAGGTCCTTTTCAACCCAAGCCATTCTATGATTCTATGAAGGTATGTAAAAGGCATTGAATTTGCCCAGCAGAATTGCAAAATACCAAGGCAAAGTCCTATGCATTGTTTTGTCCTCTGTCATCAGCAAATCTTGTTTTCTAGGTCCTTAGAATTACAGCTCCAGAAGTTGCTGATTGCTCTTATTCACAAGCCCTGCTGCACACGCTCACTTCCTTCTCACCTTTGGCTTATTAAAGTAACACTGCAAAACATTCTCAGTATCAGCAGAAGATAGGAAATGCCACTTCTTTTAACATACAGTGGCTGTGGCAGTTCTGAAAGGCTGACAGAATTTCAGCGTTCGTGCATGGACATGAGCAAAGTGCATGATGTGCTTTTTGGTTAGTTGGACAAAGCAATGCATTTTCAGTAAAAATCAGACCTTTGAGTGCTCCAAAAACGATGTACATGTTGTACACGTATACACACTGTGCCTTCATACATCTTGCTTGTACTTCTCTAATAAGGCCTAAGGGAAATTCAAATGGGAGATATAGATCAGATTCCCATGTCTCTTCTGAAGCCACAATTGCATTTCTGTATAGCAAATCTAAGTTCACTCTGTTCTCAGTGTAATGCAGTGGAAAATCAAGGCAGATTTGTAGATTATTTCACTTGCACAAATGCATTGACATACATATTTTGTGTTCTTTCTGTACAGCAAACATCCATGAGTCCCTTATTAACAGCAGTGAGTTAGTTCACTTATGTAAACAATGCAGAGGCAGCTTTGGAAGAAGCAGGTATTTGAAATGGCATGTTTAAAGTTTGTCAAGAGTACTAACAAATACTGTTTCCTTCTTATGGATGTACAGGTAGGTAGCATCTTATTTTATTTTATTTTATTTTATTTTATTTTATTTTTTGCCTCTGAGGTAATTTTTTTGGATGGAATTTGTGACACTTTAACTTATTTCTTAGGAAAGCAATGCAGTCTGGCAAGGAACAACTGTTCCACCTCATATAATCTTTGACTTTGTCTTTCTTGCCCTTGATCTTTCTGCAAGGTATTGCTGGGTTGTGGATGCCTGAAGCAAGGCTGTGACCTCAGTGAGGTCAAGAGGAAAACCCCTGGCTGGGATCCCAAAGGTCTAAAGTTCACCCTCTGTACCCAAGTGGGAATAATGAAGCGTGCTCAATTCTCTTCTTGGCTTTCATGGCTTTTAGCAATGTAAACAAGTGCAAACACTGCATGGCATCTTGGGAAAACATAAAATGTATGAATATATAAAAATGGACATTTATTAGTGTTGTCCTAAACAGCCAACCAATTCGTGAAACCTTTCTTTGGAACCAGCTTCCTTTTTTAATTTCCTCAGTACCCTGCATTTTACATCCCTAGCCTTCAGGTTATAGTGACATTTGCTCTTTATTTTTTGTTCTGTTTTCATTTGGTGAAAGATATTTTGTAACAGTTCATGTTGTCACCTCTCTTAACATTTGCAGTGCACTACATTCTCTTACATCCCCGTTCTGATATAACCTTTACTTGGTGAAGAAAATACACACTGACTGGTATCCTTTCGTAGAAGGTATGAGTGAAGATATTTTGATTTATTCATCCTTCATTTGGCATTTGGCTTCCATTTTACAAGCTTAAAGCATCTTCACTAGTTGTTTCCAAGGTGAAATCCATTATTAGATCCTTTGAGCTTGCAAATTAACAGTTGACAGTTACAAGCTTTTAAAATTTCTGTTCATATTCAGAGTTCTGCATTCCTTTCACAGACTGAGATTAAAGCTGGTTTTGAAGAATATCACATAGAGGCTGCTGGACAATACATTATCTGCCTGCTCTTTGTTTATTTATAAAATAGGCTGTGATCACCAGTAATTTAGAAAATGGAAATTTGGCTATGTTTGTTTGTTTGTTTGTTTGCTTTTTGTTTTTGTTTGTTTGTTTTTGTTTTTGCATCCTTTACTCCTGTAACTAAGCCTTTAAAGCTCAGTTTGCTCTTCCCATCTTGCCTAGAAACAGTGAGATGGTGGGGAGACTGGACCTGTCTCTGAGCTTTATACAGTGTTCTTGCAGAGCATGGGTGGAAGGCTCAAACCTTCTGCCCTCTCCACAAAGCCACTCAGCATCTGGCTCCTTCCTGGCAGAGAACAATGGGGAAGGGATGGCAGGGCTTCAGCATGACACTTCAGCATGACAGTCCTGTCTCTTCAAAACAGTACTGATTTCCAAATGCATTATCCAGTTTTCCATTTCACCGCTCGTTGCACATGGGATACTTTTCCTTCCAGCATCCTGGATGTGACAGGAAAAAATTTCTCCGCCCATGTAGAGATGCACATTCAGCCTGTCAGTTCTTTGTGTGGACCTGCGGGCCTGCACCTGGCTTTTGAGAAGATCCTCGGAAATTACAGGTCATGAAATTACCGACATTGGAAAAGACCTCCAAGATCATCCAGTCCAACCAGGTGCTGAATGTGTGTGTTCTATGTGACTTGATTCACAGGAGAGCCTATTAGAATACACAGTATGCAGTGCTATTTACCGGAATGTATTTGTCCTATTTATGTAAACTCTAAGTTATTCAGCAAGTCTATTATTTCCATTGTTGTTCTCAAAGATACAGGAGATTTTAGGTTGAAAACAGCAGATTTATTTCTTCGCTTGCTGTGGAATATGCCATTTGTATAAGCTGTTTCCCACTCAGGTGCATCTTCCACCCCTTCATTCGCATCTGCTTCATGAGGTAGTTTCACTTTTTGCTCTTTTACCAGCAGTATTTGTGGTATACAAGGAAAGCTCAGGAGTTGTTTACCTGTTTTTCTGCTTGCGACATTTCATTAATGGAGCCGCGTTCCTGCCCTCAGGCATCCCAATGCACATCTACAGTGTGTCTGTTCAGTTAAGGACTTTTTAAACATCTTTTTTACTTTCTGTTTTTGTGTCCCAAATTAGAGAAGAACAATCAGATCAGATCAAGGAGAATTCATCTTTGCATTGCTGCAATATTCCTTCCACCGTACAAATCCTATCTATTGATAGCTCTGTGAAACAAAAAAAGCCCATGGAGCTCAGACTACTGGGACTTCAAAATTTAAGCCTAGTGTTAGAATCATGGTTCACTGCTACATACTGAGTAGAAAATAACATGATAGCTACTGATTTTAGTGGAACAAATATAGTTCCACTCATGACTGGAACACTTAAGAGGTTTGAAAAGATCTATTAAAATTGTTGTTTTTCTATTCGCTTGGTCATTTGTATGTTGTCTGGATTTCTTTAGCTGGCAATAAAATTTTTAAGGTTTTTTTTGAGAGAAAAATGATATTAGCCATATTCCAATTAATAAATAACAAATTGTATGATTCTCTAACACAATTCTGGTCGGGATCTAAAATTTACATGTGCATATTTTTAGATACATTAAAGTGGTATTTCTGGAGGAGGGCCAGAGAAATGATCCCAGGGATGGAACACTTCTCCTATGAGGACAGGTTGAGAGAGCTGGGGCTGTGCTCTGTGGAGAAGAGAAGGCTCTGAGAATCCTGACGGCGGCCTGTCAGTATCTAAAAGGGGGCTATGAGAAAGAAGGGGACAGACCCTTATGATAAGACAATGGGAAATGGTTTCAAATTAAAAGCTAGGATGTTTAGGTTGGATACAAGTAAGAAGGATTTTACAATGAGAATGGTGAAGCACTGGCACAGGTTGCCCAGAAATGTGATTTACGCCCCATCCCTGGAGTCATTAAAGTCCAGGTTGGATGGTACTCTGAGCACCTGATGGAGCTGTAGGTGCCCCTGCTCACTGCAGGGGAGTTGGACTAGATGACCTTTAATGATCCCTTCCAACTCAGATGTTTCTATGATTCTAGGATAAAGTTGTCCGTCAGTATGAAATCTCTTTTGCAGCTTAATCTTTCCAACTAGATTAGGAACAAAAGTGCAATTTCCTTATTTTATTTTTGCTGTGGCTGTAAATTCTCTGTGTTAGTTTTATTGTTTTAATGAAGACTGTGACTTTCCTGAAACAGCATGTGGTTTTGTGTTGCAAACTGTTCAATCTGCCCAAGAGCAGTACCGCTCTCTGATGACTCTTCCCCCAGCACATATTGTACACTCCACCTCAATGGGCTGATTTTATTTACTGCTGAGTCAATATTTACCACTCTGCTATTGCCTGCAGTAGTTTTAATCCCTGTCTGAACAACTGAATGGGACCAAGAGCTTTTTAAAGCATGTAGGCCTTTATCCTGTCATATTCAATGAGTTTCTAGTGAATGTTAAGAGGGAGCAACACCCCAAAGGGCTGGAATGAAAGTGATTACAAATGCCACGTGTAACAGAGCAGCTCTAAGAAGATACATATATCGTTCCTTTTACAGTGTGATTATTCCTGGAGCCTAACGCTATTTGTTTGCACGTGAATGCTAGTGTTCCGTTGCAGACACTCATCAGGAAATATTTTTTGCTATACAAAACACTTGATTTCCCAGAAGGTGCTTGTCAGGGGTAGCTGCAAATTTCTGCCCTTGTCTTAGCTCCTATGGGCAGGTGGAATTGCAAAAGTCAATGTACAAACAATGTGTAGAGGAAAATAAGAGTCTCTGCAGAGTAAGTGTAGTACAGGATTATCTATGGTGCCTTGATAAGAAAAGGGGCTATCTGATAGTGCTGGTAGTTGTGCACACACAGACATTTGGTGGAGCAGACAGCACAGGACTGAAAGGGAGAAGATGTGTGCAGTCACAGCCAGCAGGACAGCGGACAGCTGCCTGCCTGGCAGAGAGTGCAGGAGCAACAGCAGCAAAGAGTTCACCATAATATAGGAAGAGAAGGAAGTTATTTTTATTTATTATTTGTATTGCATTGGTCTAGGAGGACTCCACCAGGATGTGGGACGTACTGTATGAGGAAGGGCAGGCGTAACACATGGAATGTGCTCTTGTCCTGCCTCTACAGAGAGTGTCATAGGGTATGTTTTGTGCGCAGAACAGGAGGGATCCTGCTGTAGCAGAGCCATACACCTGAGAAAAGCCAAGCCTAAGAGGAAGAAAGAGAGAAATGAAGTAAGAGCAGTTGTCAGGAAGCGGGTGTCCTTCCAAATGTTGTTAGACTGAAGTGCTTTGACTCAGGTCTGGGCTAGGCTGTGTCGGCCTTTCCTTCCACGTTCTGTCATCTTTGCGGACAGTGATTTAAAACACAAAATATCCTTCAAACTTACAGATGTTAAAATGTGAACAGAGCAAGTACAAGCAGCTGTGCAGAGCTTTATTTGCAAGTACGGTTAGTGCACATGTAAAACCTTGTAACTGGTTAGGGTAGGCTGTCAGCTGCGCTGCAGAGATATCAGTTTTGGAGGAGCAGAAATACATTCCTGTTCTACAATTCCAGAGTCTTACTCTGTGTGTTAACTGCTGAACTTCCATTGCGAAGACCATTGTGGTTCACTGGCAGTGATGCATAGTGCTTTATCAGTGCCACTGTCTGCAGGGAGTTCTTGCTTGAACTTTACATTAAGTACATTTCTTCTGCTTTCCTTGAGAGACTTTGCAAAGGAACTGGCAGCAAATGCAGCCGCAAATCGAATGAGAAGAGTGACATCCATTCTGGTTGCTTTTGTAGCTTGCTCAGTCTTCTCCTTAAGTAAAAATAGAAAAGCTCAGCCTTCCTCTAGGAGGAGAGAGAAATAAGTTTGATAGACATCAGATATAATCTACCCTCTTGTTCTGTGTTTAAATATACAAGTTCAGAAAGAAGAAGTACTAAAAATAGCAAATAAGTGAAATACAGCACTCAAAAGGCTGAAACTTCAATCTTCACTCTAGGGAACCGTTTCCTGCACTTGACTGCCATGTTACATGTAACTCTCATGTTTACCTGTTAGAGATTTTTTGTGTGCATGTGAATATATGCGTGGCTTTGTGAGCAAAAAGAAGGGAGGATGTGAATCATCCCTAATGCACATTACTTGGCTTGTTGTCATAATGCACGGCAGTCAGCAATGATTACTTGAAATGTGAAGAGATATGAATCTTCAAAGATTTCATTGGTAGATGACTAAATCAAAGGCTTACCACCCTCTGGTTTACAAGATTTTTACAATTCTGAAAATTAATCATGTTTTTATATTACCTAAATAGTACTAAAATAATGTGTGGGGTTTTTTTTTCCTAGATGGGGCACTAGCATTTCTGCATTAGCAGTGAGTATTTGGAAAAAAAAAAAAAGTCAATCTTCAGTTATTTTAATGGGCTATGCAATAAGTGGCAGAAAACATAAGGCAATATGTAAAAAACAGAAGTATTTATTAAAATCATCAATTTGGCATTGGTCATAGCTAGGTGAAATTGCTGTCATAACTGCAGTTTTCCACTGGAGAGCTGATACAGAGGTAATTAAAACAACAGTCTACAGGAAAACGTCAGTAAAGCATTTCGTCTTTGTTTTGGTACTGCTTTTGCAGTCCTAGAACAGTCATCTTTAGTAACCATAAGCTAAGCCAGCTTTAGTTATGAGTGCTTTGACCTTATATATACATAAAGAACATAATTTGATTTCAGGTTTGGTAAACAGTAATGTTTATAGGTCTGTTTCGCACAACAATGTCACAAATAGTAGATCTGTAAGAAAATTTAAGTTCTGTAAAAGAAAAGAAAATGATCCAATACTGCACATTTGCACGTTATCTGCTGGTCAGATGACTGAAGAAACTGGAAATGAAAGCAGAATGTGAGTCATGCAGTAATATATTGGATCCTAGATTTGCCAGTTTGGAGAAATCTAATGAGAAGAAATCTCTGCAGATTGTTTATTTCCTTCCTAAGGCAAGTGTGGATGTTATTGACTGATGAGAAGGAGGAAGTGAGAGATGGTGCTGGGGATTTCCCAGACTCTGTCACAAGCACTAAATATGCAGGGGGCAAGGAGCTCTCTTGCACCTCTAAGGAGGCTGTTTCCAGCTGCTGGTCAGATGGGTGCAAGCATCTGGCAACAGTCCCCTGGGAGACTGTCACATTTCAAAGTGAACTGGAGCAAATTGAATGAGTAGAGAGAGGAGTGTGTCCTTCTGCAGCCTCTCTTCCATCACAGTGGTCAAGCAAAATGTGTGTGTTCTTGGTCTTAGATGGCAGTTTAAAACGGCCTGCACTTCTCTACCTCTACACAGCTGAGGGCAGTTGTTGTTTTTTTGGGGTAGTATGTGTCCTGAGCACCTGAAGATGGTGCAAATTCATGCTCAGTGGCCTTATGCACTCATCTCACACTTGACTGCACTGTGCAGATCATCAGCACTGTCGCTGTTGCACTCTAGTAAAGTTGTCTGAAGATAAACCATTTAGAAACAACCAGTTTGTTACCTTCATCCATACCAGCGTGGAGTTCTTAACATAAAAACCTGTTGTATTAATTTTACAGCTGAAGAGGACACACAGAATTGATGGATTACAACTGTTTTCCCTTTTCCTGTTGCATAACCTGAGGTAGCAGCACCAGAACAAAGTTCTTGGCCTCAGAAGGTCACACACATTCACGTGATAGCAAAAATCAGAGTGAGGAGCAGTTCAAGCTACAGAAGACTCCGAAATACAGAGCTCTGTGTGATGTCATGCAGCCACAAGCAGGACAGAGCTGACAGTTTTGTACCCTCCGGCTGCTGTGTGTCCTTTCCGTCAGCATTACAGGCACATGGCCGTGTTTGTGACTTTTTCACATGCAGATGTCACCTGAGCTGGCCTTCAACATGCAGGAGATTTATTCCTTCCAGCCTTTTTCCTGATCCTCAGTGATGAAAACACTGATTTTTTTTTTACTGATCTTGGTGGAAGAGCACTGAGCCATCTTTTCCTGTTATCTCACAGCAGCTCCCTTTGCTCTGCTGGCTGCAGTGCTGCAACATGTGACTTTGAATTCCTCTGTGCTGCAGGTCATACTCATCGAGGGAAACAGCAGTATGTGACTATTTATAGGTCTGTTTAGCAAGGTGCTTCTAAATAGCCTGCATATATGTACAGAATTAATGAAAAATTGCACATGTCTACATTTATCTTTTAGGTATTTTTCTTCCAGAAAGTTTTCAGCGTTTACAAGAGGAACAGGGGGATGTTTTGTGCTCCTTGAGGAAGTGGGCCTGCAGGCAGACCCACAGCTCTGGGGCTGCGCATGCAGAGAGAGAGCAGGACCAAGTGGGCAGCATGGCAACCCCCACCTGCCTGTGGTGCTGGGGGGCTGGAGCCAGGCCCTCCTCCTGCTCCAGCAGGGCACAGCTGGAGGGTGGGAGCTGGCATGGGAAAGCCTTTCCTCCAAAGCAGAGGTGAGCAGGGGATGTGCAGGCTCTCTCCTGCCTGGAGGTCCAAGCCCAGGGCTGGCAGCAGCTCCACCCAGCAGCTGTTTGTTGTTGTTTTTTAATTAATCAGGGTCAATTGCACCTTTTGTTGCCTTGTTTCTGCTTACTATTTCATGTTAATTAATGTTTCTCTTGAGGACTGCCTGGATTTTAAGATAGTATTCTGAAGTTCAGCAGCACTGAGTTTGGATCCTTCATCAGAGGCTAAACTTCGAAAAAAAATCACTTTACTCTTTTATCTCACCTCCATGAAATCAGTTCAGTGGAGAATACTGGGCAGTGTTTCAATTAGCTCTTTAATCCTCCACCATACTTAAAATCCTGTCCACTTAGTATTAATAGCCACAATAATTACAACTTCATTGTTGTTGCTGTTGGACAAATAACGATCTATGCTGTGCTGTGATATGATTTGTTATTAGGGTCTCTCATAGTGTAATTTCAGCTTACCAGAACGTCGCTGCTTGTGTTTGGACTCTGCATGTCCAGAACTGCATGGATTCACTCCTTTGTGCACGCTAGCAATTTTTATTTAGTAATTTAGCAAGGCTCGTGGTTTTTATATCTTTATTTATCTGCAGACTTCTCTTTTAGAGCTTATTATACCAAGTGACCTCCATATATGTTTCTGAAGCCCACTCTAACCTTTGCACAAACGTCACTCTATTACCTTGAAGTAGGCAGTAATCAGCAACCTAGATCTCTGAAATGAAGAAGCAATATGGGCTCGGTGTGTCACTTCTTGGCTACCTTACTGGGGTTATCTGAATGAGTTTCTGCAGTTTCTTATCTTTTGTTGTGATCCCTACAAATTTATGTCATATTAGTTCTGAGACAGGACAATCTCGAGAAATAAAACCTGCTCACCTCATAAAATTCTATCGTTTTCAAGTTACAATTCTCGAATACTTTTCAAAACATGCATACTATCATGTAGCTCTTGTTAATCTTTATCTCCTTGTGCACTCTGTTATTTAGACATGGAGTAAAATCCAGGAAAAAAAAACAAAAAACAGTCATTGTGTTTTAGAAGGCACACCACTTTATTTCTCCTTTCCTAACACAGACAGTTTCTACTTCGCAAGGCTATCTCCTAAGAGATGTTATATAGTGATCACCCAGTTAGAATTCATCATCCTTCTTTTAAAATGCATTACACTAATTGGCTCTTCTGTTTTTAGTAATTATTTGTAGTATAAACGGTGTTTACACTGAGCTTTAAGTTTCTTCCTGATGACTGGAGGAATCCTTCTGGGAGGAGGAATCCCTGGACAGTTACCTGGTATTCCACAGCTGCCTCAGACAGCCTTTCTCTGCTGCTGAAGGTGTATGGGTGCCAGCTTTTTGTTTTTCCTTTTGTCTTCTCTTCATTCCCCTACCACGTGCACGCTGCCAATAGCTGCCAGAAGAAAAAGAAAAGACTATGTGAACTATTATTTTTTTTAATATCTTAAAGAAAGAAACCGACATCCTAACGTGGATCATGTGGGCCATAGGCTGATGTTTCACAGCCTGCACCCACTCCGGAGCTACTGTAACAGCTCTGTGATAGCTTACTCCTCATCAGGGGGGTTATCAGCCAGCTCTAGAAGTGGCCTTTCAGCCTGCATCAGATGGCTGCTTCATGGCAGGGTCGTTAAAGAGCCTTGGAGCAGAAATGGTGCCAGTAGGTTCTTGGGGGTTTGCCACTCCTGCAGATTCCAGAGCAGGCTCTGACCATCTTGAGCACGAGCTGAGCATTGGAACATGCCTCATGTGGTGAGTGACCACTGTCCTTCCTAATGGGCAATCTGATAAAACACAAATACACACGTTAAACTCATGCCTGGCGTTCCTTAAGCAGGAGGCTTCCTCATAATATTCACATCCAATCCTTCCTCTTTTTTCCTTGTGCTATTTTGCTGGCCTCCTGTTCATTGTCTTCAATAAAATGGACTTTCCACCGCTGTCTTCCCCTTCCCTCCTGTACAGCCTCAGAACTGACATCCTCTGCAACAGCTGCCTGGAGGATCACACCAGGGCCTTATCCATGGGAGCGGTGCCCAGTGTGTGAGTGCACCCTGCCACCCCACTCAATCCTGTGTGGTCTGCTGTCCTTACAGACACCATGTGGTGGAGGAACAACCCTGGCAGAGAATCATAGAATCGTAGAATCATAGAATGGCCTGGGTTGAAAAGGACCACAATGATCATCTGGTTTCAACCCCCTGCTACATGCAGAGTCACCAACCACCAGACCAGGCTGCCCAGAGCCACATCCAGCCTGGCCTTGAATGCCTCCAGGGATGGGGCATCCACAACCTCCTTGGGCAACCTGTTCCAGTGCGTCACCACCCTCTGGGTGAAAAACTTCCTCCTAATATGTAATCTGAACCTCCCCTGTCTCATTTCCTCTTGTTCTATCGCTATCCACCCTCATAAACAGCCATTCCCCCTCCTGATTATACTCTCCCTTCTAGTACTGGAAGGTCACAGTGAGGTCTCCCCAAAGCCTTCTCTTCTCCAAGCTAAACTCCAAGCCCAGCTCCCTCAACCTTTCCTCATAGGAGAGGCGCTCCAGCCCTCTGATTATCTTAGTGGCCCTCCTCTGGACCCGCTCCAAGAGCTCCACACCCTTCCTGTGCTGGGGGCCCCAGGCCTGGACGCAGTACTGCAGATGGGGCCTCACAAGAACTGAGTAGAGGGGGACAATCACCTCCCTCTCCCTGCTGGCGACTCCTCTTTTAATGCATCCTTATGAGAACATCCATGCTGTGGCTGGGTGCAAGGTCAGAGAGGATCTGTAGAATGCCAGCAGTCAGGAGGAGGTTGCTGATGGAAGGTGATATAGATGCCATGCCCTGGTGTGGGAGTGCCCCAGGAGGTACAATGCAGTGCCGTTACGTCTACGTTCCATTAAGATTTCAGCTGATGTAATTGTTTTTAGGCATTGATCGTACCTACTGCATTATCTATCAAGCGGATGGTAGAGCTGCAGTAACACATAATGATTGGCACTACCACAGCTTCTCACTGCACAGTGCTGCTTCACTCAACTACTGAGGCTATTATTACCAAGGCAATAGCGAGGCTATTTAGCTTTGTTCAGTTTTCTCTGGAAGTTAAAACTTACTGACAAAAGCAATTCAATCCAGCCCAAGGAAAATAATCCAGTCTGAGTTTGAAAAAGCATTCAGATTAGGCTATTTAAAAGGAAATGGTGCTCAGCAAAGTAGAAAGATCTCTAATAGGAATAACATATTTTATTTTTACTCTCTCTGATTTGCTAACTACTGAAGGAAAAACACATTTTGCTTGACAGTATTTGTTATTATGCGAACAACTCTTTGTAGGGGAAACAAGCCCAAGAATTTCAGTGAAAGCTTTTTTAGATGCCTGAGACCATTAACAGTATCACTTTTATGATGAAGGATTAGCAAGTCTAAACCAGAGTAAGCAAGAAGACCAAGAGCAAAGCAAAAACAGAATCACAGAAATCAAGATGTTTCAACACAGATAACCAAGGGAGTGCATTATCACATCAGGTATGCCACAAATATTATGCCTTAAAACACTCTTCATTGTTCACATGCATCCATTATTAATGTAGCTTCAACCACAAGACTAAATATCAGCTGAGGGGTATGGCTGTGACAGACAGAGTGTACCTCAACATGGAAGACAAGGATTAGAAACAGTACATCCATACTGCTATGCACAGTGATTGGGCTGATTAGCCCCATGGCGCTGAGCAGGAAGCTTCCAAGAAAATCAGTGTTAGCAGCACCATTCTGACAAATGTGCTTACCAGCACGGAGGAGAAGAAGGTCTGCTTCGTCCTGCTGGAAATACGTTTTGTAAATATACCTTCCTTTCCGTGCCATGCACTGTTTTTTCCTCACTTAATACATGAGATGGACTGGTATCAGTGAATCAGTGCAAGCTGGTTCTGCATTTTCCTTTCTCACCCTTGGCTGTGGTCTGTGTATAAACTTCAGTCCTGCTGGAGAGGGTTGGATGCCCTGCTGGTGGAGAGCAGTGATGTCTAATTCTGCTCTGTAGGCAGTTGCATGAATATGAGAGTCTCTGACTTGCTTCACACTTTCATGTCTCTTAGTAACTCTCTTGAGCAGTCCACGTGTGAAACAATGAAAGAGATGGGCAGATTTTACAGCCTGATGGTCTTATTAATGAATTTTCTTTTTCTGTTTGTTTAACACAAATTTTCAGCTGAATTGCTGAACCTCCATTGCTATTGCTGTTACCTGAGACATTTACCTCACTTGATGTAGACCCTATCTAGGAGTCTGGGTTTGTGGAACCAGGAAACCAAACCTGTGGAGGACATTGTGTGGCCATTCTGTAAAATTTCCTAGATGAAGCAACAGCAAGATGCTGTTAAGCACATGGGCATGAGTATAGCCACCCTGGCATTCCCCCTCTGAACTGCCCTAATTGTCATGTTCTCCAAATGACCAAAACCTTTTGGATTCCAAAAAACAAACAAAAACAAAACAAACAAACAAACCCACCAAACGTACTTCCTTCCTTTTTTTTTTTGAAGGTGCACTCTTGTGTCTGTGAATAAACCATATGCATCATCTCTCTTGGTTGCAAATGCTATCCTGATGCATAATTAACACTGAACAATACTCATAGTACATTGCAGGTTTGGACTTCTTTCCTCCTTACACCTTGTTCCTTGCTTGTTTGTTTAGACCAAAGGCAGTGCAGCACTGGAAGGTGAGTTAAGGAGCAGGGAGTGGTTTCCACTTGTGACTTTCCACACATGTCTCCTTTGCTCACTCGGGGAGGGGCATACCATTACCGACACAACAGCAGGAAGTGGTAAAGAAACGCAGTAATTGTGATGGTTGGCCAGATGATCTGTATATGTTCCTAAAACAAATACCTAGGTGATGGTTTTGTTATACGCCTGAAAAGATTCTCCAAATGCAAAGTCTGTAAAGTGACTGGAAGAAGGGCAACATGCGAGCGCCCTGTAAAAGCACAGCTGAACTGTGTGTTGATGCCAACGGGCCTTAATAAGAGCTTACGGTTAAAGATTTTGGTCAGTACACCTAAACCTGTGCGCTCATTCTCCATTCTCTCCCGGTGATGTGCCCTTCTGCACCATACAGGCTGATACCAGTGGGTCCTCCATGTGTGCTTGTCAGCTCTGCAGAGATGCTGGGTTATCTGAAAACTGTCTGCTACCTGCTCTGAAGTTCCAAAGCTGCAGGGAGACTGGCTCTTACAAGCAGTATTTCAGCTGATACTGCTTCCAAGACCACATCCCTGCTGCCTGCTTAATACCTTGGTCACTTAATTGAGAGTGTTTTGTTTTGCATTTGCCGTCAAGTATTTTCAGCTGCATTTTGTAGACACTGGAGAACATACACAACACACCAGGTTATAAACCAGCTGTATTTGTATCAATAGAGCATACAGATTCTGAATTTTAAATCTGATCTTAGGCAGAGATTTTCAAACTATCAGGAAGTTCCTCGTTAGCTACTGCTGTAATGTGTTCCAGGTCATCTGAGTTGCAGTCATCACAGACTGCAATTACAGGTTTAGGATTAGAAATGCTTCTGTTATTAGCTCAGTTGTACAGCCCCTTAGATGATGATAAGAAATTTTGTGAAATTTGATACCAGTCTGTTACGTGAGATATATAAATATTGTATACTTATACGCAATATATAGAAAGGAAAGCAGCTGAGAAGACAGTTTTTAAAAACATTAAATTAATAAGCCAACTTTGGCATCCAAAATAATGCTTTCTTCTTTCAAACTATTTTCAACATCTTATGCAGCCTCAGCTCTCTGCAGAGTGAAGATCCTCCCTGTGTGCTTGGAGGATGGATGGGACTGAATGGAGGACTGGGACACAGCACGGCATGGTGCAGCACCTCCTGCCTGGCATTGGCTGAGAGAGCAGCACATTTTTCCTGGCACAAACATTTTTTACTGCTATTTCACCTTTTTACAGTCACCAGAGATCTGAACAATGCCAGCGGGGAGGGAAGCAGCATGTCTGCAGTGGCCTTGTGTCAGTCTGCAGGAAGGAGGTGCTTCACCTGGCTGTTCCCTTCTTGCTACCGTGGCTTCATGTTCAAACAAGGCAGGGATCTCCTGGAAAGAGTCCAGAAGAGATGATGAAGGGCTTGGAGCATCTCCCAGATGGGGAAAGGCTGAGTAACCTGTGTCTGTTCAGCATGGGGAAAAGAAGATGGAGAGGGGATCTGATAAGTGTTTGTAAGTATCTAAAGGGAGGTGGGAGGCAAATGCATGAGGCCAGGCTCTTAGTGGCGCAGAGAGATAGGAGAAGGGGTAATGGCCTAATACTTGTACATAGGAAGTTCTGTACTAACATGTGGAAGAAATTCTGTACTGCAAGGATGATGGAGCACTGGAACAGGCTGCCCAGAGAGGTTGTGGAGTCTCCTATGGAAACATTAGAGACCCGCCTGGACATCTACCTGTGCGACTTGTTGTAGGGAACCTGCTTTAGCAGGACCGTTGGACTTGATGATCACTTGAGGTCCTTTCCAGCCCCTGTGATTCTGTGATTCATCAGTTGGGCTACTCCCAAGTGATGGATCTTTTCCTCTCTCCCTTCCTCCTTCTTGCACACTTATGCCAGCACTAGTGCCTGGCTGGCCAGGGAGTAAACTGAATTGACCTGTACGAAGACAAACAAGAGAAACAAATCTGCTGAGCAGATGAGAGGCCACATGATGACCTTGTGGTAGCATGAGTGGTGACTGGGACCATGGGAAGAAAGGCAAGAATATTGCCTACAGCAGCAGCAACATTTTGTAGCTATCTTTCAATTACTGCAGCTAGAAATAAGCCATGGCTTTTCAAGTTTGCAAAAAACGTGTCAGACTTAGTCATGTGCCCATTTAAGCTTGGTGGAGGTTGACTGGACAGAGCTGGCAAACAACATTGGCCCAATGCCTGCCCCGACATTTGTCCAATAGCCTGCACCCACCAGTGCTTGAGATGGTACAAGTGGAGAAACACTGTTTTTCATTCAAAACATTATTTTACAGAGAGTTCAAGGTGTGCATGCTCGTTGGAAGTTCTCCACCTTTAAATGTGACTGTCTGACCAAATACAAACACCTGCAAAGCCATTGGCACCTGACCACCAGAAGCAGAATGCTAAACTCCTAGCGCAGGTAGACTGCAAACAGACTTGCTAACATTTTAGTACTTAATGATTTCCTTTGGAGTAGCTATCCTTCTGCATAATTCTGTAAAATTTTGTAGGAACAAGTGCAAACAAAATGCTCAAAAGCTGCTTTTTTTTTTTTTTTTTGTTAAAATGTATTTATTTGCAAGTGACAAATGATGCCTGCAGAGCTACATAGTGGCAGATTAGCCTTCAGGCTAGCAAGTGATTGTCCTTTCAAAACAGGAATAAACTATCTAAGCCACTGAGACTGAGAGATACTTACAAAGCGAAAGCATACCCTGTACTGGTATTAGTCCTGCCCCAGTACTTTCCATCTTCTTGGAAGAAAAATACTGTAATATATATACCTTTCCATAATATAGTTGAGATTAGTTCTAATGCATTTCTAAAAGGCTTCAGTTGTAAGACTGACCAGAGAAACAGTGGACCTCATAAAAACTTATCAGTCCACACTACAACCTTTGCAAGACCAGAGATATTTACCCTTGAGTGAAAGGGACAAGGAAAAACACTTCCTTACATTTAGTGCATGTGAAAACATGTAAACTGACAGTGACGTGATGCAGTAATTGCCTTGCAAAGTCACACCCTCATTATTTCATGGTAGCTCATTTGTGTCATCAAAGCCAAAGCTACAAATTGAAGTTTACACCTCCTGAAATTAATGCCTCCTATGTTATGATGTTGGCCCACGATGCCAGAGGCAGATGTTGGCAGTATGGCAGCAGAGGTCGAGCCTTCCCAGCAATATTCCATTCCATGCTGTTGCTGTGTGACAGATGGCAGCAGAGGGGCAGTCTGACAGAATGGTGTCTGACGTGGAATTGTGTATGGAGCAAAGGGGTGTTGCTGAATCCCTTTACACAGAAAAAAAAAGAAATGCACCCACTGACATTCACTGACACCTCTGAATGTTCATGGAGACTGAACAGTGGATGTTGGCACAGTGAGGCAGAGAGTGGCGTGTTACAGCTGATGGTAGCAATTTTGGAATATCAGAAAATTCACACCAGATTAACACATATGCATGAACTTCAGGAAGAACACTGTATGCAAGTTTGCCAGGAGCTACTGAATGAATATGAGGCTGAAGGTGACAGTTTCCTGGACTGCATTATTACCACTGAGATGTCATGAGCTGGAGCCAAAACAGCAATCCGTGGAGTGGCAAAGTGTGAATTCTCCACCAAAGGAAAAGTTCAAGATGCAGCCCACAGCATGTTAAGTGATGTGCTCTCTCTTTTGGGATAGGAAAGGGGTGATCCTTCTGGATTTCCTGGAGCCAAGACAAACCATCAGCTCTGACTGCTGCATGACTACACTGACTAAGCTGAACACTCAAACCTCCGGAGTCAGGCCACTGAAGAAGACAGCCTTTCTCTTGCAATGTGATACCGCCAGGCCCCATACCAGTTTACAGACCTTGGAGCACATTGCCTATCCTGGCCGCACTGTTCTATCACACCCACTGTATAGTCCAGATTTGACAGCTTCTGACTTCCATCTGTTTGGGATGATGGAAAATGGACTGCATGGGCAACATTTCCCTACCAAAAATGTGAAGCAGTGGTCACCACTGCTGGTGCAGATTTTCACAGGTGCAACACGCAGACTTTTGTTCATCGCTGATGAAAATGCATAGCTAATAGGGGTGACTGTATTGAAAACTAGTCTTCTGTGGCTGTGAATATGCTCTGTCAAACAGTGCTATTGTGCTCTTTGTATCTGTTGTAGTTTGCATGGAAATAAACAGGAGGCATTAGTTTTATTTACCTTAATGTACACATACAGGACCTACTGTGAGGCAGCAAGAATGGAAATGTTACTTTCAACTATTGCCTCACGTGGAAATAGTTCTTAACAAGTCTCTCTTGGAAGGCATCTCCAGGCTGTGGAGGAAAAGTCTGAATGGATGAATATTATCATCTGCCAAATCCTGTGATTCTCACAGGTAAACAACATTGTGTGAAGTCTCTCTATTCTGGCAAACAATGCAGAAGAGAGGAGCTAAAAACAACAGCCAGCTTGGCAGAATAGCTTTCATGAGACAGAATAAAGGAAGAATCACTGAAGCAGAGCATTTTGGGCATGGCTGTACAAATTTTAGCCCTTAAGTCAACAGAAAAAAAAAATGCAGATGAAAGTTAAGCAAGGAACAGGGTGTTTCTTTTGTTGCTGCTGCTTCTCTAGTTAGCAAAGGACACTTCCAAGTACTCACTGCTGTCTAAAATACCTGAATGGAATTCTGTGTTTTTCAAGACACTTGCTGTCAGTTGTTGCAAAGCAATAACTCACCATAAATAACAAACAAATCCAAAGAATCTATGTAGAATGAATATTGTCTGAAGCCCACAGACTCAACAGATTACAAGACACACGATGCATTGTACCTCACTGTTACTTTGTTCTTACTATGCAATCCTTTTTATTTTATTTTATTTTATTTTATTTTATTTTATTTTATTTTATTTTATTTTATTTTATTTTATTTTTTCCAATATTGGATGACTAAATCCTTTTTACTTATTTTTCACATTTTCTCTTCCTTAGTATGCACGGTCCTTAGCTGCCCAGGCAATTGGTGATTTACCCCCAGCCTTCACATTGTAACTCAATAATAGTATGGCGCCTCCTCATGACAGACCTTGTCAGCCTTTGCTCTTGAGCCTCCCAGCTTCACTGTGCAGGTGGAAAACACAGCACCGTTGGTAGCAATAATCACAAAGTCCATGTTGAGAGGTTGCAATTGTATTGTGCTGGCCAGATAGCTTGTTCCACTAGCCTCTTCTTTCATCAAAAAGACCTGCCTTGAGATGCAAGTGGACTGGCAAACCAGGTCAGCACTTGCTTAAGTCAAACAGAAAGCAAGCTCCTCTTCAGAACTTTCCTGGCTTTGAGCTCAGACACTCCCAAACTCGTCCTGCACTTGTTGTCAGACACAGCAGCGTTTAGCAACATTACTCATAAAATTCCCAGTATTATATTCTGGCTACTCTAACTCCACGTAGGCTTCTGTCACAAACGTTCCCAGCTGAGAAGGCTAACATTAATGTTATTTTTCCATACAACCAGCAACTGCTTTCTTTCGTGAAATATCTCAGAGTTTGTTTGTTTGTTTTCCCCCCAGTGTTTTTTTTTTTTTTTTTCCCACATCCTGTTCTGCAGCATCTGAGTCTGATTCACAGCACTGTGTGGATCCCACAGCCTCAATGCTGGTGAGCTGAGACAGCAGCTTCAACTGTCAGAGCTTCCAGGCTCCCAGCTCAGCCTCTGCTTCTGCTTCTGCACCCCACACCTCATGCTGGTGACCCTGTTCAGGAAGTTCACCCTACTCAGCTGCTGGCCTTGGAACTATCCCAGGAATATACAGCTAAGCATGGGGGTGGGCAGGAAAGAATAACAAGTCTGAATTCAGTATTTGTTAGCCGCCCTGAAAGCACGCTCTGTATGAGGCTGCAGCTTCTGCGAAAGCAGGTCATAAGCTCAGAAGAATGTCACATGCCTTGTGTTGGTACTCGAGACTGAGTTGAGCCAGAGTGGAAATGCAGCGCTTAAATTCAATGAATTAAACTGCTCGAGCTGCTGAGGAACGAAGCACGCCCGCCATTTGAATACCATGGAATGACAGAATGGCTAGGGTTGGAAGGGAGCTCAGGGATGACGCAGTTCCAAGCCCTCCAGCGTGACTGCCACTGGTAGCAGGGACCTGTTTTCTACCGCAGCTCTAAAAGCACCGCTTTCAGTGACAGTCAGGTTGGAGTCAAGGGAGGGAGGGAGGGAGAGTCGAGGCGAGATCCGGCTCGGCCATAGCCGGACCGCCGCCGCACAGGGAAAAACAGAGCACCAACAGCGCCCCCTGCCGGCCGCATCGCGCCGCATCCCAGTGGAGGACCGAGAGGCGGGACGTCGGCGTCCCCGCACCCTGATTGGCTGAGATCAACTGGCGTTCTCTCCGCTCGGCAGCGCCCCCTGGTGGAAGAAGGTGGCGCTTCCCGCCGCGCGGGCATGGAGCGAGAGAGCAGCGGCGCCGCCGGCCCGTCCGCGGGGGAGGAGGGCGAGGGCTGCGCGGGGCTGTGGGAGCTGCCGGTGGAGCGCTGCGAGAGGCGGCCGGAGTGCAGCCGCTGCAGGTGAGTGGAGAAACTGGCCGCTGTTCCCGGGTTGGAACGGAGAGCACCACGAGGCAGGCGGGCGGCCCTACCTCCTTTGCCTTGCGTCGCCGTGCCCGGCCCCCGCCCCGCCCCGCCCCGCCGGCTGCGCTGAGCCCCGGGCGGGGCCTGCAGCTGCGCGCTGCTTCCGCCTCTGCCGGTGTAGCGCTGCTGGTATCACAGCGGCTGGCTGTTGTGAGCAGAGCTTCTGCTTACGTGGAGTTCCACCTGCTGTAGATTTCTGTCTCGCTTTTGGCTTTTCTACTCCTGAGGTGCTAAGGAGCTGTGAAATGAGAGTCAGCCCACTGTCGTTCGGCCGTTGAGCCGTGAGTCCCTCTGTAGCGCTGTGCTGTGTTACGGCTGTTTGTTTTGTCACCGTGTTCCATAACTTCTGCTCTGGTTTCTTCCGTTTTCAATAGACTCCGATGAGTCATCTACAAAAGTGGTCTTCAGAATAGGAATCTTGTTTTCTTTCGTAGTAAAACATGGCGGAGGTTACGATTGGAGGCAGCCCGGGCTGTAGTGACCATGCCTTGGTGGAGTTGTGATGTTGAAGAATGCAGGCCTGGCTAAAAGCAGAGCTAGGACCCTGTGCTTCAGGAGAGCAAACTTCTGGCTGCTCAAGGAACTGCTGAGTGGGGTCCCATGGGATACTGTCCTTAAAGGCCTGGGTACAGAACAGAGCTGGCAGCTCTTTAAGGACACCCTTCTGAGAGTGCAGCGGCTCTCCATCCCCCAGCAGAAGTCGTTGAGCAGGGGAGGCAGGCGACTGTTGTGGCTGTGCAAGGACCTGCAGCTTAAACTGAGAGAAAAGGGGGAAATGTACAGGATGTGGAAGCAGGGTTGTGAGTTCTGGGAGGAATACAGGGCTGTTGTCCATGTGTGTAGAGATAGGATTAGGAAAGCCAAGGCGCAGATGGAGCTGCACTTGGCAAGGGATGTGAAAGATAACAAGAAGGGGTTCTACAGGTACATAGGCAGGAGGAGACAGGCCAAGCAGAGTGTTCCCCCTCTGATGAAAGGCAATGAGGAGCTGGCTTCCTAGACACAGAAAAAGCTGAGGTACTCAATGAGTGCTTTGCCTCGGTTTTCACAGGTGGTCTGCCAGGACCACGAGCCTCTAGGTGAGGGTGTGGGGAGTAGTTTCTGTCCCACTGTAATGGTGGAACAGGTCCGAGCCCTTCTCATGATATTGAACGTACCTAAGCCCATGGGTCTGGATGATATCCATCCCAGGGTTCTGAAAGAGATGTCTGATGTGGTTGCCGAAAAATGTGAAAAATCATGGCTGTCTGGTGAAGTCCCCGGTGACTGGAAAGAGGGAAACATCACTCCCATTTTTAAGAAAGGGAGGAAGGAAGCTACAGGCCAGTGAGCCTCACATTTGTGCCTGGGAAGATCATGGAGCAGATCCTCCTAGAAGCTATGTTAAGGCACATATGAGACAAAAGGTGATCCGAGACAGCCAGCATGGCTTCACCAAGGGCAGATTGTGCCTGACCAATCTGGTGGCCTTCTACGATGGAGTGACGGCTTCGGTGGATGGGAGGACGGCAGTGGATGTCATCTACCTGGACTTCTGCAAGGCCTTTGACATGGTCCCTCACCACATCCTTCTCTCTAAATTGGAGAGGTGTGGATTTGAAGGATGGACTGTTCAGTGGATTAGGAATTGGCTGGCTGGACGTAGCCAAAGCGTTGTGATCAATGGGTCTGTGTCAGGGTAGGGGTTGGTCTTGGGACCGGTGCTCTTCAACATCCTTATCAATGACATAGACAATGGCATCGAGTGCACCCTCATCATGTTTTTGGATTACACCAAGCTGAGCGGTGCAGTTGATACACTGGAAGGAAGGGAAGCCATCCAGAGGGACCTGGACAGGCTGGAGAAGTGGGCCCATGACAACCTAATAAGGTTCAATAAGACCAAGTGCAGGGTGCTGCACTTGGGTCAGGGCAGTCCCAGGTATTTATACAAACTGGGGGAAGATCTCCTTGAGAGCAGCCCTGCCGAGAAGGATGTGGGGGTCCTGGTGGACGAGAAGCTGGACATGAGCCAGCAGTGTGAGCTCGCAGCCCGGAAGGCCAACTGTGTTCTGGGCTGCATTAAAACAGGGATGGCCAGCAGGGGGAGGGAGGCGATTGTGCCCCTCTACTCAGCTCTGGTGAGGCCCCATCTGCAGTACTGCGTTCAGGCCTGGGGCCCCCAGCAAAGGAAGGACGTGGAGCTCTTGGAGTGGGTCCAGAGGAGGGCCACTAAGATGATGATAGGGCTGAAGCACCTCTCCTATGAGGAAAGGTTGAGGGAACTGGGATTGTTTAGCTTGGAGAAGAAAGGAGACCTCAATGTGGCCTTCCTGTACTTGAAGGAAGCGTATAAACAGGAGGGAGAACAGCTGTTTATGAGGGTGGATAGTGATAGAACAAGGGGGAATGGTTTTAAACTGAGACAGGGCAGGTTTAGGTTGGATATTAGGAGGAAATTTTTCACCCAGAGGATGGTGACGTACTGGAACAGGTTGCCCAAGGAGGTTGTGGATGCCCCATTCCTGGAGGCATTCAAGGCCAGGCTGGATGTGGCTCTGGGCAGCCTGGTTTGGTGGTTGGCGACCCTGCATATAGCAGGGGGTTGAAACCGGATGATCATTGTGGTCCTTTTCAACCCAGGCCATTCTGTGATTCTACGATTCTATGATGGAAAATATTTACTCAGCTCCTCGTCACTACAAATGAGTGCTTTCTGAGGAGCGCTAATTGAATTCTGTCTAAAAGGAGCACTGACAGAAATGCAGGGGCAGAAAACCAGGGGAGAGCAGCGAGCCCACAGAGATGCTTGCTTTCTAAGGAGCAATGAAAGCGATGAATGTAGCAATTAAACAACAACCAAAAAAAAAAACCCAACAACACAAAAGCTTTGATGGTTTTTGTGATACCAAGCTGCACTGTGCAGTTGGTGTGTTTTTGCAGCACAGTTTTCATTTTGGATAAAGTGAATGACTTGACTTTCTTGGAGGAGTAGACTATTGGTAACTATTATGGCTTAGAAACTTCTTATTGCCTGTGTTTTTTTCAGGTAAATGACAGTATTTGCAATGGCTTATGGTGGAGAATTTAAATGAAATGCAGTAATGAAATCTATTCTTTTTTGTATGTAAGTAATCTATATATAAAAAAAAGGTTGTGATAAATGATCCTACTCATTGGTGGTGTTCACAGCAGCAAGCTGCTGGTGCAAAAGTAGTGTGTGCAGTGTACTTCACATGGTTTTATTCTTGAGGCTACAACTTCACAAATATTCTGTTTGCCTGCCATAAGCAGTGGGTGAATCATGGTTCACTTTGAATCACTGATGGCTGTTTGGTCAGTTTTTAGGGCTTCCTCACCAGACCCGTTGCGTTTAGTATCAGGAATTGAACCTGCAGACGTTTGGACTGGAAAATAAGCTTAACATAACTCTCCAATGTTTGTTAGTTTGCAAAGCAAAATAAGCAAGCCCTGCACTTGGAGCCATTTGTTAAGGTTGGTAGATGAATAACGACATTATGGAACAGTCCTCCTTCATATGTTAAGAAAAATGCAATGTTCTTACATAACTATTCCATATATATTAACAATCCAATTAAGTTATATTCATACTGAGTGAGAAGTATTGTGTTCTGTCTTCTACACAAGTAAATGATGCAGCTGCTTTATAGCATGTTGGGAAGGTATTTAAGTGTAAACATGAATTTAATGTTTAATTGGTGATATCAGAGAAAGCAAAATAAGCATGCATTAATTCTTTTAGCAATGCCTCGTGCATGAAAATTGCTTCATTGCTTTCATTTCTTTGATGTTCTTCAAATAAGAGCTCCAGGCATTTATTTTCACTGCTCTGAGTTTACTGTGATTTTTCACTCCCTGAAAGCATTGATTTCTTATCACTGTTTGAATAAACTGCATAAGTAACTAAACTTATGTATTTTCCTGTGGTTCGTGACTTGTAAGAAGTGCCCAACTGTTCTGCAGTGCGAGATGTTTTTGAAGTCATACCATGCATTTCCTGTTCAATTTGTACTGAAAAAGAAACAAATAAAGAAATACACGTGATAGGTGGCAGTCTTGAATGGATTTCCTTATTCCAGGTTCTTGAGTGGTATATGGAAGGCGTTTGTTTTAAGTAACTATTAAAAACTCCTACACCAGAGCAGTATACTATAGTTTTCATGCCATACGTGGTGTGTATATACAGAATGTGCTATGCCCTGCTCCCTTCTCTTTGGGTCCTTTTGTTGGTGCTGCCCACGAGTACCAAGGCCTTCAAACATAAGGCTTCACCCCATCCTCCCTGATCAGGAGGTCAAGTGAGCTGTAATAATACAATAAATACTTTAAATAAAACAGTAGTGATTTTAATAAAAGTACTTACTATAGTTATAATTTACAATTAGTAACACTTTTTAAAATAAAAAAAATAATAATTCTGGGACGAAGGAAAACCCTCTAGAAATAATGTGTTTTAAACATGGAACTGACTTTCTAGATCACAGTCACAGGGAAAGGTTGCATTTTGATGATAGTGGACTTCACACGGCAGTATCTCAAGACTGTTTGCAGCATTAGCATCCACAGCAGGTTTGCAGATGGCACCAAGATGAGTGGTGCAGTTGATAACAGCAGAAGGAAGGGATGCCATCCAGAGGGACTTGGATAAATTGGAAAGGTGAGCCAACGTTTAACTAATGAGGTCCGACATAGCTAAGTGCAAGGTTTTGCACTTGGGTCAGAGAATCCCAGATAGGTATACAGACTGGGAGAACTCCTTGATAGTAGCCCAATGGATAAGAGCCTATGGGTCCTGGTGGATGAAAAACTGAATGTCAGCGAGCAGTGTGCTCTTGCAGCTTGGAAAGCAAATGGTATCCTGGGCTCCATCAGAAGAGGAGTGGCCAGCAGGGACAGGGAGGTGATTGTCGCTCTCTACTCTGCTCTTCTGGGGCCCCATCTGGAGTACTGCATCCAGGTCTGGAGCCCCCAGTACAAGAAAGTCAGAGAGCTGTTGGAGAGGGTCCATAGGAGGACCACTAAGATGATCAGAGGGCTGGAGCACCTCCCTGTGAAGACACACTGAGGGAGCTGGGCTTGTTCAGCCTGAAGAAAAGAAGGCTGTGGGGTGACCTCACTGCAGCCTTCCAGTATTTAAAGGGAGAGTACAAACAGGAAGAAAATCAAGTTCTTACATTATGTGATAGTGATACGACAAAAAGCAGTGGCTTTAAAAGAGGGGAGATGTAAGTTAGATGTTATGCTGAATTTACTCAGAGAGTGGTGAGGTGCTGGGAAAGGCTCCTCATAGATTTTTGGCCTTTGGAACTTCATTTCTTCTTCTTCACTGGAGGGTGATTGGGCATGGAACAGGTTCCCCAGGGCAGTGGTCATGGCAGCTAGATTGCCAGAATTCAAGTAGTGTCTGGACAGTGCTCTCTGGTGTGGAGTTTGGATTTTGGGTGCTCCTGCATGAAGCCAGGAGCTGGACTCAGTGATCCTTGTAATGAATGATCCCAGTGATGAAATGATACCAACCTTGTAAGCTAGTTTCAGCACAGCTAAGTGTGATGGAGTAGCTATAGAAAATACAGCCTTGTTACCTGTACGTTGTATTTCTTCAAAAATGAGAAGCGTTGGCAAAGTTTTCCCATCTCATTACTGTGAATGTAAAATGATTTTTCATTCCTGCAGTTTAGTTATTGTTCTAGAAATAAACCATCTCAAACATGTATGGAATTTCATGCAGAAAAGCAGAAAGGTAAGAAAGATAGAGATGTGAATCATAGAATAGAATCATAGAGTGGCATAAATGGAAGTTTCAGTATATTTTTTTCTGCATGTAGTAATTACTGTATCTATAGAAATTCCTCATGCTATTGTTTCTTTGGCCTGTATTAGCAGTAATGAGTGGTGCCAGTGCTGTTGATGAAATAAAAATGTTATTGACTTTAATGCTACTTCTTTCTGCTTGGCTAAGTTTCAAAGACACTTGTTCATTTGCTGTAATATTCTAAAGAGACTAATGAGTAGTGACCTTTTTAGGGCACTTACTTTGTGCTTGACCAACTCGGTTAACATCCATTTTGATCTGCTGGCATTTAAAAAAAAAAAAAAGAAAGCCAAGTGTCAGGCTGGCCACATCCTTTTGACTATGGATGTCTAAGGGCTAGGAGGAGCACAACCAAAGACAAGACCTGCAGCAGAGAATAATCTTGTTAATTAAAGTAACTCTAGTGCCTTTGATGTCCTGATTCTCTGTAATTACATCAGCTGTGACTTTGCCTTCAGGGTGGTAGTTTATTGAAAGAGAAGTCAAAGATGTTTTAACAGTGATCAAACTTCTTCAATTTAATCATCAGGAATCTAAAACCGTAAGTGGTTCCTTTATAAGAATTGTTATTGATCTTAGTTAATATAGCACAAAGCAAAAATAACGTTATATATGTGTGTGTGTGTGTATATATATATATATTCCCCTCCCCCCCACGCCCCTTTTAATATGGTACTGTCTATGTAAGTAGATGAGAGCTGAAGGCTGTTATCTATGTACTCAAAGACTTGGTTTAGGCACAGCCAAATCTGTAATTTTTCTTCACTGTTATGGAGGAGAATTTGCCATAGGTGAATTTCTCTGGAGATATAAAATATCTCTTGAAATGGAAAACGTATTTACTTGTGCAGAAAGCAAGCTCTGGCAAATCCCAGAGCTGCTTATAGCATTCAAGTTCTGCTGATGTAGTCTGAAAGTCCTTTGGCTGGTGTCAAATTGAGATTCTTTTTCTGTTCCACCATCTTCTCCCTTCCCTCCCTGGACTAATCAACTTTCATTTTTGCAAAACTGAGCTCTCCTGTCACTTCAGATGCGTTGCTTAAACCTTACTTTATTCTTCAGTTGATATGCCTACAGTCTCTTTTCCCCCCCCCTTTTTTTTTTTATTTTCCTCTCTCCTTCCTGAGAATGAATTATCAGGATAATCTGACTTGTTCCACCTGTTGTTTTTTTTTTTTTTTTTTGCCTGCCTTTCACTTAATGCACTTTTTTTCTCTTTCACTTTAAGGAAGGTGGTTGTTGCTGTCTTTTCTCCTTTCGGTGGCTGTATTTCTATATTTAATTCCATCATCTGTTCTCTCCTTACAGTGCACTTGTTTGTCACTCCCTAATTTTTAAAGTCAAATAATGTATGCATTATATTTAGTTTTCCCTTGCCTGTTTTATAGCTTTAACTGGATTGTAGCTTTGCATCACAGCCTCTGCTGAAATGTTTTTTGTCATATTCTATGATGTTTTTTGCTTGAAACAAATTATCCTTCCTGGATGTCAGCCTGGTACTTGGCTATGTTGTTATTGCAAGTATAACTTCCCTTTGGCTTTGACTACTTTTTCCTCTGTCTTTCTACATACCATTTCTGGAATATACCAATTATATCTGTAATTTCTATCAATAAATTGTTTTCCTCAGTTTCTAAAGCTATTAAGCTTCTACGTCAGTATGAAGACACACTAACTGTCTGTAACAGATGGTTTTGGTTCACTTGTCTCCTCATGAACATCCAGAAATAGATGGAGTCCTGTGTTCTGTGGCTTTTCTGAGTCATCAGTAGTACACTGTATATAATTTATACTCTAAAGTTGAATGGCACTTTTTTTTTTTACCTAATGAGTCAAATACTGTCATGAATGTTTGTTTCTTTCTGCATGGTTTTCTTAACTGTGATTGATGACTGATAAAATAATTTTCTGAGGTTTTTTTTTTTTTTTTTTCTTAAGCAGTCAACTGTCATCCAAAAGACTGGAGACTTTAAATATTAAATTCAGTGTGCAGGCTCCTTACATTTTGGAAGGAGTATTGTATGAATTTTTCTATATCTGTAAATAGACCCTCAGAATGTATGCTATAAAGTATTTTCTTTTTCTTATGGTGTTACTAAAATTGTCATTTTCCCTTATACTTTTGTTTAGTTTCAACACTTCAACAGTTCTGCTTATTTCCAAACTCTGGGTTAATGAAGTTGAAAATTGTGTTGAAAATTGAGAGAATAAATGGACCAAATTGGAATGAATGGGAAATGTTCAGGAATGATGTATTCAAATGCTCACATAAGAAAGCGGAAAGAAAACACTCTTTTTCTTAAATAAAGCACCAATAGTTTATGGGTTTATTACTGAAGCCAAACAATCTGGAGAAATCTACTGCCAGAAAAGTTGATCTATCGACATTTTCCAAAGCTGTGAAAAATAAAAAGAAGTCACTTCAGTTACATTTCTGTTGTATTCTTAAAAATATTAAAGAGGCATAAAAAAGCACAGGAGGAAGATAGGGTATTTATTTCACATGGTAGCCTTTCTAGCAATGCTTTGAATGAGTGCTAAAATGGCAGCTACAAAGTCTGGATTATTTTATTGACCTAAGTAAACTTGTTATCAAAGATATTTCAGAAGAGATGTCAGAATTTCTAAGTTTTATTTAGGTATCTAAAAAAAAAAAGTTTTTAAGTCTTGAGTAGTGGGGCACTACTAAAGGAGTGGTGGAAGGCCGATGCTATGGTTATGCTCACTGTTACACTGGTTACCAGCTTGACATAATCTTTGTGGACGTTAATGCTTAAAATGTTTAAAGCTAAACATTGAACTTTATTTGTCAGTGAATGGTTAGTAAGCAAGTTTTTTTTTTTTTTTTTTCATTTTTTATAGGTCTGGGAAACTTTATTACCTTCTTATTTGCTTTTAAATGAAGTCAGTAAACATGCTGATATAACTAAATTCCATTGAAGAAATCCCATCTACAAGAAGGGCTGCAGGGAGGATCCGGGGAACTACAGGCCTGTTAGCCTGACCTTGGTGCCGGAGAAGATTATGGAGCAGATTGTCTTGAGGGAGATCACACGGCACATGCAGGACAGCTGGGGGATCAGGCCTAGCCAACATGGGTTCACGAAGGGCAGGTCCTGCATGACCAACCCGATCTCCTTGTATGATCTAGTGACCCGTCTGGTGGATGAGGGAAAGGCTGTTCATGTACTCTGCCTAGACTTCAGCAAAGCCTTTGACACCGTCTCCCACAGTATTTTCCTGCAAAAGCTGGCCATCTATGGCTTGGACAGGCGCACTCTTGGCTGGGTAAGGAGCTGGCAGGAGGGCCGGGCCCAGAGAGTGGTGGTGAATGGAGTTAAATCCAGCTGGTGACCGGTCACGAGTGGTGTTCCCCAGGGGTCGGTGCTGAGGCCTATCCTCTTTCATATCTTTATTGATGACCTGGATGAGGGCATTGAGTGCACCCTCAGTAAGTTTGCAGATGACACCAAGCTGGCTGGAAGTGTCGATCTGCCTGAGGGTAGTGAGGCCCTACAGAGGGATCTGGATAGGTTGGATAGCTGGGCTGAAGCCAGTGGGATGGGATTCAACAAGACCAAATGCCGGGTCCTGCACTTTGGCCACAACAACCCCAGGCAACGCTACAGGCTTAGGGCAGAGTAGCTGGAAGACTGTGTAGAGGAAATGGACCTGGGGGTGTTGATTGACGTTCGACTGAACATGAGCCAGCAGTGTGCCCAGGTGGCCAAGAAGGCCAATAGCATCCTGGCTTGTATCAGAAATACTGTGGCCAGCAGGAACAGGGAAGTAATTGTCCCCCTGTACTCAGCACTGGTGAGGCCGCACCTTGAGTACTGTGTCCAGTTTTGGGCCCCTCACAGTAAGAAAGACATTGAGGCCCTGGAGCGTGTCCAGAGGAGGGCAACAAAGCTGGTGAGGGGTCTGAAGCACAGGCCTTACGAGGAGCGGCTGAAGGAGCTGGGATTGTTCAGTCGGGAGAAGAGGAGGCTTAGGGGAGACCTTACTGCTCTCTATAACTACCTGAAGGGAGGTTGTAGTGAGCTGGGGGTCAGCCTCTTCTCTCGTGTGACTAGTGATAGGACTAGAGGGAATGGCTTCAAGCTGTGCCAGGGAAGATTCAGGCTGGACGTTAGGAAATACTACTTCTTTGAAAGGGTGGTGAGGCACTGGAATGGGCTGCCCAGAGAGGTGGTGGAGTCACCGAGCCTGGTGGTGTTCAAAGAGCGTTTGGATGTTGTGTTGAGGGACATGGTTTAGTGAGAACCATTGGTGAGGTGTGAACGAATGGTTGGACTGGATGATCCTGTGGGTCTTTTCCAACCTTGGTGATTCTATGATTCTATGAAAGAAATACTAGCATAGAAAAACTGATATGATGGACATCTGCACTGAAAAATAGGCTGAGTATAACCGTAGTCAAGGAACTTTAAAATATTTTTATTTGGTTGACCATCAGAGAAACTTGTTTTTTGTCTGAGTACTTCTTGCTTGGGTGACAGAGAAAACTGTTAGTAACTGCTTTCAGATCTTAGAGGTTGGATGGGTAATGAGAGTTATCCTCAAGTAATCTGGAGAATAGTTGCACAAGTGAGACATCTAGCAGCAGAGACCATCCGGTGGAAGTTGCAGTGTTTGATACTGAAGATATTTGCAAGTAGATATTCTCTGGGTAATGGGTATCTGCAGCTTAACAGACTGAATTCCAGTACTTTTTCTAAGAATGACTGGATTGATACACTAGAGGGAAGGGATGCCATCTGGAGCCTGGACAGGCTTGAGAGGTGGGCCCATGCTACCTCAAGAAGTTCAGCAGGGCCAAGTGCAAGCTCCTGTACCTGGATGGAGGCAATCCCAGGCACAGATATAGGTTAAGTGGAGAATGGCTCTGAGTAGAAGTATTTGGAAGTGTTGGTTGATGAAACCAACCATGAGCTGGCGATGTGCACTTATAGCCCAGAAGGCGGATGGTATTGTGGGTTGCATCAAGAGGAGTGTGACCAGCAGGTTGGGGGAGGTGATTCTCCTCATCTGCTCTGCTCTCATGAGACCCCACCCTGAGTACTGCATCCAGTTCTGGGGCCTCAACTCTGGAAGGACATGGAGCTGTTGGAGCAAGTCCAGAGGAGGGCCAGAAGGATGATCAGAGGGCTGGAGCGCATCCCTTATGAGGATAGACTGGGAGAGCTGGGGCTCTTCAGCCTGGAGAAGAGAAGGCTCCAGGGAGACCTTATAGTGGTCTTCCAAAGCATTCTGTCATTATGTCCTTAATTTCCTAGAAAATCATAAATCAGGAGTGGTACTTTATAAACAAGAGTACTCAGAATGGGCAGGTTGGTATTTCTTGTGTTTTATTGCTTGCGTGGGGCAGCAGTGGTGGTCGTCTTCAGTTTTGTAATGTTTGGAATTTTGTTTTCTTGGTAGTGAAGTACACTTAAGTATTTTGAGAACAGTCCATTAAGTTTTTACTCAGTGTCTAATAGAACTTGATTTAGAAGCTTGACGACTTGTCTTTATTAGGATTTTTCATTAGGTGAAGGTCTTAGTCTGTAAAATCACTACAATTTACATGTGTTTTGCTATTTTTAATGTAAATGCATGTTAATTGTATCCAGTAATAGGGAATTTCTTCATTAAAATGCCAAAGAATGAGCAGTTAAATCCAGATGTGCTGTTTCTCTTGGAGACTTACGTATAACATCTCTTAAACTTTGAATCTGAGTATCTTAGGTTGATTTGAAAATGGTGATAAGTGAAGAATAAGCAGCTAACGCAGCATGGTGAGTTAATTTTAAGTGCCTTCCAGAAAGTCATCTCCAAGTTGATTAAAAACAGTGACAACAGCACACATGACCAAAGCTGTCAAGCATAACTCACTTTCTTCTGTTATGGCCCCTTCATGTGTTATGAAACTTAATCAGAGATTCTGGATGGTACGTATGCATTTTAAACTCAGGCAGTTTTCAAGGACCTAGATATCTATGTAGGCAAGTCTGAAAGTAATGCCATGCTTTTATATCCATGGAAACTACAACAGCAACAAGGAGCACAATATTACTGTTTGAAAGAGCAAATTCTCAGCTATGAAACACTATTTCTCAACACAGTTAGAGTGACCACCATTAGCTAGGAATTTTTGTTGGCAAAATTTAACGGAAGATTGATAGGAAGGTTCAACCTCTACTGCCACACCACCAATATCCACCCTATTAGGTCAGTTATTCTTGCTTCAAGCTTGTGCATCACTTGCTCTGTATGTATTTATTTGTATCTAAGTATAAGTAAATATAGATATTATTGTAACTATTATTCTTTTTTTCCTATTCCTTATCTTAGCAAATAGTTTTTATCTCAACCAACAAATACTACTTTGTCTTTTTTCTAATTCTCTCCTGTCTCACAGTGAGTGACCAACTGTGTGTTGTTTAGCTACCTGCTGGGTTAAACCACAGTAAGGAGCTGATCTACAGTAAAGAGCCAGGACGCCTAGATTGCCAGCAGATTGACTGGGAGCCAGCAGTGCTTCAGCAGGATTGTAGCCATGAACTTAATAATGAAATTAACTCACAGTGAGGGTGGTGTAGTGCTGGAGCAGTCTGCTTGGTGTAACTGTGAAGCTTTAGTCCTTGGAAGTGCTTGGTTCATCTTGCTCAGGGTCTTTAAAATTATTCCTGCTTTGGGTGCAAGTGCAGATGACCTTCAGAGGTCCCTGCAATCTGAATTACTTTGAGTCTGTTTATAGCTTTCTACAGTTACACTCTGTGAGCTCATACCTGTGGCCTCTCAGAACGCGCAGTGCTAATTTTCTCAGCATAAAATCATACTGTTACAGTGCAGATTGTTCCCATCAGTATTTGCATGAGGTACCTGGCTGCTGTCTATCTTTCTTCTTGTTAGCTTTTATGAGCACATTTGCTAAACACACTATGTTAATTATACAAGTTGTGTTTCCAAATTGTGGAAGAGGGGTTAATTTTTGCATTGGACTTCTAACTTTTTTAATCAAAATGAAATATTACTGGATACGCTTAGATTCTGTAATCAAGTACTCAAAAGCAAATGTTTAATTGGCTGTGTACCTTCAAAACACCATCCTACAGTATTCCTGAAAGCTTTAGAATAACTTAATGATGTGAAATATAAATAAAATGCTAAATATTCAGCAAAAAACCCTAACATTTTAATGAAATCTACTAACTGTTTACTTTTTAATAACAGGTGCGTTACCTTAAAATACATTATTTGTTGTATTACACCAGGAAACTAGCGTTATAAAATAACGTCTATGAAGGAGACTGTGGCTTCAAAATTGGAGTGAATGTATGTTCAACAGAAGTACCTGCTATTTAGAAAATGGACGCTAGAGTGTAGTATAGCATTTGTAGTACTCCTGAGCTGTCAGAAAGTTCTGAGCAGGACATTAATCTGCCTGCACGCTGCCTTTTTTTCATGTCACATTAGGACTCTGAGTTGTTCTCAAGCTCTCTGTCAACAAACAAAGCTCAGTTTTTCTACCATTTATAACTGAAGTGAATAGTTGTCTAGGATACTGAAACTGAAGATTTTGTTTAATATTTAACCATCTCCTAGAATTGGTTATAAAGCTGTTAACTGTAATTTTTTCCAAGCTTATATACACGTAAGGATAAATTGCAGAGTATGGTGGGTTTTCTTTCTAATATGAATATTTACTGTTTAAAGATGTAATTTTGCTTATTAGAAGGCATCCACTTTTGTGTTTGTTCTATCTGTAGTTTGGAACAGGCTTTCTGTTATGTGTTCACGTGTTTTACCTATATAGATGACAATTTATAATTTAATTTCATTGTTTTTTTTTTCTTATTTGTGAGAGAAAAATACTTACATTCTTAGTTCTAAGTGATGAGATATGGCATTGTTGAGTAGAGTGGGCAATATAAATACTTAGCTCTTCTTTTAATTGATGTCCAAATGATGTGTGAGTTCTGAGCCTGCTTTCACTTGAGGTCAACGGCAGAATTCACCCCTGAGGTTACTTGGTGTGAGAGTGACCTTTTCCTTTAACTCTGCTTTTTCATCTG
The DNA here is from genome assembly GCF_016699485.2 of Gallus gallus. Taxonomy (NCBI): domain Eukaryota; kingdom Metazoa; phylum Chordata; class Aves; order Galliformes; family Phasianidae; genus Gallus; species Gallus gallus. Next base: position 72,314,346 of record NC_052572.1, read on the forward strand.
CTTTGTTTCAAGCTAGGATTCAGGCATAGTTTGCTGTCTACAAACAGAGTAAATACATGCCAGTAGGGATTGTCCTTAATGTCTGTCCCTAAAATATTGTATTACGTAGGGTAATGTTACATAGGTGGATCTGAATTGCAGATGTGAGAAGAGCTATCACATATGTGGTGATTAAGTTATTACAGAAGTCAGTTGTGTTAATCACATGGTCTCATGCTTTTGGAACAAGAGAATGTCGTAGAACCACCTTAGGAAAACTGACTTTGGAAGAAAGCTGAAAGTCTTCATAAACGATTTGGAAAAAACATAAATATTTGCTAGAAGTTTTTACTCTTGCATAGATTCTTGCACAGTTTCACATAATGAGAAGTTGTAATAATCTCTTTTTAATCAAAAAAGCAGCCACAACATAGGCGAAGCTTTTCAGTGATTTAACTTCATGTAGTATACTAGGTTTAAAGGGCTTCAGCTTGGAGTGCTGGAGGCAGCTGAAATTTTCCATAGAATTGCAGAATTGTTTGTGTTGGAAGGGACCTTTAAAAGTCATTAGTCCAACTCCTCTGCACTGAGCAGGAACACCTACAGCTCAGTCACGGTGCTGAGCCTGGTCCAGCCTGACCATCAGTGTCTCCAGAATGGAGCATCCACCACCTCTCTGGGCAGTCTCCACTGGTTCACTGCCCTTATAATAAAAAACTGTTTTCTTATATCCTTTCTTCTCATGTTGCACTGAAAATAATGTATGCTATTTATTTCCATGGAAACTACAACAGATGCAAAGAGCACAATAACAGTATTTGATGGAGCAAATTCTCAGCTACAAAATGCTATTTTTTCCACACAGTCACCACCATTAGCTCTGCATTTTCTCCTGTTAGGAACAAGAGGAAAACATCTGCACCAGCAGGGGTGGCCCACTGGTGCTGTCACCACAGAATCACACAGAATCACAGAATGGCCTGGGTTGGCAGAGACCTCAAGGATCATGAATCTCCAACCCCCTGCCGGGCAGGGCCACCAACCTCCCCATTTACTAGACCAGGTTGCCCAGGGCCCCATCCAACCTGGCCTTGAACACTTCCAGGGACAGGGCATCTACAACCTCTCTGGGCAGCCCATCCCAGCACCTCACCACTCTCCTGGTAAAGGACTTCCCCCTAACATCCAACCTAAACGCCTCACTGTGCTCACATGCACTGTTTGTTCTCTATAAATGTTCAGCAAGCGTTGATGAATGGCAGTGGATGTCTTTTTTTTCCACACTTGAGGAATTTGAACACCTTTGCTTCATAGGCACATCCACGTCAGATGCAAATTTGTCAGACTGCCCCTTTGCTGCCATCTGTTGTGTGGCAAAAAAATGTAATGGTATATCGTCAAGAAGGTTCAACCTCTACTGCCATACCACCACCATGTTGGCCTCTGATGTGTTGGGTCAGTGTAATAAAATAGGAGACATTACTTTCAGATAAGTCCTTGCATATAGTAAAAAAATCAATATATATTGGGTTGATCCAGTCAGTGATCACAGATTAGAACTAGTGCTGCCAAAAAAAAAAAAAAAAAAAGCCTGTGTCTGAAAACTCTGGATGGTGCATCAAACTATTTCCAAAGTAAGAACCCAAAAAGCTTATTAAAAAAGAAGAAAAAAAGATTCTCAAATTGAGTTTCTTGAAGTTGTCATCTCAAACCTTTCTTTAATTTCTCTGCTCTGATTTTAATTGAAGATGCACAGACACTGAACTCTGTACAGGCAGGATTTTACAAACGCCAGCTATGGAATATTAACTACTCTTCCTAGAGACGTATACATGAAAAAGGAGGGAAGTTGGGAGCATTTATTTCACTGAAACTGAAGTTGTTGTCTTTTCTACTTAGCTGCAACAGCATTATATACTGGGCAGGTCTACTTTAACCTGGCCATCCATTACCTTAATTTCTTCACTAGAACTGAACATAAAGAGACAACCTTAAAGACGTGTACTGCAGGAGGTCAAGAAGCCACTAAGCTATAAAACAGTACGGAGAAGCAAAGCTGGTTGTAACACAAAGTACCTGCTGTTTGATTTCCCTGCCTAAGGACACCAGGCTGAAAAATTTGGCTTGAGTGGCACTGCTACTGCCACGTTAGGCTAGCATATGAACTGACTTCTTTTTACTGTTATGATATGCACAGGGTAAAATCTCTGTCCCTGAAGCTCCATGACAAATATTTTTATTGATTAGCCTTTTCCACGTACCAGTATGGCATTGCACTTGTGCAGCATTATCACAGGGAAGAAACCCTAGCATTTAAAAATTGTACCTCTTTCTTCTTTTTTTAGTGAGGAGCCGACCCTGATCCTGCAGTAGGACCCCTGGCAGTAGAAAGTAACACCAGGGTTAGAGTTCCATTTATATGCACTTGACAGAGCTATGGGAACAAACCTATCTATGTCTCTCTGCTCTTAGACCAGATGTGCTTGTCTCTGCTTTTGGGAGTTTAACTCTCCCATTTTCAGCCTCTAAAAATGGAATGTGAACTCTCCTACCCACATTGGTATCCTTTTTCTCCAGCTGTTGTTTACAGGGCTCACTAGAGGCATCTCTGCTCCCCCATCCTGTAAATGCTTTTGCTTTCATGAGTTGGTGTTCACATAAAGCTCAAAGCACTGGGATACATCCAGGGATAAGTACCTCCATGCTGGTTGTCTGTGCATGACGTGTGCTAAGACAGCTCTCAGCCTCATGTTCTTCTCTTGTAGTAACTTCTTCCTTAGTATTTCTTCTTACAAATTCAGGAATGATGTTCCCCTTAAATAAGCAGCATATTAAAAAATAAAAACAAAAACAAAGTACTGTAATACTTCAGATAAAAGACCTCACAGCCACTACACTCAGAATAACCATCTTAGTGGTAATTGAAGGGTTTCTTTCCACTTATCTTCCTTAAACTACTGAAATGTGTTAAAACTGAATTGTGGAAAGCATTAATCAAAGTTATTTTTCAGTGCTGCCTTCACAGGTTGTTATCAAATAGTCAACTACAGATACAAGTCAACAGCATGCACAATTAGCTTGACTTTTAACATGTGACCACTTTATGAATCAAGTGTAACGAACAACATTGCAGCTGAAGGCCAGCTATATTTACTACTCCTCAGATAAGCCTTGAAGAAGACTCTGAAGACCGTGTTGAGAACTGTTGAAACATGGAGATCAGGCACTTGGTGACATTGATTAGTGGGCATGGTGGTAATGGGCTAATAGTTCGACTAGATGATCTTAGATGTCTTTTCCAACCTTAATGATGCCATGATTCTGTGATATTCACTTTTAGACTACACCTTTGCCCATAAACTAGTAATCACAATGCACAGTCCACTGCCTTGATTCAGTTTTGCTGGGAAAATAAACTATGTTATTTTGAAGCTGAACATCATAATTTAGATGTGAAAAATGAAAGGAAAGCTGTGAGAGCTCAACGCATGATTCTCTGTTGTATATGAAGACAAAGAATAATTTTTGAGTTATGCCAGTATGTCTGGTTGCTTTGTCATGAGTTTTTAAACTAGAAATACTGAAAAACAGGTAGGAGAAACATGTTGGATAGCTTTGAGCTGTAGTGAAATTGCTTACAGGTGAATATTACCATAAAAATTATTCTCCTTCGAATTCCTCTCCCTACCTCTGGGCTTTTCCATAATATTCTCAACACTGCTGTTTTGCCTGGAGTCTGGTGCAGATTGCTTTCATTTCCAGAAATGGATGAAAACGTATAGTTGTCATTAACTGAGTCCCCTGGTGCTCTGCCCCTGCTCTTCTGTAACATCAGTGACATACATTGCACAAGACATAGCACGCGCTTTCAACAGAACTAAAACACAAAAAGCCTTTTCTGCCTAGGTGGCCTTTCTGAGAGTAAAGGCAGCTTTTGTGGTAGTGGAACAGGACTTCTCCTGTTCAGAACTGTTTCCTAAATGATTACCGGTATAGACTCATAATGTAGATTTCATGTAGGGATAAAGTGTGTGTTGTTTTTTATTTTTTTGTCTCAGCACAATAACCATTACATGCCAAAGTGAGAGGACAGAAATAAGTCTTTGTGCTCCTAGGATGGGTTTGTAAAAGCACCCAACCCATTCAACATAATTAGGCACCTAATTGAGTACTTAAAAGTTATGCAATGTGTATACACATGTATGCCATTAAGTTATATTGGAAAGTATTCTGTATATAATTGTGTGTGCTCTGCTCCCTACAAATCAAAGTATGGGTAGAGTTGATTCTGTGATGATTTAGAAATGCTTGCTTTCAGGATAATTTCCTTTACTTTTTTACAACGTTAATAATGCTGAAAAACAACCCACAAAGAACATGAGCCAGCCACAGAAAACACAAAGAGCATATACCAGAAAAAGGGAAACTTGGAGACTTGAAAATAAGTAAATTACATCTGGCCAACTTTGTAATAGTAAACACCCTGAGGTCAGAAACCATCAGAAACCATTTCTGCCTGCTTATAAAAGCTAGGGAACAATGCTGTTCTTTGTATCAAAGTCGTCAGTTGACTGTTTTGGTACCTTTATGTAGTAGATTTTCACATCCTAATCTCTCCTCAAAAGAAAATACAGTCGTGGGGAGAATTCTCTTGCTAATGAAACGAGCCATGGGATGGTTTCATTTCAATAATGAGGAGAAGCTAAGGGATCACACTCTGTGCAAAACGAGTGAATATGTTGATCAAAAAGAGGATGAGCTTTTATTTAGCACCCTGGGTGCAGGCATCAAAAAGCCTGTGGGAGTATCTGCTGCCTCCAGGTTGTTAAGAAACTGTTTTCAGACATGTTTGTTTAAATCATCTACATGAGAAGAGTAAAATTTGGAAGAAAGGCGATGTCACAGCACAGCAGATCCTCTGGCATGACTAGTCAGACCTGGAGGTTAGGTTGGTTTCCTGTGGTTCAGAGTGAAGGCCACTGTTAGACCCCACTGAATGCTGAAGTTAGTGAGTGTTTAGTTTTAGTTTCAAAGCCTTTAATAATTAACTGCTGCTCCAGAATATTCCGCATATATGGAGGTGTATCAAGAGAAAAATGCCAGCTCTAGAAATGGAAAGGAAAGAAAGAAGGCAGGTTTTTGGAGCATTATACTGGAAGAGCATACGGGAATAATTCCACTTTGTCTTTTTTGTTGTTGTAGTTCATGAGCTCTTTGGTGTAAATATTTTAAAATACTTATTTTGATCAGTAGCAATTGCTTCCCCTCCTCCCTCACTCACAGTTGAGATTTTGGCTATTGCTAGATAACTTTTAACTGGTTCCCCTTGGCAAGGAAAAGTAATCTCTCTATGGCAGTAGTTAGGGCTAGAAAGAGGCAGGGGTCTAACATTAACACAACCTGCAAGCCATTAAAGACCAATTTATCCACGGTTATTGCCGTTTTTACTGTGTTGCCATTTACAGGTAAGAACTAAGGTTTTATTTTAAGATGGTCTGAGTAAAGAATGGTGATTCTGTGCAGCTTTAAGCTTAACTCTTCGCTTCTGTTTATTCTTGACTATCCAGCTTATTAGCTTAATGCCAAATGATTTATTTATGATTTATTAATGCCAAATAGGTTTATTTAAATACAGTTCTCCTGCTAGTGATTTTAACAATGCATGCAGTGCACCAAAAAACATCAAGTAGTTGTGTTAGCTTTTCAGACTTCAATTAGAAATACGGGGTGGTGTTTGTTTTCATACTTCTCATCTGCTACCCGTTTCAGAATGAATGAAATCATAAAAACTTGATCTTAAATACAGCGTATTTGGGGTTTCTTGTGAGTATACTTCAAAATACTCTATTATAAAGATTATATCACAAATAGTCTTTCAACTATATTAATGATACATTCTGTTACATTCCATCATTGAAACACTGACTTGGTATAAAATGCAGTAACAGGTTTATATAATTGGGGTATGGTTGCTCCTCCTGAAGATGATGAAAGCATTATGAAAGCGCTTTAATGCTAACCAGACAACAAGGGAGGTCTGAACAATGTTTTCAAAATTCAGTTGAATGAAAACCTTCCTTTCTTTCTATTTTAAATGCAGCAGAGATCTCAAACAGAAGTTTTTACCATGTTTCAACGTACCGTTTCATAAGGGGGAGTCCTTAGTGGCCCTTTTGGGACAGGGTAAGGATTAGTGCAGTATATTTATGCCACTGCTGATTAATTTTATTGCTTTCTTCTCTGTTCTGTCATGTAGCCGCCCTCAGAAGGTGTGTTTGTGTCCATTCCTGCCGATACATCCACTAAAAATCTCCACCTGCTTGTATATAATTCAGCATCCAGCAGAGGTGAGTAAGGCTGTTGTAAGAGTTCAGCTACAATGTCAATGCAGGAAATGTTCTACAAGAGGAAGCAACCACGTTTTTAACACATAGTAAGTTTTCCTTTAAAATCAGAGAGTTGAGATACCAGTTCATCTGAATTATTTTGTCTTCTGAAGTTATGTTTGACTTCTGTGGTTTTTATATACACGAGACATCTTTTTTCATTCAGATAATCCTGCTAGATTATTATATGCTTGGCTTGGCACAAACTGTTTCAGGAGGGAATCTTGATACAACACAGAAGCACTCTGTTATAAATATGAATTAAACAGTGCATCTTGATAGTGACTCAAAGTGTGTAGCCAATGGAAATCTATAGTTTAGTTTCAAAATAGTCTGCTTCTGTGATTTTTTTTTTCTTTTGTCTCACTTATTGAAGAGAAGCACATGAAAGAACCACTGAAGGAGCAGCTTTCTTTGCAGTTTGCATTGTTTTCTAGTAAAGGTACTTTTGCTTTTCAAAGACTCTGGGTGGCTTTGAAGTGTGTCCTGCATTGGACTTGATACAATGCATCCTTTTATGTTTTTGCTTATTTCATGCCTTCAAAAGTTTAATGGGCTCTTGATTTTTGATTTAGCTATTAAAGGTGTTTATATTGATCTTTTGTTTTCTATTAATAATGCAGTATTGTTCTGGATCACAAATTTTAGAAGATGAACCACAGATCTGGATAGACAGTATTTTTACAAAATAGACTGTGGCATTCAGAACATGTATTCGAATGATCCAGCTGTACTTAAAGTAGCTCAGTCCACAGGCAGAGTCCTTCCTTGAAGGAACTTCAGCAGAATATAAATGACCAAATTAGAGAAAAGTGTCTAAAGAAATAAGTATTTAGGCCCTAAATGAGAAAGCTGTGATTTTTTAATGGGCTGTTTTTAGTGAAAATACTGTTATGTGTTACTTTTTGTCTTGAAAGTACTTAAGTATGTGCCACCTTAAGTCATCTGCTGGAAAAAAAAAAGAAGTTGCAAAATGTGCCAGAGAGCTTTGAACTGACATGTGAATTGTATTGAATTTATTGTGCTGAAATGTACTAAAACAAGTTTTCACATTCATTTTAGATCCCCTAATCATCCTTCTGAAATCTCCTTTTTTTATTAGTTAGTTTTAATTAACAGCTTTCTCTTACAAGAGGATGCAACTTTTGCACAGGTATATGTTAATGGTAACAAGTGGTTAAAGCAGTGCTATCCAAATAACAAAGACAGTCCATCAGAGTGGAAGAATTTAACTGACTGCAAAAGGGGACTTGGTTTGTAGGAGACAAATCCAAACAAAAGCTGAAAAGCTAAGCATGTGGCTTATCATGACCTTAGTTGATCATAGGTGATTCTTTTGACATCAGAATGGCAGAGGCATACCTGCTCAAGGGTAGGTTCTCTTTGCTGTAGCTGCTTCTAATCAAAACTCAGTCAGACTTGAAGGCAGATAAGCCTTCTGAGTGTAGTAACAGCATCTGATCCTTCAGGCTGCCATGTCATTACAAGAGTACATTTCAAAAGTATCTTATTAAACTAACCAAACAGTGAATGTATTTATCCTGCTGTGCATCAGTGATGACTTTCATCCTCCACCTGTCTTGTTATTTATTGTTTTTTTGCAGTTTGCAGTGCAGTAAGTAGACCACCAACTGTGGAGTGATTATTGCATTGTGACTTATATTTGAGCAAGATGATAAGGCACAAAAGTGGGAGCAGGATTTCCTGCTCCTCCACAGTCCTTCAATCCAGAAGCCATGCTGTTGGATACATTCCCACAAATGTTAGGTGCTGTGAAAGAGAGTAGTCTCTTAATGCATGGCAGCAAGGATTCTCTAAGATCCCAGGTTATGAATCTTACCATCCGGCATTCAACTTTGCGTAATAGATCCACAAGTTGATTCAGCTATCATTTGTGAAGATAATTTAGCATTGCACATCTGGGTGCAACTGTTTTCTGAATAGTGTTACTGCACTACTGTTAATAGTGAAAGTAATTAAAAATGAAGTAGATACAAACCAAGGATCCTAACCCTATCAGCGGGAAGGAATAGTGGAATGGTGAAGAATTTATTTGCCTAGCATGATTTCTACTATTTTCTTCTTTCCACATACATATGAATATAAATAAATACAAATAGGTAAAATGCTTTTCTCATCTTTTTTCTCTCCCATTTGCAGACCTGACAGTCAGTGGCATAGTCAGGTGTGTACAAACCGCTGTGCAGCTTTCTCTTACCTCTGCCTTATTGTCCATGGAGTGATCTCCAGTGGAGCATAGGCCAATGTATACTTCTTGGGGCTTGGGTGGTTGTTATAACTCAGGAAAGAGCCCTTAGAGCACACCAGAAAGTATCTGCTTAGGTTGTTCTGTTTCTCTGACTTCTTTCTTTTCAGAATTGTAAGAATTTTCATTTTTCTGCACCTGTGAAGAAAACATGTATTAAATGAGCTTATATATGGATCTAATAATATTCTTTATTGAATAGTAAGAATCAAATATAATTTGCTAATTGTCTTACAAGTTCATGAGAAAATGGAGTAATGTGCATTCATTGGCTGAAATAAATGTTTTTATTAGTTAGAACTTTCTGTTCATGGTAGAACGACCCTGCAATGTTACCAAAAAATACTATGAATTCTCAAAAGGAAAGAAAGCAACCTAAAAGCAACTTCTCCAAATGTATTTGTATATATATACTGCAGTGGTTAAATAATGATTAAGCAAAGAATTGTATATGACAATTACGATGTCGAGAAGAACAAAGGAGAGAATAAACTATTCTGTTTCAAAACAGAAAATGGAAAATAGCTGATATGCTAACAGGCTGTATATGAAATAGCTAAATACAGACACTTTTGTGATGAAAATTCTAAACAAATGGAACCTATTGTAGAGGTAGTTTTGCTTAGCTTCTTAAGCAACTTTTCTCAAACAATTCTTTCCATTTTTGAATTTTGTATTATATCTTCCTGTAAACATGGATTGGTTTTTAGATTGGAAAACTGCAACTTTTTCCCTGTTGGTAAGGGAATGTATTTACTTGGTAAAAGGTAAATTCTGAAATAATATGACATTGAAGAGAACGATTGAACAACTTTCCCATGACTGATAAGCTTTTTAAATTGGTAGTTTGAAGGATATTTCTCCTCACTTTTCTTGCACTTCACTCACCAGATACTTTGATCTTCATCTATCCCTAGGACACGTCATACTGCTACTGCAGTGCAAAGTGGTGGTGCATATAGCAGGACAACTTCTTCCTTTAACTGTGATGTTTTATTTATACTTCACAGAATCAGTAGGTATGGAGCAGAAAAAGCAAAATTAGTGAAGGTTTAGGCAACAGTGATGAAAAGATTCACAGAACTAATTCAAGAGCAGTCTGATGATGTAAGGGCTATAGGTGGTTGCACATTGATACCTGGGGAGAGTATGAGCCACAGATATCATGGAGCTGAACTAGTCAGGGCATTACTTGTTTGCCAACACTGAACTGTTGACATATGACTCATACATAAAAAAAAAAAAAAACAAAAACAAAACAAAAAAGATCAACTCCTGTATGGCAAACAGGTATACTGGTACTGGACCAGAGAGATAATCGTGTTACAAAGGAGAAATTAAATAAAGATCTTACCCATGTCCTGGACTTATGGAAAGGCTCTAAGAGGAAGGATCTTTAGCTGGAGTCAGCCCTTAAATGGGGTCTAGGAGGTCTCTCAGGTGAAATTGCGTTCACCTGTGCCCCTGCAGCTGACTCAGTGCTTGCCTCAGGTGGTCAATCAGAGGATCATGCCATAATTCAACAGTTCCATACAACCCCTCAGCTTTTTATTAATTAATCTTGTGGATTAGGGACTGAACTTTGGATTTTCAGTGTCTGAATTGTAAGACATTGAAATTGAGAATACATTAAGTCTTTTGGGTTTTTGTAATCCTAATGCAGTATCTAGTGTCTAGACTTCTGCTAGGTTCAGCTAATGTACATATTTGTTCCTCTTGTTATAAAAAAATAAACTGAAACTTTATTTTCATCTCTTGGTTTTCAGTGTCATTTTCATTAAATTCAAGATAAACTTTTGCTCCTTCTTCTTTGTCTGGGAGCAGAAATTGACACTTTCTCTCTACTCTTAACATTTACTGAAGATGTCCTAAGTATTCTAGCTCAATTTGCAATGCTTCTTGTCTAGATAACAATGAGTTGCATTGTGTACGGAAACACGTTTCTCTGTTTAGTATGTAGATTTCTCTGTTTAGTATGCTCCTCCTGTCAGTTCTTCCCTCTTCGTCTGTCTTGTGAAGCAGGCATTTCCTGGTCCAGCACAGCTCTCTTGCATGCTCTTTGAGGTCTGGAGAGCCCCTGCTCCCCTCCCAGCCATGGCAATCTTTTCCTTATCTGTAATAAAGATGTAGGCAGATGCCTGCTCTGCGCAGCCCGAATGGCAGGACGTAGAGCACTCATAACAGCTTCAGTGTTGTGCTACTGTGAAGTGGTAACAGAGTGGATATATTTATGTTTTACACCATTTTGACGCACCTTGTGCTCGTATTTTTAGTGCTTGTCTGTGGAAACTAAGCCCTTCCCTTATTTTCCAGTATAGAGAAATTAGTGCTCCAACCTCTTATAGTAATGCTAATGCTGTTTTTGCCTACATTTTGTTATAATTACATGTATTGTTGTTTTCATTACTGATAACCTAGCTCAAACTCTTGCTAGTGGTCATAGTTTAGGACAAGATTAGATTTTTTACTCTTGGTAAAAACAATATGGTTTATATGTCTGAAACTGATTTTTGTGTGTGTGTGTAGTTACTTTGCTGTTGCTTATTCTGCGTGTGTAGTCAAAGAACCTGAAAGTAGATGGAGATATTAACAGTTCACACGTTGATTGATCACATGATTGTACTCAAAAGTTACTTTTCTTTTTTACAGGAAAGTCGGGTATTAAGGACAGTGCCTCTGCTAGCAGCTTGTCTCCCTCCAGACAAATGTAAAATTTTGGTTGGTCGGCGTTTTAGTGAAGACAGGTGAGCAGGATTGCTTATGCATTTTTCTGGGTTGCTGTAAATAATGAAGATATTTCTGCTAGTATCTTTATTAATAGCAAGCAGTGTTCTTAATTTTTATTTCTAGCGTGTACATTCACTTTTGGTGCCTTTGATTGCCAGTAAAATAAGCCTTTGATTTCCATCAAAATTTGACGCGACGGTCTGAAACATTGAATATATCTTCCTCTACTTTGTAGCTTTTACTGTCTCAGTATTTTTCAAGATTCTGTAGTGCAATATTTTCTCTCTCATAATGGGCTACTTTCCTTCCTTTTTTCAGTTTTCTCTTTATTTGCACCATGTCACCAGTATTTCAAGTAGTAAGATGGCTTGTTCTTTCCTTGCTCTTTCAGTAAATTACAATGCATTGAGTTTGTCAGGTGACTTCCTTCAGCCGTGGTGCTCCTGGAGGGTTCAAGCCATCACTCTGCTACTCTTAGAAGGCTTTTTTGCAGTTCATTTCTGACCTGTTACTCGGTTTATCTTCCCGAGTTTCTTTCCATATTTGCTTTGTTTGACAAACCACTTGATGCTATTCAAATACAAGTAACATTTTGTACTTATGTGTGTGAAATTGTACTTGAGAAGGCAGCCCAGAGGTGAAAGCTTCTTAGAGAATCAACATTCTTCAGAGCTCTTCTTTTTCTCTTATAATTAATTATACAAAATCATAGCTCTCAAATCCACTTTTTTTATCCTTTTTTTTTTTTTTTTTTTTTTTAGTACTCTGAGATTTTGGACAATATTGGTCTCCTAGGTAATGTCTTTCATCTTCATTAGATGAAGTCTTAGAAATGAGTTCTTGGAACAAATGCTAATGACATTTTACTACGTACATTTTTAATAAATGCAAACAAAAATCATGAATACTGATGAAGGAAATTAATTCTAAAATTGAGTTTAATCTTTGGAGAAAACTTTTTGTAGAGTTCACTGAACAAAAACATCAGAAGGTGATTCAGAATGCTGCTCCCACACCTTTGTGCTGCCTGTATAGTAAGTAAAGCACGTTAGAAATATATTACTTTTCTATTAGTCTTTTATGATAATAACAATAATAATTATCTAAGAAGTTCCAGGCCACGGGGAAATTGTTCTCTCTTTCTATTAAACCTGAAAATGGAGCAGCTTTTCATACGGTTGTGCACAGAGTAAAACACCATCAATGCAGTCTTGTTTCTTGTGAATATGCTTAGAAATTTTTTTTAGAAGCGGTGATTACAGTTTTAAAGCTTCTTCAGATTTGAATACAGAGATTTCTCTAACATGAAGGATCCTGTTTAGGTCAGAATCAGTTGTGAACATCTCAACCCCCAGATAGTTTAAATAAATTCAGAATTACATTGTCCCTATGAGAAGGATGCTTTCTGCCATAAAACGTTACAAAGATGGTGATTGAAATAAAGTTTTCTTGAGATTAGTTTGGATTTTGCTGATTTAATTTACCATGCTTCAAGGCTAAAAGTAATTAGGAAGAATCTGCAGTATGCCTGCTTTGTGAATGTGAGGCTGCACAAGTCTGGAATGCTTAGTCATTGAGCTCATACAGGATTAGTTATGTTGGAAGGGACCATTAAAGATCATCTAGTCCAATTCCTCTGCAATGAGCAGGGGCACCTACAGCTCCATTAGGTGCTCAGAGTACCATCCAGCTTACCTTGAGTGTCTCCAAGCATGGGGCATCCACCATCTCTCTGGGCAACCTGTGCCAGTGCTTCACCATCTTTACTGTAAAAATATTCTTCCTTTAATCCAATCGAAATCACCCCTCTTGTAGTTTGAAACCATTTCCTCTAGTTCTATCACGGGAGATGCTGCTCAAGAATCTATCTTGTTCCTTCTTAGAACCCTCCCATTAGATACTCAAAGGCCACTGTATCGTCTCCCTGGAGCCTTCTCTTCTCTGTGTTGAACAGCCCCAGCTCTCTCAGCCTGTCACTGTATCCACAGCCTGTCCTCATAGAATATTATTCTCCTCATCCTGGAAAGTGTATTCCATTTTTACAACATGCCATTTCTACATTTATTTTGTTTTTCTTAGTTCTCTATGCAGCTTTTCATTGTTTAGTTCCATATTCCTTACTTTCAAGTAGCAGTAGTTGCTGCAATATCTGGCAAAAGTATCTTATCAATGTAGTTTTGTAATTATTAGCATCCTGTCAGGCTTCCTTCCCTGCTGTGGTATGTTCTGGGAGTTCTGCAGACATGGGTAGAAACTTTGCAATGTTTACAGTGAATGAGGAGGGCTGTACTGATTCCTGCTTGCTCTTAGGGTGAACATCTCTGCTAACAGGACTCTTAAAACCTCAAAATATGAGCTGAACTGCTGCAATCTATGGCATACTAAGCTAAACAGACTTTTTTTTTCCTCTACTTAACAGCCATGCTGTCTGTAAGTAGCTTGTTAGTTGCTATATAAGCTCCTTAATTAACCTTGCCCTGCACAGATGTACACTTTGTTATTTCGAGCGAGGAAAAAAATCATTAATGTGTGCCTACTGATGCATTTTACACGTTATTGTTTTGAAGCATATTAAAGCCTTACATTTGCTTCTTTTGAAGTTCTGCTTTGATGCTTACATTCTCTGCAGCTTCCACCAGAAATGTGTAGGTTGGAAGGGAAAAGAAACAAGTCTGAATCCACACTTGCACTGGTCTTTCATGTAAACAGTGCCCACAGATAGAGGAATAATACTTTGTACACATCCTTCTGCATTGATGTAGAAATAGTATCATCCAGTAAGTATGGGAAATCATGCAGTAAATATGAAAAAGCTGTATCTATGGTGGTTTTCCATGTGTATGTAAAGTATCAGTATAAAATGATAGTGTAGATATTTGTATTATCACAGGATCTAGCAGCTCTTGGCAATAGCTCTTAAAATTAATCTGATTCATTTTGTATGGAGCAGCATCCAAACCAGTAAACTGACGATTGTTAATCTGTAGCTGTCTGCTTTCAGTGAGAACAAGCAAGCCAGCTAAGCTGTGTAGCTCTTTTGGTCTTAGTGCTCCTCTCTTGAGGGGGAAAAGAAGGCTGTTATTCACATGTATGTAGGTTATTTTTCCTGTTTTGCCCTAACTGTATGAAGTTTTAGTTTTCTATTGTTTTTAATCAGCATCCAAAAACAGTGAGGAACACAGAGGATTTTGTAAGAAACTTCACATAGAATTGGATACAGTAGGGTAACCAGAATGATTTGAAAGCTTAAAATTTTGGCTTCTGAATTTTATGATAATAAAATTGATAATTAAGATTTTTTTTAAATTCTTGTGTTTTTATGTGCATATGGAATGGAGGGGAGTGATTCACAGAATCACAGAATGGCCTGGGCTGAAAGGGACCACAAGGACCATCAAGCTCCAGCTCCCCCACCACAGGCAGGGCCATCAACCTCCACATTTAATACTAGACCAGGCTGCCCAGGGCCCCATCCAACCTGGCCTTGAACACCTCCAGGGACGGAGCATCCACAGCCTCTCTGGGCAGCCTGTTCCAGCACTTCACCACTCAGAGTAAAGAACTTCCCCCTGATATCAAACCCAAATCTTCCCTCCTTCAACTTAAAACCATTTCCCCTTGTCCTGCTATTATCTGCCCTTTCAAAGAGTTGACTGCCCTCCTGTTTATAGGCTCCCTTCAGATACTGAAAGGCTACCATGAGGTCACCCCACAGCCTTCTCCAGGCTGAACAAGCCCAGTTCCCTCAGCCCGTCTTCACAGGGATGTGCTCCAGCTCTCTGATCATCTTTGTGGCCCTCCTCCGGAGCCCGTCCAACAGCTCCCTGTCTTTTTTGTACTTGGTGTCTCAGACCTGGATGCAGTACTCCAGATGGGGCCTCACAAGGGCAGGGGAGAGAGGGACAATCGCCTCCCTGCCCCTTCTGGCCACCCCTCTTCTGATGGAGCCCAGGATACCATTTTTTTTTTGAGCACACTGCTGGCTCATGTTCAGTTTTTCATCCACCAGGACCCCCAGGTCATTCTCTACAGGGCTAGAGATTGACTTGCTGGATGAAAGAGTAAACACAAAGTGCAGCTTTTCAGTATTTTCTCTACTAAAGTTCAGCCTTCTCAGCTAGCTTTTGTTCTGGTTGATAACTGATACACAAATTATTCAAATTACACTTAACCATATTTTTGACTGACATATACTGCAGAGAAATTAAAGAACCAACTTTTGCTTAGTCTTTCTAGATGGAAACAGGTAATTAAGTTTTGTACGTTAAGATCTTTAACATACAATTGACACAGCAATGGGAAAGGTGACAAGTGATCATTCAAGTTGCTTTTAAGTACTGTCTTATCCCCCCATTCTTGTCCATCCTTCCTGTAATCTGAAATTTCAATTATGGTGAAAGAATGGTGAAAGAATGACTTGAGTAATTAGATGATATTGCTGAATTGAATGACAAGTTCGGTTATTATCTATGTTGCGTTTTTTTCCAACTGTACAGACTTATGAACTTTTTAAGGAAAGTGGGTTAGTGTCATTGCTGTATAGGAGATTGATTTTTACATAAAAGTCTAAAACACTTATTTGTACATCTGCCATACCTTGTACAGATGTTGAGCCTGTAAGCACCTTGTATCTTAGACATTAACTAGAAGAACAGCATAAAGAAGCAGAGGACTCTGCTTGTTCTGAATGATAGTTAAGAAAATTCCAATTCCCTTGCAAAAGATCAAGCAGATTCCATGGAAACTGAAGTCTTCACTATGACATGACCATGTAATGTTCAATGAAACACTAAAATGTTGATAGTAAGGGTTAACCAGACCTGCCAAAACAGCATGGAGAACTCTGCTTAATTTCTAGATTGCCAATAATTTCAGCTATGATTATTCATTTCTGTTACAAGACTGTTAGATTCATATTATTATTGCTGCAAAACATGTGCGTATGTGAATCAATTATAATGTTGACAAAATGTATTTTATGAATATGTTTGACAAGAGACACTTCTAACTCCATGCACTTTAGATTTTCAACTCTTGTTGAAATGAAAGTGTGGAAGTTACTTTATATTGCTATTTTATTCTGTGTTTATAAAATTGATTTTTAACAGGTTGTAGTAATCATAATGTAACTTAATCGCTCATATTGGGAATATTAGGAAAATGTTTATATGACTTTTTAACTGTTGTATCCATTTTACTTTGCATATTTCCTTCTTAGAAAGACTGCTTAGCTCATAGTTGCTTCACATTTTTTAAACAAAATAGTGTATTTTCTTACTGACTTGACCTGTGTCATTCACGTAGTTCTTTTTTTTTTTTTTTGGCTTATCAGTATTCAAATATACACTACATCTCCAAAACTGTAGAATCAAAGAATCATAGTATGGCTTAGGTTGGAAGGGACCTTAAAGCCCATGTAGTTCCAATCCCACTGCCATTGGTAGGGTTGCCAGCCACTAGATCAGGCTACCCAAGGGCCCCTTCCAGCCTGGTCCTGAACACCTCTATGATCACAGCTTTTCTGGGTGATCTGTTTCAGTGCCTCACCACTGTCTGAATAAAGAATTTATGCATAACATCTAACCTGATTTTCCTCTCTTTTGGTTTAAAGCCATTCCCCCTTGTCCTAACATGATTGGACTATGTAAAAAATTGGTCTCCCTTCTCTTTATGAGTTCCCTTCATCTACAGGAAGGCTGCAATGAAGCCTTCTCTTTTCCAAGCTAAACAAGCCCAGCTTTCTCAATCTGTCTTGATAGGAGAGGTGCTCCATCCCTCTGATCATCTGCGTGGCCCTCCTATGAACCCACTCCAAGAGCTCCATGTCTTTCTTATGCTGAGGGCATTATAGTTATGTAACTGCACTGCAGCTTCTAACTCCATTTCCTATGCTGCATTCATTGGTGTAGAGGCACTTCAGTTGGGCTATCAGCCATGTTACCTCTTTGGAGGAGCCCTCTCAGATTTTTCTGGGACAAATCTGAATGTTTTCCAGTCAGTAACATCCAACAGTACATCTAGTCTCTCTAACGTGTGTCCAAGATGACAGTATCTGAAACCTTGAGTGTGACACGATCCATGCAGCCAGTCCTTCGGCTGGTTCATTCTTCTCATTCTGCCTACTTTGCAGTCTACAACTGGGATGACACTCCCTACTTGCTCCCTGGTGAAAGGAAAGTGGTCCACCTTGTGCCATTCTTGTAAACCCTGCATGTGCAGACTTCCATGCAAACTGTGCAAACTTTTCCTCTGCCTTTCTTGTCAGGTTCATGTTAGAAATAAAAGATGTTTGTAGTTTTTTATTTTTGTTTTGATTCTCTAAGCTTTCTAGCAGCACAAATCCCATTCTGCTATCATTGCATCTGATTCTTTCACAAAACTCTTATTATTTTCACTAGCTACTACCTATCCAAATCTTCATATTTGACCCTACCATTTATAGGTAATTACTTGGTGGTATCTCACATTCTTTAGTATTTCATAGGGTCAACTTCTGGTTTATAGTGCTTCATCAAAAACTATTTTTATTGTATTTATATCTGTTTTAATGTTTCTCCTTGTTGAAGTTATATGTAATCTTTCAAACGTAATATTCTTTCAGATTTCTGCATGCACTGAAATTCCTGAGTACTGCTAAGCAGTTTCTTCCTTTCTGCTGTTTCTCCGTCCTCAGATGGTTTCCATTTTATCAGTGTTCATGATGGAGATAATCAGTCTCAAAGTTAGTTTTCAGTTCTCCATTTGTATGACTGACCTCTTAGACCATGATAGAATTCATTTTCTTTGCTCATCTTATTTTCTCCTTCTTCAGATCTGCTAGTTGCAGTTAACAATTGGGAATTTTCATTTAAATCAGCCCAGTGTATTTTGCAACCAACATTGTCACTGCTCTTTATTTCTCAAAACAGGCTGATGTTTCTCCATTTATTTTGCTGTTTTCCTCAATACTGATGATTTTTCTTGGGTAATGTTGACAGTGTAATAGTGATTTTATTTTTGATTTTTTTCTTTTTTGGCTTTCCTCTTTTCTGCAAAGTTATTTGTTTTGCCCATCCCTTCTTTTCTAGCTATTGTCTTTTATATAGCAGCACTGTAGCTTCTGATTTTTTTTTTTGTCCTAGATTCATCTTCTCTTTTACCCTTTCTTCAAATATTTATTTTCATTTTAGAATATCTTCTTTGTTTTTAATATTTTTGCACTATTTACTTTCCATTCCTGTAATACCTTTCCATCCTGTGTTGGCTCCAAAATTCTGTTCTCTGCTTTGTTTTTCTGTATTGATTTCACAGTCTCTTTTCTCTGTGTCTGATTTTGTCTGATTATCTGTAGTCGTATCTTACCCAAATATGGAAAACTTGCAAATCTCCTTTGGAATAGAATGAGAGGTCATAATTTTCTGACATGTTCTGGTGACTGCTAAGCTTGAGATTAAAATTCTTATCTTGACTTTCATGTGTTGCAAATATTGTAGCATGTTTTTCTTTGACCTTGACAAATATAAGTCTTTTCCCATGAAAGCCTATTGAAAATCCTACAGATCAACTGTTTTCTCAGCTTATTGAACTACTTTGTCCTGATCGTTTGACAAGTAAGAATGCTATCTCCTGTTGTCAGACTGAAAATAAGCTTGTTGCTTTTACAGCTTTTCTTTGTCTGATGTCCTGTCATCCCATTCACTGTTGAAATGTGTCCTCACACCTCCTTTTACCCAAAGACGTCTGTTTCTTTTTTATTATTTTTCAGATTTTTTTCCATATATCTATTCAGACTTGTTTTAGTTTTCCTGAAAACAATTGAAGAGGTAATTAGCCCCTGCTTCATCTTTCCTAAAAAATCAATTTGCCATAAATGTTATTATGCGCATATAGAATCGTGTCAAGCTCCTGATAAAGTATTTGATGTTTCTGATCTCTATTATTATTATAGGTTTCTTACTTCCTTCTATAATCCATTTTGCATCAGGTTTGTTAATCCTTTGATAGGGGATTAGCTCACTTCAGTTTTGTTTTTACAGTTTCTCTGAGGTCTAGTCTCAAAAGGTAAGAGTTTTCATTGCTTGAATACTGCAAATTATTGCTTAAGAATTTATACCTGCAGCTTGTGAATGCAGTTGTACTGTGTATTTATTTGCTATACTAATTTACAAGATAGATTTTTTAGTATATCTTGCTTGAGGTTTTCTAAGTATGTTAGTGTATGATTACATATGCAACAATGAGTGTTTCCTGAATCAAATCTGATCACAGTCAGAACATGGGAATACTGAATATCCATCCTTTTCTTTCTCCCTCTACTTCACTAGCAAAAATTGTTTTTGCACATTATATCTCCTTAATAACAAGTGGTATTCAAAAGATGACACTTGGAAAATTTTTTGGTGGATTTATTGAAAAATAGCCTATAAGAAGGGGCATAGGCTGTTTCTCCAATGTCCCGGCGTTCTGACTTGGGAACTACTAGCAGTAAGTTGATGTGTATGTAAACATCTTTTGGTGAAGCCCATTTCTTGTGAGTTAATTTGCTCTGAGAGGACTCCAGAAAAGAAAGACTACCAGACTGCAAGTGGATTGGTAAGGTTGCGTGGTGGCAGTGATTAAGGAGATAAAATGAGTCCATGATACCCATTTGTCCAAAATGCCGGCACACTTGAAGGGAAGACCAAATCCTAACGTCTGCTCTCTGAAATATGTTCAGTAATAAGTTAGCTTTACAAGATCTAAATTTCAGGCTCTGCACATGCACAGAGAAAATGTATATGTAAAATGCCATGTTACTACTGCTTTTGAATTTCATTTAATACTTAGTCACACTTTGGGAGGACTGATTTTGATCTGTTTTTTTGTTGTTGTTGTTTATTTGTTTACTCAAATGCTAGTCTCCTTCTCTTCTTAAACCTCCCTCTGCAAATAGTCACACTTCTCTAGTTTGCAAATTCTGTGCACTGTGGTAAAATTATATACTTCAATGAATGATCACTAACAGGAAAACCAATTCAACCATCTCTGCCTCCACCAACTTCTTGTTTATGAGATGGAGCAATTGCATGTTTATTTACACTGCTCTCAGAAATCAAGCTGCAGAAATCTCCAATATGTTCTGTACTGTATTGGTACTTGCTCTGCCACAGTGCAGTAATTTTGGCCATAAATGAATTGAGCCTTTTCAAGCAGGATTGAAGTGATAAAACACAACTTATTTCTGTCAGTTTTGTAAAGCTGTTTCTGGTAATTACATGCTGTAGACATGGTACTTTTTCATGCTTGTTGACAAATAAAAATACTCTTACAGAATCAACCACTTATCAAATAATTTAAAGCTATTTATAAGGCATGTTTCTTTCTTCATTCAAGTAGACGTTCTTATTAGGCTTTTTCATGTGCTTCAGTGAGTCTGTTTACTAAACTAGATTTTCAGCTTCTTTTCTTTATCTGAATCATCAAGTAGATGCAGCTGGAGATTTCGATTTATTGCCTATTTACTTCTGAAACTGTACTTGACCATATCAAAGTTCAGATTCCTCAGTCTAGTTTGGATAACGCTTTTCCTGCCTACTTTGCCTTGAATGCTGCAAGCCTTCAGCTTGGCAGTCAGCACACAGGTGTTCCACTCTGCTACTCCTTCCCTTTCACCCTCTTTCCCTACTCTCCAGGGGCTGCAGGACGTGAACATAATGACCAATGCCCATGTCTGTCCAGCTCTGTAATAGTGATGTCATGGTCCTTGTTCACTGTAAAATGATTCCTCTGGGCCAATCCCACCAAAAAACTTTGTGAACTGAGGATGAAATTTGAACTGAACTTTTTTTGCGCAATGAATAGAAAGCAGAAGTTGTCTAACATTATTAATATTTCATTTGTTTCATTTGGGAAATCATTTGTCACGGACTCTTCTTAGTAACAGTGAAGTAAATTGCATTAACCCAGGTTACAAATGAGAAATAGGTGCATTACTTCCCTCATGCAAAACTTGAAATCTTTTTAGAGGAACACTTGTGGGTGCCATTTGTTTAATGGGATGTGGCATTTCTAGGTGTATTAATTGTGGCTGCCATTTAAAATATGTGCTTTTCTTCCTGGGCTTCAGTTCCAAATTTGCTTGGATATTTTGCTGTATTGAGAAGCCGTGCTTTGAATACTCTACAATTTTCTGCTTTGTTTTCTGGTCATACACTGGGCTAGAATTAAGGTGTGGTATGACCTTTTCCTATCGTTAAAGGACTGTAGGTTTATAAATGTCTTTTTTTTTTTAATGTATTTTTTTTATTTCTATCTTTCTTTCTTTTTTTTTTTTTCTCCAGCAGAAGGAATGGAAGATTATTTTTGTCTCTGGTGCCTTCTGTTTCAGTTTGGTCCTACTTCTCAACAAAACAAGCGCTTTGAAGAAGTACTGGCTTTTAAAGTATATATGGTTAACATGCTAAAATGTAGCAAATATGCACTACAGATATTAGAGAAAAATACTTAACAGAAGTTTTACAGCCTTGTGGAGGGGGGTTGGGTGAGAAACCTTGTTACGGAAATTAAGGTATTTAGAAATGCTCATGGGTGGCTGTATTGTGTTACATAAAAGGCAACTTGAGAAAGAAAAACGCTTGGAAAAGTCTGCTAGCATTACTGCAGTTTGTCTGGCTCCCTTTCTGACCGATTCCCACATATTGCTTGAGAGAGGATTAGATTTTAGTCTGGATGTGTTTGTTGTGCAGACGGGAATTGATTTGGTTTATGATTACAGCATCTAATAATATCAGGTACTGCTCTGCGTGATACAAATTAGGTTCCTCCATGGTTAATTGAGAATATTCATTTTCTTTGTAGGAAAACTATATATTAGTTCTCTCACTTTTAAACTTGAAGCTACATAAATCATAAAATGTGTTGGTAAGTTCTAGGTGATGTTGTGAACCACAGATAGGAAGAAGGTACTGTATGCAGACTAAAGAAAAAGGGTCTCCATCAGTAGAATACAGAAACCCGT
Organism: Gallus gallus; assembly: GCF_016699485.2. NCBI lineage: Eukaryota > Metazoa > Chordata > Aves > Galliformes > Phasianidae > Gallus > Gallus gallus. Next base: position 72,336,679 of record NC_052572.1, read on the forward strand.
TTTTTTTATGTGTGTGTTGGGGAGGATGGTTTGTGTGGTTTTGCTTTGTTTTGCTGTGAACTTATTTACAAAGTTGCTCAGTATTTGAGGGAACTGGTATTGAGGTTCACAAATGAAAAACTTGCCAAGATGATGGCACTGATTCCCATTTCTTGGCAGGGCAATTCCTTTGGCTGCCATTCCATTCGTTGTCAAAAATAATCTGTCAGTGTTACCATACAGGACAGCAGAGGTGACAATTAGATAGGATATTTTCACAGCGTACATGTTGTGGGGACTGTTAGGTCTGGGGCGTTGAGTCCAAAATATTCAGCTCTCTCATAATGCAAAGGGTATTACATCAGTTAAAGGTATTCTTTGTACGAAAACTCAGCTGTCTTTTTAGTCTGGTGAACGGAGGAGGGAAATAATTTCTTCTGACTAGGTTCCTATCCTCTATATTTGTATGGATTTCTTTTCAGTGTTTAAATAGATAAACTTCAAGTAGCTGAATAAACATCAAGAATACTCTATAAAATAAGATTTTATGTGGATGTGTTGATTTTCTATTCTTACAGTGTTTATCGTGTATATTAGTAGTAAATACTGTGATGGTGCAAACACTGAGATGTGTGCATTTTAATTAAAAATGAAAGCAAAACTCATGTTTTAGTAATTATCTTCATATCTTTCATATTGCTTCTGCATAATGGAACAAGAATTGAAAACATTTCAGAAATAAGGGAAATGGTAAATAAAAAAGTATCTTTTTAAGGTGAGAGAGGTAGATAACACTAGTTAGAAAATGAGTTTGCTGATTTGATTAACAGCATGAACGAGTCCAGATTATATTAGCAACTAAATACCACTTATCCTTAAAGAAAAATTAGTGTATCTTTTATGAAAACGTCAATTTTCTGTTTTTCTCTTATTCTTCAGTATTGATCCTGAGGGACAGTTTCTTAGTGTGGAGACTATAGAGACTTGCCTTTATTTTTATTCATTTAACTACCTTATGTGAATTATGTTGATCAATATTCCTACAGTCATCCAACTGCAGGAGTATGGAAATGAGTGAAGTCCCTTGTTTATGACCAAATTATGAGAAATCAGAAGTTTCTATTATCTTGATGGTTTTCAACTGACAATACAATAGCATATGTTCTATAGTATGGCCACTGTATGCAACTAATGGCTGTGTTGGATTTTTGATGAAATCTCAAAAGCTAGTAACATGTAGAAATACAAAAAGCACAGTGCCAGCAGTGAATTGATGGGGTATCTTCATGCATACATGCAAGATATTTTTCCAGCATAGTTTCATTACTTAAAACCACTGTATTTAAGAATAAATTAAAGGGAAGACCAGTGTTGGCACTGGATATTTATTACATGTATCTGTAAAGTTGGAGAAGTGGGGCTGGAAAGATGCTGAGGGTGCTGCTGTTACACACTTGTGGAAGTGAAATCCACTGTATGTAGTTATGTTATCAACACAGTTGAATACTGGAGCATCTGCAGAAATTTCTGGGTCTGTTTTCTTTTAGCATGCGAACTTAACCTTGTTACGATCAGAAAGCTTTTGAGATATTCCTTCTGTTGAATGTGGACCTGTATTTCTGCAGTGACACTAATTTCTCTTTCTGTCCTCTGTAGACATGGAGAATAGATTATTTTCTCCCTCCTGTAGCTTATCTGTAAAGGCATTGATCCCTCTTGCTCTTCTTGTTCACAGACCTTTACCAGCTTTTCTTGTGTGATTTTTTCACACAAAAAAGGACACAGTGTTTTAACTGCAGTAGAGTACTTTTTGATGTGGCTTATATTCTTGAGTCAGAGCTGATTTATTTACTGATGCCTCCTGTGCTACCCATGATTCTGTTGTAAAGGATAACTGTAGAATTCATTTTTTGAAGTTTACTCATTGCTGATTTTATTCATTTTTTTTTCCTTCTGAGTTGCAGACTAATGTGTTTTTTTTTTCCTCTGCTTTTAATTAACTTGCTTATTTTTTACCTAAATTTGATGTTACCTGTTTAGACTTTGCTGTGCTTTTCTAACCATTCTTATCCAAGTAAGTGTTTACTGTCTCTTAATTCATGTTTATTTATACTTCTTATGCTTCAAACAGATTTGATATAAGTGTAGTAGTGTTCTCATTGTGTTTCTTTTTTATCCTTTGCCCTTCATCCTCTTAGTTTGTGCTTCCTTGTTCTGTGGGAATAAAAAAAAAGTAACTTCTTTATTTTATCCTGCCTTCAAGCTTCATGTTAGTCTTGTTCACCAGCTTTGTGATTACCTTTTTTTAAATTTGATTTTATTTTGCTTTCGTTCTGTTGTTCTTTGTTTGGAAAACATGTTGGGGAGTGTCTAGTAGATTTAGCAATGTAGAAATGATTAGAAAAGAAGTTCCAAGTTATCTGAAGGTTTTCATGATGCTTTTTATACTCTTACATTATTCTTTTCCTAATTTAAGAAATGAGTTCTCATTTCCATTCTACTAGGAGTTACTACCTTCTTTTGCATCCTCTTTAAAAATGCTCAGGAGGAACAGCTGTTCTTTTCATATATAACATTTCTTTTTTTCTGGCTGATTGATAGGGTTTTAAATTCTTTAAAAAATCAACCTCTGATAGGTAGGAAGAGAAATACTTCTTGTTTAGAAATTCAGCTTTCTAGTCTTTTCTTCAGAGTTGATAGCTTCAAAGAGTCTGCCATCACCCTGTTAACTCTTCTGATTGAAGTGGAAGATAAAATTTAAGTCCCCATTAACTCTCTGAAGTTAGTCATGCTTCACATTAAGAAAGGCTTCTACAAAAGTACTACAGAAATGTCTAGGATAAAAGGTGTTGGATAATGATTTAGCTTTGTCTGCTGCACTGGCCAGCAGCCCTATTTCACTTTACCCCTTTCTTCCTCTGCCATTCTAACCTCCTGGGCTAATTGTAGAGCATCCTACCATGCCCAGCCTTATCATTGTCTTTGAGATGTCTGCCTGTAGTAGGCTATCATCATGTTCAAGTATTGGAAGTGTTGATGTCCTGAACAAGGGTGGGAAGTGATGATTACAGTAGGAAATTATCTCACTGAATTGCTCCAGAAATTATAAGCTAGCAGTCAAACTTGTTTGCGGAGATGCTTCTTAAGGAAGGCTTTGCTGTCAAGCATGTGGTCCCTCTGTCTTGTCTGTAACTGCACAAACATTCCCATTCTTCATCTGAGCTGCCAAAGCTACATGACTTCATGGCAGATATAAAAGTCATTGTAAAAGCTGTTAAGTTCTGTATACCAAAAGATGTCAAGAAAAGCAAGAAGACCCAATTTCTGGCTGTATGAAGCTGTTCTGTGATATTTTTCTTCCATAAACTCAGCTATTTCTTCAGGAGCTTGGGCTAGTTTATCTTGGAGTCACTGCTCATAGTTTTCCTGACTTTCCCCATGCTCCCATGTTACCTCTCTGTTTCCTTTGGGTTTCATTCCCCCACACGTACAATTCTAGTTGAACTACAAAATTGTATACATGAATTTAAATAAAATAATTCAGATTTAAATGCAACAACAAAACTCAATCAATGAAGCAAAAACAACAAACAAACAAAACCAAACCAAAACAAAAAAAGCCACCCCAAAATAAAGAATTTGCAGAAAAGGTAGCTGTGAACCTGCTGAGACTTTAGTGAGTCTTACCCAACTCCTCATAGCTTTTGACAGTTTCAAACACTTGGAATCAGGCATGTGTCTTCCTAAGAATTTGCAGAAATACATTTCCATTTGTAGCATAGCACTGACCTACTTCTGTTGTGGCTCTGAGGAGACATTCAAAGCTGGCAGATATCCTACAATATCTCTTGAGATCCTTCAGTATTTTTAGAGTCATCATGAATATAAACATCAACATTTAATGAAATTATCTCTTATATTTTTAATAAGCCATAGTATTTGTCTCAAATCAGACTTAAACATTGGAATAAATGAATAGTATTCAAAATGAAACCAATATAAACATTTTAAAGTGGGATTATATGCAGGTTTTTTAGAAATAAAGCTCCGAGAAGATTGGATCTAATTCCTAGACTTTCACTTCATGTTTTTGTAAATTTAAGCATGCAAGGCAAAACTTGTGTAGAAAAATAAAGGTTGTGCTTTGAGTATGAATAAGGTTTTCAAAAGAGCTCATTAAGCAAAAGCTCTATTTCAGTGTCACACTGAAATTGCTAATTTTTTGCAATTATTTCCTGTGAGCTTCCTTTGAAAACATTTGACACTAGCAGACAAAATCCTTTCTTACCACAATAAATAGCAGCACTTCATAAATACTATGTAATTAAATAGAGTGTATTACAGTGTTTACCAAAGCAAACACATCAGAAGCATATTATTGTTCAGATGCTGTGAAAACCGATATTGTTGATATGTCTGAGAGCTGCTCTGAAAGTAATGCCTCTTCTTTTATAATGTTGGCGAAATGTCAGAGACAGATGGTGGGGGTACAGCAATAGAGGTTGAACCTTCCCACCAGTATTCTATTACATGTTGTTGCTGTGTGACAGATGGCAGCAGGTACTGTTTGTGTGAACTATAACCTGGAAAAGGTTGCATGTATTTCTGAGAAACTGTTAATATGAAAGCTAAATAGCTCTAAATAGCTCTCTGTATGTGCTGATTGTCATTCTAGGATAAAATCAGTTGATAGTTGAAGTCAGTGATAGCTCTTTGAAGATACTAGGCCATCAAAAGCTGTTGCTTTCCTGTGAATTGTATCGCAAACACTTGGACTTCAAATGTAATGTTTGCATTTCCCCTTGTGTTGTTTTCTTAAGGAGCTTTTAACTGGGTGTTCATTTTTGCTTCTGGGAATCATAGAGTCATAGAATCCTTAAGAGTTGGAAGTGAGCTTTAAACGTTATCTAGTCCGACTCCCTTGCAGTGAACAGGGACACCTACAGCCAGATCAGATTGCCCAGAGCCCTGTCCAGCCTGACCTTGAATTTCTCCCAGGGATGGGGCATCCACCACATCTCTAGGCAGCCTGTTCTGGTGCCTCACTACCCTCACTTTAAAATAATTTTTTGTTATATCCAGCCTAAATCTCCCCTTTTTAAGCTTGAAACCATTTCCCCTTGTCTTATCACCACAGACTTTGCTAAAGAGTCTGTCCCATTCTTTCTTATAGCTCCCCTTCAGGTACTGACAGGCTGCTCTTAGGTCTCCTTCGAGCCTTCTCTTCTCTGTGCTGCACAGCCCCAGCTCTCTCAGCCTGTCTTCGTTGGAGAGGTGTTCCATCCCTTGGATCATTTTTGTGGCCCTCCTCTGGATGCACTCCAACAGGTTCATGACTCTCCTGCACTGAGGACTCCACATCTGGGTGCAGGTGAGACCTCACCAGCTCAGGCAGGATTACCTCCCTCGCTTTGCTGGCCACATTTCTTTTGTTGCGGCCGAAGATATGGTTGGCTTTCTGGGCTGTGAGGGCACACTGCATTCTCATGTCCTGCTTCCCATCCACCAGTACGCTCAAGCTTGTATTGATAATGAAGGTGCAAGACTTTGCACTTAGCTTTGTTGAACCTTATGAGGTTCTCCTGGGCCCGCTGCTCAGCCTGTCAGGATGGCATCCTGTCCCTTGAGCATGTCGACTGCACCCCACACCTTGGAGTGTCACCTAAAAACTTGCTGTGGGTGCACTCAACCCCACTGTGGATGACATTAATGAAGATATTTAACAGTATTAGTCACAGCGCTGACCCCTGGGGACATTACTCACCACTGATCTCCATCTAGACATTGAGCCATTGACCACCACTCTCTGGATTCAATTCTGCAGCAAGTTCTTTGTCCATCAAACAGTCCACCCATAAATCCACATCTTTCCAATTAGGAGAGAAGGATGTGGTTGGGTACCGTATCAAGGGCATTGTTAAGTCGAGGTAGATGACATCAGTGGCACTTCTGTTGTCCATTGATGCAGTTACACCATCATAGCAGACCACTAGGTTGATTAAAGAGGATTTACCCTTGGTGAAGCCGTGCTGGTTCTCCTGTGACACCTCACTGTCTTCTTTGTGCCTTAGCATTGCTTACAGGCAGATCTGTTCCATGATATCTCTTGTCATAGAAGTGAGACTGATGGGTCAATAGTTTCTTGGGTCATTCTTTCCACTGTTCTTGGTGGATAGGTGTGATATTGCCTTTTTTCCAGTTACCAGGGACTTCACCTGACTTCCATGACTATTCAAATATCGTTGAGAGTGTCTTGGTGACAACATCAGCCAGTTCCATCAGGACTCTGGGGTGCACTTCATCAGTACCTGCAGACTTGCGGATGTTCATGTTCCTCAGGTGTTCGCAAGCCTGATCATCTTGGATTTCTATGTGTGTTAGCATTTTGAAATGCTTTATTTACATGACTTTCATTTCTTTACTGTATTTTCATTCTTTTTATGATGTAAATATTTACATTTCTTACAATTTCTTACATTAGTACTAACCTATATGTACATATGGTCTTTAAATAATTTGTTAGGAAAAGTAAGAAATCCTTAAAGTTAAAAAAAAGAAAGTCAAAGTATGTAATAAGTGTACCCTACATGAAAGAAGTTGTTATTAAATTTAACCATGCACTGAGTTAAATATTGTATGTTTGTACACAGTGTCATCTTTTTAGCACTTGTTTAAAAGCAAAACATGACTTGCAGTGCTGCAAAATGATTATGGTTTTGCATTGGTATTAAGAGAAAATTTGCATTTTCTCCTGCCTTCAAGGCTAAACACCAATTTCAAAGACATTTTTTTCTACTACCTAAGAGTTGTTAATTATTGGAAAGCTCTCTCAACCCTCAATTAAGGTACCTAGCACTTCTGAGGGTTTGGGCTCTCAGAACAAACACCTGAAATTAGTGAACAATTATGTAGATTTAAACCTTGAGTACAGTGTAGCCTGTAGTGTGATACCCCTTGGCTCTGATTTTATGTAGCATGATTTTTCTTTAAACTAAAGTGATAATGAAAGTTAGATTAAAAAAAAATGGTGGGCAGGTAAATTTCCATGTTGTTCTATTTGCCACAGACTTACCTCACGTATTTCCTGTCTCTGTTTACACTTCTTATACTGTTTATTTTGTAAGTAAATATTGCTACTCTTTTTATAGTAAATATTCTTTTCAGTAATTAACTATGTATTGTTAAATCAGCCTCGATTGTTTGCTTGGGAACTGAGAATGATCAAATATTGGTATACCGGATCTGAACCTATTGGCACACTGAATTCATTTCCTCTTTCATTTTTGGTCTTAAGCTCAGAATCTCAGTGTCCTAGGCAGTGCAATTGTGTTGAAGCCTAAAGCTGATAGAAATCTGTTTTCACACATGTCCCCAGAGAATGCTAATGGGTTGCACAAGTTAGAAGTGCACCTACTATATATCAACTCAAAAATCATTATTAGGCATTGCTTTCTTCCCTAATCTTCAAGACAAGTAATACAGTCTTTGTTACTAGCTTTTTCTCAGATTCTCCCATGCCATCTAATCTTTCTTACTAGGTGTTTTTTTTAAGATCTCCAATGTGATACTTTAATAATAATGCTTCTCACAGATTTTATAAACTAACTTACAGTAGTGTCTTGCAAAAACTAAAGGAATTTCGGTGTATATTAACACTTAATAGAGGATAGCTTGGAATTTCTGATTGTATTGCTATATTTACAAGAAGGAAGAAGAGAATGTGTACATTTTGGGATGGTAACAGTAGAAATAGTAGTAAATAAAATTGAAATGATGAAATTCTCAAAAACTTCCTGTAGACATGAGTCAGGATTGCTGTTATTCCTTATATATACAAGGTTGAAAATGAGGAAAGTGTAATAACTCTGTGTTGAGCACTTGAACAAATTTTACTAGAATACATATATTAAATTCTAGTAAACAGTTCAAAACATCTTGGGTTCAAATATATTTTGGAGGATATTCTCAGACTTAAAGTATTGGAAAATGTTCCTGACAGATTATTTCATTAATGTTTTCCATGATTTCTTTTGTGGCTTTTTTTACTTCCTCCTAAGAACTGAAGGGAGGCGTCAGTACTTAGAATGGTTTGGATTGGAAGGGACATCACCTAGTTCCAACCCACTGCTATAGGCAGGGACACCTCCCTCTAGATCAGGCTGTTCACAGCCCCATCCAGCCTGGCCTTGAGTGCTTCCAGGGAGGGGGCATCCACAGCCTCTCTGGGCAACCTGTTCCAGTATGTCACCACCCTCACAGTAAAGAATTCCTTCCTAATATCTAATCTAAATCTCCCCTCTTCCAGTTTAAAGCCATTTCCCCTCATCCTGTCACCACCTGCCCTTATAAAAAGTCCCTTCCCAGCTTTCCTGGAGGCTCCCTTCAGGTTCCTGAAGGCTGCTATAAGGTCCCCTGCAGCCTTCTCTTCTCCAGGCTGAAAAGCCCCAGCTCCCTCAGCCTGTCCTTGTGGAGGATGTGCTCCAGCCCTCTGATTATCTTTGTGGCCCTCTTCTGGACCCACTCCAACAGCTCCACTGCCTTGTGCTGCGTACTCCAGAACTGGACACGGTACTCCAATACTTTTTCTCGAACTGTTGGAAAGAGAGATTAGTAACTGAGTGATGGACCTTTTTTTGAAACTCAAACTAACTTTGGAGGAGACTAACTGGATTTAGTAATACAGAATATCTGGAGATACATGTTTGTCATGGACACTTGTAGTAATTATTGTTTTCTTCTGTGTGTGCATTGAAGGTATCCTGAGCTAGCAGCTGTATGCAGAAATCCCAGTACTCTTATTTTGTATCCTGGAGCTGAAGCAACCAATTTGGAAGAAGTCACCGTGATGTCTTCTGGCCCACCGGTTATGATCATCATCGATGGAACATGGAGCCAGGCTAAAGATATATTTTACAAAAATTCTCTCTTCCGATTTCCCAGGCAGGTAAGTTATTATATGCAAATTAAAGATGTGTGTATAATAGATGTTTACTTTCTGACCAGCTCAGAAATAGTGTTTTAGTTAAGGAAATGAGTGGAAATCTTTTCCTTTTCAATTGGAACCAGCTGATAAGGAGAACTTAAACAATGATGAAAAAAAGCATGAGGTTATGAGAAAGTTGACTTGACATTGGTTTATTTTTTTCATTTTGTCATTTGATTTTTTTTTTATTTAACACAACTTCAGTGTATCATTTTTTTTATAAAATTGAAAATGAGTTTGTGTTGAAAATTTTTGCTCTTACCAAAAGTGTTAGACCAGGCGCAGTGAAACAAGCATTCTTTTCCTGGCTGAGTATTTTACATTGCACTTACAGAGAAGGTGAAAGTAGAATTTTATAGTCTCATGAAAATCCCACAGTCATTTTCACAAACTTGCTTTCCACATTAAAAACTATTGATGTCTTATGCTGTGTTTATGCAATTATTGCAGCTCTCTCTGCCGATATGACAATACCATTGATATTAATATAACAACATTAATGGACATATGTTCTTTTTGCTGCATTCATAAAAGGTATACAACTTCTTTTCAAGGAATTTTTTTAGGAGATACCTGAGTGTGGCTTTAACACAGCAGTCTTGAATGTAAGTTTTGAAAGTAAAACTTAGATTTGTCTAACTGAGTCACTGACATTGAGGATCGAATTTCTCCTATTATTAGATTGAACTCGTTTATATTCATGTTATGTAAACACAGTAGGTGGCACTTCATTTTGTATAACAATGATTTCTCTGGGTTAAACACCTGAATTTAGAAATAGATTTTAGAATTTTAGAAGTGGATTTTCTATAAAAAGCTCCCATTATGCTTATTTGTCGTTTTTGTATGCTGTGCGTCATTCATAATAAAGACTTCTGCTGCTTTTCAAGCTTCTAAATCTGGAAGCTTGAAAATTTTAGTGGTTTGATTGATTGTGAGTTTTTGAAAGGAAACATGACTTTTTTTTTAATGAGTTCTGTCATATGCTTGTCAATGGAGCATGCTGAAACTGGTCAAACTTTGTTTCTGATGTGACTAGAACTTGTCTGTAATACCATAGGTTTGAATTTGTTTGGAATTCAAATTGATGCCTGAAGGTCAGTGGTGCCATTGCTTTAGGATTCCTGTTGTGTTGGTTCTTACAAGATACTTGATTTTGTTCCTTACCAGCTCTCTTACTGATACAGAAATAGCGAGATAGAGCACCTGTACCCTGGAGAGTTTAATGGCCTCTGGCCCTCTGTAATGAAAAGATGCACAGCAGCTTGAGCTGTCAAAGGCAGTGCACTCAGCCCTTGAGTAGGACTTGTGTCAGTCTTTGTTCTAGTTCATAGCTTGTGTGCTGTTCCTTGTTTATTGTACTTTTTTGAAACTTCTGTCTAGTGCAGGATTTTCATCTGAACTCTTGTGTGAGTGTTCTGAAGTATTTGTTTCATCAGCTAGCTCAATTTGGCCATCTGAAGTCATGTGTAGGAGTGGTTTTTCTACAGATCGAAACAGAAGGAAGTATTTTGTCCTTATCTCTTGGTTTCTTGTAGATGGCATAGTGTCTCTGAGATGTTTCTTCCTGTGAATTATTATAATAGTGCCACTTAGAGGAATGTTTTTCAGTATGTACTCGAATACTGCAGGCTGGGTTAGATTTTGTTTTTCTTTTTTATGTACTTCCATGAGAATAGGATTTGTCCAATTGTACCTTTTCCCTATTCTTTTTCTTTCAGGAATGTTATTAAAAGTATATTTGTATATATAAATATAAATTATAAAATATATTATATATATATATATATATATATATATAAAATATATATAAAGTATATAAAAATTGTGAAAAAGGGTTACCATTGACATTTTTACTAACAGAAGACATTTCATCATTGGATCACCTTTTCATCAGTGAAAATCTGACTAACTCTTCTGGGGCAAGAGAGGCAAAATGAAAAACTTCAAAAATCCAAGCCCCTGTTGACTGTAAAGTTTGAATAGTTTAAACGGAATACTGTTTTTCAGCATGCTGCTGATTAAAAAAAAAGAAAAACCTACTACTGTAACTACTTAAGTTATAAATAATTTGCTTTAGGTGATGAAATCTGTTTGTTATCAAATAAGGGAATTGCTTCTAAGCTCTTAGCAATCAAGCTATATTAGTGTAAGTGAAATGGAAGAGTAGATTCTTGGTTTTAGTCCAATCGTTTTGGCTTCAGAAGAAGATGGAATTTGCAGCTAGGAACTTATGGGATTCATTTTAATGTATTTTAATTTAACTGCAGCTCTATGAATAGATTTTATGGAATTTATTTCACTGCAATTCATTTCAAATTCTGCAGATCATTTGTCTTATGCTGGCATACCTGATCACTGATACGTGACTTGCCTTTAAGTTCAAAAGTGTTTTTGTGCATAATCCCTGTAGCTGGAAGCTACTGAATTTGCCACAGGAGTCAAACATCAATAATCGTAATTCTGTAAAGTGGCTGTTTAACAATTCAAAAAGTATTCCTGAAAATACACTTTTCACAGCCTATTTATGTTCACTAATTATTCTTGTGCTTTTGCTTTTTATTTTTTATTTTTTCAGATGGGAGAAATGCTACCTAAAGTGACCTAGATAGGCTTAAGCAGTGAGCCAAAGGGAACATCCTGAGGTTCAACAAAGCCGAGTGCAAAATCTTGCACCTGGGTTGCAGCAGCCCCCACAGTCAATACAATCTGGTGGAGGAATAGATAGAGCGCAGTTCTACCAAAAAGGACTTCAGGGTCCTGGTGGATGGCAAGCTGGTCATGAGCCAGCAGTGTGCCCTCATGACCCGGAAGGCCTGCTGTATTCTGAGCTGCATCAAAAGCAGTGTGTCAGCAGGGTGAGAGAGGTGATCCTGCCCCTCTGCTCTGCTCTGCTCTGGTGATGCCTCACCTGGAGTACTGCGTCCAGACGTGGAGTCCTCAGTACAGGAGAGATGTGGACCTATTGGAGTGCATATAGAGGGCCGCAATAATGATTCAAGGGATAGAATGCTTTCCCTGTGTGGACAAGCTGAGTTGAGATTGTTCAGCTTGGAGAAGAAAAGGCCAGGGAGATCTGATAGCAGTCTTTCAGTATCTAAAAGGAGGCTATATGAAAGAAGGGGACTGACTCTTCAGCAGGGTCTGTTGTGACAGGACAAGGGGAAATCCCCTGAAAGAGGGGAGATTTAGACTGGATATAGGAAAAAAGTTTTTTTACACTAAGGGTAGTAAAGCAGTGGAACAGGTTGTACAGAGGGTTGGTAGATGCTGTGACCCTGGACACATCCAAGGCCAGGCTGAACCAGGTTCTGAGAACCTTGATCTACCTGTAGGTGTCCCTGTTCACTGCAGTGGAGTTGGACTAGATGACCTTTAATTGTCCCTTCCAACTCAATAGAGTATATGCTTCTATGATAATATGAAATGGATTGATATCTTGAAAAATAAGATCTGATGGTTAGAGTTGCACTCTAATTCAAGCCCAGTATTTCACAATAAATCTTTCATGTTAATTTGTAGTGCGATTAGTGTCCCTTGTTGCTATAGCTTGGATGTTTACGATAGCCTTCCTTTTTGCTTCCATTCTCCTATGCCCTTGTTGCTGGCAGAACTTCCACTCAATGGCTGCATGTGAGAGAGGCAATCTGCAGAAGCTGGTACAAGTAGAAGTGTATCACATGTTTTCTGAAGTGTTGTTTTATTCATCCAGTCATTTTAAAACTGACTTGAGTTTTTCTGTTCTGTTGTTCTACATTCTTTGAAGGTCTAAGGTTCATGCCATTTTCTCCTATAAAGCTGGAACTTGATCATTGTTTTAACTTTTTTTTTTTTTTTCTGCTGGCAGTTGGATTGTCTTCTGGTAGAAGTTGAAAGGGACCACTGGAGTTCTTCTAGTCCAACTCCTCTGCTAAAGCAGGTTCTCTACAATTTATCCTTGCTGCATCTCTACATGCCCTGAAAATTCCTGTATTCCTCTCAAGTGTCCAGGCTCTTTTTCTGTGTTTGGTAAACTTTCTTTTCACATTTGAGTTTTTCCATGAGTTTCTTGCTCTTTCATGCAGGACTCCTGCCACCGTTGCCTGATTTCTTTCTCTTAGGGATGCACCCATCTTGAGTGTGGAGAAAATGGTGTTTGAATGTTAACCAGCTCTCTCTTGGGCACCGTTATCTCCCAGTGCTCTAACCCCTGGGATACCTCCACGTCTGTATTTGTAGAGGTCAGAGTTGGCTCTCCTGAAGTCCAGGACTGCAATCCTGCTTTCTGCCTTGCTTCTTCCACATGAGATGCTGAGCTCCACTGTCTCATGGTCACTGCTCCCAAGCTTCCCCCAACCTTCACATCCCTAAGTGTTCCTTCCTTGTTAGTAAGAACAAGGTCAAGCAGCACCCCTCTCTCCTCGTTGGCTCCACCACCATCCGCATCATAAAGTTATCTTCCATAGATTGCAGGAACTTGCTGGACTTTATCTGCCTGCTTGTGTTGCTTTGCCAGCAAATATCAAGGTGGTTGAAGTCCCCCATGAATACCAGTGCTTGGGATCACAAGGCTACTTCCAGCTGTCTGTTGAATGCTTTATCAGCTTCCTCCTTCTGATCAGGCAGCCTGTAGTAAACACCTGCAGTGGTGTAACCCATGCTGGCCTGTCCTTTAATTCTCACCCGTAAGCTCTCCAGTCATTCATCCCTAGATGGAGCTCAATACATTTCAGCTGTTCTCTCACATAAAGAGCACTCCACTGCCTCACCATGGTGGCCTGCTGTTCCCAAATTGTGTACAGCCATCCATGACAGCGTTCCAGTCATGTGAGCTGTTTCACCATGTAACTACTAGTTCTGCCTGTCCATAGTCACTGATTTTGGCAGATCATTTATATTAAGTCTGGAGCGTATAGATTTTCCATTTTGTCAACTATTTCTTCTGCTTGGTATCTTTGTCATTTCTCTTTTATTATACTGGGGAGAGTAACTTCTGAGTTTTTCTTACTGGGCTTAGATTACTCCTCTTTCACAGTACTGCTGAGCTGCTGAGATGCGTGACTTGAAGAAGCTGTCTGATGATCTTGTTTTTCACTTCCTGTTCTTTAGCATTTTCAACTTTACTATGTAAGCACATTGCTGCTGTGGAACCGATTTCTTGTTTGGTATTATCCTCAAATTTGTTTTTGTCCAATCAAAAGTTAATATGTAAGGTAACCTCATTTTCTAAATGACCTAGTGAAATAAAAATATCAGAATGTGAAGGAAATTGGTGGTATTTCTTTGCTCATAAAAAAGCTAATATTTTGCCAGTTATTGTACCTGTAGTACTTCAGTTGATTTGTTTAGCTTAGGTTCGCAATGAAGTTAAGCTCATTTTATTTTATTCCTTCTTAGCACTTACTTCTCACTGCTTCATTGTTCCAAATTACTGTTAAAAGAGAAAAGCAAACAAACAAAACAAACAAACAAAAAAAACAAAGGCAGTGAAGCAGTGTTTGATTGCAACAGCTTCAGTATAATTGAGAAAATTAGGACATAACATGATGTCATATTTCCACTAAGGAAAGGTATTGGAAATAAAGTATTTTTCAGACACTTTCTTTAAATAGCTTCATGCTGCAGTACGGGGAATTTTTTTCCCTGTGCTAAGATCCTAACTTTATTGAATGAATATAAAAAATGCAGTCAGACATGCACAAACCAGCAGAATTCATTGAGCACTAAAAAATCAGAAGGGTTATTGCCAAACCACTTTCATAATAGCTAAAAAATGAAAAGTTCTTTAAGCACAAAATTGAAATCTCCAACAGAGCAAAAAACCTGATAGATGCATAATGTAAATGCAGTGACATGAAAAGGATCTGTATTATGTACAAAACTGAAGTATTTGGCTTAAACTGGCAATCATAGCACTGGGTGAATATGGTATCTGTGTAAATTCTGCTCTTACTTAGCCTTTATCTTATCCTACTGGGATACCATAGCAACTTCTGCTTTAGTTTAAATTCTTTTGAAAACAAAGAGCACAATGACTCTTGAGGTATTAAGAATTAATGTATGGATTAAGGTAGTTTTGAAACTGATGGTTAGTAACAACTGATGTTTGTTACGAAATACCAGAACTAAAGACAATATTTGGTTTTATTTTTTTAAATATAGGCCAGATGATACTTGCAGTTATTTAGATCACTTTCAGCCCTCCATAGCTTGTAGTGATATTGTTAGTTAGAAACTCAAGTGCATATGCAGCTTCCTGCAGGAAAAAAAGTTGTGCACTGTTGAAGTGTCACCTAATTGAGTTTCATCTCTTTTATCAAAGCTTAAAGGTTGTATTTAGCAGTTTGAGTGTTTTTTCTTCTTTTCTTGTGCAGTTCTGGTAGTACAATATTAAGTCCAAACTTGGGCTGTAATGGCAGAGGTGCAGGGTTGCGGATTCATTGCTGTTGACTCCTTTTCTGAGTGTGTGGTTCCTCCTACTTTCGGGCTGTGATAGTTTCCTGTACATTCAGTTAAAGAAATATTTACGCTGGAATTAGGTGGAAAGAAAGTGAGTGTCACTCATGGGCAAATGTACGTTATAATTTGTGTCTAAATATTCTGTGAATGATTCTCTGCTGAATATTTTTGTTTCATGTTTTGCAAGTCCAGGTTTGTAATGCAGTTTTGCAAGATCACAGTGATCAGAATGTCATTGGATCTGGAATTTGGAAGTTTGTTATTGTAGAAAGAGAGTGAGGTAAATCTAATGGAGATGTTAAAGTGATTTGATTCCTATGGGGGTTACCTGTAAATGAAATACAGACTGTTAAAACTGAAGGAAAGGCTTTTTCTGATAGTGAGATGGTTACAACTTCTTAACTGCAAGATATACAAAAAGACATTAAATTGTAGGCGTTAGAAGACCACATTTAATTGTGTTCCTTCACAGGTTCACCGATTTTGTGTAATATGAGCTGTTATACTGAATGATTTTAAAGATGGTGTATGATGTTTTATTAAATTCTATTGTTCTTTTAAATTCATATTAAAAGTTAAAAATATCAGTGAAAAGTTAGTTTGTTAAAAGTGTTGGGTTTGTTTTTTTTTTTTTAAGGGGATGTCTGAAGAAATGTTGACTCTACTCTTCCAGAGCACCTGAGAGGAAACAGCTATCACATATTACCTTTATAAGAAATATTTACATTTACGTCTTGGTGCAGAATCATTCTTTTTGTCTGATATTTTTTTAATGAAAAATAATGGGCTTGGTTAAACTTTGTAACAGGAACTTACGAGACATATGGCCTAAGGTGACTTCTGTAGTTTATATATGATAGTAATGATTGTGTTTTCTATGCCATCAGTTGGCACCCTTTAGAGAAGCGCATTAGTCTAGGATGTTTTGCATAGTCACCACTGAGAAAGAGTCCAGAAGCATTAGGGTATGCACTACAGGCTTTCTTGCAACAGCTGCTGTGGTTTGCAAAGCTAATACAGAAAAAGTATTGCATTAACTTGGGCCAGAGGATGCAATTAGTTCAGAGGGATGAATGAGCTGGTTTGCGCAGCCAGCATGTTTGGCTCAGTTAGACTGCTGGTATATTGTATGAAGCAGTCAGAGAACATGGTGGGTGACACTGCTTCTGTTAATGAGGAGATAAGCAGAGCATAGTGGAAGCAGATGGCTAAAGGAGTATTTGACCTTCTACTACTTAATCACCAAAAAAAGGCTGCAAAAAAACCTGTTCACCTACATGAACAGATTATTTCTGTCACCTACTATCTTGTTTTTCTGTTTCTTAAGCAGCCAGTGAAGAACTCAGTGGGATAATTACGTTTACATTGTATACTTGTAGAAAGAATCGTTTCTTAAAAATGCTGCATAGTTGATTTTAACTGGGATGAAGGAGGAATTTATATCCTGCTTGTTGTGTCTTAAGCAGTAAGCAGCTGAACACTGCACAGCTTTTCACTCAGTCTTCCCCCTCACTGTGGGATGGAGGAGAAAAATTGGAAAAAAAAAAGGAGAATTGTATGTTGAGATAAAACTGTCTACTAAGTCAGAAAAGGAAGAGAGAAATAACAATAATGATAATTTATATATATATATATATAAAAGTGATAATTTTATATGTATATATATGTAAAACAAGTGACACACAATGCAAATATTCCTCAATTCAGTGCCAAAAAAAAACAATGAAAAATTAAGTTTAGTTGCAGAACATCTGGCTTTCATGCTCACTATCTCTCTCAGCCACACAGCACTTCAGTGGAAAAAAAGGCCAAGAAAAAAAGGCCAAAAAGAAAAGGCAAACATGTAGAAGAGATTCAAGAAAAGCCAACAAGTGACTGAAGTATGGGATGGGTGATGCTAACAAGGAGTGGCAAAGTAAGCCCCATGACTTTTTAGCTGTAAAGACAACTGTCAGAGTTTTGTAAATGCTTGGGCTGAAGCCAATGGAATGGGATTCAACAAGACCAAATGCCGGGTCCTGCACTTTGGCCACAACAACCCCAGGCAACACTACAGGCTTGGGGTAGAGTAGCTGGAAGACTGTGTAGAGGAAATGGACCTGGGGGTGTTGATTGAACATGAGCACTAGACTGAACATGAGCCAGCAATGTGCCCAGGTGGCCAAGAAGGCCAATAGCATCCTGGCTTGTATCAGAAATAGTGTGGCCAGCAGGAACAGGGAAGTAATTGTCCCCCTGTACTCAGCACTGGTGAGGCCGCACCTCGAGTACTGTGTCCAGTTTTGGGCCCCTCACTGTAAGAAAGACATTGAGGCCCCGGAGCGTGTCCAGAGGAGGGCAACAAAGCTGGTGAGGGGTCTGGAGCACAGGCCTTATGAAGAGCAGCTGAAGGAGCTGGGATTGTTCAGTCTGGAGAAGAGGAGGCTCAGGGGAGACCTTATTGCTCTCTATAACTACCTGAAGGGAGGTTGTAGTGAGCTGGGGGTCAGCCTCTTCTCTCATGTGACTAGTGATAGGACTAGAGGGAGTGGCTTCAAGCTGCACCAGGGAAGGTTTGGGCTGGACATTTGTAAATACTACTTCTCTGAAAGGGTGGTCAGGCACTGGAATGGGCTGCCCAGAGAGGTGGAGCTTCTGGAGCCTGGAACAATCGTGGAGGTGTTCAAGGAACATTTGGACGTTGTGTTGAGGGACATGGTTTAGTGAGAACCATTGGTGATGGGTGCATGGTTGGACTGGATGATCCTGTGGGTCTTTTCCAACCTTGGTGATTCTGTGATTCTATATGCACCAACTAGTGACCATCTCTGCTAATATATGAACAAAAAGCCAATGTGAAAACACAAAAAACAACAGGAACTCAGAAATTCTGATGAAGAAATGATAGTTCTTCACACATTTTACAAAGATATGGAATTCTTTGCTGTTATTTTATATGGTTTGGAAGATCAGAATGCAATTGGACATTGCAGTGGAAGAAAAAACCATAGTGGAAGAAATAGTGGAAGAAAAAACCATAAAGTGTTAAATCTTTCAATGCCAGGAAATTACTCAAGCCTGTGAAATCTGTGAGTTGTTGGAAGCTAGGAAAACATTCAAGTTAATTTCAATTTAATTTATTGTCAGCACATTTCTAATTTGTGACTCTAGTATCAGAAAGAAGTCAAACAGACTTAGGGGAGTCTCTCCACAATTTTCTTCTGCACACTACACCCTCATTGCAGCTAAGCACTTAGTGAGGGGTTGGGCAGAGCCAGGGTTGGCTATAAACTGCTGTGGTTGGTCCAGAGGTGTTGTGTGCTTGACTGGTAGATTTAGTAGTAGGTCCACTGCAGGTCCAGCTGGAGCAGATACGTATGGCACAACTCTTTTAGCATCATCACAACTTTAATACACGTTGTAAATTGTACCCTCCCAGTGGGTAACAGGAGTGGACTTGGTAGCAATGTGTACATGCATTCAGTGAAGGTCCACCTCTTGCTCCTGTGCAACACCAAACGTGAAAGGATCACAATAGTTTTGACATCTGTATACACTGCAGTCTCTGCACAGTATTGCTGTGCACCAGGACAGAGTTTAGTATTTCAACAACATCCACCCTGTGTATCTACAAAAGGCACATCTGTAATATTATAGATGGTTGAATATCTACAACTACAGCTTCCACACTTTGGCACTCCAGGGAGGTGGCTCCTTTGTGGGAGCAGTAGGATTGCTCCACATAGAAGCTACACTTGTAGCTTCCTTTAAAGTAAAATGAAGCATTTGAAAATTAATTCTGACATCCACTGCTCAACCAAGACTGACAGAATTCAAGAAGCAGTTGGCCACTGCTCTCAGACTTTGGGTTTGAATTTTGGGCAGTTCTTTGAGAAGCCAGGAGTTGGACTCAATGATCTGTGTGGATCCCTGCCAACTCAGGATGTTCCGTGATTCTGTGATATCCCTCCATCAGCTGGTGATTTTTTCTCCTGCAGAGGAAAGCTCTTACAGTGTCAGAGGCCCACAGTCCCCAGGACTCTGCTTTCTGATGTTGTCATTGGCATCCTTCCTGCCCTGGTTTCCCAGCATCTTCATTGTCATTACAGAGCTCTCTTTCAGGGGCAACAGAACCTCCCTTCTGTAATTTCACAGGTTGCCACACAGCTTCAGCACCCCTAGCTTCTGATTCCCTTTTGCACTGAGCATTCACTCGTACTCCAGCAATGTCTGTTGGCTATACTCCCCAGATTTACTAAGTTGTCCTGGTCTGCTTGTAGTGATGGTCATGGTCACCGTGCCATGGCCTCAAAGCAGGACCTGTGGAGCTGTCTGTAAACAGCTGTGCCCAGCACAGGGAACCTTCTCGCGCCAAGTTCTGCCCTGTTGCCCGTGACACATAGGTTCTAGGTATTCATCTCTGGTCCATCACCTTAACTTGTGGGGACTCCCATAAGCTCAGAAATGCATGGGAAGCATCATGTTGCCCCTTCCCCATGAGTGATATGAGACAGTGCCTTCCTGAGTTTATGTCACTGTTCCAGGCAACCAGGGTGACAAAGGATCTGAAGAGACAAGTGGTGGAGGTGGCAAGCTATATGGCATGATGTTTTACCTTTAAGATAGGTTGTTCTGTATCATCAGTGCTGTGTATGCAAAGCAGTCAGCAGGTTTCTCTCAAGGAAGACCGAGTTTCTAGCTCTATTTTTACGGCTGGAAAGAAGATGAGTTTAGGGATGCTCTGTTGCTGGAGATGCTGTTTTGCTTAAGTGCTTCCAACTCATTTAAACAACAACAACAAAAAAAACCACCAAGGTTTTTATGTTGCCTTTCAACACGTTATGGTCTGTTAGTTCAAGCACCCTAGCTGAATTCTTCGAAAGTAATTAAACATTCTCATCAACTCAATTCCCCTAATTTTTCCAGCTGAATTAAGTTTTTGATGTAACACAACTTTATGGTCTTGAAATGAACTATAAAATGAAGTAGAAAGAACTGACCTAAAACTGACCTACCAATAGATAGATTTTCTTTTTTTTTTCTTTTAATTATTATTTTCAGGTGCAAATATTTATACAAAGCCCTAGGAATACTGCGGTAGAAGGTGCCTTATGATTTTGTAGCCTTAAAACTATTAAAATTTTCAAGAAGCTGCATTTTTTTCCGGGGAAACAATTGTTTTAAATGAAGACCAACAGAGCAGTTTGTTCAGTTTGGCCTTTTTGTATAGTACTTACTCTGTGAGTTAGATGGGCACAGTCTGCAAAGTATGCTTCAGTTTCTAAATAATATCATCTGCTCGTTATTTATGCTACCACAGTACTTCAAAAAGTCTTCAAAAAACTTCACTGTCTTGAAAAGAAAGGAAGGTATTACCTGAGGTGTTCCTTATGACAGAAAGTTGTGATCTTTGACCTCATAAATTGGTGAATAAGAGGCACTGATGCCACTTCACAGTTCACATATTGTCTTTTAAAATGGCCCAAGGGATTTGAATCATCAAAGTGATACGCAGTCTTAAACTGCAGTCAGTGAAACAGAACTGCAAGTTCCCCTTGACAAGAAAGGGAAACTCCTTATTGTAGTGTATTGTAGTACTTACTGTAGTGATAGGACAAAGGGGAATGGTCTTAAACTGAGACATGGGCGGTTTAGGTTGGATATTAGGAGGAAGTTTTTTGCCCAGAGGGTGGTGACACACTAGAACAGGTTGCCCAAGGAGGTTGTGGATGCCCCATCCCTGGAGGCATTCAAGGCCAGGCTGGATGTGGCTCTGGGCAGCCTGGTGTGATGGTTGGCGACCCTGCACATAGCAGGGGGATTGAAACTCGATGATCGTTGTGGTCCTTTTCAACCCAGGCCATTCTATGCTTCTTATTCTCAGCTTTGGAGAAACAGCGCCATTTTCTTACAGTTTGGAAAACTGTGATAAAGTATTTACGCAGCATTCGAGCATTTCTATTTCTTCCCCATTAATTACTGATGATCTTTTAATATGCTTGTTCAGTTGTGAACACAAACTGCTGCCTAAGTTTACAGGGTTTTGACTTTCACAGTGTCTCTCACATCAAGGTCAGCTGTAAGAATTTATAGGCAATTTACCTTGTTTTTCACATAAAATCTTCACTCTGTCCATAGTGAACTGCATTTGCTAGATGGACTTCATAGTTTCTGTGCAGCCTCTGCTGGGTGAGCATAGGTCCACAGACACTTTGGAGAGCATTCTCATTTTTCTGTAAATCAGTGAAAGGTTGCTCAGATTATTGTCAGAACCTTCCTGAGTGCCGCACCAACACTCAGAGCCGGAGGCACTGCTCTGACAATGGGAAGAACAAGGTGAGAAACCTTTCTTCTAACAAGCTGGCACAAAACATTTACTCTTTTGAAAAAGAAAGGGAGGAAGGAAAGAAGGAAATGAAGGAAGGAAGAGAGGAAGATAGGAAGAGCAGAAGAAAGAAAGGAAGGAAGGAAGAAAACCAGTTCTTTGGGCATTCATCTGCAGCAGTTCATTCAGCAGCAGTTGTTGCTGGAGTTGCTTGCTTGGTGAAGCTGATGGAAATGCAAGGAGATATTAAATGCTAGACATAAAATAAAAAAAAAAAGCCATCTGGTTTAATGTGAAGTGTGTAGTAGGTAGGATAAAATGTCAGCTGGTGTAGGGCATGGAATTTTAGTTGACATCAGGGGCTCTGGCCTGCACTTCTGTTTGCAGTGGTGTTGTAATCGTCAGTGCAAAATTGGCAGCATGCGTAGTTGAGAAGAAACTGAACTTCATTCTGTTGTTTTTCCAGTAATGATGGGTATAGCCTTGAAAGAGTTGACTTATGAACTGTAATGGCTGAAGGTGTGCACTTTTTGATAGGAAGTGTTTTTTTGAGGCAAATGGTAATAGAATCATAGAATGCCTTAAGATAGAAGAGAGCTTAAGGATCGTCTGTTTCCAATCCCACTGCTTTTTTTGTTTGTTTGTTTGTTTTGAGGGCACGGGAATATTTAATCCAAGTGCAAGATTTTGCACCTGTGTTGAGGCAACCTCCATTGCCAATACAAAATGGGGGGTGAAAGGACTGAGAGCACTGAGATGTCATATTTTATAATGACTTTGGATGACTTCGGTGACAGAGAAAGAAATCTGTTACATATTCTGATATGTTTGAATGTTGATATGTTTTAGTTAGTATCTCATCACAACTTAAACATTAAATGAATATCTTGGCTTCTAAGGAAGAAAGAGTTCTATGCAAGGGTAGACTGAAACTGCTTTCTGAGAGGACTGAGGTCAGTGAGCAAGGATGGAGAATTACCTCGACTCAAGACTTCAGGCAGGTGGAGATATGAGTAATCAACAGGTGCCTGTCCGTCTGACATTTAGGTTAATTTGAATTACATTTGTCCGCTTTGACATTTTTCTGTTCGTAAGTATGTATTTATTGCCTCAATATGGTGACATTTCCTTTATGACTGAAAGGTCTCAGTAATTTGCCAGACGTCAGTCGTGTATGCCACTGTCACTCTTGAATTGTGGGCAGAAGCTTTGCTTTTAATTTATTTCTCTGCCATTTCTTTCATAAATGTTGTTAAACTCTTTGCTTGTATTTCCTGTCTACAAATATGAACATTCTGCTGTTGGAAAACTAAGAAGCAGTTGCAAGCTTTGCACCATTGTGCAGATGCTGAAATTCTCATGGGACATGAGCACTTTGTGGAAAAGGAACTAGAAGTGCTTTTTGTTTTGACTGAGCTTTCTTTCAAAAACAAGAAAAAAAAAATGTGATTTTCTTCTCTTAGTCTTTCTTTACACACTCCCTTGTGCACCACTAAAGTTCTCACAGGCTTCTTGGGATTACTTTTCCACTTCCATGAGAGGACTATGTACATTTAATAGGAAGAAAAGAAACCGGAAAAAGCAGAAGTAATTAGTAGATTCCAAAGAACAATGCCATTGCATTAGTGCTACTTTATGACGCTAAGGTATTTAATTTCCCTTTTCAATTTTCTGATATTTACAGGTAATTAAAGTTAAATGGCTGTGGCAATTTATGTAATTAAATTTTCTTTCTTCATTTCATGACCCCATTCTCTAGATCGGTTCTCTGCTCACTGGCTAAATTTACTTGCTGTGCTTTCCTGTTGTATTAATTATTAAAAGAATAGTGCTGCATAAAACATAGATCTGTTGCCTGACATTAGTTTTTGAAATGTAAGCAGAGCAAGAGAGGTATTACCAAAAGTAATTTCTGTATCTTTCCTTGCTCTTAAGTACAAAACTGCAATGAATGGAAACTAACTGAAAATGCAGAGGTATCTTATGAAGTGCCCAGTAAAACTTGTATTAAAATATAATTATTTTAACATAATAATTGCATCATTTCTTTGGCTTACCTAAAAACAGCAGTTTCAGAAGATTAGACCAAAACCAGATGATATTTCAATTTTTTGTAGAAAGTATAGTCTAAATACTACTAGGTCATTCCTATCTTTTATTTTGTCTGAGCTGTGAGGCCTTTCCTTTCTTTACAGTTTCTCTGTTAGCTCTGAATTCTGTGTTAGCCATTTGAGTCAACCTCACGTTACCTGACATTACAGAAATTTGAGGTACCATTAAATTAGAACTTCACCTTGTGTGCACTAGGTCTTCATTTCAGTTACCTGTGTTAACTGAAGTCTATAGTGCACAGATTGTTCCAAAAGTAGTGCTTCCTATTTATTTCCATGGAAACTACAATAAATACAAAGAGCACAATAAAGCTATTTGACAGAGCAGATTCTCAGCTACAAAAAACTACTTTTTCAGTGTAGTCACAGTAATTAACTATGCATTTTTTTGCCAGAGATGGGCAAGAGCCTGCATACCAAGCTCATAAAAATCTGCATGGTTGTCTTTCTCATCCCTATTGCTAGTGCTGAAACACACCACCCACTGCCTCACTGTGCTCACATCCACTGTTTGGTCCCCATAAATGTTAAGCAAGCATCAGTGAATGTCAGTGAGTGCCATTTTTTCCACACGGAGGAATTCAGTTCCACACCTTTGCTCCATACACAATTCTATGTCATACACCGTTCTTTCAGACTGCCCACCTGCTGCCATCTGTCAGACAACAACAACATGTAATGGGATATTTGTGGAAAGGTTCAACCTCTACTGCCATACCCACCAACATTTGACTCTGATGTCATGGGCCAGCGTAATAGAACAGGAGGCATTACTTTTGAAGCTGCTCCTGTATTTTATTATAATAATAACTTTTCATTATTATTTTAGTGTTTTCAAATATTCATACTTGTATCTATTCATACAAGAAATACAGAGAAAAGAATAAAGGGAACCCTGATTTCTTTTATCCACAAGATTAAAATAATTACTTCTCACTTTTTCTCTCCTTGCTATTCTAATAGGTTTTTAAACAACATGTCACACACACACACATTGATGCATACAAAGGAGGAAGGAAGTACTACTCATCTTCAGTAGCAGAACTTGCTGTTACGCTTTTGTCTTCAGATCCTCCACCATCCCTTCCCTCTTTTTTATCTATTGAGAACTTGGTGGCCAGAAAAGGAAGGTGACCTGCCTAAATTGGCACTGTGGTTTGATGAGCTCAGGGTATTCCCTGACATGTAGCCCAAGGTCTTTTCTTTCAGAGATGCAGGATACATGCATGTAGACTTTGGTGATACTTCCCAACTACTAAAATTTGCAGGCTTCTCTGTTAGTCTGAAGATGAGTCAGTTTTATTTGATAATTCTAATGTGTGACAAGTGCTAAACGGTGGATTTCTCTTATGTTTTCTGAGAAGATGCTCAAATTTTTATTTGAAACCTGCAGTGACAGATTCCTGGTAGAGAACACTTACTGTGTTCGCCTTAAAATCACCTATGATTCCATATTTATTTATCATAAGAAACTGGTAGTTGTTGAAATTGCTCAAAACAGATGTGGTACTAAATATTTTGAATTACCTTTTTCTTCTGCAAGAAAGTTGTGCTTTGTAATACCTTAACTTCATATGTAATAATATGTAAAGATGATAAATATAGTTATGAATTAAATCTCAGATAAATTTGAAACAATTGTATATCTACTTCAACATCTCTTTTTTTTTTTAACTTTTGAGTGCATTTAGCACACAAACCTTTAAACTATCTAATAACTAGAAGATTCCTGTTTGTTTATAGAGTAATAGAGTCTTAAAAAAACCCCAACAAATTGCAAACTGGATATTGTGCTACATGGGAAATTAGGCTTCTACAGATAATTTATGGTTTCTGTAAGGGTTTCTTTTTTGTTGTTTGTTTTCAATATTGCATTCCTGCTTTGGTTTTATTTACCACCATTTTTAAAGGTGAATTGCATGATGTTATCTTTCAAGGTCATAAGAACTTTGAATTTATTCTGATTTCTGATTTATTCTGATATTCTGATTTTTCAAAGGCAGTGTTTCTCTGTAGATTCACTGCTTCCTTGTCCGGGTCTTGGATGTTGACTTGCTATTGAACAAATGGCTGTAGGAGCACATCAGTTTTGAGGGGATGGTGTGGAGACAGATGATAAATACAGTTGTGGGGCTTTTTTGGAAAATTTATATTTTTTTGCTTCAAAATTTTCTGTAGTGATGTAATATAAGAATATCTGTCTGTGAAGGGCATGATCCTCTTGCAGATTAACTTCCTTTCTTGATGTCAACTTTATCTAAAAGTGAAAGTAAGACACACTACAGGAGTATTCTGTACAAACATAATTTTCCTCATTAAAACATAGTCAGCGAACAAGGAGGTGTCTTTCTAGGGTTATATGCAGATGGTGCGTATTAGGTAATTCAATGAGTAGCTCTACTGACTTGTTTTGGACCAACTATGGCTTCAACTGCACCAGGGAAGGTTCAGGCTGGACGTTAGGAAATACTGCTACTCTGAAAGAGTGGTCAGGTACTGGAATGGGCTGTCCAGGGAGGTGGTGGAGTCACCGACACTGGAAGTGTTCAAGGAACGTTTGGACGTTGTGTTGAGGGACATGGTTTGGTGAGAACAATTGGTGATGGGTGAATGGTTGGACTGGATGATCCTGTGGGTCTTTTCCAACCTTGGTGATTCAATGATTCTATGTTCCAACCTTGGTGATTCTGTAATTCTATGAACTATCTTCACTGTGCAGTGCTTGCTGTAATAACAGTTCTTTTTGTAAATTGTTTTGGTTGCAGGAGCAAAATAAGGGCATTTTTGAAAGTGCATAGAAATAAAATGCATTTTCATCTTTTAGCTATATATTTAATGACCTTGGAAAGAAATTCAGGGTGCTGCTCTTATACAGGTACTTTATGTAGGGCTTTAAGAACGTTTCTGTGTTTGACGTGTGGGAGACTGAATTGGGATTGCAGTTCAGGAAGAAAGCAAGAAAGTAGTTTGGAATGTTTTGTAGACACATTGTGCTGCCCTGCAGAAGCTGTTCTGCTTCTCTAGCAAAGAGGGAATATTACGTTTATCACATTTCTAGTCACAGTAGCAGTGAGATGTCCCTAGCCTTGTAGTGATAGAAGTCACAAATTGCTGAGACGAAGGTTTGTGGGGTACGCAAAGAGTGATTTTGGGTGGTCATTGTGAAATATGCAAGAAACCATGGAAAATACCTTGCTGTCTCATCGAAATGGAACAAACTGCTTTCTTAAGGCATGCCTGAAAGTCACAATACGATCTGTGACTTGCTGCAGCAAATGGTACATGGAACACACACAGCAATGTCACAGATACACTTAAGTATTCAATTAAAAAACATGCAGAGTAGGCAGAGGTTTTTTTTTTTTGTTTGTTTCATTTTGTTTGGTTCATTTTGTTTTGTTTTTTGGTGACATCCATTTACTTTTTCAGGCTATCCATTTGTGACAGTTTCATGGCAGTTCTTGAAAACAGTGCTCTTAAGATGTCACTTTAAATTAAAGCCAAGATTTTGAATGAAATAACTTATTTATATTCCTGATCTAAATTTCAGTGGCATACTGAGGCTAACTTTGCTCAGGCTATTTTCTCTGTCACGAAGGCAACTTTATTTAATTGCTTCAGTTTTCCGTGCTTTAATATATAGAACACAGTTTGTACTGGCTTGCAGGCACAAGGTACTTGCCAACTGTATGGTGAGGGAGGGATCTTTCCCATGCCCATTTCTGTTTCCTGTTGGGGTATATTTGTGAAGTAGCACACAGTGCTGTTCCTTTCCAGCACCTTAAAAGCTATTTTTCTTAGTTTCTGGAATAAAGACAAAAGCAGCAGGTTTTTTTTTTTCGGTCTTTCTGCTATTTTGTGCTCTTTTAGTTCCTTTTTTTTTTTTTTAAAAAAAAATAAGGCTTATGGTATTTTTTTCTGGAAGATAATTGGAGTTACAGCATGTGTGAGTTGTAGCCACTGCCTAAGTTAAAAAGTATGACTGATGGCCCTTTCTTCGATCCTTCTCTTTGAGCTGAGCAAATCAATTCTGAAACAGAAACCTACATTTTAAGATTTCTGTCAACACAAGTTAAGGTGGAGGGGACTTTAGAACAAGTGCTAGGATTTCCATTGAAGCTGCAGAAGGATATTTTGTTCCTCTTCGTAATTGGATGCACCTATGGTCTAATTGCAGAAAGTAACAGAGGCAACCAAGAGCTGTTGAAAGAGTGCTCTCAGAGATGGATGTAGTAACCTTATTGCTTTTCTTTGTTCTTTGGGATGCACTTTTTCCAAATATAATTGTGCATAATGCTGGATTCTCTTTAGAGAATAAAGCCAGTAAAAATACTGATGAAGAAACTGGCACTGAAAAGGTGAAAAGATAAGGAAATCAACATTAAGGAGGAGACTGAGGATAACACTCAAGCTTTCTGCAAGACTTCCAGTCCTGCTGTTTAAAATAAGAGCAGAGTTTGCTTGCCTGCCTTAACTGACTGAATTCTGGAAAATTTCCATCAGTAAGTATTTGACCATATCAAGGCCAGTCTTTGCTTTCCTCAGTTCTCAACAGCTGAGCTGGACCACTAGAATATTGTGTCCATTGCATCTCCAGAGAGGGCCCTGAAGAAAAACCCAGCACCTAAGAAATTGTGAAGGACCACTGTTTCTATTGTGATGCAAATGCTCTGCAAATGCTCAGAGACACTAGAGAGCAGTGTGTTGGCACGGAATCCTGTGTTCAGCAAGTCAGTGTAATAAGATGTGAGAACTGCTAGCATGCAGGTTTCTGGAAACCCTCGGTCTTGACTTACACATAGACGACTTTGTTGTATGTGTTGTACAGATACCCTAATTTCAGTGTTCTGGCTAAATTCCAGTGAGTTGTTCCTTTCAGTTTACCTTAATTCCTCTCTCTAATTTGAATTGGTTGAGATATCTCCATCTTCCGACTTGTGCTATTTATTGTGATGAGCAGTGTTAAATGGATTGCTGCTTTTTCAACCTGACATTGGTGTATTTTGTCAATAAGTGAAAACATTCCAAAGCATGCATATGGTTTGCAAATTATTTTGACTATGTAAAAAAAAAAAAAAAAAAATCACTATATCTTCAGCATTTTGTAGTGAAATGATTATAAAATACTATGATTCTCTTTCTGAAATGTGCTTAAGTATATTGCTTATGTACACCCATTCTGAGATTTTGAATTTTAGTACTGGGGTAGACAATCTGATTTCATTTACACTGTTTCCTTACCTGATAAATAAGTTTGTTCAGCTGGATTTGAGATACACACATTACAGACAAAGAAGTAATCTGTATAGATACTGGAGAACTTCCTGAAGGGACCTTGGAGACCATTAATTTAGCTCCTCAGAAGGCAAGTAAAGGATAAGGCCTGCTGTCTGAGAAGGGTAGTGTTATCTCCCTCCCAGCCATGTCTGAGGATGGTAACCACTTGATCCATCCTCTCATTATCCCCAAGAAAGAAGAATGAATTTGGTTTCTCTTGCTCTTAGAAGTACAAATTTGCCCTTTTATACAGTGTCAGCTGTTTGAATTCTGTACTTTACAGAGTTTTGGACTTCAGAGTGTAAGGCAGAGTGAAGGCAGCGTTTCTTCAGTAAAAGTTGTTTTGCAGTCATGAATAATTTTCCTCTCTCTGGAATACTTATGACTTAAAAGATATTCTGCATGACCCTTAAGCAGTGAAATATAGAAACTAGCAGATAGAAGGTTTTCCAGACAGCTCCTACACAGAAAAGAATAAAAGATGCCTTAAGGCACTGTTGTCTGTGTCTGAGGAAGGGGAAACCAGTGCACCTTCAGGTGGGTGATGAAGTCTCTGTGGAGAAACTCAGTAGACAGTGATTGTCAGATGGTGAGAAAACGGGGGTAGGTATCTGTCCCGCTGATCAGGCTAGTTGTGGGACAGCAGGGATTGTGTTGGAGTTACACTGCGGTTTTGTTTTGATAGCATTATAAGAAGTTCCAAGGAACTAAAAGCTCCTGTTAGCACAGATCTGTGTATAATTGCAATTAACTAGATTTTCTGGACATCCTTACATGATCGCAGAAAGGGAATGTAAGCATAAAGTGAACCTTGAGGAATGACAGATGAAAATATGAAAATACTCATTTCATTTTTGTTCACTCTTCATTGTATACACTGTGATCCAAAGTCTACATTTTCTATTCTAAATCTGTTTCTCCTCTTTCGCTTTTTAGTGCTATAACAAGTTGCAGGAAGTAGTTGATAGAGGCGAGTATGTACCTCTGAAAATGACCTCTCCAAACTAAATAATCCATACTAGATACTTTAAAAACATTCTGATGCATGCATAGTTTTTACCCTTCAATTTTGTCCTATCCAATAAGAAGAAAAGCATTAAAAAGAAAAAAAAAAAATAAAAGAAAATGACAAGGCAGTTTCCTTTGGCAAAAAAGTCTGGACATTTTATCTCAAAATTACATTTTTCTCTTTTCCTTATTTTTTAGTATATTAAGCTTTTATAGCTGGTTTATTTTGCCTTTTCAGAATGGCCTTGCTCTTGTATTTTTTTTTATTTTTATTATTAATTCCCATTAAATTGAGGCCAGGGAAAGTATTAGAATTTGATCTAATCTGCTCAAGGTTCCCCTCTAGCTGGGAGGTTTGCTTTCATAAATGAGATCTCGAACTTTTAAGGTGGGGTAATTATGTGTGACAGAGATGAAGGAAAATGATACACTGCAAAAAGAAGAGGGAAGAGTCTGAATAAAGCAAGTAATAGTGGAAAACCTCTGGCATGGAAAATGGGAGCAATATCGTGATAGCCAGGGAAAAAAGTAATGCATTTTCCATAGAAGATGGAAAAATAAACAGTAGTTTATTAGAGATTCAGAAAGGGAAAATGAATTGATTTGAACTTAATAGTAACTCATTAGGGTTTGTTGCACCATGCTATATTTTATTTTGAAAGAAACTCAAAAATTTATGGCTGTTTAGAAATGCAGTAAAAGCTTTTGTAGCTAATGAAATAGACAATTGGTTGAATTAAGTTTCTTCTTCTGATATACCTTTAAGTTATGAGGTAGTACAGAGTGGTTATTGCTTGATGCAGAGCCAATAAATCAATTTCAAACATGATAGAAATAAGCAAATTGCTCTAACCAGTGATCTAATGAATTGTATGAATAAACCTCTAACTTAAGTCTTTCAGAAAATGTCGATTTTTAACCAGGGGAAATAGCGGTAGTTATTACAGTTATTTTATAGTATGATGTGTGTGTATTGGGTTCTGTATGGAATCACTTCTGTGTTAGAGTGTGCAATAAACAAACAAAAAAACTAAAGTGTGAATAATTTTGTTTTATTTTTGTCATAGAATGTACATGGCAAGTGAAATTGGTTGCTAAAATTAATTTATTTTCTGGGTTTTTTTTTGCTTATGAAAAGCACAGAAGAAAAACAACTTAAGCATGTTGTACAGCCTCTGTTTCATTCCGTCTGTCTCTGACATGCACTTGTGTTTTCTTTATGTGTTTGTGCAATAATGAATATGCAGTTCTTGTCTCAGATGGTGACTTGCAGGCTGTATACTTAACAAATTATAAGGTCATTGGCTACTGGGAGGCAAAACTTCAAAAAGCTAAGAAATATGTTTGATACACTGACCAGTTCATTTTAGTAGAGTTTGCTGTTTTTCAGGTGCAGTTAAAAACCAACATTTCGAGTCAATATGTAATTCGTACGCAGCCAACAAACAACTGTCTCTCTACACTTGAGTGTGCAGCTGTTGCTCTCACTATCATGGAAAAAAATAAGAGTATACAAGAGGTATGTAACTGATTTCAAATACTTGAGTTTTTCTGTTGTGAATAGTAGAATGGCAGCAAAATTACTTAGCTATTAATACAACATTTGACTATGCAAATCATAAGAAATTGCATTTGGCAGTTTTGTTACACAGCAAACTAAAAAAAATTTTTTTTTTTTAATTATTTGTGAACTTTTGTATTTTGAGTTTCCTATTACTCTTGTAACTCTCAAAAGTCTATTTAGTTTTCCTATGCTGTGTTCAACATAGCTGTCAGATTGCTGAGGTAACTTATTACATTTACTCGTCTTGATTGCTTTGACAGTTTTGTTTTCAGAACTTTAAATGACAGTATAGTATTTTTGTCTTGTCCCATGATAGAATTAGATTGGCTCTTTGGCCACAAAGGATTGTCTTTTCCTGGGTAGAGCTCACAGATAAAAATCTTTCCTTAGTGATGTTAAAAATACCAGTGGTTGTCTGATCATTGCCTGTAACAAAATGTATTTAGTGCTGGAATATTCATCATGGACGAATGCAGAATTTGTTTTACAGACAAGTTTTGCCTGTGGTCATGCTCCATTTTGTATTTGGAATAGTAGATTGCTCATTGATAATAACTGTTACATTCCCAACCCATATCCGCAGTTCCTTTTTTTTTCTGCTTTTTTCCCTTTCCTTTTTCTTTTCTTTCTTTATCTACTGCTTTCCTGACGCAATTCAACTTTTACAGGTTTTCACTGTGCTGTCTTAGGGATACTTTTTATCAAACTTTCCTTTTGTGCTGTGTGGTTTTCAGTTTTGTTTTTCTCTTGATTTGAGTTCTGTTTTTCTTGTAGTTGCTAGTCAATCTCCCTTTCTTCTTCCCTCTTTTTTATTTGACTTTTTAATTCACTATTTCTCCCTTGAAGCTTTTACACATTTTTAACTCAGCAGTCTCAGTTTCATCCAGTTCGTTTTTTCTTCTGTCTCATTTTTCTTTCTCATTACATGCTGTCTTCTTATGCTACTTCCTTGCAGATATCTTCCTGCAGTTTGAAATGTCTTGAGGAGAAATACTCAAATTCTCTTAATCCACGCATTTATTAAGAAATTGGTTGATAAACCACCAAGTATATGTTATGCAGTCCACAATGTAGAATAAAAACCTTTAGAGATGTCAAAATCAAAGATTTGGTCCAAAACAGGAATACTGTGGTGTATGTTGTATGTGTACATGGTGCATAGATGCACTGTGATAGTTACCTCCTCCTGTGCTTTTGACATTTCTTGTTGCAAAACTTCAAAACACACAATTATAAATTGTTTACCATTTATATGTACTATGATTTGCACAAATGTAATGTTGGATTGGTTTTTTATAACAGATTTTTGGGGGCTATTTCTTAACACTATTGCATTTAGATGTACTTTATGTGCAGTGTTAGCTTACTGTATGTTCTGTTGTAATATGTGGAATTTACATACTGTACTCTCATGTTACTGAAGTTATATTTTCTCTGTAGTGTGATTAGCATTCTGTGGGAGCAGAAAATGTTACTAAACTTGGGAAAGATTATAACCTATAATCACATTGATCTTTAGTTTTCTTGGAGTCAAAAAAGCATGTTGGTTATTTCGTTGATCAGCCATTCATTGGTATTCAATGGCATGGTAGGCAACATTTGGAAGTTTTGACCTGGACCTAGAAGGTTTTGTGTGTTTGACTTTATTCTGCTTCTTTTGAACAGTAGATAAACTTAAGTAAAGTCAGGCCAGGTTATTTATCTTAAATCATACATCCTACAAGACATTTTATGTGTGTTTGTATGTGTATGTATACCTTTAAAAGTTTATTTACATCATTTGAGATCCAATCCAAATTTGTCACGTTCAATTTTCACATCTGATTTCTCATTCAAGTATTTTCACCAGTCTCTACATAGCCTGACAGCGGAGAGTAGTGTTATTTCAGATACTATCAGTTGGAAGCTCTTGAAAATTATTAAAGCATTTTTAATATAATTTTTTAAAAAAGGAAAAACTACTTCCAAGATGTGAGAAACTTAGGAAAATTTGCAAATTGGCTTCAGTAAGTTTCTGTTCTTCTTAATTAGGATATTCAAGTACTTAACTATCGCTAAGTTTATAGTTATCTTGTTCAGTTAAGATCTGAGTTTAAAATTACTGAGCTGATAAAAGTCTTTGAGAATTACTGGTGGTAGACTCTAAGAAGTTTAAGTTAGTAGTAGTTAGTCTCAAAATATTTACTGAAGTCTAAAAATGATGATCTTTATAAATAGGTAAATATGATCTTCTGAAGTCAAAGAGCAGCAAGGTGATCTGTAGCTCTCAAAAAAAAAAAAAAAAAACCCCAACAAAATAATAGCTGATCAGTTTTGAGGTAGACAATTAATTATTTTAGTTCATGGAAAATAGTAAGTTTTCCTTTGCAAAAGCTAGCTTGCAGACTACAGATGTTACAGCTAGCTTGGAGAGAAATGTTTTTGTAAGCCTATCCTACTGACCTCCTGCACTTCTGCAGGCATGGAATGCAACCCACTGGCTTGTGTCTTCCTGCTCACATCACTTAGGTGTCATTTGAAGAATTTGGGTCGTAGCAGTGCTTCAGTTAAAGTTTATCCTAGGTCAGAGGAAGCTAATTGGACATTAGCCTTTTCCTTGCAAGCTTCAATCACACTAGTCTGTGATGAAAGAGATAATGTTCTTCTTTGGCTGATATTAATAATATCAATTTAATAAGCCTCTTTGAAACAGACCTAAAAGTAGTGAGGAACATAGACCCAGACAATCAGAAAATGAAGAACAGACAGTAGTAACCATTAGTAACCATTTGAGTTAAACTGGCTTTAAGTTGCTTCATTAATCCTGCATAGTATCGCTAAAGAGAAGCAGGGATGCAGCCTAGTCCCCAGTACAGCAGTCCAGCTACCTTGATCATGAGACTTCTTTCTTTCTAAAAATCTGCTTCGAGTTATTTTCATGCAATCACAAGCAGTTTTTTTTTATTATTATTACTATTTGGCTGAGTCACAGCAATGATTGTAGTCAGTTGGTAGGCTCAAGTTAAAACTTAACTTGAAGAATGTGTCTGGAACTGAAGGTGGGAGTCTGTGTGTAGAAGGAAGGAGTAAGGAACCGTAGCAGGTAGGTGGATGTGTGGCTTTTTTTCCCCTTGTTGACAGATGTTCTCTGTGGTTCCAGTGGTTCCAGCAAGCTTGTAGTTAATCTAACCTTGAACAAATGATGTTTCCAAGACAGCTGACTAGAAGACTGAAAAGATTGTTTTTTTTTCATCTCTTCCTTCTCTCTCTCTTCCATTTTTTTCTGCAGATTATACTACGTCCACTTCAAGCTTTGTGCTCTTTCCAGCTTCAGCATGGAGCCCAGATCCATCACAGCAAGGAGCATCTTCTCAAAAATGGCTTATATGACAAGCCAATGCCAAAGAACAAGCGCAAACTTAGAAGAATGGAACTTTTGTTAAATAATGTAAAAATATAGGAAAACCGTACAAAGTGAGGTTTGTTTATGGCTAACCAATGAATATGGATCTGATTTTAATCCAAGGAGTTGCACATACCGTCACAAAGCAACTTCGAGGTCCTACATAGTCAAGAGTTTACCTCCAATAAGATGAACAGTAATGGACAAGGTTTTTTATGCCTTTGTTCAGATGATTGAAGATCACTCTCATTTCCTTTAGCAAAAAAAAGATGAAAATTTGGAGCTTGGTTTAGAGTTATGTTATCTCTTGGATGAATAATGTGATCCTTGATAGTACTGGTTACATTTATTTTGAAGAAGTTTGATCACAAACCAGAATGTCAATATAATGGACTGGGAAGACTTCAGAATTTAGAAGTATATGGAATTTCAGTTACTTTAATTTCAGAATCTAATTTTTGAAGTTTTTCAAACATTAATTCCTTATGTTGTTTAGGACACTGAGCATAAGTCATGTTTCTTGGATAGTTCTTTTCAATGATGAGATTTATATTTTGTCCCTTTTTAAAATGTATGTGTATTTTGCAAGGCTGCCAGGTTTAGTCTGTCTCTTAAACTTAGTTGTTTAAATTAAGTCCACATATATTTTTATCTGAACCTGAACTCTTCTGGTCAAACAACAACAACAACAAACAAAACAATAAAGTGAATGTAGAGAGATCATTTTTTGAATTATAACTCAGGTGCTAAAACTAAAGTTTCTCTTCTGCAGAAAGTGACAAGAGGGACATTTTATGCTTCGGGCCATCAATATACATCATATCCATACCCTTGCAAATAGCTGTTAGGACAGTAAAGGAGTTAAACAAGTGTCCCTGTGTGGAAAGCCCATTTAGAAGTATGATGCAATGACAAACGGTTATTCTGGGGTACAACCTACTAACATGTTTGAAAACCCATTAAGTTTCTGTGTGCTCTTTGACTAGGTCTTCTCTTTTACCAGTGATGTCAGTGTTCCTTCTAACGAGTATTGCTAGAAGCAGAAAAATTGAGTATTTTTACAAGATTTGTAAATTAATGTTTTATGATCTGGAGAAAAAAATAATAATAAAAAAAGTGAAATAAAGGTTTTAAAGTTCCATTCTTCGTGAATGCCTCCATCACGAAACAGGTGGAATTGCTTACTGTTTGTCTTTACTGTCTATTCCCCTCAAGGTAACAACATGGAGATAACTGCGTACTAATTAGTTTTTGACTAGGGAAAGCTATTTTGCGTCTAATTTTTCAAAAGGAAGTGAAAAAAACTACGACAGTGGGAGATGTAAACACAGCTCACCAATTCATTAACTGAAAACACTTCTCCAATTAACAAGAGAGGTCAAAACCAGGTCAGAGATAAGCTAAGAAGTTCTGGTTTACCCTAAGCTAACAGTGACCTTTTGTGTAGCCACGGATTAACAGTTTAATTTGTCTGGCTCTGCTAGTGAAATTTGTATAACCTTGCCCTCTTCTGTTCTATGTAAGTTCTCTATTTGCTTCTAATATCAGTAAACCTGAATTAGTTTTGACACATCTGAAGCAAAACAGTCGCAAGTGATGAATGGTCTTGCGGATGAACTCTTGGGGCAGAGGAAGGGTGTGTTTATTCCTGCAGGAGAAGCACAGTGCAGAAATCTCTATGCTTGTGTGGAATCAGGACTTGTACAACTGCCTCTAGCGTGACACTGCCTCTAGTTCTGGGCCGACATAGCTGGGAATCCCTTTCCCCCATGCTCTTGGGTCTGAGCATCTATAAATGAAACAAGATTAGCAGTTAGGATTTATTGTTAACACCATATTTACGTATAGGTAAGATATTCATATTTAACATCGTATATGTTAATTTGGTTCCCCTTGTTTTAAACTCATTTAGAACAAGAGCATATCTTTTGACCTACATTGCACAGACTGTTTTCATACAGAGAAGTCTAAGTGTAACTTTCAAATAAATGTGAGCTTATGTTACAGAGAACAGAGGGAGACTTGTTTTACACTCCGGGTCTCACTGACATCTGCAAAATGCCTTAGAATTGCAAGATCAGAGAAACAGTTGTCTTAATTGAGTTATAATCCTGCATTATGCATACAATCTCTGAATTCAGATTTTTCATGTCTTTCAGCAAAGGGCAAGTTCTGCACATCTCACTTTTCAGTTTTGTTGATTCCTTGATTTCTGCTAATTTTACTCCTGTAGTTAGCAGGATTTGTAGATCTGGATTCATGGAAGCCTTTAATTGCTAGTTTCCCTTGTTGCACTGCACTGGATCAATCACTGTGCAGCAGTTGCTGAAGAAATGAAAAATGATTCACTGCAAACCTCCAGACATTTTATTTAAGATTTCTGTATATCTTGTCACATCTATAACAAAGTGATGCAACACAAGTTTTAATATGAAGTTTTAATATGAAGACTTGCTTGAATCTATTGAACACAAACTGCCATAATTTGCTTGCTTTTTTCTTTTTGGTGGAACTTGTCTGGCCTTAAACACATACGCATTAGAAAAAAATAAGGGCAGTAGGAGTTTAGGAGTTTTCTTTTCAGGTGTTTTGGATTTGGAGTTCACCTCTAAACACATTACTTTAAAGAAATGGGTACTCTATAGTCCAAACTTGATGGAAGTTGTGCTTGATGAAGCAGCACACTTTGTGAGCAATTTCATTAGAATGAGTTTAATTTGCGGTTTTATTTTTTGCTGTAATGGTCAATCTGTTTCATTTTTCCACTTACCAAAAGGTTAATGAATCAAAACCAGCAGTCTAACAAGATATTGATTCAGAAGAAAGGAATGCGTTTACTTCTAATGTTTGCTTCTTTGTTCTTATCCACTTTGTACTTCTGAATACTGCTACCAAAATGAAATCTGCCTTCTGTTTGCCTCTTGTGTCGTGCTTGGGGAACCTGTGATGTGGATAGCAGCCTTTTGAGCACATGTAAAAAATCTGCAAAGGTGGGTATTATTAAAACTGTGTGTTTTCATTGTCTGTAAGTAGTCTGTAAGACGCAGACTATTAAAAAAAAAATAGGTAAAGCTAGAAATCTTTCAAATCAAGAACATAAGGAAACCCTTATGTTTAGAAAGCTTTCAAATTGACAGTTGAGAGGTGTGCAGGGCAAACATTAATGTTCTGGAAGATGGTGTTACCGGATTACGAAGTAATTATTTGTTGATAAATTTTTCTTCAAATAAATGCAGAACTTTTCAACTGACTCCAAAACTGAGAAAAGCTATTTTTAGGCCATGGATTTCCTCCTCAGCTGCAGTTTTAGATAAAAGACTGTTCGTGATGCATTGTTTTCCACAACCTTCCTGCTTGTTTTGAAATGTAATTAAATGCTGAACTTTTAGAAAAGGGTAGCAGTTCATGATTTTCTCTTGAGGTTTGTGTTTATTATGCCTATATACTCAAACGAACATAAATTATGTATTTGTTTCTGCTTCAAAGCTATAAAAGATGTAATTTGCTGTGGTCATGTGCTACTGTTTCTCTACAGAATTGAATTTGTTTGCATATTCTGGTATCACAAGGATGTAAACCATACCCTATGTTGTGCCTTTTCAGAACCTTTCACTCAGTTGATGAATAGATGTGGCTTTTTCTATGCCATTTCAAGAAAAGGATTCCTTTGTTTTGTGTTAAAATCTGCATCACGACTGATTTCTGCGGTAATGTCTTTCAAGCTTTTCAGTTTTAGAGCTCTCCTGACTTTCGGCAGTAGTGGCTGACTCCTGTTTGCTACCCCACAATCACGCACATCTTCCCATACTTGGTCATAGAAAATCATAGAATGGCCTGGGTTGAAAAGGACCACAATGATCATCGAGTTTCAACCCCCTGCTATGTGCAGGGTCACCAACCACCAGACCAGGCTGCCCAGAGCCACATCCAGCCTGGCCTTGAATGCCTCCAGGGATGGGGCATCCACAACCTCCTTGGGCAACCAGTTCCAGTGAACATCATCCCCCAAACACTTCTTCTCCAGCTCAGTGCCCTGCGAGCAATGATAATGCGAACATGTCATGTCTCACTCATGCCCTTTCCTTCCCAAATTCTTCTGTTCAAGTGCAAAAAAAGCAAACTGTTCTCATCTCCCTACTGTATAACGTGCTTTAGGAGGTTCCATGTGCCTGCAGCTAATGAGTTTGTTCCTTGTGTCCCTTCTGACAGTCCCTCCAAACTGAGTTCACGTCCTGAGTGCTGCTGCTATTGTAGATGGGGACAGGTGGCAGAGAATTAAAAAGGGCAGAAAGGAGGGAAAGGATTGTGCTTTAAGAAGTTGGTTAAAGGGCTTAGGCTATAGTTGCTTGTAATTTAAAGTATAGCTGACACAGAGCTTGACACACATCACTAAGGCTTGGTGTTATCCCAACAGTTTGGCTTGTTTGCAGAGTAAATCCCAGGACGACTGCTTTGTTTTACTGTCCTAAGGTGCACAGAAGTTTTCTTTAGACCTATTTGGAGCCAATCACTTTTCTGTGTAAGAAGGTTTTTTTTGTTGCTAAACAGCAGAAAAATTGCTGTACCTATATGCCTGCAGTGCTTGCAGTACAATTACAGCTGAGGGTGTTGCATACATCCCACTTGATCTGGGTCTGTGCTTGCCTCCATATTGCACATCTTCTGTCATGGCTGTAAGAGGCAGCAGACGCTCAGCTGGAAGTAGCTTTGAAATGCTCTCTCTGCCCATATAAGCAATAATTAAAAACCTCAATAGTTGTAACAAACCATATGCCACGCTGGGGCCTGCTGTGTCTGTAAGGACAGGTAACATATTTAAGCTCGTACATCTGAGCTGAAAGTAGGAATTTACCTGCTGTATGAGTACTACAACCAAGTTGTCTGGGATTGAATATAAGACTAACCCTCAGTAAAGATGTCTATCAGAGAGCTTATAAAAATGATTTAAAGCATATTAAGACAAGTCTTTTCCCTTGTGTGTTAGTGGAACAGAGCAACTTAAAATATTTGGTAAATTAATAATACATTAATCGTTTTATTTGCATAAGTAAATGCATGTATGTGAATACAGATAATATATTTTCAGTATGAATGCATAATTAGTTATAAATAATCACCAGCTTTTAAATCGCTTTTGAAAGAAAGAATAACTTTCTATTAAAGAAAGGTCAGTGTTTCTACCTCCTTGTCTTTTCTTTGCTGTAGACGTTTGCCTGAGTATTTGAAAATACAGCAGATGGTTAGAGGAAAGAAATGGGATTTTTTTTTTTTTTCTTAAATGGACGTGTGGAGAAATTGGTTATGTACTCATTATAATTCAGCATTTGCAGAGCTGAAATCGGAGTTTGAACCTTTTCCATAACTATTAACAATAGGCATTGAGCAAAAGTGATGTTGTAGAAAATTATTTTACCAATTATGGTACTTCATTATGCTTGAAACAAACCTCCGAGGAACTTGAATTTTATACAAAATCAAATACCCTATTTTTGTCAGTGCTGGAATTTAGCAGGATATTTTAAATTATTGCTAGATGTGCTAGTTTATGCCAAATGTGGAATAAACATTGGGAAGAATACTACATTTAGATGGAATGATACCCTATTTGAATTTTACCTAGAATGGTTATGAGGATGTTCTTTTTCACTATAAATATCTATAGAGTAGACTTCTTTTCCATTGGAGTACAATAAAATTATGCAGAACTTCCATCTTATTACTTGGTCTGCTTCATTCTGGATTGTAGTACTCGGAATCAAAGAATCACAGAATGGCTTGGGTTGGAAAGGACCTTAAAGATAATGTAGTTCCAACCCCCTGCCATGGGCAGGGTTGCCAGCCACTTGATTGGGCTGCACAGGGCCCCATGCAATGGGGACAACTCCAGGGATGGAGCATCCACGGCATCTCTGGGCAACCTGTTCCAGCACCACTGTTTGAATGCAAAATTTACATCTAACATCTAGCCTAAATCTTGCTGCTTTTTATTTAAAGCCATTATCCCTTGTCTTCATAGAATCATAGAATCATAGAATCACAAGGTTGGAAAGGACCTACAAGATCATCTCGTCCAACTGTCCTCCCATTACCATTACTACCACAAACAACTAAACCGTAGCTCGTAGCTCCTCATCCAGATGCCTCTTGAACACCAGCAGAAGTACCTCTTCACAAGCTGTCCATTTCTTAAACATAGAAGGTAACTCCCCTGTCCCTCCAGCCTAGTCTATCCTTTCTAAAAAGCTTGTGGCCTTCAATCATAGTATTTCATCTGTGTGACTTGTCCCATCATTTTTCTGTGATAGCAGTTAGGTCCTAGTTACTGATTGCACTTTGGCTTCCATCTCCTCCATGTCAAGGCACTTCAGCTGGGCTGTCAGTTGTCTTACCTTCTTGGAGGATCCCTCCAAAGTTCCTCTGGGACAAATCTGAGGTTTTCCCCTGCTGCTTTCTACAGTGACAGTGTTGCCTGGTTCTTCTCTGTTACTTAGATGCACATCCTCTTCCCACGTCCCAGTGACAACTGTCATTTAAAGCTCTGTTAATCAGCTCAACCAGCTTGCTTCCCAGAACATTCTTGCCTTCCTGGTCAGGGGCATCCCATTATACATCAAGACTCCCAGTCTTTCAAAGGTATGTCCAAAGTCATAATATCCAAAGCTCTGAGCGCAGCACCGTTCACACAGCCATTTGCTCAACTGATCTGTTCTCCTACCTAAGTCCCAGTCACTAACCAGTTATGTTTTTTGTTGTTTTTTTTTTTTTTGTTTTTGTTTTGTTTTTTTAACGGAAGGTAGTAGTAGTCAGATATTAGCCAAAAATATTCAGCACATTTTTAGCCCTTTCTTTGTTCAAAGTAATTTTCTCTGTTTCTGAGCATGCATTTTTTAGTAGACAAAGTGTGTGTTTCAGCTGAATTTGAAACAATTGTCAGCTTGTTGTTCTGTTTTGCTTTATTCAGCTGCCTCCCTCCAATAGACAACCGCTGTTTCCTCCGGGATTCATATTGATAGTCTCCCTGTGATCAGATAGAGCTCCACGTTCTTCAGCAGGGGAGAATGAACTTACACCTCTTCCTGCAGAACTGAATCATCCCTGCTTCTCTCTTCAGACAGCAGTCACAGTTCCATTTCGACCCCATTATCACTGTAGACTCACAGATGACATTTTGCAGAGCTGTTCTGTCACTGTTGGGGCATTATCTGTTGTTGATAGGATGTAGAAGAACAGAGTTTGAATGTAAATGTCTGTTGCAGTTACTATTCACTAGAGGTTTATTTGGGATGCAAAAATTAAAAATCAATATTTGTCAAAAGATAAAGGATAAAGTATTAAAGTCAGCTTTTAAGGACCAGACTTTGTATCTTGCCTAGGAACAAGCAATGGGAGCTCTGCATTTATGTGCCCTTCAGAAGATGCAAGGAAAGTCACAGCCCTTGTGCTGCACAGAATGAAGAACAATTCCAATTCTACATCTCTGGAGGCACGCGTCACTTCAGAGGGGGAGGGAAAGGGGTACGACTATTGTATATATATATCAGAGTGGTTGTAACACTCTACCTATATTACCACTATACAATCAAAAGGATGGATGGCTGCAGCCTTCTTTGGGATGCCTTCCTTTTAAGTTTTTAAGGGCTTTGCAGCAAGAGGAAGTTAAATGTTTTTAAAAAGGAATCCAGAGAAGCATGCCTTCACCTGATAACGCTGCTTACCATAGGTGTAAACTGGTCTGACTTACTGTTGTGTTCACAGTATGTGTGTGAGAAAATGATACCTAATTTAAAGTGATACTGAAGTCTGGAGAGAGGGAATTGTGCATTTCACATTTTGCTCGTTTGCTTTTTAAGGTAGCTGCAAATGAATTTAGGAACAGGAAAGTAATTGTTGAAGGAAGGTTTGGATGTAC
Source organism: Gallus gallus (assembly GCF_016699485.2). NCBI lineage: Eukaryota > Metazoa > Chordata > Aves > Galliformes > Phasianidae > Gallus > Gallus gallus. Next base: position 72,379,634 of record NC_052572.1, read on the forward strand.
AGACAGGTGTATTGCAGAATCTGAGAGCGTAGACCCCACGATTTGCATCTTCTCTGACTTTCTGTCACTTTCAAGTCAGAAGAAATACAATGTGAATGCTTTAAACTTTCAGAAAGCTGGGGTCAGTCTTTGCCTTAATATTCTGCTTCAATTCTAAAACAAGGTCCTTTGTTGCACTTTGCAGTGGTGTGAACTTTGCCTTTCCAAAGCTGTGGGTGAAATTCTAATTTAGATTGAATTAGCTGTAAGTTTTACAGCTGTCTTTGACTTCTTTGCTTACAAAAGATAGAGAACATTCTTCTGGCTCCAGATCACCATGTCTGTTCACTGGCAATAGCAGAGTTTCTTCTCTTTTATAGGTTTATCTGGAGCTACTATCATATTAATTCCTTTATTTTGAGAAAATCTCTATTAACTAGAAGCATTACTTCTATTTGGTGGGTAGTTATTTACCTATTTACAAAAAAAACCCTCGATTTGTATCAATCAATTGGTATTTACTCATTAATGTTTAAGAACTTTATCTTCTGCAGAACAGATTTCACAATTTTTAACCCAAGATGCTTTTTCTGATGTATGGCAGGTAATAGGCGTCCATGAATAAGTGCTTCACACAGTATTTCTTTTGTTTTGGATGGGGTAACAGGCACGGAATGTAGTCCTTTTGGTTAACATTGGAACTTAATAAAGGGGAAAAAATAAAATATGACAAGATTGTTCTGCTGACTGATTCTTCCAGCCAAGTTGATGATTTCTACTGGGGAATGCCTCATGAATTATTCAGATAAGACAGAAGCAAGTGCCTCACTGTCCGATGACTCAATGAAGAAATCATGTCGGAGCCAAAGCATCCTATGTAAAATGTATGATCCTCTTAATGCTGATGTTTAAGTATTAATAAGTTTTGTCCTGTAAGGTAGCCAGAGGTGCAGGAGGATTGAATCTGAAACAGCATCTCTTCTGAAGCTGTCACAAATGGTTTCTTCTAAAATATGGCTATGTGGATGGTCACTGTTGCCTGAATTTGCACCAGGCTTCAATGCTCAGGCAAGTTGAACTGGCTTTCAAAAGAGCATATGCTGTCAAAATTTTACACGTACGTCTGGAAAAACTGCTCGGAAGGAGCAGGTACTCCATTTTATGTTGCTTTGCCTCCTGAAGAGTTAAACTGTGTACGTATACGTGTGTGTATTAAATACTGTGAACAGGAACAGAAGACTTTGATAGAAATCCAGTAACTTGGTAGCTCTTGTAAGAAATGCATAGCAAACACCAAATGTTGAATTTTAATTTGATGATTATCAAACAAATATATTTGTTGTGCAAGAATGCCCCAGTTTTCTTTGCAGCAAATAGTTGATTGAGTTTTACAGTGGAAAATGAGTTTTTTTTTTTTCTGGAGAGTCTTTGAGGGGTTTATGCAGGCTGGATAATTTCAGCATGTTCACTGTGGTGCCAACATAAGTGCTCTATGCTTGAGTTTTAGGAATGTTATTGAGTCAAATGAGCCAGTCTTGTTTTTCTGTTTCATTATTGCTAGCTTGTAGGGCTAGAGTTGGTCCTCTTAAGTGACTGCCTGACTGCTCTTTTTGCTTTTGCCATACTCTCATTGTGCCTTTTTACACTGGAATAAGGACTTCACTGCAGTGTGTAAAATTTGTTTCAACATCCCAGAGCTGAAAATGTGTTCCAGAGTGCAGTGGCATTCAAAAGCTCAATATAATACCTGGAGAGCTTATGCAGAGACAAGACCTTGAATCTTTTGATGTAGCTGCAAAGAGAAAGGGAAAGTGACTTACATCTACATTATACAGCAGCTCTGAAATAGCTTTCTGCCAACTACAGTGCAACATGAAAGAAATGTGGCACAAATCTGGAATGTGACTACAGTCCAGTGGAGAAAAAACACCTCAACAATCAAATATCTAATCAGTGATGTTGAGGAAATTATACACTTAGAGACAGATTTTATGAATTCTTTTTTGTTTTAAGTCTTAAGGGTTTTAACCTAACATATATTCAACTATACATCTGAGGTAACTCATTGAAATAATGCTTTAGACTATTTTCCCATTACTCCAAGTCTTAACAGCTAGCTGTTTTTGATCTAGCAGATAATTTCTACTTGGCAACTTTAACAAATGTGGTACTGCGTATAGCATTTGCATGCTACCTTTGTCTTTACCAATGCGCTTTATTGCTATATAGTCCAATATAACAGATTTTAATTAAACCTACTCAGTTTGACAAAAATATTTTAAAGATTCTGTGTAATCATTGAATCACAGAACCATAGAATCACAGAATCGTAGAACGGTGTGGGTTGGAAGAAACCCTTAATATCACCCTGCTATAGGCAGGGACACCTCCCACTAGACCAGGTTGCTCACAGCCCCATCCAGCCTGGCCTTGAATGCTTCCGGGGAGGGGAAGAGAGGAAGACTCATGTTGAGTCTTTTGTCAACCAGCACACCCAAATCCTTTTCCTCAGGGCTGTTCTCAAGCCATTCTCCACCCAGCCTGTATCTGTGCTCAGGATTGCCCCGACCCATGCGCAGGACTTTGCACTTGGCATTGTTGAACTTCATGAGGTTGGTATGGGCTCACTTCTCAAGCCTGTCCAGGCCCCTCTGGATGGTATCCCTTACCCCATGTGTGTCATATCCACCACTCAGCTAGGTGTTGTCTGCAAACTTGCTGAGAGTGCACTCGATCCCACTGTCTGTGTTGCCTACAAAGATGTTAAACAACACTGGTCCCAGTACTGATCCCCGAGGAATACCACTTGTCACTGGTCTTCAGTTGGACATTGAGCTGCAGACTGCAACTCTCTGAGTGTGACCATCCAGCCAATTCTTTATCCAGCCAGTGCTCCATCCATCAAATCCATTTTTCTCCATTTTGGTGACCAGGATTTCACGCAGGGCAGCATCAAATGCTTTGCACCAGTCGAGGTAGATGATGTGAGTTGTTCCTCCTTTATCTACCCATGCTGTAGCTCTGTCACAAAAGGCCACCAAGTTTGTCAGGCATGACTTGCCCTTGGTGAAGCCATGAGTTTGGCAATGCCAAAGGTTTTACATTAATGGCACTTTTAGAGAACACTGACACAGGGAACTGTTATGGTATGTTTATATTTTAGTGCTCCTTGAATCAAAAGTCTGTCCTAATAAAAAGTGACACAGTATTTATGGTGATGTTATGCATAGGTCATCAGTTCTGAAGGCTGTATGTAACAATATAGCATGATTTCAGGAAAGTAGATGTAATCCCACCAAAATGTCATGACAGCTTTAACAGGAATTCAGTCTCAAAATAGCTTTTGATTTCTTTTAAGGGAATCAATGTGTATATGGTAAAGCATGATTTTTGGATAGTGAGACAAAAAAGATTTCAGGTAATGTTGCAGACCAATTGTCTTCCTTAATAGGTGAGAAGTATTAACTGGCCATGTGTGTCTTTCATTCAAGCTGCAATGTAAAATGGTTAACTTAAAATATCATTATGATGGCAGCATCTCGTGATCATGTTTTGCAAATCAGTGAGCTATCTGGTTCAAATAAACTGCAAATGTTCACAGCAGTGTGGATCACACTAGGCTTTGAGCTTGTCCCTGTGAATGTTCTTGGGGAAGAGAAAGGAAAAACCACAAAGCTAACTTCAGCACAAAGACATGCAAATTTCACCAGTGCCTTTTTCTATTCCCTTAGGAGAATTTTGTCTGTCTGTGAAACAGAGAAATCAGGTTTGCAGTCTCGCTAGGGGTTTCTCATTCAGGTTACATTTTATTCATATGAGAACCTTAATTCTCATAAATTGCAAATATAGTTCATGTTTTAAAAAAGCATGAGATACTGCAGACACCTCTTCAGGAATGCTTGTGTTTCTTCATCCTTTCAAATTTTTCTCCTGCCTTTTCCTTGATTTTCAACATCTCCTTTATGCTAGGAATTATATCATAACCTCCTTGACTTCTCTCGACATGCCCCATTCCCAAATTAGGGTATACGCTGACCCATCTCTCAGAAAGACCGTGTTTAAATATCTAGATTCTTTCTCTTGGATATCTACTTTTTGATTGGACAGACTTAAGGTTTATTTCTGAGAGTCCCTGAGTTTAACTGCGTTTAAATTATTTCATTTGCCTTGGTGTGCTAACTACTGTCTATTAGCATTTCCTTTAAACATACTAACAGTGCATTGCATTTTTTTTGTATCTCATTGTGAGATTACAACACTTTATGGTTCACAAGGCTATATATTCAACTAAAACTGAAATGTACAATTTTGTGCTGCCTTTGCTTCTGTTTTCTATAATCTATTTTTTTCTTTTTTTATTTGCTCCTCAGGATGGTGTCCCTAATTTTCCCACTGTGGACCTCTTTGGCCTTCACGTATGAGCTGACATTTTATCAAACCTATAGAGCACTTATTGTGTAATAAATTATTAGAGTCAGTTCAAGATTTGTTAATCAAATGACAGGAGATGTGCACGGTTGTGTTTGTAAGGTCATGTTGGTGCCCTTTTGTCTTCTCACTTGAACCCAGTCCATCAGTCATCCATATGTGGGTACACTTTAGCCTATGGTTTTGGTGTGTGCTGAACAAGAACAATCGTTCCTTTTGTCCCTGGAGACACACATGGTGTGCTTTGCACTATTATGGAGATGAAACTGATATGCACAGTGCACAGTGAATTTAGCCACAGAGGTATAGCTATTAACCAAAGTATCTGAGAAGTAGTTTTTGTGTCTGTTCAGTGAAGATACTGAGAGCCTTGGTCCTTTGTATGCTTGCTACACAAGCAGCAAGTATCTAGCATAGTGAGAAGTGCCTGGTCCTGCCAACATGTGCAATGTGTGCAAGAGGAACCAGGTACAGTGAGGCATGGATCTGTAAGAACAGTTGTTTCTCCTCCTCTATTTACTTTCCCCTTCTGTCTTTCTCATGCCTCTTTAAACAATGATGCAAAGAGTTTGATGTCCAAAGAAATGTGTGTTCAGATATTCTCTTGAAAGTAATTTCATTTGACAAGTGTTATTGCATTTGAAGTGACTAGACTATCACGAAGCCTGCATTATTTCTCCCTTGGGAAAGAGATTAAGTACAGCTAATGTTTAGTAATGAAAAGAGCTAGAGTTTTTTTCACATTTTCAAATTTTGCCTTAGTATTTGTTAATGTATCTTTCTAGTGAGAAATTAATGTCATCATGCATTAAGAATAAACTTTTTGTTGTCATTTCTATGGGAAATCCCATTGACTCCTAAAATTTATTTATACTAGTCATTTGTTTTAAAAAGTGGATGATAGAGACAGAGACTTCTGATTTTTACTCAGTTTTTCTTGAAGTTATTGTATGAAGAGCTTTTCCATGGAATGGAAGTCACAGAATTGCAGAATTGTGATGTAAAATTTTTCTATAAGAAATTGACTACACAATATTGACTGCACAAGACAGTAGTGGTAAAACGTTCTCATACCAGGGCCTATTGTGAGCTTCCTTAGAACTATATAAGGGTTGAATAGAAGCTGAAAAATTTGTAAAAGATTTCTAAGACATGTCATTGTTAAGCCGAAACTGACAGGACATACACAGCGTAGTAGATATGGCCAACAGGAGCCTCCAACTCTGCTTACTTCTCATTGCTTTGTATCTCCTAATAAAATGTTTGTATTTGTGACAGATCATGTGAGTGACTACAGTAATTCCACTTTCCTTGTCCTTTTACTGTAGATCCAGATAGCCTTCTGTGGCAACATGAAATATTGTTTTAATGTTTTTTGGAAACAGCAGATCCTCACATCGAAACTTCATTGTGGGCAGAGGAGCTGTTGCTGAACTTGAATTTCATGGTGTGCAATTGAAGTGTTCTGTTTTCAAGAATGCTGAAAATAAATTTCATTTTTTTGCAACTAAGTAGTCCTTTGGTAGAAGAAGAGAGTAATAGCAAATAAATGGATGTGCCTCTTAGGGAATGAATCTTCTTTGGCAATAGAATGCGTTGTTTAGTCCAGAAATAGCAGTATAACACTAGGGAACGCAGAGATGGGTGAGAAGAAATATCATTTCAAGGGAAATATGCTAGTGAGGCATTTTTAACTATGCAGCTGGGAGAAAAGGAAAATAGCTAGGAAATTTCCCAGCCTAAAGATAGAGACCATTAGAAAATGTGGCTTGAGGTTTCGTAGAGCACAGAATGTACTAATGTAACAACTGGAAACTAAGTGGATTTGGTAGGTGCTTTTTCAACTTAATTTTATCTATCTATGTATTTATCTATCTATTTACTTATTTTATCTATCTATATATGTAAGTATTAATATTCATGCAAAAACAGTGTGATTAGGTAGAGAAGAGAGTGTGTATACTTTGTCACTGAATAGTGCATAAATGTAGGCTATGATTTTGTTTTTGTTTCAGAGAATGTGCTTTTTAAGCTTTTTTTTTTTTTTTTTTTTTTTTTTTAGTTTCTGATTTCAGAAGGAGTCCCTTTGCTGGGACTGTACTTTCTGGTGCATTATTATGACCTTAATTAATAATGTGTTTTGAAGCAAAATTAATTAATGGCAACTCTAGGCTTAGGATTGACTTATCCTAATGAGAAATTATACACTGTTGTTTTGAATGCATATTCAATTTTTATTCTTCCTCATTATATCAGACTTTCCATACTGCAGATCATATAGTAGCAGAGTTTTACAGCTGCTTTCCAATTTCTAACATCAGTAAGTGTCAATTCAGAGGAAGAGTGACATAGAAACTTGATTAAGAGTAAACTCAGTGGGTCTTCCATATCCAACTGCTTTTTAAATCAGATACATGGTCATAAAATAATTGGTGTTGAGATTTTCTTAAGCTTGCAATGAGATTTGGGTGTCCTTGGTTTCCTTTGAAAATTCAAGTGCCAAACAGCACTCAAGGCCATTGTCCAATGCTTAATTACAGGTAAAAGTCAGCAATAGTATTGAAGCTCAAGTATGTATACAAATTCCTTGTTGTGGTATAAAGCAGCAGCTCCCTTAAGGTACAACAGCAGTTGTATCTACTTATCGCTAGGGAGCAAGCTTTGTGGCCATTTGTAACCCATTTTAAGTTAAGCTCAAAACCTGTGGGAAATGTAGGGGGAAAAAAAAAACCAAAACATTTGAAAATCTTCAAGTTGTTATGTAGCTTTCTAAAGGGCTCAAATAACCTGGAGGTCTCATAGAACGGAAGGGGAAAAAACAGATCCCTAAAGCTATTTAGGATTTTAGGTGATTTATTCTGAGCAATGAATCAAGAATATTACCACCCCTTGTTGCTTCAAGAAAATGAACTTCATGATTTTCACCACCTTTCTGCTAAAAGAATATATCTCACCTGAGAAAAGTTCTTTTCCCCTTTCATTTGTAATTCAATCCTTACTCTTCACACAAGAGTTATTTTGCTATAGCAACTCTAGTAGCACCCAGTAGAGTTTATATATAGCTTGTAAACAATTTTTTTTATTATTATTTTGCAAACACCTTCAAAGCAAAGACTTTGTCATGGTTGGATGGACCAGTACATTGCAGAAACAGCCATTAGACACAAAGACAGACTAATTAGATGTCTGCCTTTTGCTACATGAATACAGGCTTAAATTCTAGCACACCTAAAGTTCATGCAATTCCAGGCATCAGTCAATTAGACAAAGGAAAAACAGGTCAATTTTATTACACTCTGTGACTCAGGCAGTTGATTATACTGAGAAAACACAGAACTTGGCGCTTTAGGAGAGGGTTTGCATTTGTAATTGACTAACTGCTGCCTCCTGCTCTATTGACCTTCACTAATTTGTAGTATTGTCTGTCATTCCTTATCAGCAGCTGAGTGGGAAGGTTCATATGTACACATCAACATCATTAAGGTCAGGGGGGACTACATCTGTCTTTGTAGTCTGTTCATTTTAATTGTATGTACAGACATGCTGCAGGCTTTCTACCATTTTGTTCCGCACACCTATCTGAAAATCTGCAGCCTTTGTCACGCTGTCACTGTTTCAATCATAATGCGTTGGTTAATGAAAATGGCTGTGGATGGTTTAAAAATATTGAGAATTTCTTCTGATACAGTCCCTGTGCTGAATCCTGCATCCCACAGAGCTGAAGGGACGGCTTGGCTGCAGACACTGATCTGTTGCAGCATTTTGGGCACGCTGCTATGCCGTTAGGGTGGTGATTAATGAGAGCACCCCGCTGCTCTAATTACTGTGGGCCTGCCTTCCCTTGGCATATTAGCAGGGAGGCTGAAACTGAGAGAATACTGCCTAAAACTTTCGCTTTTAAAAGTTGCATAAATAGCCTGAAGTTGCATTTCTCAATGTCTACATCAAATGGAAAAGTGTGTCAGTGTTTACAAGGACCTGCCAAGATTCCATCTTATTAACAAAATGGTTATTGGCTGCGGTTACCACTGCTACATTTACATTACTGCAGTTTTTGAACACATTCGCTGTTGCAGTAGACAAAAAGATTTTGACAAAAATGCTGTAAGATCAGTGTTGTGTGCTAATTTCTACATTGCTATTTCTCCTTCAGAATGACTTTACATTAAAAAAAGACCCAACATTGCTCTTTTCCTTCTCTAAACACTTTCACTTTTAGTTTTTGTTTGTGACATTTTCCATAGCCTAACATAATTTACCATAATTTTTCTTCTTGTAATAAGCATAGTAAGGGCTCTTACTTTAATTTCATTTTATTGTTCAATGTAGCAGCCTTAGTGTTTCAGCCCATCATTGATGTTTCTTATATTCAGATATTTGCATCGGCATAATTCATTTTCCCCTTGCTTTACCCTGGCTAAACTGGCACACATGATGATAGTCTTTTAGAAGGCTTTTTTTCTTTTTCCCCCCCCCAGAGTTCTTCCTCTTGCCTGCTATTTCTGTTAGTCTGAAGGTTACCTTGAAGTCTTGCTTCTATCATTTTGCTTACAAACAATGTCTCTTTCTTTGTCCCTCAGTGAGATGCAGGACCCAAGCATGTATATGCTTACTATGCTTCTCTGCTATGTATCTTAGTAAACTAATCAGCTTTATTTCAGTATCAGGGTTGGTCTCTTCTCACTGCTGACAGGTGACAGGATGAGGGGAAAGGGCCTCAAGTTGTGCCAGGGTAAGTTTAGGTTGGATATCAGGAAACGCTTCCTTACAGAAAGGGTTGTTAAGGGCTGGAATGGGCTCCCCAGGGAGGTGGTTGAGTCACCATCCCTGCATGCGTTTAAAAGCCGTTTGGATGTGGTGCTCAGGGACATGCCTTAGTGGAGGGTTGTTAGAGTTAGGGTAGGATGGTCAGGTTGTGGTTGGCCTCAATGATCTTTAAGGTCTTTTCCGACCTGAGCAATTCTACGATACTATGATTCTATGATCAGTATTTTGATTTATTATGCATGCATAGGTTTTAGCTTGACATTTTTTCAGTTTGATTTGTTTCTTTTCCAGAGCTTCTCAGTTTTCCAGACAGTAAATATATGCACTCATAACCTCAACTGACATGGTATCAATCAAGAATAAAATTGACACATTTGCTTCCTACTAAGACCATGGAAGGGGATGCTGAATAAATGAGTTTCTCATGCTCTCACTTGAGCAGAAAGTACAAAAGTAAAGGGAGTAGATATGTCAAGATCTGATTTCAAAGTAATCTTGAATATGGAAAGATGGTGGGTGCATTAATGAGCAATCAGCAGTTTCACTTCCACAGAAGCCGATTAAAGTGTTTTTAATGGCAGTGACCTACCTGATCCTCCCTCTGGCTTTGCCTACTTCAAAATGATCTTCAGAAGCCTGTATGGAATGCTGGGAAGTGCTGAAACTCATTCTGTGCATCGTGATGGCTAATTGAAAGGAACAGCTTGATGAATTTTCTAGTCCAGTAAGTCTAGCTTGTGCAAAGAAACCACATTTCTGAAACATGGCAAGCTGAGACCAAAAAGTCATTGCCTCGAGCAGTAGGTTTGATCTGGCTCTGACTGATGCTGTGTAGCTGTGAATTCCACAAGGTGACGCAACATCAGTTCTGAACTATATTACTCACAGAACTGTGTGATGAAGCAGAAAAATAACCCGCATACGTATTTAACCCTGCAGCTGTGGTACAATGCACTTGAGCTCCAGTTCGCGTTTATTCCTCGCATTACTCTCTCGAGGTGGACAGAAATGTTTATGTATTTGAGAGTCCTAATGATAATATCTGTTCTTCAGCGTGACCAAAGCATCATTACTGCATACCAGGAGAATGTAGATGAAAGAAGAGAAACTAATTGATGCCCATGGGTAATTGCAGTAAAGCACTGTCCTCCTCCACCAAGCTTGCACTGTGCTAAAGGAAAGCAAACATCCCACAAATTCTATGCAAGCTAATAAAAAGGGGATGAGACCAAACATGGAGTGGAAATTTGCTGTGTATCCAGTGGGAAGAAGGAAAATCCTCAGAAAGTTTGGGTCCTAATAGGTTTGCATAGAAATTTCATGTAGATGCTTGCTTGTTATTTTCCTAAAACAGCCAGTTGACATCTGTCTTCCTGCCTTAGTAACATTGCCATAGCAATGTGCAGATAAAGAGTGAAAGGAAATGAAGGTAAGGGCAACCCCAAAATAAAAATGCATTCTTTTTCACCGAGTCTTTTATGCCCAGACAGAATGGAAAGCTTTTCTTCTTTAAATAATGCTCCACAGTGACAAGTGAATGACTGAAACACAGAATGAAGCAGAGAGCAAAGGGTAATTGTGGTAATTCAATTTGACCTATATTCCTGAGGTTTGGTCAAAAACTGGCTAAACAATTTTAGGGAAGTTGCTTGGTTGCTCCTAAAAAGATTAATTACAGCTTGTAAGAAAATTGTCACAACCCTCTGAACATCAGATATCATTGATTTGGATTTAAATAAATAATACATTATTTATGTAGTGAATTTTATCATGAATATTCTCAGGCTCCCTTGGAAATTACTAGATTATACATAAACCTGTGCAGTGGATGACAGGGGCCATATAAATCCAATTCTCATTTTAGAAAATTGCTTTGAATTTACTAGTGAGCAGAGTTGCCTTTACTAGATGAAGAGGAAAAGGTGGCAGTGGCTGGGGGAATAGCTCAGGTGGAAGCCAAGACAAGAAGCCTGGAGGTTGTGGCATAGAGTCTGGGAGGAGGGAGACACTGTGTGCAGTCAGCTGGGAGGAAATATCTAGATCCCATTAAAGAGGAATGGCAAAATAAGTAAACCTTCCAAGTTTAATTTTCTGATTTTGCTGGATTGAGTATGTTCATTTCTCCATCTTTTTCTGCTATTGTTCCAGTTATTTTAGGAATTCCAGAAGTACTGCATCCAGATGTGGAGTCCTCAGTACAGGAGAGACATGGAGCTGTTGGGGTGTGTCCAGAGGAGGGCCACAAAAATGATCCCAGAGGTGGAACACCTCTCCTATGGGGCTGTGCAGAGTGGAGAAGAGAAGGCTTCGAGGTGACCTGAGAGCGGCCTGTTACTATCTAAAGGGGAGCTATGAGAAAGAAGGGGACAAACCCTTTAGCAGAGTCTGTGGTGACAGAACATGGAACAAGTTTCAAGCTTAAAAAGGGGAGATTTAGGTTGGATATAAGGAAAAATTCTTCTACAGCGACGGTGGCGAGGCACTGGCACAGGTTGCCCAGAGATGTGGTGGATGCCCCATCCCTGGATACTTTCAGGGCAAGGCTGGATTGGGGTCTGAGCACCCTGATCTAACTGTGGATATCCCTGTTCATTGCAGGAGAGGTGGATTAGGTGACCTTTAAAGGTCTCATCTGATTGTAAGTATTCTATGATTCTTTATGGTAAGGGTGACAGAGCACTGTAGTCTCCTTCCACAGAGATATTCAAGACCCATCTGGACGCCTACCTGTGCAACCTATTGTAGGGAGCCTGCTTTACAGAAGGGTTGGACTCGATGATCTCTTGAGTTCCCTTCCAGCCCCTGCTGTTCTGTAGTTCTGTGATATCCAATCAATGATGCAGAGCGCTGGATGAGTTTATGCTGTACAGTGAAACAGAAAAAAAAAAATATTGCAAATGCATAGGGAGATTATGAATGTAGAAAGCAAATTTCAAATATACAAATAATTTTTGTTGTAAAGTTTTTTATAAATATACTTGCCTGTGCGTATGTTGTCTTGCTTGACTAAAATAAACGTGATATGTTACAATGGGATAGCACTGTTTTATAATAAAACCAGGGATTGTGTCTGCTGCTCTGCACCTCTGGCCTTCTTGTTCATGAACAGAGGTTTTGAATAGGGCATCCAGCCATGGCATCCACGTTTCCTGGCAGTGTGATACTTGTTTCACTGTGTCAGAACACCCCAAACCTTTGAAGAGTCCTAGCAGAGAAATAATGCCAGTAGGGACTGTTGAACACTACTGGGAGTAAGTCTGTAATGAGAGAAGCCAGATGTTACTGGTGGCTGCAGTTACAGGAGTGGTTGTACTTGTGACTTTCCACTCTCTTTTAAACTAAGCACGACCCCTGGTTTAGGTCAAATGCTTACCTACGACCCCTGATCTTATCCACATAGGTCACATAGGGGTTAATTGTTGAGGAGTATGTAGATACCCTGTCATGGTCTCACACATTCAGCTGGCTTACAGCACAGCCATGCCCTAACACAGATCAGTGTCTTACAGTCTAAGACATCCAGAATTCTTTTTTTTTTCCCCCCATTTTTAGCTTACATTTTCACTGTAGTTCCATTTGGGCATGGCAGCATATGTGTAGCTGCAGCAACCTTAAAAACTCCTATGCATGGAGGACCAGAAGTCTCTTTTGCATCCATCAAGATGCTGTCCCCCATCTGAGCAACGTGCAGAATTTCATCCACAGCTCTGTGCTGCAATGCATTGCCCCCACAGAGGCATTCACTTCAGTCTTAGAAATGCTTCACTCTTATTCAGGACTATACTTTGTGTCTGATGTCATGAGAGTAAACAAATGCCAAATACATGTGAAATCTCCTTCTCCCCCCTCTTTCTCTCTCTTTTTTTTTCCCCTCACAACCAGCCTGCATTTGGCCATTTTTTGTTTGACAACCAGTCCTACCTCATCACATTGGTCAAATCTCTGATGTGCAGCTACTGATTCTAAAGGAGTTCTGGCTTCACCTTCCTGTTCATTCCAGACAAGGTTAGATTTGATAGGACTTGGCAGATCTGGGCAGAACACGGATCCCTCTAGGTCAGTACTGCCGAGCTGCTGGGTAGGCGGGACTGCAGCACCTACCCCATCCTCCTCTGTAGCAGTCACATCTGTGTTGCATCTGAGGCGCAGGCTTTTCTGGTCTGGCATACAGACTTAGGACCGCGTTGTTCGCTAGTGGTGAAATATACAGATAGTCAAGTATTTGTTTGGATTAGGATAAGAGCACAGTTAAAACGTATTTGTAAATAAAAGATCTGGGAAGGCAGATGGGAAGCTGCTGGTGCCGTGCAGTAGTGCTGAGTATCCAGGAGGTGGCACCTGAAGTATTCAATTGCGGCGAGAGCAGAAAACAGCCTGGAAGTAGCTCAGTTGGTGCTTCCGTGCGAGGAAAAAGGGTTATATTCTATTAGCACTTTGTTGAAAAGTCATAATGGATGAGTGCTTTTGTCCTACCACCTCAGGCATCCATTCCAGCCTTTAAGTTAATTCTGAGAATTATTGTGCCTTGGAAAAATTTGTGTGTTTGGCTTGTCAGGCCTGTACCTTTTCTTTTTGACTGACTTGAAATTCACTAGACAAATTCTGGGCTTTGGGGGAGCATGTTTGTGATTTCTTTGCTACACTCTGTTTTGTGTTGTTTTCAAAGGGTAATGGCAAAATTTGTTGGCTTAGAGTGTCGAAAGGCGAAGAGAATGCCTTTATCATCATGGCGATGATTTTAATCTTACCATTTGGTTTTAAATGGTGTCAACACACCTTCCACTTGATTATCAATCTAGTTCACATATAAATAAATAGATCTGAAGTGCTGACTAAGCCGGCAGGATAACATGAATAAAGAGAACATCAGGCTCCACCAGAAGACCCTGACTGTCATCCCTCACTGAGCAGAAGCTTTATAGTAGAGTGCATTGTCAACTGCCTCATTAATGTTATGGAGAACGTGGCTGTTTCAGCCATTTGTATTACATGGCTAGAAAATGACAAGCTACAGCCCTCATGACTTTCTTTTCTTTTCTTTTTTTTAATAAAAAGAAATTATATAGACAGCCTGAATCATAGGTGTTTAAAACATTGTCACTCTTAATAAGCTACAGCAACTAGCTGGGGATTCATAGCCTTTCATTAAAAGTTTGGAGCAGCCAACCATTCAGTTGTACAAATTCCAAAATGGCAGATGTTGGTTTTTCTCCCTCAGGCAGCAAGTGAAAATCCCTATTAAACTGAAACTGTCAAAAGATCACAGACCTGCTGCCTGGAGAAGAATCTGTACTTCATCCCCAGTCTGAAATGCAGCACACAGAGAAGAGGGCTTCTGTTCTGGAAGATCCTGAGCACATGAAGCTTCAACAGCTGTCCCTGAACAGAGGCCTAAGGATGTGTTTCTACCTCCTAGAGAGGAGTGAGATTGCTTCTAGGAATACCTGCACAACGAAGACTTGTGCTGCCTGTCTGCACAAGATTATAATTCCACTGCAATGGGTGTAACAACAGCGGCATAGAGTTGGAGATCTTGACCTTTGGAATTTGCAATTGTTTTAAGAAAAAACCTGTACAAATTAACTGAGAATAATTCACAGTGCAGAACAGATGGTTTGACAAACTCCTATTAAAGTTTTAAAGCACTGTTTAATTTATTTAGAAAGAAAAGCATTTACCTTTGAGTCACTATTAGTCATTAATGACATCTTGGTTTCCATTTGTGTTTCAAGTCCTGGATCTCAGTTATACCTGCACCTGCAGTGTACTTTGACAGGATAGATGGGCTGTAAGAGAGATTCCACGGGTTAGATCAAGAAAGACAGCTCAGATGCAAATCATACATGCTGACATTGGTAGACTCCATTGAACTTGCACTTCAAGTGTGGATTTGCTGAGAAGCTGGGAAACTCTGGTCTCCATCCTTGTTAGCAATGCCCAAGAGTGGACACACTGGGCACTATGTTATAAAGCTAGAAAAACTGCATAGACCTCAGCCCTGGGATAGATCTTACTTACTGACTCTTACTCTATTTCCCAGGACATGCAAGCACACAGAAAAACGAGGTTAAGAAATATCTGTTCCCTCACTGAATGTTTCTTCAGCCTACTGACCTGGTTTCTCTTGCACTCTTACAAACTCCCATTTGCTTCTCAGAATAATTTTGGCAACCACAAGTAGCAGAATAAATGCTTTTAAAAGAAAACTCTGTTGAAGATGTACAGCACTGGTGTAACATTGCAGCAAATTCATGAAAATTACTTTCAGTAAACCTAAATTTGATGCTCCTCCTCCCCACTATACCCATCCCGTGTTTTCATCCACTCTCCTAGGTAATGGTACAATGAAAATCAAGCCTCCTCCAAAGCCCCCCCACCCATCTCTGCTGAGATTGTCCTGATGTCAGGGAGGGATGTTCAGTCTTGCATTACTAAGATACACTTCATAGCAGTGGACTTCTTTCTCATCAAATCCCTTGGACCTGTCAGCAGAGAAACCGGGGCTGATCTTCACACATTCCGCGATCTGCCCTTTTGCAGTGGAATTTGTGTGTGCACCACAGACTGTCCTGGGGATGAACTGTAGCCCCGAAGCACCGGGCTAGTGCTTCGAGAGAGACACAAGAGGTGTGTCATGCCGTGCCACTCTTGCAGACGGATTCTCGGATTTCATGCCATTTACATTTGAAAGTTCACGGCGGCAGCAAGTATTCCTGCTAAAGTCCACTGCCCTCCTAAAGCTGCTCTTTATCAGGACCTTCTTTTGGCTCAGCTGCAGGTTGTCATTTTAAGAGATCTGTGCCACTGCATGGAAAAACAACAGCAAGAAGATTAATAAAGAAACCTAGTTTCCTGGGTTGCTTGCTATTGAAGTTTAGTTTACTTTATTGATGAGCCAGGGCTCATTTTATCTTTAAAAATTTCCTACCAAACATTACCCATTTCCCCGTGAGTTCTGCCAAAACAAATATTCCCATTATTTTATCTTGTGAGGTAAGCTGGCGTACTTTGTTTCTGGATTCACATCTATCATAAAAAGTCTGCATCCCAGATGAGTTTCCAATACTCATGACTTGCTGCAGGTGGCAAAAAAAAAAAAAAAAAAAAAAAAAAAAAAAAGCTTTGAGAATATTTCTGGATTTAACCCCTACACCAAAACAGGTATATCTTTGCTTTTATTTTGCACTAGCTATCTGGAAGCAGAAGGAAGAGAAACAGGATTACAGTCGTGTTTGTATTGTCACATACATTATGATGGGATTGCAGTGAAATACTAAATGGATGAATTAAAACTTAGCAAAACAAAAGCCATGTTGTTTGTGAAATCTCATATGCTGAACAGATTGGGAGTCACTGGGAATTAGAATTTAAGAGCTTATTTCACTAATACCTTATGCATACCTTAAGTTTGGAAGAGCCGGATAATTAACTTGCTGAAATAGACCTGAATTACAGTTGCAAGCTTTCTTCCTTTCTTCTCTGTGGTTGTAAAAGCCCTAGGTTAACTTTGAAAATGTACCAACAGGTGTGCCTGATCAGAAAACTTCACAAAAGAAGGTACTGAAGGTATTAGCTAGACTGAAATTAGATTAGCTCTGTTCCAGCAAGCAGTTTTGACTTTCTGCAAAGAAGGACTGTAAGAGTGTGGGAATGAGCGTGTAAATTTTTCCCACATGACTTACTGCTTGTGCCCTTTTGTAGTATCCCTTTAGCAGCTACTGCATGGCATGACCTTTTCAGCATATTTATCAGTTTCAGCGTTATGGACGACACAGAGGCTGAAATATAGCTGCTGGGAGGATGAACTGATCCAAAATTGTTTTTATTGCAGGGCTGCTTTGAAGCTCTTGCATCCCGGTACGTGCATCTGAAGCTCTGATGCACAAATATAATGCAGAACTCAAATTCCACATAAAGAAATAGGTAAAGGAGCTTACTATTAGACTAAATAGAAAATAGACTGCATCTGATAAGGCACTGAGTGTACATTTCAATAGAAGATGCAAAATGATAGAATCCAAGTTTGTATTTCAGTAATAGAAAGATAAATATGTATGAGTTTTGTACCCAGAGCAAAAGTAGTGCAATAATAATGAAGAAAATGATCTGGCGTCTGAATAACAATGTGAATTTGCTGTGTTAGATACAGAAAATAGATACAGTGCAGTACATTGTTCTCCAATGAAACAGCATTTGATCTTGTGAAAAATCCTTTTTTTGCCTTTTTTTTCCTCCACAGGCATAATCGTAATGTGGCACCTCTTATCTTATCTTTCAAAAGCAGAACTGATATCAGAGCGGTGTCTATACCTGAGGGACATACTGACTTACTAAATTGATTTCTTGGTTCTCAGCTTCTCATTTCTTGCATGTGCCTCTGAAGCTTCAGATGTTGGCTGTGGCCAGAGTGTGTCACAAGTCCATTCTCCTCATTTTAAAGGTGCACTACCAAGACGCAGATGAACTGATGGACTGGCTCAGCACTTCTGCTCTTCACACTTGGAAGATCATGTGAAGACCAGGGAAAGTAAGGTTGTATCCTATAAAGACAGGTGGGGCTGAGATGCGAGTATGCCACAGTCCACTGTGGTACTGGAAGAAGGAAAAATCTGAAGCCTAAATCACCTAACTACAACCTCTAATTTCTAATTAGAGACAAGACTTCACATTAGATGGCAACACTTTTCTGAGAGCAGCTGTCAGAGTGGTCAGATGGAGATTTTCAACTAACCTTTTTTTCCCCCCTCTCATCAAACAGAGCAAGGGAAAGGAAAACATATCTAAGTGGCTGTAACATGTTCAGCTGAAAACAAGTGGCCTAATTGTGGAAAGAGTTCCAGCTGAAAGAACCCATTGTTCACCATACCACAGAGTTTTAAAGAAAAATATACACCTTGGACTCCTGTATGGTGTCAGTGACTTAAGTGTTGCTATTTGAACCTATTTTTAAAAGTTATTTCTGAGATGCAATAGAGTTGGTTTAGTAATCTAATTTTTTCCCGCTCATCTTCTGTTTTATGGCTTACCCTGCAGGACTTCTTGTTTCCACTGTGACTCACTTACTGACATCAACATCTGTTTTAGAGCCTGCAGCCTTTCCAGAGCAGGAATTTATTTGGTAGTGGGTGCTATGTCACCAAGGATGCGAAATCTAAGATGTAAAGAGTGGAGAAATTCTTATTGTGTGCCTTCCTACAGCTTTATTTTTGCATTTTGTACATGTAAATAACACTCCCTTTTGCTGCTGGCTTTGTGTGTCTGTATCAGAGGTCTGTTAAATCTCCTGCTGAATGTCAAGATAATACCTCAGTTAAGGCCTGTCCCTGCTTCCTGCTGGGACTTGCTACTTAGGGAGATAACACTCTCTAAGATACAGAATAGGGCACATTTTGATTACAGAATCCAGCGAATATTTCAGTTTTCCCTTATCTCTACTGTTTGCTTGTTTCGGTCTCCAATGGCTCTGTGAATGTCTCCATGCACACAAAAGGGAATTCCCAGGTTCTGCATTGTGCTCCCTGTATAAATGAATTTTAAAGCGGGGAAGCTTACATATCAGTTTTGGTTTATGTACTCTGCCAGTCCTGTGAAAGGCAGCAGGCTTCCAATGGGTTTGCGTATTGCTGTCCAGTGCCGTCTTACAATGAGGAAACCAAGTAAAAAGAAAGCTCAAAGATCTGAAAAAATTTCTGGCTTTGTGAGGTGAGGCCCATTGAGAGGGAGCTGTGTGTTAGTGAAAATGGCTACTAAATGACCAAGTACAATATAGTATATACTCAAAGAATGATCTCTTGTAAATTTCTATGGACAATTCCTCTCCTTGTCCAGAATGGCTCCCTGAGGTACCATTGAAAACTCCGGCCAGAAGTAACACTTTTGAACAGCAGACATCCAATTCAGAGCACTTTGCAGCTCATAAACAGAGCTACTTTCATAGGAGGCAAATCATTTCCATGGAGCCCTTCTGTAGCTTGTGACATTCTTTGGAACATGGCAATGCTGAGATGCTTGGTAGCCTGTGGCTGCTGCCTTTTTAGAACAGAACAATCTATCCTACAGCAGCCATTTACATTTTCAGCATCGCATGAAGAAGCAGTGATAAGCATTCATTTGGAGGCTACATCCAGTTGTAACTGTCAAATTACCAAATTTCTGAGAACCCATGCTGTATTTATTTTCCGACACAGTTATTTCTTGCCCTCTTTGAAAATGAATGGTGGAAAGAGTTCCAGCTGAAAGATCCCATTCTTCTCCATACCATGAAGTTTTAAATAAAAACGTACCCCTTGGACTTCCTTAGGTGTGATGAAGCTGAGATATATTAAAAGGAAATAATCAAATTAGTTGATCATAACCTAATTTATCTGGTTTTTATATTCTCATTGGCAGTAAAAACATTTTACAATATTCTTTTCTTTTTCTGGTTTTAGCCCACTGGATGTTAACAAATATTTTTAATTGCCTTTGTTCTTAAAGACAGTACGAATGAAAAAAATAAGTATCAGTTGTCTATGAGATGGCAGTGTTTCTGCTCAGTGATTCTGGTGCACAAGGAAGATTACATACCCACTTTTTAATTAGAAGCACTGAGAATTCACAACATAAAGACTTCACTGAATTTATGCAGGTATTTTAATAGCAGGAGAAAATAAATAGCTTGTTGTGTTGACTTTGCACTCTGGAGCTCTAATCCATCTTCAGGAATGAGGCAAAAGAGCTCAATTTAATTGAGCAGTTGAGTGACTTTCTAGATGAAAAACGTGTTTTTCAGCATCAATTCCAATGATCTACCATGAATTCCATTCCCAGCAGTTTCCAGATTCCTGAGCACTCCCGTTATGCAATGGGAGTACTGTTACCTGTATAATGAATCCCTTGCTTCTTGCTGAAGAACAGGTACTGTGAGCATATCAGCGTAATTCATAAACACAAAATGAGCAAGCTCTGCATTTGTTAAGTCACAAATACTGTGGGAATGAATTCCCAGAACGCAAGTAGCCTTCCCTTGCCCACAAGGGAAATGAATTCAAACAGATTTGCAGGAGCACATCCAAAGTCAGTGGAACCAAATTTGGGGGACAAATTTCTGAATTTCCCTGTTGTTTTTCAGTAACTGCACTGTGGGAAATCTGGATATGTCACCGATGACCTCTGAGAAATCACTGTTCAACGTTTCTTAATGCTGTGGTAAGTGCTACTTCTGCAGAATTCTACATATGAGCTGCAACAGAGCATGGAAATCAGAGCTTGGCAGAAGCCAGTGAAGCAGAAGCCTCTCATGCAGAGACTGAGAAGAATCTGAGCAGAATGATTTACAACCTCTGTTGAATGAATAGTGCTCCTTTGTGGAGGTGGTGGCACCTGAGATTAGCTTGTTTTTGGTGTGGTAATGTTTAAAAATGTTCTGTCAGGGGATTCTACCTGGAAAATTTTGTTTGTTGCATTTTCTGACATCCACCAGGGAGAATCACTATGAATGGAGTTCAGTGCGCTAAACTCAATTTGCCCATATTTCCTGATACTTACTGAAGTTCTTCAGTAGGCTGTGTAGAATTTACACTGTGAATAGTGCTTCTACTCATGTCTTTTCAGGTTTTCCTTTTACCCCATTTTTATTCCTTATTGTTTTTTAGTCTTCATTCATACAGAAATCTGGATGGAAAAAATTATCTCTGCCTCAGAGCCCCCTAGGAAACAATTTCTGATCTTTTCAGTTTGAATGTGAGGAAGAACAACAGCAGTATATGAAACACTTTATAGGTAGGTCTTGACACATAGTGTTATCTTTTAGAAAATGAGTATAGTTGCTGCCAGAATGTGGTGCTCTCTCTGCCCCAAATTCTACTTTTATTTGCATTCTCCTTTGCAGAGCAGAGCAGAAGAATAAAAAAAAAATTATTCCTCCCTTCTCCTCCCCTTCCCTTTCCTTCTTTCCCTTCCCCTTCCCCTTCTCTTTCTCTTCTTTTTTTCTCTTCTTTTTATTTCCTTTTTTTTTTTTTTAAATTTCTTCTTTCTTTTTTCCTTTTTTCTTTTTTAATTAATTATTTTTTTTTTTTTTCATAGCATAAGTAGAGAGCAGCCTGTAAGGTCTCTGTAGAACATCAGTGAGGGAGTGTTAACTTTCCTGAGCCTGCTAGATCTCTTGGCAGTGCTGCATTATCACTGCCAGGTGAGAAGTAGCCTGTTTGCAATCACATTTACTTGGCTGGCCTAGTTGTATTTTTTTTTTTTTCCACAGAGTTATCAATTTTCCAGGTTAAGCTTGAATTGGTGCTGGATTTTATTAATTTTTTAGCAGAGCTGAATCTTATTGCCCAAAGTTTTGATGGGTTAACACCTGTCTGGGCTGTGGCCACGGAAGAGAGAAACTGAGGTGGGAGCAGAGTGCCTGGGCTGCTACCAAGTCAGGTAAAATGGGAACAGTAGATGCCACTAGATACATACTGACTGTGTTGGTGTCCACTGCAGCCAGCTTATAGCAGCTGACCACTTTACCCATGCAAGAGAACTGGCATTATTCTTAATATTCCAGATAGCAAGGTACTGCTAACTTCTTTATTTTCAAATGAATGAAAAAATTAAGTAAAGAAGGATGTCATTCTATAGGAATGAGCATGCACACATCTGTGCCTTCTCCCTTGAACTATTTGATAAGGTTCAAAGCACTGATGAGGCAAATTCCATGAAGTTTCTGCTCAGGTAAGAAAAAATGACCACGTCATGAACACATGCATGATCTTGAGCAAGTGTTTTAGCTTTGTAGTCCTATGTACATTACACTGTAAACATGTTGAAATCTATTTCACAAGAAGACAAACCTGAGTATAATAGGTAGTCAAAAGAGAAGCTGTTTCTATACAAAGGCAGACATGTTGAGGCAATTTTGAGGTAGAAGTTCTTCCACATTTTATCCACACATGGATGAGTAAGATGAACTGCATCTAAATTTTTTTCTCATAAGAATACTCCTAGTATTTGAGGATCAGGTAAGGCAACATTATGCACTGCACTGAGGATAAATTTTCTTTCAGTACTATATATATATATATATATATATATATATATCACTAGAATTATCATAGAATCATAGAATGGCTTGGGTTGGAAGGGACCTCAAGGACCATCAAGCTCCAACCCCCCTGCCACAGGCGGGGCCACCAACCTCCACATTTAATACTAGATCAGGCTGCCCAGGGACCCATCCAACCTGGCCTTGAACACCTCTAGGGATGGAGCATCCACAGCCTCTCTGGGCAGCTGTTCCAGCACCTCACCACTCTCATAGTAAAGAACTTACTTCCATTCCTGATTTGTATTGCCCTGCTGCTCTAGAACATTTCTCTCCAGATTCAGGCAAGCTTTTCATATAGCAGGTGTTCTCTTGTACTATTTTAATCAGTCCCTGGTTGCTTCTTTTAGCTAGCTGTCTTTTCATTGAGGGATCCAAGAGCTGCACAGGCATCCCTTAATGCTGAAATATTTGGAGTCCATATTTGCTAAATGTAGAAGAAGAGAAAGTAATTTTTCAGTTTCTAACAATAGCTGATGAATAATTGCTCTGTGTGTAGTAATGCAAGACAGAATAGAGCAGGAATTTTGCTTGCATTGGAAAAAAAACACAGTTGGCTTTAGAATATTTTTATGAGCAATGGATGCAATTTTGTTAAGGAAGGTCTTCATAGGAATCATGTTGTTGAGAGGTTTGTGTGATTACAAGCAGAGCTGAAGAGACTCTTGTAATGCACTGAGACTAATGTTTGAGTGAAAACAGAATCTGGTTTCTTAACGTAGATGGTTATAATATTTGTCATCTTTGCGTCGGTAGAAAGTCTCTGTGAACTACTTCACTTCCAAATATTTGGCCTCACATTCAGTTTGCTTTCACTAATCTGTCCATACATTCATCCACCACTTGCTTTTTCTAACTGAAGTTTTGCTTTTTGATGTAGTGACTGCAAGTTTTCTGCAAGTGAATGTAAAAATAAACAATGTGACAACTATTAAGCACCTTCACTAAAGCAGGATCAGGGAAAAGTAACTGACCCAGTTTTACAGTTAAGGATAGTGAGGAAGAGGGGCAGGACACATTTTGCCTGCATGATGTAACAATCCTTGTGAAGTAATGCCCAACCTAGGATATTAGGAATTCTCTGTTCTTTAGTCATTCTTTCAATAAAACATTTAACGGCTGTGAAATTAGTACAGTTGTCCTTGTACAATAGCATGTTAGAAATTATTCTAGCACCCTGTGCATTATACTCAAATATACCTCATATCTTTCATAGAATGGGATAATCATAGAATGGCTTAGGATGGGTGTGACCTCAGTTGTCTTCCAGTTCCAACCCCTCTGCTCTAGGCAGCATTGCCACCCACCAGATCAGGCTGCCCAGGGCCTCATCCAACTTAACCTTGAATGTCACCATGGATGGGACATCTGCTACTTCCCTGTGCAACCCGTTCCAGTGTCTCACCACTCTCTGAGAAAAGAATTTCTATCTAACATCTAACATAAATTTCCTCTCTTTTATTTTGAAGCTATCTCCCTTTGTGCTCTCACTATCAAACCATGAGAAAACCTTATCTCCTTCATGTTTATAAGCTTGCTTTAAGTACTGGAAGGTTGCAATGATATCTCCCCAGAGCCTTCTCTTCTCTAGGCTAAAGAAGCCCAGCTCCCTCAACCTTTCTTCAAAGAGAGGTACTCCAGCCCTGTGATCAACTTTGTTTCCCTCATCTGGACCCGCACCAGCAGCTCCATGTCCTTCTAGTGCTCTTGGTCCCACTCATCACCAGCATTCACCTGGACATATAGCTGTTGACTACGGCCCTCTGTCTGAGATCATTCAACTAACTTTTATCCACCAAGTAGTCCAGCCTTCAAATACATGCCTCTCCAATTTAGAGATAAGGATGTGGTATGGGACCATGTCAAAGGCCTTGCACAAGTCCAGGCAGATGGCATCAGCTACCAATCCACTGTCTACCACTGCCATCATAGAAAGCCACCAAACTGGTTCTGAATGATCTGCCCTTGGTGAAGCCATGCTGGTTACATCAGATCACCTCCTCATCTTGCTGTGTCTTAACATAGATTCCAGGAGGATCTGTTCCATGATCTTCCCAGGCATGGAGGTGAGGCCCACCAGCCTGTAGAAAAGGGTCTTCTTTTCTCCCTTTCTTAAATATGGGGGTATTTTTTGGGTATTTTTTTCCTTTTTTTCTAGTCACTCAGGACTTTGCCTGACAGCCGTGACTTTTCAAATATAACGGTGAGTAGCTCGGCAGCCACGTCAGCCAGTTCTTTCGGAACCCTGGGATGCATGTCATCTAGCCACATAGAATTGTGCACATTCAGCCTGATGAGGTGGTCTCCAACTTGCTGTTCTATTACAGTGGGACAGATTTTGTTCTCCTAGCCCCCACCAATAGACTCAGGGACACCGGGAGGCTGGCTGCCAGTGAAGACAGAGGAAAAGAACTTGTTAAGTACCTCAGACTTCTCCATGCCTTTTGTGGTCATTTTTTCCATTTCGTTTGCCAGCGGGGATACGCTATCCTCAACCCATCTCTTCTGATCAACACAACGGTAGAATCCCTCTTGTTATTTTTGACATACCTCACAAAGTTCAGATCCATCTGCACCTTTGTTTCCCTAAACTCATCTCTGCATGCCTAGATGGCATCTCTGTATTCTACTCAGGCCACACAGCCCTGCTTCCAGTGCCTGAACCTTTCCTTCTTATCTCTCAGGTATGTCCAATACTGTACCAGGAGGCAATCCTCAGTGAACTCCCAGATTCTCCTGGATTGCTTGTAGCTCGCTTTGTTTCTTTTTCCCTGAAGACATCTGAATGGATGAAATCTCCCATCACATGAGAGCTACTGAGCGTGATGCTTCTTGTAGATGAAACAAGAAGGCCTCGGCAACAGTCTCCTCTAGATTAGGCAGCCTGTAGTTGATCCTGACCACTTCATTGCTCTGGTCCCTAATTTTAGCTCACAAGCTCTCAACATGATCATGGCTGTTTCTCCACGGCAGCTCAGAGGGTATACACTCCCCTGTCCCTCCTACCTAGCCTATCCCTTCTACAAAGCTTGTAGCCCTCAATCATTGTTTTTCATTTGTGTAACTTGTCCCACTATATTTCTGTGATAACAATTGAGTAATTCTTTTCTAATTGCACCGTGGTTTCCATCTCCTCCTGCTTGTTTCCCATGCTGTGTGTGTAATCTCTTACATTTTGTTCACTTTTAGTTAAGTGTTTCTTTTCTTGGGGCTGATGCCTTCTTCCATTAGCTTTGACTCCTTTTTATCTGGGTGAATTTGTCAAGGTAATTGGCCCACAAGTTCCCTGGAAAAAAAATGTCTTTCCATTTCCTCTGTGAAGACTTAAGCAAAAACAGAAGGAAGAACTCATTGACATGGTCTTCTTAGTCTTACAGGATGAAGTAGATATTAGTGAGACCACTGGAGAAATGATCTGTAGACTCTTTTAACAAATCCTGTGAGCTTCAAACAGGAACCCGAGGCAAAATCAGAGTGGAACTTCTTTTGGAGAGTAGCACACCCCTGGAACAATGCTGCTCTGCTTCTGAGTGAGGCAGCACAGACACAGGATGGGTGGGAAAGAACCTCTTAATCTGTTTGATGTGATGTGTGGGTGTACTGAGTTTAAAATGAAATACAATGTTCTTAAATGGTTTCAGGAGAGAAATTCGTAATTGTGTCTACTGAAAGGCTCTTAGATGTTTATTTCAACATGGGACTGCAGTTAGTTCTGAGTTTCAAGACGTTATTCTGTAGCGTTTTCATTCTGTTACCTATATCTTTTAATTTTTTTTTTTTTTAATGTGTTGTGTCAAACTATTGAAAGGTCATTCCTTTACAATCTTTTGATTTTTTTTTTTTTTTTTATATTTGGCTTATTTGAACTTCAAATAGTGTGGCCTTTCTGAGGGAGAGGGAGAAGGAAAAGAAGGAAAAGGAGAGTATTTATTCTCTTTGATCACAGGCCAGCACTTGCTTTTGAAACAGTATTGTTGTGTATAAATAAAGGAGGACTTCAAGATCTTCAGCCTACAGAGATGGGTGAGGACAGAGGAGTAATCTGTTCTGAAACAAAGATTGCTGTGGAGTAGTTATTGGCATCACGATCATAAAGCTCAAATTGATGTTTTGTTTTCCTGTGCAGTGTAAAAATCCTCTTCCTATCTGGTTAGTATAGACCAGGTTCATCGAATAAAATACTGGTGTTGTTTAATTCCCTTCAAAGGAAAAATTCCAACCATACATATACTGTTTCAGCAGGACAAATTATAACTTTTTTTGGGGCAGATAAAAGCTTTCATTTCTACCAGGAGAAAATATTTGCATCTATAGCAAGAATAGAATATGCTTTTTCTTTTCCTCTGCAGCAAGCAGAAACAATTCTAGCACTGATCAGTTTGCACACAGGAAGACAAGAAGCCGCAGTGGCATTTAACGATAGCCAATGCTTTTGGGAGTGATAAGATACAGGACATTTCCTGGTGCGAGAGTTCATCACTGGACATAATGCACATTTATTTATCTTTTCAAGGATTTACAAAGTATTCTCTGCACTCTCCCACCTCTCTGAAGTTATTCCTGGACTGAACAAGTATGCGACAACTGGAAATGACTGCCTGCTCACATTACTGTACTTTCAATATCAATTTGTATTCTTCCTGAGTAGCACAATAACTTGATCTGAACAATGTTAGATATGTGTAACAATAATGATGTGATAATTTTGGACCACTGCAGATGTTAGTGATGTAAAGAGCAGATATCGGAAAGGAAATCAAATTGGCAATTTGATTCTGCATCCCAGTTTTGGATTTACTCAAATAAAAATAATAGCAATGTTAAACATATCAGGGTAAATTGTTATTTTGGATACCACCTTCATATTCTCTCAAATTGAGAGTGATTTGCATTAATGTCATCAATGCCTTAACTTACATTGAGCCTTCTTTTTTTTTTTTTTTTTTTTAATCAAGATTTGTTACTTCATGATAAAGAGATGAATGAAGATGGATATTTCATTCTGATGAGAACCAGAACAGTACTTCAACCTGATAACAAAATTCCCCACAAGCTTCATAGTATTTTGTGAATGGGAAAGAAGCTTCAAATTTCTGCTAATCAGCAGCTGTGTACTTTGGAGGTCCCTGGCACTCCCAGTTCTGTCATCTCTGCTATCCTATATTGCTGTCCAAGTAGCAGACATGATGTTCATAAAAGCAAAGCAGGGCATCTTAGAATGAAACTAAATCAGGAGAGCAACAACAACAAATGGAGTGGGACCTTGCAGAAAACAAAAATCATGAGCGATTAAGAGAAATAAATCATATATATAATATATATATATAATATATGTATATTATATAATATATTTATACAGTCTTGCATCTTATGATGAAGTTATGGGCACTGGTTAAAAAAGCTGTTTGTTATTAAGAAAAAAAAACTTTTTCCTGATTCAGAAGAATCAGCACAGAGTAACCATCTGGTACAACGTTCAGATTAATAGTGTAGCTTTTTATTTGAGAGAATATAAAATCCTTCTTGAGACAGTTTAAAGAGCTTTTCTCTTTAGATACTTGTTCTCTGAAGCATCTTTTATATCCACGAAGATGATTATGAGCCAATAGACTGAGATTCCTCTTTTTTTCCATTATTGCACCCATAAGAAAAAATGTCCTAGCAATGAGAGGAATCGTATTGAAGTCATATGCTCATACCGTGCTATAGTGAAACTCATCCATAGCTGTAGTATTCCAGTGCATGTGACTAAAAATTACTGTATTGACCTGCAACGTGTATAATTTCTCAAGTCCTTGAATTTGAAAGCAGTGTTTCTGGAAAGCGGTAAGCATATAGCTTCATACCTAAGGTACTGCCTTAGCAAAGAACTAACCTTTTATTTTTTTACTTTTTTTTTTTTTTCTTCCCAGAACAGTCAAATTAGATTCATTAAAAATGATGAAGTAGAGTGGGGAAGTTTTAATGAGTACCTATACTTTGTATTATCTGTGCACAAAGCAGATGTAGTGATGCATTATAAATGCTGAGAGAATTTAATCAGAGTAGAAAAATATCATGAAATGGTTGTTTAAACACTGCAGAGCTAATGTTACAGTAATTACTTCCCATTGAGCAAGACATGGTGTACATTATCTAGGCTGTGTTTGATTAGTGGTACTGAACATAACATCTTGCCTTTTCCTAGTTTTACTTCAATATCATTTAAAATAATTTTAAATTAAATCCCTAGTTAGAAAAACAGGAGTATGACATCAAATCCAGTTTGCTTTCCTTTTGCTTTCCAGCTCAATCTGCATAAAATCCTTCCTTTGCTTAACTAAATCTGTATAAGGAAACTGAACACTTATAGATAACACAGTTCTGCGCTTCTCCTTGTCTCCACAAATGTTAGAAAAGTAAATACATAAAATGTTGAGTTTATTTCTATTAATTTGAAGCAAGTAACTCACGCATATTTCAGCATTCTAAGATCTCCCTTTTGATGAACAACTAATTTTTTCATTGGTATAAACTCAATTTTAACAGTGATTCTAAGTAATATATTGCCTATGAGTACTAAGTTGATATTTTCAAGGTAAAATTTATCCACAGTATTAGAGTGAGAAAGAGAATACCATAATAAAAGGCAACAGAAGAAAGAAGAAATACACTGTCAGTGACTTGTATGTGGGTCTTGAAAACAATAACAGATTTTTAACGTTTGTCCACAGTTGTCCTGAGATGCAAGAAAGTATCCGAGTTGTGTCTTGCATATATATTCCTCAGGAGTATTTTCCGTTTATTAAAATCCTTGGGTATATTTTGTAAAACTTTGATTATGTTATAAGAAATTATGAGCACATCATTTCAGAAGAAAAGGGCTTTCTGACCTTAGCCCTAGGTACCATTTGGTGCAATTGCTACCTTGGCATAAACCTTAAAGTAAAAAGCAGTTCAGGGCTACTTTGAGAAGAGAACAGGTGAAATGCAAATAATTTTGGAGCAAGAAGAGCCATGGCAATGGCTCCAAGAAACATTGGCTCATGTTACGACGGAAGCATATGGAAGGGCAAATCGTAAGCACATGGTTTCATCATCTCTGTGATGAAGGTTTGGCCTTCAGATCAAGATTACACAAATTCTGTTGTTATTTTGGTTAATAAAAAAGATTAGGTTATGGCTTCTCTAGGGGAATCCTGCAGAGTCACAAAAGAAGCCAAGGAATGGCTTCCTTCCAAATAGTCAGCTTTGTGAAAAAGGCGTTAAATCAACATCCTCACTGCTAAACTGAGCTGACAGTGCATCTAGGTGGCATTCACCTACACAGAAAATAATAATAATAAAAAATCTGTATGCATTTACCTAGCTGGAGTGTTTGTTTTTCTGTGACTGGGCCTCATTCTCTGTTTAATGCTCATTTTTAAATCTGGATATTGCATACAATTCCTGTAATTTTTATGAAAGTAAATAGTGTGCCACTGTGATGCATCCTACTTTGTACAGAGACTGCACTTTGGAAACATATCTGTAATTGCAGTCATGACATGAAGATACTTACAGTCTGATTTATCTTTGTCAGGGGGGTAACAGTGCTCAGCACTGAAATCTAGGATATGTGCGACTAAATAGAGCAATTTGTCAGATATTTTATTGACACAAATTGAAATGAAACTAGTTCTCATACTCTAGAGGTCACTTTGCAAGAGGAAGAATTCATTACATAAGTATACACAGAAGAAAACTATTTCACATTTGAACTTGATTTGTGAGAGATGGATGTACGCACATAAAACTAAAAACTCATAGGTCATGCTTGTAAAGTAAATTATAAGAACTTGCAGGCTTAAGTATTCCCCAGCTAATACCCCACGAGTTCCTCTGAAAAGGGCAACTGTTGTTGTATTGAGATCTATTAAGTACTTTAGGATTTTATTTTTTATTTTTTGCATAAGAAAACACATGCATTACCTGCTTCAAGATTATATGATGTGAACACCTGATCTTTTTCAACATGTGGATGTTTGAACACATACTAGACTATTGGAGAAGTATATGCACCATTCCATCGTAGTAGAAATTATTTTTAGGTATTTTATTTTAGCTACTGCCTGCAGTAAAAAAATATTAGAAAAGTACTCATCTCTTAAGTGTTTGCTTACAACTCTGTAGCTGCAAAGGCCTGGCAGAATTTTTCCTGAGTTAAGTCTTGACTCAATGGAAGGGAAGCCTGCTATGGAGGAACAAAGTCCTCTCATTTACTTAAAGATAGCTGGATGTGAAGAAGTGAGAAAAGACAAAGGTAAAGAAGAAGCAGTGATGGAGTTATAAGGAGTGAAATGCAGGGTTACAACTGCAGTGAAATTTATTTGACAAGTACCAGTGTCTTATTGCTGAGCAGCATACCCACTGGTCACATGCTAAACTCATCAAAGGGAATGTCATCAAACAGTAATGACAACAGCCTTGTCCCACTGATGAAGATTCTCCAGAAGGGTGTAACATCAATCTTTTGCAGAGATCCTGCAGTACATACGCAGTACAACCCCCTTCAGCTGGGGGGTTGGAACTAGGTGATCTTAATGGTCCCTTCCAACCCAAAGCATTCTATGACTCTATGGGACAAAGAATAATATAAACAGATCAAAATGAAGAATATAACAAAGATAGAATAAACACAAAAAATCACCCTGAAAAGTAGAGTTTTTGCTGTGTTCTCTATATGGAAAAATGTTCTTGTTCAGGCAGCTAGCAAAGAGATAGGTATTGTTGTGTATTTCCTGGGTGCTTTTAGAGCAGTTGACAAATTCTAAAATCTATATTTGCGATTATTATATATTTATTTTCTAAGAGACATCAAGCCTTTTTTTTTTTTCCTTTTTCTGATTGTACTTTGAGAAATATTAGTCAAATATATCCACAGAACTGGGAATGTGTTTCCGATTACGATTCATTGGTTTGAGTAGGAGCATTTTCAAGAAATTGAGCTAAGCTGTCTGATTTCACATTTTGTTCTGAATGAACAGTATTCTGCTGAATGCAGAACTTTTTTGGCAGCAGAAAAAACTACTCCTGGAAGTGTACTGTCTGTCCATATGTAACATTCCCTGGACATGATATTCCCTGGGAAAACAAACAGTTGGCCTGCTTCCTTTTCCTTCTTATGAGTTTACACCATAATTTTAGCGCCCTACTAAATAGAGGCTATTGGCTGGGAGTATTTCTTTATGTTTTGCACCCATATGGTGTATTAGTCACTATCTCGTAGTTTTTCTTGAAATGAAACTCAGCAACTGTGGCAAGTGAAAAAGAAGGCAAAGAAAACTTTTCAGTACTGATGTTCTTGATGATTTTTCGTTGAAAATACTTAAAATTCAGAACAGGATTTTACTGCATTATAATTATGCATTTCTCTTCAGGGCAAAATTTTAAGTTACACATATGTGATTACTCCAGATAATGGAAACATTCAGAAACTTTCAGAAACTTTTTTCAGATCAGTGAAATTTTACCAACTAGACAACAGAACATTGGAGAAAGTGTTAAATACTGAGGGTTACATTGTTTGCTCAGGCAAACGTATTTGAAGATTTAGGATTCTAGTGTGCATTTTATTGATAGGGAGGGGTTTTGTAGCTGAAGACTTTCTGGAGCAGTTCCAACATTTAGTTGGGAAGGAGATTGGTAGGGAGGAATTTCTGATGCCGACTGGAAGTCAAACCAATGTGTGAAACGAAGAATTGTTCAAGGAATTGAAAAAAAAATCCACTGATTTTGAATCACTTTTGACTAATAGTAATTAATGGAAAAATATGAATAGCAATAATAATAATAAGAAGAAATAGATACAGACAACAAACAAGAGAAATTTCTAAACCCAGATGGTAAGAAAAAAATTATGACATTTATATATAAAATGAGATTGGAACTATTTATCAGTACTGAAATATAACAAGCCAGTCTAGATCACTGGCTAAATTCTACTTAAGGCATTTGGAGTGCTTTAGAGATACGGTTAGGGGAATGTGACATTGTGAAAGAATAACAACCATTGCTTCCAACTAATCAATAAGTAGTAAAAATAAAATATAAATAGAAACTATGTGGAATGTATAATCTAAATTTTGTAATATTGGAGATACTGACTCTCCAAATACTGTTTTGAATACATAAAAATGGAAGATTTTGATACTGTGGAATTTAAATTTGAAAGAGATCTGTAAAGAGTTATACTATAAAGTCCATGAAATTTCTAAAAACCAATGCTGATAATTTTCTTACTCTAGTGGTGCTACATAAATATATGTCACGTTAAGTACTGAGAGTTGATGGATTAAGGTAAAATTCTGGAGTGGACTGGAAGTTGGTTGGTGGCTTATAAATTGTTAATTATGATCTGCTTACTTTCAAGATAAAGGAAGACAATTCCCATATATTTATTTTAAGTTAGGAAAGCCTTAGTTAGCAAAGATAAGGATGACTATAATTAAAACTCTGACAGAAAAGTTTTAAGTAAGTTTTAAGCTTTAAGTAAGAATTTGAGTTTTGCAGTTTATGGAGAAGTGAAAAACCTGCAGTGCTGCAGCAAAGAAAGAGAGCAATACTAAGACCTGATCCAAAAGAGGAATAAAGACTTAAATTAAAACAATAAAAGCAATACTTGGAAGAAGGAGAAAGAGGAAGATATGAATTATTATAAATCTTAAAAATTAGGAATACGTAGATCATACAAGAGAATCTAGAATTATTGTGCAAAGAAGGAAAAAGAGAGACAAAAGATTTAAAATTTCACTTATATGGAAGAGAAAGAATGGCAAAACCCATTTATAGATGGAGGTGGTAGAATGATAATGCAAGGAAGAGAGAAGTATGTATAACCATATATATTCTGTACTTGAGAATATATTGGACGACATGTCAGTATCACCTGAAGATGACATACCACCTTCTCATTCACTAAGGAGAATAATTATAAACAATGTTTAAAGATACACAGTATACAGAAGGCTTGGACAATTTGTACACAGTCTACCACCACTGGGTAAGATGTCTTCCTTGCTAATATTAATACTTAATAAACACAGAGGAACATAACAGAGAGCAATTTGAAGTAGATGAGCAGAGGTTGGGTAACTCATTGAACTGAGATCAGCTTTAGGCACTGTAATAGAAAGGCCCAATACAGGATTTGATTAGAGAAAATAATAATTTAGCAAGTTCTGTGTTCTTCTATGGAAAAGAAATAATAAAGCTGGGCACTAAATATCAGTAAGTCAAGTTTGTTGAACTTATTTAAAGGTGGATAACTGATCTCTCAGGGAAAATTACCTTTAAGAGTGATGTTTCTACTGGATTTGATGCAGTATGTTTTAGACTGATAGAAGTGTTGAGTAGAGCTTTATTACACAGAAATAAATGTAGTCATGTTTTTTAAAAAAAGTTGTTGATTACAAAGGCTATATGAAGAGCGAATAGGGTGAGAACAGGGTTTTGTGACCTTACTTTGTACTATTTTATTTTCATGTAGATCACTGTGTTACCAAATGGCAAAACAGGTATACAGGTATTGGACCAGAGAGATTATCACATTACAAAGGAGAAATGAAATAAAGATCTTACCCGTGTTCTGGGCTCACAGAAAAGCTCCAAGAGAGTCACAACCCTCCTCCCTCACAAGGAGGGCTCCTTGGGAGTCAGCCCTTAAATGGGGGGTCTAGGAGCCTGGCTCCACCCCTTCTGGTCACTCAGGTGAAATTGTGTTCACCTGTGCCCCTGCAGCTGACTCAGTGCTCGCCTCAGGTGGTCAATCAGAAGTTCAGGCCGTGATTCAACAGCTCCCATACAGTTACAAAGGAAAAAACAATGATAACTTACAGAACTTCTTAAAATAAAAACAAAATCCAACATCCTGAACCCACTTTAGATAAAAATCTATGTCACAACTGACAAAAACTCAGATGAAATTCTCAAAAATATCTGTAGGCATTTTATGGAGTGAATAAGCAAGGGTATTGAATAAAGGGAAGGGTACATTTAATGAACTTGGTTTTAAATGACTCTTTGGCATACATTCCTGTAGTTGGTGTTTTGAAAAAAGAACTTAAGAATAAGGAGGAGTGGACACTTGTTTGCTAGGATGCTGTGAAGTTTGGGTAAAATGTGTTTCTGTGAGAGGCCTTTACCTCAATACAGCTAGATCATCAGTGAAGGAAATTCCATTAAAGATGCTGATGGTTTCCTCAAGAGCAAAGCAGAATACTTAATTCAGCAGAAATGGACAAAAAGAAAGAACCAATATCTAGAATCTGAAAATTAGATAAATTCAGGTAGGAAGTAGGGGGAAATTTTCTCTTCTTTGAGAGATGGTGATGAGTCATTGGCTGAAGCTATCAGAGGAATTGGTGTTTTTCACACTACTTTCTGTCCAACATACTGACTTCAGCTTGGATCTAAAGAACTATGTGAAATTATATTTTAGTCAGAACCAGTCAGCATTATATAATACATATTAAAATACCTTTCCCTGTTAGACTTCATCCAAGCTCAGTAAGATTCAGTTTAATGTTCCAAAATCTATGAGGATTGAGCTGTATGTTGAAATGTTCTTTCTTGCCTTTATCTGCATCAATGTATGAAACAGAAAGAATATCTTACGCTATTAACTAGTCTGCTCCTGAGAGATGACAGAGTACACTGTATCGACAATAGGAAAATGAGAAGAACTGAGTGTGATAGTTTCTTGGGATTCTCATAAAATGTCCTTGCCTAATATTCAGAATTTTTGTCTGGCACACAAGGCACAAGTCAGCATGAAGGACGTGCAATAAGAGGCATGTATTTGCCTCTAAGTTTTACTGTCATTGGTTGTCATTGGTTTGTACTTGGTTGTCATTTCTTGTCTTGCTGAATGTATTTTGACTCATTTCTTCTTACTACTCTGCTTGCAGCAAAAGATTTTGAACACAAAAAGAAATTATGTGGCAGTGAAAGACTGATCTTTTAGATAGTTTTAACGTAATCAACAATGTCTGAATAGTGACAATGCTGTATACTGATTTCAGTAAAAGCAGAGCTTTAAAAATTACCTTTTCCTTTCCTATTAAGCAAGGAGTGGAGGAAATTGCTTTCCTGCTTTGTCTAAAATGGTCAAGTGCTTAACAGGAATTTGATGCAAATTTGCTTTTATTGTGTTTGATATCTTGAAAGAAGTTGTAGCTTTCCTGAATTATCATTTATCCCTCTGATGGTTACAGTTTACTCAGCGCCACAAAACGTATACAAGAAAATGAAATACCTCTACTGATATTCAGAGTCAGAGGGCTGTCATTAGGACCTCTGTGTCTTAGGGCCATAAACACATGTACTCAGCTAATGTTTAATACATATTTCTTACTAAATTAATTCTTCATGTTAACAATAAACATAACCTTTTTGCAATCTTCTCTTTTTTTTCCCCAAATACATTTTCAAATTACTTCAAGGATGAAGTTGTTTATTTATTTACTTATTTGGTGAGCTACAGGAGGTGTTTGCTGATCAAACTTTAGGGTACCTACTTTATCAGCCAAACTGTAGACATTCTGGTGCTGATATTTTTTTCTCACCTTTCTAGCAAGTTAGGACTTGTTTGACTAATTTAGCAAGTTCATTGAGTGGCACTGGTGTCAAAGGGTAAGATAATGCTTACTCTTGTTTTCTTGTATGTCAGCAGTCACTGTGGTAGTTATTCTTCAGAGCCAACAACATTTGCATTTATGTAATTAAAACATGAGAAAACAAAACACAGCAATGAGATCTGCACAGCTGGAAAGCAGATGACCTAGATAATGTGAGCAGGACATCTTGCAGAAAATATATCCAGCTATTTATTGCTATATTATTTTTAGGAATATTACTAATTATGCTTATTATTTTATTAAATATTTGTAAGTCTTAGGATCATAGAGCCATAGAATGGCTTGGATTGGAAGGGACCTCAAGGATCATCAAGCTCCAACCCCCCTGCCATACACAAGGCCACCAACATTCAGATCTGGTACTAGACCAGGCTGCCCAGGCCCCATCCAACCTGGCCTTGAACACTTCCAGGGACAAGACATCCAGAACCTCTCTGGGCAGCTTGTTTCAGCACCTCACCACTCTCTCTGTAAAGAACTTCTCCCTGACATCCTGTCTAAACCTTCTGTCTTTGAACTTAAAGTCTTGAGGAAGGTTTGGAATTACCTTGGTGACTGGTAGAAGCATTGGATTCATTGTGACTGAAGTAGAAAGAATGTCATTTTGTTTCTAAATTAATAGTAGTTGTACAATCAGTGATGCATCAGGATCTAGAAAAACAGAAATAGTTTTAAAAGAGCTATGAACAGAGCAGCACTCGGAGAGCAGATTTCTTACTATGTGGAAGGTGAGTTGTGTGTTAGGCTTTGAAATTTAGTGTTTCTGTAGCCATCACACTCACAAAGTGACCCCGCCTGAGAATCTAGCTTTTTATCTTGGACACAGCTGAATGGTTGCCACCGATTTGACTTCCTTTTTTGCACCACTGCGCAATACATTATTTGCCTCAGAAATCATGACAGTGCTTTAATTAACAAATGCCTAATTGCCTTGTAATGCAGTTTGGAACTTGTTTGAAATCAGACAAAAGAAGGAAAAACCACTGGCACATATAAATGAGAATGCTGATAAAATAAACTTATGGAAATTGGAACCTAAAATATGGTGTAGACTCATAGAAATGCAAACTCTTGCTAAATAAATTGGAGATGTTCTTTCTGCTATATCTGGGAAATAATAATTTTGTACAGCTCTGTTTCCACTATCTGCTTTCACACTGTGGAACGATTGATTTGTAGTTGCTCCTACAAGACTGTTCACACTGGAAACATCACAGAAGTAAGCTTTAGGCATATGTAAAATGAAGCACTTACCTCTGAGGAAGGCAAAAGAAGAGAGCCCCCATCAATACTATATGTTAAAATGAAAACTACTGGTCCAAATCAGGAGGAAGATTTTCACACAGAGGGTGGTGGTGTTCACTGGAACAGGTTGCCCAAGGAGGTTGTGGATGCCCCATCCCTGAAAGCATTCAAGGCCAGGCTGGATGTGGCTCTGGGCAGCCTGATCTGGTGACGGTGAGTGTTGATGGTCCTTTTCAACCCAGGCCATTCTATGATTCTATGATTCAAATAAAAGGCTTGTGTTGCAGTTTTCCATAGAAACATTGAGCATTTCTATTTCAGTGTCACTGAAGTTTCAACAAACTAAATAAAATGGCAGTGTGCACAGTATAAATGTAACGCGTAGAAAACTTGATAGGAATATTGCACGCTTCTTTGAAATGCATTTAAGCCAATGAGTGACTGCAACTGTAGTGATAACTTGGGGTATTGCAGAACGGTGTCTTGCCAACACAGTTGGCTGCTTGCTAACAGTTTGGATGCTTCCTCAGTCAGATATCCTGCTTTCTTGATGTACCATAAAAAGCAATAATACATTAAGGCCATGTCTTATCTTCTAATTCATGGTGGTCAGATAGAAATCTCTAGGTTGAAAATGGGAAAATCAAAGTTTTCCAGTCTTGGAAAGGCTACTATCAGTATTTTTGCTTTCTTTTTTTTTGTGGGTGATGATTAGTTGTACTAAGGAACTGTGAAGAGAATCCCTCACATAGTTGCTCCCAGTTGAAACCAGATACTCTAAGAATTTGGAAAAAAAGTATTTTAAGACTAATGTCTTCTTACTACGAACTCATGGGAGTGTACATGAAATGGTCAGGAAAGTGAGTGAAGTAGAAATTCTCAGTTGTGAAGGCTCCAGGGTAGGGACATGATCTAGCTGCACTGTTGAGCACGGTGGTACCATTATGGGAGCAAGAGACTGCCTGTAACAGAAGGGTGAGAGGATTAATGAAGAACATTAGCTATTGGGCAGTTACAAATGTATGCCTTTTGAAGTGGCAGAACTGGCGTTCTCATCAGCTATGTGATTTTGATATTTTAGTAAATACGTAGGTTAGAATTGAGCTGTCAGGGTGTGCCCAACTGAGCACTGGCACGTGACATTAAGAACACAGGGTTGGGTGAACACCTCAGGCCAAATCAGAAGTTGAAAACCTGGAAAATTACGGACTTCAGAGTGGGCTTTAATTAAGGAAAGTCTCTGGTTACAGGGCTTGTTTCATACAGGAAAGTATGCCCTTTGCTTCAGAGGCTCGGTAGACCATGCAGAGAGTGAGATAAACTTGAAGAGTGAGAAAGAGACCCTTACTGGAATCACTGCAGCAGAAATTTGGCTATCTCAGACTTTGCCATTGGAATCTAGATTAGATTTTTCACAAATGATTGGCAGCTGCTCTGTGTGCT